>NC_091284.1:558261838-558895449 GCF_032444005.1 Ranitomeya imitator | reverse complement strand
ATGGATCGGAGCACGGGGGGGATCGCTGTGCGGGGGTGGGGATCGGAGTGCGGGGGGGTTTGATTGGAGCACGGGGGTGTGATTGGAGCACGGGGGGAGCGGACAGGAGGACGGGGGAGCGGAGCACAGGAAGGAGGGGAGCGGACCACAGATCGGGGGGCTGGGGGAGCAATCAGTGGGGTGGAGTGGGTGCACATAAGTGTTTCCAGCCATGGCCGATGATATTGCAGCATCGGCCATGGCTGGATTGTAATATTTCACCAGTTTTTTAGGTGAAATATTACAAATCGATCTGATTGGCAGTTTCACTTTCAACAGCCAATCAGAGTGATCGTAGCCACGGGGGGGTGAAGCCACCCCCCCTGGGCTAAACTACCACTCCCCCTGTCCCTGCAGATCGGGTGAAATGGGAGTTAACCCTTTCACCCGATCTGCAGGGACGCGATCTTTCCATGACGCATATGCTGCGTCATGGGTCGGAATGGCACTGACTTTCATGACGCAGCGTATGCGTCAAAGGTCAGGAAGGGGTTAAGGGAAGAGGGTATCTGTTCTTTACCATTATTTGGTTGAGACCACGGTAGTCGATGCACGGGCGAAGAGACCCATCAGAGACCCCATAATCCTGTAGAATGTAAGCCCGCAAGGGCAGGGTCCTCGCCCCTCTGTATCAGACTGTCATTGTTAGTTTGTATACTGTATGTGATATTTGTAACTTGTATGTAACCCCTTCTCATGTACAGCACCATGGAATCAATGGTGCTATATAAATAAATAATAATAATCAGAGGCAACAATCCAGAGAATGAAACATGTTGCCCAGGCACTAGCCTTAAGGGGAGGATGTTTTTTATGCACAGAGCATCATAGCACAGACAACCCTGATAGCAAACAGGTGCCCTGCTGTTTCAAAAATGTGCAGGAAGCGGGGCTAGGCTCCTAAAGGCCCCTTCACATTAAGCGACGCTGCAGCGATACCGACAACGATCCGGATCGCTGCAGCGTCGCTGTTTGGTCGCTGGAGAGCTGTCACACAGACCGCTCTCCAGCGACCAACGATGCCGGTAACCAGGGTAAACATCGGGTAACTAAGCGCAGGGCCGCGCTTAGTAACCCGATGTTTACCCTGGTTACCATGCTAAAAGTAAAAAAAAAACAAACACTAGATACTTACCTACCGCTGTCTGTCCTCCAGCGCTGTGCTCTGCTTCTCTGCTCTCCTCCTGTACTGTCTGTGAGCCGGAAAGCAGAGCGGTGACGTCACCGCTCTGCTTTCCAGCTCACAGACAGTACAGGAGGAGTGCAGAGCACAGCGCTGGAGGACAGACAGCGGTAGGTAAGTATGTAGTGTTTGTTTTTTTTACTTTTAGGTTGGTAACCAGGGTAAACATCGGGTTACTAAGCGCGGCCCTGCGCTTAGTTACCCAATGTTTACCCTGGTTACCAGTGAAGACATCGCTGGATCGGTGTCACACACGCCGATCCAGCGATGTCAGCAGGAGATCCAGCGACGAAATAAAGTTCTGGACTTTATTCAGCGACCAACGATCTCCCAGCAGGGGCCTGATCGTTGGTCGCTGTCACACATAACGATTTCATTAACGATATCGTTGCTACGTCACAAATAGCAACGATATCGTTAACAATATCGTTATGTGTGAAGGTACCTTAAGAGCATTTCCAGGAGACCTGCCAAGAGGATGCAGGTTCCTAGCAGAGAAAGGAGCAGCTGATTGTCTGGAGACATGGAGAGGTTGAGTAAGGCTGTGTAATAGGCGCCGGTCTCCCTGCGCAGCAGATACTGAACCTGCGGCTGAGGGCATGACAAAATGATTTAAAAAAATTGACATGGGCTTCCCTGTATTTTTGATAATCAGCCAGGTCACTGAGGCTGCGTTCCCGATTGGGCCCCTGAACTGCAGTGACCCTGGTGAGATCACATCTAGCACAGTGAGGAAAAGTCTCACGGTGCAGCACTGATCACACCAAGGTCACCGCAGTTCAAGGGCCTGTCTGGGAATGCAACCTCAGTGCCTGCAGTTACCTCTATGACATTCCCAGCTGGGCCCCTGATTTGCTGTACCTCAGTGTGATCAGCACTTTTGGGACTTTTTCTCACTGTGCTATAGGTGATCTCACCTAGGTCAATGCAGTTCAAGGGCCTTGCTGGGAATGCAGCCTCAGTGACTGGAAGAAAACTCGGTGATGTTACCGCTAGTCACTGAGGCTGCACTCACAGCAGCTCATTCACCAATGTTTATCAGCCTGCACAGTCACATCTTGGCACCATCCAGGTTGTAAATTGTTTATCCCCAGACATGGATTACAGCATGTGACAGAACAATCGACAAGTGAGGGATATGGTTGTTTTAAATTTTGTTTTATTACAGGAGATGAGGGCTTCAATGGAATGGGCATTCAAATTTGAGATTGGCAAACATTTTCAGAACAAGTTCGCTCATCTCTAGTGCCCACAGGTCCGCCCTAATGCACGAAGATAGCATGATCCATATTTGGATTTGTGGCAGCTCTGGTTCCACTATGATTTAAATGAAGCTTTTTTTCTTTTCAGGACCATCAGGGGTTAAAAGTCACTTTCCCCCTCTGGCAATCTGTTGTTACTGCAGAGTTGTTAGGACAGCTGATGTGGGCCGTGACCACTCCCACCGTCTTTTAAATGGTCACCTGATGCATCAGCTGACTGTCAGTGACAGAGCACTCTACAGTGACCAAGCCTGGAGTAAAGAGCTTGCTGGCTGCTGTGGTGTATCAGCTGGTTTCGTGAGTTCGTGATCTTGGTGCCTTTATTCTGTGGTGCAGTGCTTTGCTGCAGAGGAAGAAGAAAAGCTAAGTTGTGTTATTCCCCATCTGTCTCGTGTTTGTCACTGTCCCCTGTGTTGTAATATCGGCAGTGGTGGGGCTAGTGCCCCTTGCCGGCCAGTGCACTAGCCAGGGCAGTGTGAGGAGACAGCGAGGAACAAGGTTCCCAACCGCGGTGGGGGAAAGACCCACTTAGGGCATTCAGGGAGTGCAGGGACATTCTCAGGTTTGAGCTCAGGTGGTGACCATCCCCCATTTTCTTATCAGTAGGGCCTTCCTCACCCCTTTACCATCCTGTTGTGTGTTGTGCCATTCACCGAGCGACCCCCCCCGTTGGGTCGCTATATATATCGTGACAGCGACCCCTGTTATGAAGGCAATCCAGTAACACAGTGTGCCAGTAATCAGAGCACATACAGTGATCTGACAATAACCCAAAAACAATAGAACGAGCTCTGAGACGTGGAATCTCTGTAGACCGCAATACCTGAACCTATCCTAAACACAACTAAAGGCAGCTGTGGATTGCGCCTGACACTACCTATGCAACTCGGCACAGCCTGAGGAACTGACTAGCCTGAAGATAGAAATACAAGCCTGACTTGCCTCAGAGAAATACCCCAAAGGAAAAGGCAGCCCCCCACATATAATGACTGTTAGCAAGATGAAAAGACAAAACGTTGGGATGAAATAGATTCAGCAAAGTGAGGCCCGATATTCTAGATAGAGCGAGGATAGCAAAGAGAACTTTGCAGTCTACCAAAAACCCTAAAACAAAAAACCACGCAAAGGGGGCAAAAAGACCCACCGTGCCGAACTAACGGCACGGCGGTACACCCTTTGCGTCTCAGAGCTTCCAGCAAAAACGAATAGATAAGCTGGACAGAAAAAACAGCAACAAAAGCAAAGAAGCACTTATCTAAGCAGAGCAGCAGGCCACAGGAAAGATCCAGAAGCTCAGATCCAACACTGGAACATTGACAAGGAGCAAGGAAGACAGAATCAGGTGGAGTTAAATAACAAGGCAGCCAACGAGCTCACCAGAACACCTGAGGGAGGAAGCCCAGAAGCTGCAGTACCACTTGTGACCACAGGAGTGAATTCAGCCACAGAATTCACAACAGTACCCCCCCCTTGAGGAGGGGTCACCGAACCCTCACCAGAGCCCCCAGGCCGACCAGGATGAGCCACATGAAAGGCACGAACAAGATCTGGAGCATGGACATCAGAGGCAAAAACCCAGGAATTATCTTCCTGAGCATAACCCTTCCATTTAACCAGATACTGGAGTTTCCGTCTAGAGACACGAGAATCCAAAATTTTCTCCACAATATACTCCAATTCCCCCTCCACCAAAACAGGGGCAGGAGGCTCAACAGATGGAACCATAGGTGCCACGTATCTCCGCAACAACGACCTATGGAATACATTATGTATGGAAAAGGAGTCCGGGAGGGTCAGACGAAAGGACACAGGATTGAGAATCTCAGAAATCCTATACGGACCAATAAAACGAGGTTTAAATTTAGGAGAGGAAACCTTCATAGGAACATGACGAGAAGATAACCAAACCAGATCCCCAACACAAAGTCGGGGACCCACACGGCGTCTGCGATTAGCGAAAAGTTGAGCCTTCTCCTGGGACAAGGTCAAATTGTCCACTACCTGAGTCCAGATCTGCTGCAACCTGTCCACCACAGAATCCACACCAGGACAGTCCGAAGACTCAACCTGTCCTGAAGAGAAACGAGGATGGAACCCAGAATTGCAGAAAAATGGAGAGACCAAGGTAGCCGAGCTGGCCCGATTATTAAGGGCGAACTCAGCCAACGGCAAAAAGGACACCCAATCATCCTCGTCTGCAGAAACAAAACATCTCAGATATGTTTCCAAGGTCTGACTGGTTCGTTCGGTCTGGCCATTAGTCTGAGGATGGAAAGCCGAGGAAAAAGATAGGTCAATGCCCATCCTACCACAAAAGGCTCGCCAGAACCTTGAAACAAACTGTGAACCTCTGTCAGAAACAATATTCTCAGGAATGCCATGCAAACGAACCACATGCTGGAAGAACAAAGGCACCAAATCAGAGGAGGAAGGCAATTTAACCAAGGGCACCAGATGGACCATTTTAGAAAAGCGATCAGAGACCACCCAAATGACTGACATCTTTTGAGAAACGGGAAGGTCAGAAATGAAATCCATCGAAATGTGTCCAAGGCCTCTTCGGGACCGGCAAGGGCAAAAGCAACCCACTGGCATGTGAACAGCAGGGCTTAGCCCTAGCACAAATCCCACAGGACTGCACAAAAGTACGTACATCCCGTGACAGAGATGGCCACCAGAAGGATCTAGCCACTAACTCTCTGGTACCAAAGATTCCTGGATGACCAGCCAACACCGAACAATGAACCTCAGAGATAACTTTACTAGTCCACCTATCAGGGACGAACAGTTTCTCGGCCGGACAACGATCAGGTTTATTAGCCTGAAATTTTTGCAACACTCGCCGCAAATCAGGGGAGATGGCTGACACAATGACTCCTTCCTTGAGGATACTCGCCGGCTCAGATAAACCCGGAGAGTCGGGCACAAAACTCCTAGACAGAGCATCCGCCTTCACATTTTTAGAGCCCGGAAGGTACGAAATCACAAAATCGAAGCGAGCAAAAAATAACGACCAACGGGCCTGTCTAGGATTCAAGCGCTTGGCAGACTCGAGATAAGTAAGGTTCTTATGATCAGTCAATACCACCACGCGATGCTTAGCTCCTTCAAGCCAATGACGCCACTCCTCGAATGCCCACTTCATGGCCAGCAACTCTCGGTTGCCCACATCATAATTACGCTCAGCAGCAGAAAACTTCCTGGAAAAGAAAGCACATGGTTTCAACACTGAGCAACCAGAACCTCTCTGTGACAAAACCGCCCCTGCTCCAATCTCAGAAGCATCAACCTCGACCTGGAACGGAAGAGAAACATCTGGTTGACACAACACAGGGGCAGAACAAAAACGACGCTTCAACTCCTGAAAAGCTTCCACGGCAGCAGAAGACCAATTAACCAAATCAGCACCCTTCTTGGTCAAATCGGTCAATGGTTTGGCAATGCTAGAAAAATTACAGATGAAGCGACGATAAAAATTAGCAAAGCCCAGGAACTTTTGCAGACTTTTCAGAGATGTCGGCTGAGTCCAATCCTGGATGGCTTGGACCTTAACCGGATCCATCTCGATAGTAGAAGGGGAAAAGATGAACCCCAAAAATGAAACTTTCTGCACACCGAAGAGACACTTTGATCCCTTCACAAACAAAGAATTAGCACGCAGGACCTGGAAAACCATTCTGACCTGCTTCACATGAGACTCCCAATCATCTGAGAAGATCAAAATGTCATCCAAGTAAACAATCAGGAATTTATCCAGATACTCACGGAAGAAGTCATGCATAAAACACTGAAAAACAGATGGAGCATTGGCAAGTCCGAACGGCATCACTAGATACTCAAAATGACCCTCGTGCGTATTAAATGCCGTTTTCCATTCATCTCCTTGCCTGATTCTCACCAGATTATACGCACCACGAAGATCTATCTTAGTGAACCAACTAGCCCCCTTAGTCCGAGCAAACAAGTCAGATAACAATGGCAAGGGATACTGAAACTTAACAGTGATCTTATTAAGAAGGCGGTAATCAATACACGGTCTCAGCGAACCATCCTTCTTGGCTACAAAAAAGAACCCTGCTCCCAGAGGTGATGACGATGGGCGAATATGTCCCTTCTCCAGGGATTCCTTCACATAACTGCGCATAGCGGTGTGTTCAGGCACGGATAAATTAAATAAACGACCTTTAGGGAATTTACTACCAGGAATCAAATTGATAGCACAATCACAATCCCTATGCGGAGGTAGGGCATCGGACTTGGGCTCTTCAAATACATCCTGATAATCAGACAAGAACTCTGGGACCTCAGAAGGAGTGGATGACGAAATAGACAAAAATGGAACATCACCATGTACCCCCTGACAACCCCAGCTGGATACCGACATAGAGTTCCAATCCAATACTGGATTATGGGTTTGTAGCCATGGCAACCCCAACACGACCACATCATGCAGATTATGTAGCACCAGAAAGCGAATAACTTCCTGATGTGCAGGAGCCATGCACATGGTCAGCTGGGCCCAGTACTGAGGTTTATTCTTGGCCAAAGGTGTAGCATCAATTCCTCTCAACGGAATAGGACACCGCAAAGGCTCCAAGAAAAACCCACAACGTTTAGCATAATCCAAATCCATCAGATTCAGGGCAGCGCCTGAATCCACAAACGCCATGACAGAATACGATGACAAAGAGCATATCAAGGTAATGGACAGTGAAAGCAGAGCACAGCCACAGCAGTGAGTCACCGCTGTGTGACTCACCGCTGTGCTGTGCTTTCACTTTCACTTTACGGCCAGCAGTCAGTGCAGGAACCAGACGGCAGGGTCTCCTGGCGCAAGAGAAAATGCCCAGTCCTGAGGGTCGCCGCGCAAAAAAGAAACAATAATCAAAACCTGTTGAACTGAATTACCAGAAGAATGAGGTTTCAAGGCCAGAAATAGCTTACAATTATTTTTGAAAAAAAAAAAAAAGCTCAGAAACTTAAGGTACTGTCACACTAGACGATATCGCTAGCGATCCGTGACGTTGCAGCGTCCTCGCTAGCGATATCGTCCAGTGTGACAGGCAGCAGCGATCCTGCTGGGAGATCGCTGGTCGGGGAAGAAAGTCCAGAACTTTATTTCATCGCTGGACTCCCCGTAGACATCGCTGAATCGGCGTGTGTGACACCGATTCAGCGATGTCTTCACTGGTAACCAGGGTAAACATCGGGTAACTAAGCGCAGGGCCGCCTGGTTCCTGCACTGACTGCTGGCCGTAAAGTGAAAGCAGAGCACAGCCACAGCGGTGAGTCACCGCTGTGTGACTCACCGCTGTGCTGTGCTTTCACTTTCACTTTACGGCCAGCAGTCAGTGCAGGAACCAGACGGCAAGGGACAGACAGCTGAATGTAAGTATGTACTGTTTGTTTTTTTACGCTGGTAACCAGGGTAAACATCGGGTTACTAAGCGCGGCCCTGCGCTTAGTTACCCGATGTTTACCCTGGTTACCGGGGACCTCGGGATCGTTGGTCGCTGGAGAGCTGTCTGTGTGACAGCTCTCCAGCGACCAAACAGCGACGCTGCAGCGATCCGGATCGTTGTCGGTATCGCTGCAGCGTCGCTAAGTGTGACGGTACCTTTAGTTCTATCACCAAAAAACAAATCAGGAATAGGAATTCTTGGTTCTAGCATAGATTTCTGATCAATTGTATCTTGAATCTTTTGTACATTTATAACGAGATTATCCATTGAAGAGCACAGAGCCTGAATATCCATGTCCACAGCTGTGTCCTGAAGCACCCTAATGTCTAGGGGAAAAAAAAGACTGAACACAGAGCTGAGAAAAAAAAAATGATGTCCGAACTTCTTTTTTCCCTCTATTGAGAATCATTAGTTAAGGCTCCTTGTACTGTTATGAAGGCAATCCAGTAACACAGTGTGCCAGTAATCAGAGCACATACAGTGATCTGACAATAACCCAAAAACAATAGAACGAGCTCTGAGACGTGGAATCTCTGTAGACCGCAATACCTGAACCTATCCTAAACACAACTAAAGGCAGCTGTGGATTGCGCCTGACACTACCTATGCAACTCGGCACAGCCTGAGGAACTGACTAGCCTGAAGATAGAAATACAAGCCTGACTTGCCTCAGAGAAATACCCCAAAGGAAAAGGCAGCCCCCCACATATGACTGTTAGCAAGATGAAAAGACAAAACGTTGGGATGAAATAGATTCAGCAAAGTGAGGCCCGATATTCTAGATAGAGCGAGGATAGCAAAGAGAACTTTGCAGTCTACAAAGAACCCTAAAACAAAAAACCACGCAAAGGGGGCAAAAAGACCCACCGTGCCGAACTAACGGCACGGCGGTACACCCTTTGCGTCTCAGAGCTTCCAGCAAAAACGAATAGATAAGCTGGACAGAAAAAACAGCAACAAAAGCAAAGAAGCACTTATCTAAGCAGAGCAGCAGGCCACAGGAAAGATCCAGAAGCTCAGATCCAACACTGGAACATTGACAAGGAGCAAGGAAGACAGAATCAGGTGGAGTTAAATAACAAGGCAGCCAACGAGCTCACCAGAACACCTGAGGGAGGAAGCCCAGAAGCTGCAGTACCACTTGTGACCACAGGAGTGAATTCAGCCACAGAATTCACAACAGACCCCCCCCCCCCCCTGTTGGGTTGCTAGATATGTTGTGACAGAAGATATCACTAAATGAAAATTTCACACTAATATACAAAAAAACAAAACACAAAATGGATTTCTTCACCACAGATATCATTTTACTCAGCATCCCAGCACCAATATAGCTATGTGTGTGCTTTACTTTGCAAAATGCTGCTGACAGGTTCTCTTTACAGTGAAACATGGAAATGTTCACCTAAAAAGTGCACTATATGTTAGCAGATTTGATCTAAGTCCTTAGCTGGACCTTAAGCAGGTGTTGCAGCTGTCTTCAGTATGCCTTGTCATTTTGGATAGACACTCAAAATGTGTTTCTAAGGCTGCAACTGATAGATAAGTTATTAATAATAAACATATTTAAATGCAGCTTAATCTGGAAAAATACAGTGATCACTATTGAATAACTACTTGTTAAATATACAGTGGGGCAAATAAGAATTTGATACACTGCAGATTTTGCAAGTTTTCCCACCTACAAAGAATGGAGAGGTCTGTAATTTTAATCGCAGGTACACTTCAACTGTGAAAGACAGAATCTTAAAAAAATCCAGAAAACCTCATTGTATGATTTTTATTAATTTGTATTTTATTGCATGAAATAAGTATTTGATACAATTAAAAAACAGAACTTAATATTTGGTACAGAAACCTTTGTTGCCAATAACAGAGGTCAGACATTTCCTGTAGTTCTTGGTTCAGGTTTTGGGCCTGTCACTGGGCAACATTGAGTTTCAGCTCCCTCCAAAGATTTTCTATTGGGTTCAGGTCTGAAGACTGGCTAGGCCACTCCAGAACTTTGAAATGCTGCTTAGGCCAGTGTCCCACTTGCAACTTCAATGCAAGAAACTCACGCGAGTCTCTCGCCTCAAAAATGGCACTGCTGCCAGCACTCTGGACTGGAGTGTGCACTGCAACCGCCAGCGGCAGTGCTGGGTATTGAAGTGAGAGACTCACGTGAGTTTCTCGCATTGCAGTTGCAAGTGGGACATCGGCCTAACAAGAGATACTCCTTAGTTGCCCTGGCTGTGCTTCTGGTCACTATCATGTTGGAAGACCAAGCCATGACCCATCTTCAATGCTGTTACTGAGGGAGAGGTTGTTGGCCAAAATCTTGCAATACATGACCCCATCATCCTTCCTTCAATATGATGCAGTCATACTGTCCCCTTGGCAGAAAAGCACCACAAAAATATGATGTTTCCTCCAGCATGTGTCATCGTTCGGCACCTCCTTTCGATCTTCCAGATATTCATTGGTGAACTTCAATCGGACCTGGACATATGCTGGCATGAGCAGGGGAACCTTATATGCCCTGCAGGATTTTAATCCATGACAGCGTAGTGTGTTACTAATGGTAATGTTAGAGACTGTGGTCCCAGCTCTGTACAGGTCATTGACCAGGTTCTCCCATGTAGTTCTGGACTGATTCCTGACCTTTATCAGCATCATCCTTCCCCCACGAGGCGAGATCTTGCATGGAGCCCCAGACTGAAATAGATTGACAGACATCTTTTGTTTCTTCCATTTTCTAATCATTGTGCCAACAGTTGTTGCCTTCTCACCAAACTGTTTACCTATTGTAATGTAGTTAATCGCAGCCTTGTGTAGGTCTACAATTTTGTCTCTGGTGTTCTTAGACAACTTTATGTTCTTGGCCATGGTGGAGAAGCTGGAGGGTGGTTGATTGTGTTTGTGGACAATTAATACAGGCAATGAGTAGTGTTGAGCATTCCGATACTGCAAGTATCGGGTATCGGCCGATACTTGCTGTATCGGAATTCCGATACCGAGTTCCGATATTTTTGTGATATCGGAAATTGGTATCGGAGTGTGCGGTGCGAATGGTTCCAAGAGTCTGGAGGAGAGGAAACTCTCCATCAGGCCCTGGGATCCATATTAATGTAAAAAATAAAGAATAAAAATAAAAAATATGGCTATACTCACCCCTCCGAAGAACCCTGGCTGTCACCGCTGCAAGCATCCGCCTCCGTTCCTGAGAATGTAGTGAGTGAAGGACCTTCGATGACGTCGCGGTCAGGTGAGCGGTCAGGTGACCGGTCACCTGACCGCGATGTCATAGAAGGTCATTCACTCTCTGCAATTCTCAGGAACGGAGGCGGACGCTTGCAGCGGTGACAGCCAGGCTCCTTCGGAGGGGTGAGTATAGCCATATTTTTTATTTTTATTCTTTATTTTTTACATTAATATGGATCCCAGGGCCTGAAGGAGAGTTTCCTCTCCTTCAAACTCTGGGAACCATCGAGGATACATTCCGATATTTGTGTCCCATTGACTTGTATTGGTATCGGGTATCGGTATCGGCGAGATCCGATATTTTGCCGGTGTCGGCCGATACCATCCGATACCGATACTTTCAAATATCGGGAGGTATCACTCAACACTAGTAATGAGTGCAGTGTAGGAGTGCATTTTAATTATACAGCTCTGGCAAAATTAAGAAACCACTGCAAAATTTTCAGTTTCTCTGATTTTTCAATTTATAGGTATGTTTTTGAGTAAAATGTACCGTATATACTCGAGTATAAGCCTAGGGTGAAAAATGCAGCAGCTAATGGTAAATTTCAAAAATAAAAATAGATACCAATAAAAGTAAAATTAATTGAGACATCAGTAGTTTAAGTGTTTTTGAATATCTATATTGAATCAGGAGCCCCGTATAATGCTCCATACAGTTCATGATGGACCCATAAGATGTTCCTTTCCAGTTACGCCCCATATAATGCTCCATACAGTTTATGATGGGCTCCATTAGATGCTCCATAATAAAATATGCCCCATATAATGCTGCAAAAATGTTGATTATGGCCCCATAAGATGCTCCATAGAGATATTTTCCCCATATAATGCTGCACATGGCCCCATAAGATGCTCCATACAGATATTTGCCCCATATAATGCTGCACATGGCCCCATAAGATGCTCCATGCAGATAATTGCCCCATATAATGTTGCACATGACCCCATAAGATGCTCCATACAGATATTTGCCCCATATAATGCTGCACATGACCCCATACAGATAATTGCCCGATATAATGCTGCACATGACCCCATACAGATATTTGCCCCATATAATGCTGCACATGGCCCCATAAGATGCTCCATACAGATAATAGCCCCATATAATGCTGCACATGACCCCATAAGATGCTTCATAAAGATAATTGCCCCATACAATGCTGCACATGGCCCCATACAGAAAATTGCCCCATATAATGCTACACATGGCCCCATACAGATATTTGCCCCATATAATGCTGCACATGGCCCCATAAGATGCTCCATACAGATATTTGCCCCATATCATGCTGCACATGGCCCCATAAGATGCTCCATGCAGATAATTGCCCCGTATAATGCTGCACAGGGCCCCATACAGATATCTGCCCCATATAATGCTGCACATCGCCCCATAAGATGCTCCATACAGATAATTGCCCCATATAATGCTGCACATGGTCCCATAAGATGCTCCAACCAGACATTAGCCCCATATGCTGTTGCTGCGATTGAAAAAATTAAAAAAAATCACATACTCACCTCTCAAGCCCCTAGCACTTGCTATATTCACCAGCTCCGCATTCCATCATCGACCGCCGCTGTGTCTTCCCGTCCTCTGCACCGACGTTCAGGCAGAGGGCGGCGCGCACTAATCGCATCATCATGCCCTCTAACCTGCGTGTCACTGCAGAGAACGCGGAAGACGCAGCGATGCCGATGGTGGAACGAGAAGCAGGTGAATATCATGCACTGTCCCCCATCATACTCACCTGCTCCTGGCGCCGTCGCTGCACGTCTGTTCCCCGGCATCTTCTTCCTGTAGTGAGCGGTCACATGGTACCGCTCATTACAGTAATGAATATGCGGCCTGACCCCTACGGGAGTGGGGTCCATATTCATTACTGTAATGAGCGGTACCATGTGACCGCTCACTACAAGAAGAAGCTGCCGGCGCCAGGGAAAAGATGTGCAGGGACCACGCCAGGAGCAGGTGAGTATTATTACACAGCTCTGCTCCTCCTCCCCTGCCGACCCCTGGGTATGACTCGAGTATAAGCCGAGAGGGTTATTTTCAGCCCAAAAAAGTGGGCTGAAAATCTCGGCTTATACTCAAGTATATACGGTAAATAGTTTTTTTAGTCTATAAACTTCTGACAACATGTCTCCGAATTTCCAAGCAATACATTTTGTATTTTTTTTCTGAAAAGGAGAAATGGCCAAAATTAAAAAAAACAGTGCGTTCAGACCTCAAATAATGCAAAGAAAACAAGTTCGTAATCATTTAGAAACAACAATACTAATGTTTTAATTCAGGAAGAGTTCAGAAATCAATATTTTGCAGCATAACCATGATTTTTAATCACAGCTTTCATGCATCTTGGCATGCTTTCCACCAGTTTTTCACACTGCTCCTGGCGCAAAAATTTAGGCAGTTCTTTTTTGTTTAATGGCTTGTGACTATCCATCATCCTGTTGATTACATTCCAGAGGTTTTAAATGGGGTTCAGGTCTGGAGGTTGGGCTGCCCATGACAAGGTTTTGATGTTGTGGTCTCTTAATTTTTGTCAGAGCTGTAGATCAGCAAATATGTTTGAAAACCGATCACCAAACAAAAATTTGGCAAAGATATGGCACACTCGGATTCATGATTGGCAACACAAACAAATTTTTATAAAATCGTGAAAAATTGGTAACATTCTGTGAAAAGTGTGGGAAAACATTTGCGTTGCCACTAAAGTGTTTTTGAGCACTTTGGCTAGGATAGGGGTGGTGTATGATGAGGATCGGGCACGTGTTTAAGGAGGGGAAGGTGTGGAGAGAGCCCAGAGGAGCAGAGTGCTTGTAAACATTTTTTTTCTAACTTTATGTGTGAACATTGCGGTTAGCCAATCAGGATGCAAGAAACATCCACAATGTTCTGACACACGATTGTGTCATTGGCTGCTGAAATCACATCCCTGTCTAAATAAAGAGCGGCCATCTTGTTTTAGTGCCATTTTATTAATATAACAGCGCTGAAAAGCTGCTCCTGTTGCTGGGCCTGGGTCCTGATAGAAGATATTTTAGATAGCTAGTGTCCTGTGTGGCTGTGAAATCGACCTTCCAGCAGATTTTTTTTGTGCCATTACCAAGAGCCACAGACAAAGACAGCAGGGCACATTTCATAGAAGTGTGTTGTGCACTTCTTCTATTGTGCTCCATTCACAAGGAGACCTGTCTAAATCTTATTTTTTAAGTTGCTAAATGTGATTCAACAAGGCATATGTCACCTTATAATTTAGTGGTGGTGACATTGTTCTGTGATTTGAGCTATTGGCAAGTAAACAAAAATATTTTGGCACTTGCTACCGTGATTCAGCACACCATATATTTCCTTGTCATTTAGTGGCGTTGAAAATCAGCTGTCTGCATAGCTCATGCATATTTTTTATTAAAAAAAATTTCTGTTAAATGTGGTACAGCCAGCCGTATCTCACCTTGTCATTTTGTGGTAGTGAAATTGTCCTGTGTGCAGAGTGTCATGATCCAGGGTTTAACCTGTCTGCCCTTTTTCCGGGTGGATCATGTCAAGGGTTAAGTTTGCTCTGCCTCATTCTGGGTACAGGTGTGCTATTTAGCTCTGATGCATCCTGCTGGCGGTGTCAGCTATAGTTCTGCCTTCAGCGTGTGAACCTGACTCTGGTAGCTCTTGATCTGTCCTGTGTGATACCTGACTTGCCCCATTTCTGTTGACTCCCTCTGTCTGCCCTTTTCCCAGTGTTTCCCTGTTTGTTGGCTTGATTCTCTGGTTTTTGATTTGGCTCATATTAGGACTCGCATTTTCCTTCTGTCTTTGTCTTTTTCGCTTCTGACCATTGCTGAACCCCCTGGCTTGTTCCTGACCACGTATACTTCTGCTACTATTGGTACTTCTGCTTCTAAAGGTTTTTTGACTCGGCTTGTCTGACCACTCTCTCGCCACTTGGTGGCATCTGTGCTGCAGCTCTGTGTGTGCAGTGTCACTTCCCTCTCAAGCTCCCCCTGGTGGAGGTTGTGCTATACTGCACTGCAGCAGCATGACACAGAGCTGTTGCACACTAAAGCAAATTGGCAGTTGCTAACGTGATTCAGCATGCCATATCTCACTTTGTCATTTAGTGGCAGTGAAATTCAGCTGTCTGCATCACTCATGCAGATTTAAAAAAAATCTGTTACAAATGTGATACAGCATGCCATATCCCACCTTGTCATTTAGTGGTCGTGAAATTAAGCTGTCTGCAGATCTCATGCAGATTAAACAAAAATATTTTTTCTCTTACAAATGTGATACAGCACACCATATCCCACCTTGTCAATTAGTAGCCGTAAAATTAAGCTGCCTGCAGAGCTTATGCAGATTAAACCAAACAATTTATTTCTGTTACAAATGTGATACAGTACGCGATATTCCACCTTGTCATTTAGTGGCATTGAAATTAAACTGTCTGCAGGGCTCATGCAGGTTAAACAAAACAATTATTTTCTGTTACAAATGTGATACAGCACGCCATATCCCACCTTGTCATTAAGTAGTAGTAAAATTAAGCTGTCTGCAGAGCTCAAGCAGGTTAAAAAGCAAATCTGTTGCTAAACATGATATAGCCAGTCATATTCCACCTTGCAATTTTGTGGCGGTGAAATTGTTTCGAGTGCAGAGCAGTTACACAGTAAAAAAAATGCAGGGGGGCAGTTGCTAACTAGTGATGAGTGAATTTGAAATCGATCGCCAAACATAAATTCGGCACAAAAATGGCATATTCATATTCGTGATTGGAGACAGGAGCAAAATGTTATAAATTTGGAAAAAATCGGTACCATGCAGTAAAAAGTGCGGGAAAATATTTGCCTTGCTACAAAAGTATTTTCAGCACTTTAGCAATGATAATGGTACATGTTTGATGAGGGGAGTGGATTTGCAATGCTCAGAGGCACGGCGTTCTTGTAAACAGTATTTTTTTCCTAACTTTTTGTGTGCACATTGCGGCTAGCCAATCATGGTGCAGGAAACATTCACGGTGTCCTGACACAATGGCTTGTGTCATTGACTGCGGAAATCATATGTCCTTCTCCACATAAACAGCGAACATGTTGTTTTACCACCATTTTGACGCTGTAACAGCACAGATAGGCTGCTACTGATGCTGGCACTGTTAGCAGCAAGATTTTAGCTAGCTAGGCAGTTGTTTATCAGTCATATAGTTTAGATAGCTACTGTCCAGTGTGGCTGTGAAATTGACCTTCCAGCATTTTGTTTTCCATTACTGAGGTCCACAGACAATGCCAGCAGGGCACATGTCATGCAAGTGTGTTGTGCACTGCTTCTATTATGCTCCATGCACAAGTATAGTGTTCTAAATCTTTATTTTTCACTCGCTAAATGTAAAACAGCCTACTATATCCCACATTGTCATTCAGTGCTGTGGTGATATGAAACTGTCTGTAGACATAACGCACATTAAAAAAAATATATAATTATTCTGTTGCAAAACATAAGACAGCCCGCCGTATGCCACTTTGTAGTTTTGTTGGGTTGAAAGTAAGCTGTCTGCAGATCTCATGCACATAACCAAAAAAATTTCTGTTGCTAAACGTCATACAGTAGGGGACATCTCACTTTCAAATTGTTTGTAGAATCTAGTGTTATAGAGGCTTGTTCCAGAGGCCACCAAAAAATTCTTCTATTACTAACGACATACAGTAGGGGACATTTCACATTCAAATTGTTTGTAGCGTCTAGTGTATTATAGAGGCCTGATCCAGAAGCCACAGAAAAATTCTTAATGTCATACATGAGGGGACATCTCACTTGCAAATTGTTTACAGCATCTAGTGTGTTATATAGGCCTGTTCCAGAGGCCCCTCAAAAAATTATTCTGTTACTAATGTCATACAGAAGGGGACCTGACTTTCAAATTGTTTGTAGCATCTAGTGTGTTATAGAGGCCTGATCCAGAGGTCCCAAAAAAATTCTTCTGTTACGAATGTCATACAGTAGGGGAGATCTCACTTTCAAATTGTTTGTAGAATCTATTGTGTTATAGAGGCTTATTCCAGAGGCCACCAAAAAGTTCTTCTGTTACTAACGTCATACAGTTGAGGACATGTCACTTTCAAATTGTTTGTAGCTTCTAGTGTGTTATAGAGGCCTGATTCAGAGGCCACAGAAAATTCTTCTGTTACTAACATGATACAGTGGGGAACATCTGACTTTCAAATTGTTTGTAGCATCTAGTGTGTTATAGGGGCCTGATCCAGAGACAACCCAAAAAATCTTCTGTTAATAACATCATCAAGTAGAGGACATCTGACTTTCAAATTGTTTATAGCATCTAGTGTGTTATAGAGGCCTGATCCAGAGGCCACCAAAAAAAACTTCTTTTACTAACATTATACAGTAGGGGACATCTCTTTTTCAAATTGCTTGTAGCATATCTTCTTTGTCATACAGGCCTCATTCACCCTCAAACAATTATTTCTTCTGTGATTAACACAATTTGCCACGCCACATTTCACCTTGTAATTTACTGCCACTGAAATTCAGCTATTTTCAGAGCTGTTGCAGAGTTAAAAATCTAATTTTTGTTGCTCCTACCACACAGTCTGAGCAATATGACTGGCAAAAAGCGAGGCTTGGTGTTCAAGGTGTACGTGAGTTTGGTGACAATGTTTGTGAAAGCACTAGTGAACCAACAACATCATGTCCTATGCAAAGATAACTGACAACTTCTGTTACTGGACAAGCTACTCCACTACCTTTCTTTGGCAGATGCCCAGTGGTACGCCTTGTTGATGAGGCCCAGAAAGAGCATGTGCTTGAGTGGATGGCAAGCGCACCTTCAAGTGCCCTCTCCTCCTCTTCCTCCACCTCAACATCACACCCAGTACAGTCCACAGAGATGGTACCCAAATTACCCTTGCTTCCCCCCACGTCCCAACTCTCCAACCATACAACTGACTGTACAGAACCACAGATGGGTGAGTCTGAAGAGCTGTTTGCACATTCTATGCCATGGTCATCAAAAGTGTACTCAAAAGCTTCACAGTCAAGAAGAGGAAATCTGCACTGATGCACAAATTTTTTTTAGCTTTTTCCGGGGCAGGACGAAGTAGGTTCCGAGCAGCATCCCGACCCTTGCATCAGACGTTAACCCCTCAGGGGGAGGTGGTCCTGATGAGACTCGGATATCTGAGGCTCACACAGACTCTACTGTGCTGCCAGGGCAGGAAGAGGAGGAGGGTGACTCCAAAGGAAACGAATGTGATAACACAGAGGATAATGATGATGATGATGAGGTGTTAGATCCCAATTGGTATGAACATAGAGGCTGAGCAGGTCATCTGAGGAGGAAGACAAGGGGGTTACATTGCACCATACATCGCAGACAAGTTGTGATGCAGCCACGATGAGCAATGCATCCTCAGCCACAACTGTGGCTGTGACAAGCAGCATCTGCGGATCTGCAGCTCAAAGGGGTGGCAAGAGATGCCTAGCCTGGGACTTTTTTGACACTGCAAAGGATGAGCCAACTCAAGTAATCTGCCAACTTTGCTAAAAATACTGAGTAGAGGTAAAAAGTGCAATAATTTGACTACTAAATGTATGACCCTTCACATGCGCAATCAACATGCGTTACTCTGGGAATCCCACTGCGCTAAAATGCAGACCAGAGGACCTGAACAAACATCAGCCACCCCATTATTTGCATCTGCTGCTGCTTCTTCCTCCTTCCTCTATTACCGTTCAACTATTGAGATGCAGGTCTTCAACAGGAGAACCTCGAGTTCTTTACCCGCTCCAGTCATGCTGACTGAGAGCTGGTCGTCAGCTATATAGGAAGCGGACATGCCTGCTTTTTTTGACCAATCTCATTGAACGAGCACACCACAACTTTCTCAATCCACAGTAACACCGTTCACGATACTCCGTCCTCTCTCAGCACTGCAGCCAGCCCACAGTACTGCAGTTGTGGTCACATAAAAGAATGTTTCCTCCTATATATGACAAAGTTAAAATGTTGACCTCCTCCATCTCCAATCTGTTGGCCACGGAAATGCTGTTTTTCTGCCTGGTAGATACAAACGGTTTCCGAAAGCTGATGGCCGTCGCAGTCCCCCAGTACCAACTGCCCAATCGCCATTACTGTTCTAAGAAAGCTGTGCCTGCGCTACACCAGCATGTTGCAGACATCACCCGTTCCTTGACTAAATCTATGTCTGCCAGAGTGCATTTCACCACAGACACTAGAATGAGTAAGCCTGGCCAAGGGCATTATATCTCGTTGACTGGGCATGGGGTGACTCTTGTGGCTGTGAGGGCAGGCGCTGCTCCACAAGTCTTGGAATCCCCCAAGGCTTGCAGGACAAACTTCTACATTTAACACTTCCTCCACTGCTTCTTCCTCCTTCTCTATGTCCTCTAGGGCCTCCACCTGCACCATCAACCTCTGCCTTAATAAGACTCGCATTCCAACAGTGCAGAGCAAATTTCCACCACCTCTGAACTGCGCAGCCAGTGCTCATTGCAATCAGGTAGTGTTAAAATTGATATGCCTTGGAGCTCGCAGTCATACAGCTGAAGAGTTGTAGATAGCTCTCCAGGCTTAGTTTGATCAATTGCTGTCTCTGCTGAAACTGTATACAGGGAAGACTGTGTCCATTAATGGTGCGAACCTGGTGGCGGCCCTACAGCGAGGCAAGCTCACACATGCCTTGCATGGCTAACATACTCAACCTGGTGGTTGTTACGCTCACGCCCTGACTGGTGGGCGTGAGCTCGCGGGTTTTGTGGCCCCACTGTGCCACAAACCAGACTACCCTGGAAGGGGCGTGACTATGACAGCTGCCTGGGTTTTCACTGGAGCCTCTGATGGTGAGGACAGGCTTGTGCAGCAGGCAGCTGCCAGGTGCTACTCCAGGGTGGTGTCTGGCTGTGGCTGCTGATCCCACTTGGGAGACAGGAACACCAGGATTGGTGCGGGCATTAGGCAGGACTGGCAGAAGAGCACGGCTGGAACACAGACGAGTAGGCTGGCATGGCTGAGACAGGGCTGGCAGAGATACGGCAGAGAACACAGGGCTGGCAGAGACACGGCAGGAAACAGGACTGGCTAGGACAGCAGGAACGCAGGACTGGAAGGCAGGGCAGGAACGGCAGGACTGGCAGGAACACAGGATTGGGAGGCACGGCAGAGAACACAGGACTGGTTGATGTGGTATATGAAGGAACAGGTAAGGGCCTGTTCACACTGGACGTGCAGGTACAGATATGTAGTTTGGAACACAGGGCTGGCAGAGACACGGCAGAGAACACAGGGCTTGCTAGGACAGCAGGAGACACAGGACTGACTTAGGACGGCAGGAGACAGGACTGACTAGGACGGCAGGAGACACAGGACTGACTAGGACGGCAGGAGACACAGGACTAGCTGATGAGATATTAGAATCAGGCTGCACTCAGATGACACCCGAGTGCAGTCCAATTGTGAGTGAGATGAAGGAACAGGTAGGGATATATAGTTTGGAGGAACAGGTAGGGACCTGTTCACACAGGAGAGGAGTGAAAGACTGCAGATAGGAATGGAAAAGCAGCAAGCGGTAGCGTAGCGACAAAAGCTGAGCAGAGCCACAAAGAATGTGGAGAGAAGCTGCAGCAAGAGATACTGCAGAAGCTAAGCAAAGTGGAACCGCAAGGATTGCAGAGAGGAACTGCAGCAAGAGGTTTCTGCAGCAACGGGAGTGGAGCAGAGTAAGACGGAGCAGAACCGCAGAAGTGCGGAGCAGCGGTAAAGCCACCAAGATGCAGAGCAGGCAGAGCCGCAAGAGTGCGGAGTGTAAGCAGACTGGGAACACAAGGAAAGACACAGCAGGGAAGGAAGCCACACACAAGGAGACCGAGATAAGACTAAGTACAGACAAGGCAATGGAACAAGACACAAGGACAAAGACACAGGGACCAGGATATTCTGCCTCCTGGAGGGCGGACAAAGATAAAGGCAAATGCACAGAGAAAAGCCTCCAGAGAGGGAGCAACACAGAGCTAGACCTGGCAAACTCAGAAGCAAAACACTAACTGAGCAAACACATTGCACAGGCCCAGACCACAGGGTGGAGCTGCACTATATACAGGAGGCCGCTCGGTAATTGGTCAGGAACTGATTGGACAGATGCACCTGATTCCTATAAGAACCAGAGAGTTCAGGCGCCGGCCCCCTATACACATAGCCATGAGGCATGCACAGAGCAGAGGAACAGACTATGGAGCTGGCCAGAAACAGAAACCACATCATGACCTGGAGCAGTGGGTAAGATTGTGTGAGAGATGTGAGGCCATGCTGTGATGCCAGCAGAGATGTTACAGTGGTACAGCATTTTCTCTGCCACCATCCTGGCCTAGGTGAACTGCTCCAGAAAGCACATAAGCTGTGTGCTCATTTCCACCATAAGCTGTATGTTCATTTCAGGTCATCGACTTGCATCGATACAGAGGTCTTTGTCCATGCCAGTTAACAAGTTGATAAGCGATGTGCCAACATGGTGGAATTCCACTCTGCACATGTTGCAGTGACTGTGGCAGCAGCAACGAGCCCTGACACATTATATCATCATGTCATAGAGCCTGGGCAAATGCAGTACGGACATGGCGCATATCACATTTATAGAGTGGGCACAGATTGAGGACCTCTGAACCTTTCTGTACAGTTTCAAAATGGCTACTAAGATGGTTAGCACTGACTACACTGTCATCAGCATCACTATTCCGGTCATGTGTATGCTGGAGCAGCCTTTGAGTAGCCTGCGGGAGGAGATGGTGGTCCTAGAAGAAGACGAGGAAGCAGAGGAGGATGTGGAAAGAATAACATTGTCTCTATGTTCCAGACTGTCGTCATACAGGTGGGTGCCAAGGGAGGGTGGATTACTGCCATTGATGGGGGCTGATAATAAGAAACAAACTGTAGGTGAAGATGCAAGATCCGAGGAACAAATGGAGGAGAATGAGGTGATGGGCGAGCAACTGTCAGGAGATGAAGAGGATAATTCCCTCTCTGTTGCTCATGGTTAGCAGGAGGGGATGAAGTAAACAATCATCAGTGCTACCCAGCCACCAACACAGCATGTGCTTGGACTTCATGGTAGAGCCAGACATATGAGTGCCTTCTTGCTGCACTCTCTGCAACATGATCCCCATATAGTTATGATTAGAAATAGTGCTGACTACTGGGTTGTCACTCTGCTAACAAATTTTGCCAGATGCTTCCCGCCCTGGCAAGGGACTCTCAAATGCTGGAGTTTCGAAACACGCCTTAACACAACTTTAAGAGAGCTTTTCTCCAAGACAGCAGTGAAGCACACTGTTCGCATCGCAGCTCTAGACTTCCAACCTCCGGCACATCAATTCATCAGCACCAAAACATTAGTAGCAGCACCAGCAGTAAAGTAAGTGGAAAAAGCAACTTATGTGAGTCTTTTGATTCTTTTTTAGATCAGCTCGTGCACCAGCACAACAGAGTCCAAGTCTTAAACGATGTGAGCAAATAGAATGGATGGTGCAGAAGGATCTAGACCTGAATATCATTACCATCAGGGAGGGTTTGGACCCTTTCTTATTTTGGTTTTTCAAAATGGATAAGTGACCTGAGCTTGCCTCACACGCCTTGGAGGTTTTATCATGACCGGCAGCCAGCATTCTCTCAGAGCGTGTCTTCAGCGCTGCTGGTAGTATCCTGATGAATAAGCACAGTCAGCTGTCCCCTGAAAGTGTAGAGCACCTAACTTTCATCAAGATGAACAAGTAATGTATCTCCAAGGACTTTTGCAGCCCAATTGTAGACTATACAGACTAGGCGATATTGCATTTTTTCAGTATGCTGCATTACTGCTGCATAACTGCACTTTGTGATATCTTTAGTGTGGCTTCTCTGCCTGCTGTTGCTGCTGCTGATGCTTCTGCAAATTTGTGGAAATGTCAACAGTCACGGTTGGTCTACATCTGCTGGGTTGGCTGTAGTGGAAGACATGTCGGTCCCAATTATACTATTTTTACTCTCGTGAAATTTATGTCACTTCGGTGGTGTTAGGCCCTCATTTGTTTAAATGTCACCACTCCTGGTTGGGTGTCCATCTGCAGGGTTGGGTGTAGTGGAAGACCTGTTGGTCCATATTATACTATCAATACTGTGGTGAAATTGATGCCATTTTGGTGGTGTCTGTCAATAATTTTTGGAAATGTAAACACTTCTGTTTGAGTGTCCATTTGCTGGGTTGGGTGTAGTGGAAGATCTGTCGGTCCATATTATACTATCTATGCTGTGGTGAAATTGATGCCACTTTGTTGGTGTCTACCACTAATTTTTGCAAATGTGTAGACTCCTAGTTGAGTCTCCTTCTTGTGTCTTTCCTGTAGCAGTAGGCCTCTGAGACCGTCAGGACTCCATTCCCTGGAATCAACTACCCATATTACTATCCTTAGATTTTTATGACAATAGTTGCCTATGAAATTTATATGATATTTGTGCCACCTGAGTGTGGCTGAGCATGAGAGCAGGTTGAGCTATTGTATGTGGTATCAGGGATTCCAGCACAGGAGACCTACATCAATCCCTCACCCATCTTGTCTTACTGTGACATTCAATTGAAAGCTGTAAATGCTGGCACAGGCCCCGATACCTCATGCATGGCTGATTGCTGCAGTGCCATGCTACAATTTGTACTGTGGGAGAATTGAGGCCACTTTCCTGGAGTCTGCCCTTAATTTGATGTGTTTTGGCAACTTTTTGGAATGTTAGAAGGTGTTGTGTATGCATTCGCTTTTGCTAACCATTGACTCCAATGGTGTTCGGATATGTTCAGTGAATATTCGATGAATAAATGAGCGAATATTGCAAAATCATCGATCGTAATCCGAACTGAACATTGAAATATTCGCACATCTCTATTCTTATTGAAAAATTAACATGCCTGTGACAGCCAGAATTCTTGCTGGTTGGTTGGTGATCAAAAACTTATTTCATGCAATAAAATGCAATTTAATCATTTAAAAATCATACAATGTGATTTTTGTTTTTTATTTCTACATTCTGTCACTTACAATAAAAATTACAGACTTCTCTATTCTTTGTAGGTGGAAAAGCTGGCAATATCGGTAGTGTAACAAACATGTATTTTCCCCACTGTATATATTATATGAAATGAGATTTCTGTTAAACATATTTAATATGACCCATCCTTAGGTCCCCAATATTAGATCTTGGGGTGCCAACACTCTTCACTACCATTAGTTATCAGGAAGCAGCTCCAGCAGTTGTTGAGTGTAACCAGTATGGCTGAGTAAAACATCATTGCTCTGTCACGCAGTTTAATTAGTGCTGATAGGTACTGCAAGTCATCTCTTTTATTTGATTAGGAGCTGATCTGCAATAACCTAGAGTTGATACAACTGAAGTACTGCTGCAGTACCCAAGAGATGCTCTGTCACACTGCTTAAATCAGGCCATCGCCGGAGCTTGTAGTAGCTAATGAGTGAGGTAAGAGTTCTAAATGTTGGCCCCAAATGATCTGATATTGAGGTTTTATCCTAAGATCCGGAATATGAAGAAAAACAGGGATTTAGCACTGCTCCCGGTCACATTCTGGTGGGGTTGACAAAGAAATACAAACATTAGTATATTTCACATATACTCATTTTTGTACCCCAAATGAAGCATTTGCAAAACACGTGTCGGGTGGATAGTGGGTAAGCTTTGGCACTTTATCCAATGTACTTTATCCTGCCCTTCTGGGCATTTTCGGACTCGGTATCCTATCATGGTGTTTCTGATTTGGTCCACTGGGATTTACTCCACTAAAACTTTCACCCTGTGTTCTAGTATTAAACTATCCATCATTGGTTGTTATTTGATGTATTGCATTTTTAATAATGACTCCATATCTTGATTCTATATGCAAATTGCCTCTTCTGAGAAAAAGAGGACTTAAACTCTATAGCGCCACCTGTTGGAAGTAGTGATCCTACAAGTCACAATCAACCTTTTAACGAGTCGTGCAATATGACTTAGGATAAAAGCTAAATCAGTATCTCAATTCGCAGACACGGTGTTTCGGGCTGTTGGCCCTCGTCAGTGTGCAGCATGAGAATTGATTTGGCTAGGTGAGAGGCTCTGGACTGGGGTCTAAGGGGTAACGTTTCTCCTTATGGAGAGTGACATACCAGCTGGCTTGTCAAGGTAAGGAGGCTTATTCGCTGTGCAATGCTCCTCTGGGATATTAAATATGCAAATTGCCTCTTCTGAGAAAAAGAGGACTTAAACTCTATAGCGCCACCTGTTGGAATTTAATTTAACTTCCCCGAGGAGCATTACATGGAGAATAAGCCTCTTTACCTTGACAAGCCAGCTGGTATATCACTCTCCATAAGGAGAAACGTTACCCCTTAGACCCCAGTCCAGAGCCACTCACCTAGCCAAATCAGTTTTCATGCTTCGCACTGACGAGGGCCAAGAGCCCGAAACACCGTGTCTGTGAATTAAGATACTGATTTGGCTTTTATCCTAAGTCATATTGCACGACTCGTTAAAGGGTTGATTGTGACTTGTAGGATCATTACTTCCAACAGGTGGCGCTATAGATTTTAAGTCTTCTTTTTCTCAGAAGAGGCAATTTGCAAATTTAATTTCCCAGAGGAGCATTGCATGGCGAATAAGCCTCCTTACCTTGACAAGCCAGCTGGTATGTCACTCTCCATAAGGAGAAACGTTACCCCTTAGACCCCTATCTTGATTCTATGTGGTTGTTCTCCATAAGTGTGAGATGTATTCATCTTTGTATTTCTTTGGCTCACATACTATCTTTTTCTTGTGTCTGTGTATTTTGGCATATTTTACCTATATATTTTTATCTTTTAAAGAGATTTAATAAATTGCATATATTTTATTGACTATATTTATATTTTCTGCATTCTGCACTTTTTCTGCCTGTATAAAACAATGGCAATAATGTCAGAATTTAACAGCTAACAAACCACCTTGATGGTGCTCACCAAGAAATAGTCCAAATTGAAACCATATAGAAGGCGAATGGGGCAGTAATCACTGTTCCTTTTAAAATTTAACACGCTTCCTCTGAGGCCTAAGCGCATGCATCACTCCCCTCTTTATATGCAAAACTACAGTGTGGGCCATATATATGCATATACCTGAGTGGGCCATTTATAAAGTTGCATCCAAAATGGCCGACTTCAAAATGGCCACCACCCATCTTGAAAGGTTTTCCCCCTCCCATATACAAATGTGCCACAAACAGTAAGTTGATATCACCAACCGTTCCCATTTTATTTAGGTGTATCCATATACATGGCCCACCCAGGTGTATCCATTAAAATGGCCCACCCTGTATATACATGCAAACAATAATTATCCTAATCAAACATTACAGTAGATGTAAAAAAAACACAATTACCACTTCCATTCCACTTCCAAAGAATGGGTCACAGTGTAATGCAGTTAAGATTTCAGGTTGTGGGACAGATTTCAGGTTGAGGGGACAGGACAGGATAAAAATCCTGAACAAAAGAGAAGTGTTTTGGATTTATTCTTTACAGACCCTGGAACCAAAAGGCCTGAACAGGGATTAAGACATAGCGAGTTTTCTTTAATATGTGTTGCCCATTGGGAATAATGATGTCACCATTGATCTTTATATGTACAGTGTTATATGTATTCCATTTGTACTAATGCTTGTTTTCTCATCCCTTTCAGAACCGATAGACTCTCCCCTTGTCACCATCCTCTTCTGTCTATCACATGGCACAGTATGTCGTCCCTCCTGTACACCCTTTGTTTTATTTTTTTGTTTTTGTGCATGTTAGTCTCATTTTCATAATAGGACGTGATACCTATGCAGTATAACAAATGCTATTGCCAGGGCGATATAACCAAAACCAAAACACTCAATGCATACAAACTATCTGGTCTCAGGACCTTGCGGTCACGTGACCTTATCCTGACCGCGTGACCTGACACGCCTTACCAAAACCCGGTCTGCGCAATAGACCGATAGTGCTGCTCACAGGCGACGCAGCTCACCATATTCATGATTTAGTCATCAAGCAGAAATCAGGTACATACTACTACTCCTTTTGAACCCATATGGCCACTTTGTGTGCACTGTTTGTGACCTTTTTGACATACTGAGCTACTATCCTTTTATTACAGAATAAATATCGGGTTATCCTATTAACCCTAACCACTAGAGCGGACTACATTTATCTGGTCTGTTTATCAGACCCACAGCACTGGTAATTTCCCTGTGCTAGGACACGTGGTTCCCTAAGCAAGCAGCATACAGGTACGGCTGTTACAAAACCCTATGGCCACTACAATGCACGTGATTAGATGAACTACATACTGTACTACCACCTTGTGTGACAGAACATATACAGGTTATTCTATTTACCCTTTCCTCAACCCTCAGGGTATGTGCACATGTCAGGATTTCTTGCAGAAATTTTCCTGACAAAAACCGGACATTTCTGCCAGAAATCCGCATGCGTTTTTTTCGCGGCTTTTCATGCGTTTTTGACGCGTTTTGACACGTTTTTGGTGCATTTTTTGCACGTTTTTTTTCCAAATGCATAGAATAGCGGGAAAAACGCAGAAAATCCGCAAAATTAATGAACATACTGCCTTTTTTACCACGATACGTTTTTTTCGCGGAAAAAAACGCATCATGTGCACAAAGCATGCAGAATGCATTCTAAATGATAGGATGCGTAATATATGCGTTTTTAATGAGTTTTTATAGCGTTTTTATCGCGAAAAAAAAAAAATTTGCGAAAAAACCTGAACGTGTGCATGTGCACTCAAGGTAACTTGTGACTACCTTCCCCCATCTCTTACCATGCTGAATTTTTCTAATCTTCCTGCTCTATTCTTTGCTATACAGGCAGAAACACAACTCCTATTTTGATTTTTTCCTGAGACACCATTGTATCCTTTATATTTCATTGCTATGCTAGAAGCTCTTCCAAAAATCTAGCCAGAAGATTGATAAAGATGTGATGTTGTTTATAGCCGTGACTCTGAATATTTTCTCCCTGGCTGTATTAGTGCTCATACTGTATTGAAGATAGGACATTCTACTATTATCTATACAATGAGGTCAACCAATTTTTATGTTTGTCACCACCACTTTCTTTTGTCACTTTTTTGACACATATTTCTTTTGTATATCTCCATAGTTTCTGATGAAGGTCTATTCCCAGACCGAAAACGTTTAATTGATCACTGTATGCAAAATAAATTGGAACCTTTTCTTTAACACAATAAATTTTGAGGGCCAAGTTTTTTACTTATCTTATTCTAAGGTTAGGGGTCATCGTCACCCGGTTTATGTTGTCCTTTCTGGGAGAGACTGACAGAGACCCTGATTCTAGGACTGTATGCATTTTTTTTTCTTGCATCTGTTTTCATAAATTCCAAAGTTATCTGCCCCTGAGTGACAGATATACGGTATCCTCATAAGGAGAACGCTGTCAAACAGCAAAGTGTAGTAAGAGAAGTTGCAGCTGATAAATATTGAGGACACTGCAGCAAACTCACATAATGGAGAGTACCGCAGCACGGCAGCAGGTAATGAGGGATTACTGTATGTGAAGATGGCTGTAAAAAAAAGCAAGTAACACAACATTGGAATGAGTGTCTCAATCTCTACTTCATGCTTCCCTTGGAAGGGGTAGCATAAGCCTAGTGACAGATTCCCATTAACTCATTGCCAAACAAGCCATCTGCTCAAAATGACAGAGACACCAAAATCAATTGAGGAATTGACTGTTTTTCCATCCATTGTTCACTCTTTGTCTTAACTTTTGACCTCATGAAACAAACATCTGGCCTCTACTATCAGAAATCCTTTGAAGAGCAGAACACTGTATTTTTAATACTCTTTTAAAGCATACCAACTGTATTCCCTGTCTTGCGGCATTTTTATTAAATATCAGCAGCTCATATTTTGTATTTATGTATTCTGCTTCTGTATAATTAAGATTTATAGAGGGCTGTTTATGTACAGACATTTGTAAAAAAAAGAACACAAAATACAAACTTAAGAACTCCCATAATTTTTTCACCCTAGACCTGTGCATATGCGTATTTACTGTAGTGTCAGCGTGTTAAATAGGTCGTTCCATCCTTGTGGTGAAAGTTTGTAATCACTATATATGACTCATACAGTACAGTGTGCACGTTACACACTGTCAGGATTCCTCAGTGTCATGGCTAAGGCCATCAGTTGACCTCAAGTATGCGATTTGCCTAGTTCCAGCCACATTCCTCCTAGACCTGCTCAGACTGACTTGTATTGAACAAGGTGGAGCATGTCTAGTGGGCACATGACCAAAATGTATGCAAATCATATACAGTATTT
The DNA here is from genome assembly GCF_032444005.1 of Ranitomeya imitator. Taxonomy (NCBI): domain Eukaryota; kingdom Metazoa; phylum Chordata; class Amphibia; order Anura; family Dendrobatidae; genus Ranitomeya; species Ranitomeya imitator. The sequence continues at coordinate 558,865,840 of NC_091284.1, read as the reverse complement.
GTGTTCATGTGACAGCCTGGTCTTGGTAGCGACACCCGAGAATTCTGACAGCATGCAATGTGCAAGCTATGAGGATTCAAATGTCTGCAGTTCCATAGAGTGACATTCTGGTCCTCTTTTGAGTGACATCACAATTCTTCAGACTTTACAGATCACACTGTGCTCTGTGTAACCTGGAAATGTTTTTTTTAGTGTAAGCCTATGAAGCATCATGACGAGACTCTATAGGCTTGCATTGTAAAAGGTAGCTGTGGCTCACGCTTAGAGCATAGAGTGAGCCGGAAAGTCTGAAGAGAGGTGAAATGGTGATAGATACAAGCAGGGGCAGGCTGGTTCAGGAGAAAGATGGGCAGATGTGTCATCATTCTTAAAGGGACCCTGTCACCAGGTTTTTCCTATATAGTCTACTGCTACCACCTTTCAGCCCCATGTGACAGCAAGCTGGAATGCTGTATATATGACACCCTGTAAGGCAAAGAAAACCCTTTAATTATAATCACATATGGAGCGGTCCAATCCGATGGGTATCTCTGGTCTTGATCTGGCACCTACTCTCTTCTTGAGATGCTGTCCTCCTCTGTTTCATGTGGATGACATGGCCTACGTCATCCACACCATGTTCCCCTTTGGACTCTTGAGCAGATGTACTTCTATCTGACCTGCTGAGGGCAGAGCACAGTACTATAGTGCATATACGCTTGCGCTCTTTGGCCTTTCCTCATGCATGCGCACTGCAGTTCTTTGCTCTTTGCCTTGCAGAGCAGAGGGAAGTGCACCTGCGAAAGAGCCCATGGGGAACACTGTGTAGATGACATAGGATGCGTCATCCACATGAATCAGAGGAGTACGGCATCGCAAAAGGAGAGGAGGTGCCATATAAAGACCAGCAACATCCATCGAACCACACCAGTATAGTGTGCATAATAAAAGGTGTTTTTTTTGAGGGTATCATATATACAGCATTATAGAATGCTGTCACATGGGGGTGAGAGGCGGTGGCCATAGGTAATATCAGAAAAAGATGGTGACAGGTATTAAGTGATATATATATTATTTGATTTTAATATTAATTGAAATTGATATGTTTATATTAACATTGAGAAGAATTAATTTCAGCCTATTGGTTCTGCCTCCACAACAGTCATGGTCTGACATGTTGCCCCTCTGAAAAATTATTCACCCATATGATGTACACAGGCATCAGGTGTTATATACAGGATAATATGTGGCTGGTGTAGTATCTGATGCCTGTAGTCATAGTATAATATCCAACAGTCATATATTATCCAGTATACACATCTGATGTCTGTAGTCACACTATGTAATCTACCAGTCACATTTTTTCCTGTACACTGGATGCAATATACAGATGATGTCACAGATATATCATGTACCAGTCACATATTATACACATCAAAGGGGAGACATAACATGTGCAGTACTAGTACGGTGCACGTCGTGAAGGAGTTAATGTTAAACATGTTAAACCTGCCCTGTGCATTACATTCAGTGGCATCATTTAATGTAAAACCTGATGGAAAATATAACATTTTTTAGATCTATTATGCTAAGAGCTCTTTCACTGTTATTAATTTCAAAGCCTTGGCAGTGGCAGATTCTGTTCTTACGAAGCTTTTACACTCTCTTACACACTCACTTTTTTACTGGTTCCCCACCATTTATAATGAATTGTTGCCTTTTGTAGTATGCACAGCATGCAGTACAAGTGATTAAATATAAGCTGTTTTAACTTTACACATTTTTCGGCACGCACTTTTATTCTATCTCGTCTTTCATTGTGAAGCTGAGAATGCTGTGCTAATTGAAACAAAGAGTGGATTAAAAAAAGCCAAAGAGCTTTATGCTGCAGAAATTGCAGGAGGAAATCCACTGTGCCCCATGTCAACACAGAAGGCACTCGCCAATTTAACTAAAAATGCTTTGTTGTTCCTTAGCGGCTGTTGCTGCTTTTATACACCCAGGAATAGATTGGGTTTGCTACAATTGCAGATACATTTACCTTTCTTGTAGTTTTCCACTAATAAGCTAAATTAATAATATCATGTATGATAAAATAAAATGCATATTTTTTTTAATTAAACAGTTGTCCTTTACATCGCTTGAAGATTTTTGGAGACTAAGTAAAATATAATTACATTTCACATTAAAATACATTTGGCTAATGGCCCAGCATGCTCAAAGTCGGAGCTGGAAATTAAAGAGATTAGAGATGTCAGGTTAGTAGCAGCATAGTTTCAGCTACCAGATGACATTAATGACCTGGTCTAAGAAAATATTCTAATTATCAATAGCCATGCAAAAATCTAATGGGATGATTATAATTATTGGAGCTTCATTACTTCCATAGATGCCGGTTTATAAGGGGAAACACGCCGAACAGCTGATTATCGGGAGCGCTCCTGGTATCCGGGTTGCCGATGCAGCTCTTCAGGAAGCACTATAGCTATTCGGATAAGGAGTTATCTGAAGCTATTCGCTCATACCCAGCTACTAATATTTTTCAGATGTCACTATTCATTGCAAATTCAACCATAATGCAAATAGCTATTATTTTTCAATATTAATATTAACATATTAATTAATGTTACCGTATATACTCGAGTATAAGCGGACCCGAGTATAAGCCGACCCCCCTAATTTTGCCACAAAAATATGGGAAAACTTATTGACTCGAGTATAAGCCTAGGGTAGGAAATGCAGCAGCTACCCGTGAATTTCAAAAATAAAAATAGATGCTCCATACCGTTCATTATTGCTCTATATAAAGCTGTGCCACATATAATGCTCTGCACTGTTCATTATGGCCCCATAGATGCTCGATATAAAGCTGTGCCCGATATATAATGCTCTGCACCGTTCATGGCCCCATAGATGCTCCATATAAAGCTGTGCCATATAGAATGCTCTGCACCGTTCATTGTGGCCCCATAGATGCTCCTTATGAAGCTGTGCCCCATATAGAATGCTCTGCACCGTCGATTATGGCCCCATAGATGCTCTTTATAAAGCTGTGCCCCATATAGAATGCTCTGCACCGTTCATTATGGCCCCATAGATGCTCCTTATCGAGCTATGCCGTATAGAATGCTGCTGCTGCTGCAATAAAGAAAAAAAAATCACATACTCACCTCTCTCGCTCAGGACGCCGGCGCTTTCAATATTTACCTGCTCCTCGTGCGTCTCCGTCTCCAGCACTGACGCTCAGCAGAGGGCGCGCACTGACTACGTCCCCGCGCCCTCTAACCTGAGCGTCACTGCCAGAGGACGCTAGAGACGGAGCAGCACCGGAGCGAGGAGCAGGTAAATATCGCGCAGCGCTCCCCTCCCGGTATACTTACCTGCTCCCGGCGCGGTCCCTGCAGTCCCTGCTTCTCCCGGCACTGCATCTTCTTGCTGTATTGAGCGGTCACAGTTACCGCTCATTTTCAGTCATGAATATGCGGCTCCACCTCTATGGGAAGGTGGAGCCGCATATTCATTTCTGTAATGAGCAGTAACATGTGACCGCTCAATACAGGAAGAAAATGCAGCGCTGGAAGAAGCAGGGACTGCAGGGACCGCGCCGGAGCAGGTAAGTATAACTAGATAGCCCCCGCTCCCCCTCACCTGCCGACCCCCGGGTATGACTCGAGTATAAGCTGAGAGGGGGACTTTCAGCCCCCAAAAATAGGCTGAAAATCTCGGCTTATACTCGAGTATATACGGTATTTATGTTAATATCAATTGTATTGTAAAGACACACACACACTGTGTGTCTTTCAATGGATCACAGCACGTGAAACGTAGGAAAACCAGGAAATGCACGGACACCGAAGTGGTCGAGGAAAATCGGAGCAGGACCTGGCAGATCACGTGATGGCTGGGAAGGCGCCTGGGGCGGAGCCAAATCCGAGAACAAATGAGAACCGACAGCTAGGTGAATGCTGTGTATGTAGTCAGGCAAGCCAAGGTCAGAAGCTGGGAAGACGAGCAGCAGCCAGGGACGAGACAGAAGGATGGTGGGGGACTAGCCGAGGTCGGCAGCTAGACGGGAGCACAGAAGAAAACAACAAGACAGAGAGTGGTCAAAGTCAGAGCCAAGGGTCCAAACTAGAGAGTACAGAGCAGTAACGAATCAAGAGGCAGAAACAGAGTGACCCTGGTTGCTGCCTCCGCTGACATCCGCTTATGTCACGTTAAGTTTCCTGGTATATTTCTGTAGCACACTTATATAGCCACACTTAGAGGCAGCCACACAGACCCCTGGTCATACACACCAATGTCTCTAAATTAATACATCTATGATTAGACCAGGTGTGAGTAGTAGGGAGAAGCCACTAGGTGACAGTCAGGGAATCACAGCAGGGGTGGATTAAGACACAGGAGCTAGTAGGAGGATATTGATTGCTAAACAGGAGGGAAAGGCAACAGACCAAGGTGGACAGATATAGACAGGTGTGAATTCCAATCAAAGGATTTACAGGAAATTAGGGAACTATACTGGCAAAGACAGAAACACAGGTGTGAATTGGGCACTGTAATTATGCAGGATGTTACAGGAATTAACAGACAAGAGTTAATAGCATATGTTTGATGATACACCGCAGGAAAGGGAAATTGGAAACATACCTACAATAGACAAAGACTGGTGTGAAACAGTGATCAGTGAATATGATGGATAATATTGTAATCACAAGACATAGCCACAAATTTTCACATTGGAGACACATACAGACCATAACGATATATTACTGGCAGGCTGATGTGGCATTATGCTTTTTGGCCATCGTATGAATCCTGCTTACCATTTCTGGCTGATTCTATATTTTACCAGGGCTGGCTAAGTATGGCAATACATTTTGTAAATGATGTAAACGTCCACCTCTTTTGCTGCCATAACATTTAATGGTGTACATAGCGGAATTTCATTCCATCAATGTTCCTGTTCTGCCCCTAAATCCACTAACCTATAGCAATTCAGAAACTAAGGAAGATACTACACCAGAACAACTTCTTCCAGTTGGTTTATTGGAAGAGATTAACAGTCCGCAGAAGACTAAAGAGAACCATTTGGACAGACATATAATTTTGTTATCAAAATATACCTTATGTACAAAGATAAAAAGAAAACATCTGAGGTGTGAGATCAGGAAGGCATAATTAAAGATCAAAGAGATACAACAGAAGATTCAAAATATTACTGAAGATCCTACAAAGACGGTTACAGCCTTATTTTGACAAAGAACTGCTTGAGCAACAAGTAGAATTCAGAAAAGGCAAATGATGTGATTACTAAAATTAGATGGATAATGGAAAAAGCTGAAGAATTCAACAAGCAGATCTATTTTTGATTCATTGACTACAACAAATCCTTCGACAGTGTTGATCACCAGAAACATTTTAATATCATGAAGGATATTGGAGTGCCGAATTAAGAAGCATCATTAGCAACCTTTATGTCGGCCAAGAAGCAACAGTTGAAAGGAAACATTGCAAAAGGGCATGGTCCAAAGTAGAGCGAGGTGTCAGGCAAGGCCACATCCTGACACCATTTCTCTTCAATAAAATATGCAGAAGCAATATCATGGGCGGAATTGCCAAAATGAAAAAAGAGTAAAAATATGTAGATGATACAACATTGATAGCGTAGATGGAATGGGACAACTTATAAACTTCCATGGCTTCTAGTACCACCTTTTACACTGATGACACTCAGATCTACCTCTCTGGTGTAGACATCACATACTACTGTCCAGAATCCCGGAGTGTCTATCAGCTATAGCCCCCTTCTTCTCCTCTCACTTCCTCAAGCTCAATGTGAACAAGCTCAATGTGAACAAATCTGAACTCATCATCTTTGCTCCATCTCACGCATCTTCCCTACTTGATTTATCTATCACAATAAATGACACCATGCTGCCTCGGAGTAACCTTTGACTCTGCCCTGTCCTTCAAACTGCACATCTAAGCTCCTCCATTTCCTTCTCTCCTCCACACTTATTCGTTCCTCACCCAATTGGCTCCAAGATTTCTCCCGAATATCCCCCATCATCTGTAATTCTGTGCACCAATATGTCCGATTAACAACCACTTTGAATCCTTCAGCAAAAACTTGTAAAATTTTTTCTAGGATGCTTACATCTTGCAATGACCACGTTGACACTTCAACACCCCCAGAGCTACCGTAACCCCCAACCTACTGTCTCCTTCCACATCATCCGGTAGAATGTAAGCCCGGAAGGGCAGGGTCCTTTTCCCTCTATATCAGTCTATCATTGTTAACATGTAAACTGTAAGTGATATCTCTATTTTGTATGTAACCCCTGCTCATGTACAGCACAATGGAATGGATGGTGCTACATAAATAAATAATAACAGATTTGCCAAAATAGACTTGTACAGATAAATGTCACAGTCTAGTGTAAACATTTGTTTGCTAATTTTTTATGAAAGATTTCCCCCTGCCCAAAAACATCCACAAAATAACAAATGCCAGGAGGCATAAGTATTGCTGAAAAATGCTGCAACAGCTAACAGCAGAGTGTTATAGAGTATAAATTTGCCAAATGGTAACATTAAAACAGGTATGAAAAAAGTAAAACATGTTTTAAACTATAATTTTATGTTAAGCACTACAATCCCCCTCTCCAGAAATATGAAACCAAGAATACTACGTTGGTTGTTAGGTACATGTATGGAAAAGAAGTTGTGCTGTAAAATGTTTTCAATTTTTCTGCAACACTTTTATCCCCTTCAATAAAATGATTGGTAGGTGTGTACACAGAAAAGAACCTGTGGCAACTACAGCAGTATTTTGGTGGTGTGTACTTGGACTAATAAAATAGTTATGCAAAAAATCTCCCATTATTTTGTTTTTATTTAAAAGATTTTTTACATTCACTTCCCTCTTAATAAAAATTCTGTAACTCTTAAAAACGACATTGCTACGTATTTACGTACATTTTGAAAAGTAATTTGCCGCAATAGATAAAAGTATTGTTGTGATACATATGGTTATTAAATTTGACTAGTATAAAATTACAAAACTTAAACTTTTTTTCTATTTTATTTATTTATTTTTAATTACTCCCACATTGAACAAAAATGTAACGTAAAATACTAGGTTACGAAATGCCTACATTTAGGGTAAGGACAAGTAACAAATATGCAGCAACAGCACACCGTATGGTTGTAGACTATACATTTTCTAAATTGGACAATAAAAACAGGTGATAAAAAAATGTAAAGATTTCTTTAAAAATTTTAAATAAAAAAAAATAACACAACTAGTCCTTTACAAAAAGGATGGGACATAAAAAGCTACAAAAATACCCATGCCAAAAGCAAGTACCTGCAACAGGCTTTATTCAGGTGACGTGTGCAGTTCTAATATAGGACTATTACAACAATTTTTTTTACAACACGGACACCTTGCAAAGTAGACAGCTACTTTTATGTTTCTGGATTATTGAGCGCTTTCTTTTGTTTTGTTTTTTTTTTTTAAATATGGCTTGCCCATCTCACCATCCATGAAGTATACTGTCTGTGACACAAGCCTTGGTTTCAGGATTTTTGCTTACTAGCATAATTAGGAAAGAGGGGTACTAAGCTGCTCTTCTTCTGTAGAATGTGTGAATAAAAAATATGCAAATGTTATTGCTGCAGTATATCACAGGTCAATCAACAGGAACACTGACTATGTAGGCACAGCATTTCCCTATATCACTTGATTCTTTGGATTATTATTCACAGATTTAGACTGCCACTTCAATTTCCAATGTGCTTCTGAACTGCACTAGAACACCACAATTAGATTAGGCCTTTTTCTATCCCTATGTGAAATTATCTCTGCACTCTGATCACCTATGGCGCTCCTTATACACACCTCTCCTTTTATACTTCCTATCATAATGTACCTCACTTGCTGTACTAGGCCATATGATGGGAGATGTAAAAGAATTACAGGGAAGCCTGTGCAGCTATTCTTGATTCAATCTCTCTTAGTCTTCCACAGCGTGTGAAATGGTGCCAGGCCTTTCTTTAAGATCTTTGTGAATCGATTTGCAAAGTGTTCAAATTCATGGGGCCTGTTAATTTGAGAATTTTTTTAAATCCAATCCTTTGCAATTCAATCTGTGCATCTTCAATATTCGATAATCACCTGTAAGTGGTATTATTGAAAAGTAGAAGCATTTAGGAATCACAGCAACTCATGAAGTGGTAGACCATGTACAGTTACAGAGTGGTGCTTTTGTGTGCTGAAGCGCATAGTGCATAAAAGTCATCAATACTGTGCTAGCTCAATTACTGCAGAGCTTTAAACCTTTACTGGCACTTACAAAAACTGTGTGTTAGGCTACTTTCACACTAGCGTCGTATAATGCACATTTTGGAGAAACTATAGACTACCATTAGCGATGTTGTGGCGGACCGTCAGAACAAAAAAAAGTTCCATGTAATGTTTTTTTGTGCGTCGTGTCCGCCATTTCCGACCGCGCATATGTGGCCGGAACTCCGCCCCCTCCTCCTCGCAACTCACAATGGGGCAGCGGATGCGTTGTAAAACTGCATCCGCTGCCCTGTTGTGCTGCGTTGTCACAGGATGCGTCGGTACGTCGGCCCAACGCACTGCGACGGGCCGACGCTAGTGTGAAAGTAGCCTTAGGGGTCAAGTTCCCACCTCTGCACAGGGGGAATCTCAGACCATCTCCGCTGCAGTCTCCCATTCTTCTTCTGCCGCAGTGGAGCCTGCTTGGCGGAGACGTCGGTCCCAGCGTCTTGCTCAGTCTCACTCTGTGCAAAGGGTTACTGCTGCTTTCCCAGCTTCTGCCATGGAAGCCAGTGCTGGGCAGCGGCATGCAGACGCATTTGGGACTAAGTCCTGCTTTTCCCCTTCTGAGCATGCCTGGGGCAAGATCTCCCATTGGAGATCGAGGGTCACATGCTCAGATACTGCAGCAGAATCCATTGGTCCTCCAGGAAGGTCCTGAAGGTGCTCAACTTCTGTAGCAGCCTCCCATTGGTCCTTCTGGGAAGGTCCTGTACATGCTGCAGCTATAAAAGGTTCGCATGACCACACGGCCATGCACTAGTGTACATTTGTATACGTGTGTGTGTTGATGAGTGCAAGTCGTTCTTTAACCCCTTTACCCCCAAGGGTGGTTTGCACGTTAATGACCAGGCCAATTTTTACAATTCTGACCACTGTCCCTTTATGAGGTTATAACTCCGAAACGCTTCAACGGATCCTGGTGATTCTGACATTGTTTTCTCGTGACATATTGTACTTCATGATAGTGGTAAAATTTCTTTGATAGTACCTGCGTTTATTTGTGAAAAAAACGGAAATTTGGCGAATTTCGCAATTTTCAAACTTTGAATTTTTATGCAATTAAATCACAGAGATATGTCACACAAAATACTTAATAAGTAACATTTCCCACATGTCTCCTTTACATCAGCATAATTTTGGAACCAATTTTTTTTTTGTTAGGGAGTTATAAGGGTTAAAAGTTGACCAGCAATTTCTCATTTTTACAACACCATTTTTTTTTAGGGACCACGTCTCATTTGAAGTCATTTTGAGGGGTCTATATGATAGAAAATGCCCAAGTGTGACACCATTCTAAAAACTGCACCCCTCAAGGTGCTCAAAACCACATTCAAGAAGTTTATTAACCCTTCAGGTGTTTAATAGGAATTTTTGGAATGTTTAAATAAAAATGAACATTTAACTTTTTTACACAAAAAATTTACTTCAGCTCCAATTTGTTTTATTTTACCAAGGGTAACAGGAGAAATTGGACCCAAAAAATTGTTGTCCAATTTGTCCTGAGTACGCTGATACCCCATATGTGGCAGTAAACCACTGTTTGGGCGCATGGGAGAGCTCGGAAGGGAAGGAGCGCTATTTGACTTTTCAATGCAAAATTGACAGGAATTGAGATGGGACGCCATGTTGCGTTTGGAGAGCCACTGATGTGCCTAAACATTGAAACCCCCCACAAGTGACACCATTTTGGAAAGTAGACCCCCTAAGGAACTTATCTGGATGTGTGGTGAGCACTTTGACCCACCAAGTGCTTCACAGAAGTTTATAATGCAGAACCGTAAAAATAAAAAATCATATTTTTTCACAAAAATTATATTTTTGCCCCCAATTTTTTATTTTTCCAAGGGTAAGAGAAGAAATTGGACCTCAAAAGTTGTTGTCCAATTTGTCCCGAGTACGCTGATACCCCATATGTGGCAGTAAACCACTGTTTGGGCGCATGGGAGAGCTCGGAAGGGAAGGAGCGCCGTTTGACTTTTCAATGCAAAATTGACAGGAATTAAGATGGGACGCCATGTTGCGTTTGGAGAGCCACTGATGTGCCTAAACATTGAAACCCCCCACAAGTGACACCATTTTGGAAAGTAGACCCCCTAAGGAACTTATCTGGATGTGTGGTGAGCACTTTGACCCACCAAGGGCTTCACAGAAGTTTATAATGCAGAGCCATAAAAATAAAACAAAATTTTTTTCCCACAAAAATTATTTTTTAGCCCCCAGTTTTGTATTTTCCCTAGGGTAACAGGAGAAATTGGACCCCAAAAGTTGTTGTCCAATTTGTCCTGAGTACGCTGATACCCCATATGTGGGGGGGAACCACCGTTTGGGCGCATGGGAGGGTTCGGAAGGGAAGGAGCGCCATTTGGAATGCAGACTTAGATGGAATGGTCTGCAGGCGTCACATTGCGTTTGCAGAGCCCCTAATGTACCTAAACAGTAGAAACCCCCCACAAGTGACACCATTTTGGAAAGTAGACCCCCTAAGGAACTCATCTTGATGTGTTGTGAGAGCTTTGAACCCCCAAGTATTTCACTACAGTTTATAACGCAGAGCCATGCAAATAAAAAATTTTTTTTTTCCACAAAAATTATATTTTAGCCCCCAGTTTTGTATTTTTCCAAGGTTAGCAGGAGAAATTGGACCCTAAATGTTGTTGTCCAATTTGTCCTGAGTACGCTGATACCCGATATGTGGGGGGGAACCACCGTTTGGGCGCATGGGAGGGCTCGGAAGGGAAGGAGCATCATTTGGAATGCAGACTTAGATGGATTGGTCTGCAGGCGTCACATTGCGTTTGCAGAGCCCCTAATGTACCTAAACAGTAGAAACCCCCCACAAGTGACCCCATATTGGAAACTAGACCCCTCAATGAACTTATCTAGATGTGTTGTGAGAACTTTGAACCCCCAAGTGTTTCACTACAGTTTATAACGCAGAGCCGTGAAAATAAAAAATCTTTTTGTTTTCCCACAAAAATTATTTTTTAGCCCCCAGTTTTGTATTTTCCCAAGGGTAACAGGAGAAATTGGTCCACAAAAGTTGTTGTGCAATTTGTCCTGAGTACGCTGATACCCCATATGTTGGGGTAAACCCCTGTTTGGGCACACAGGAGAGCTCGGAAGGGAAGGAGCACTGTTTTACTTTTTCAACGCAGAATTGGCTGGAATTGAGATCGGACGCCATGTCGTGTTTGGAGAGCCCCTGATGTGCCGAAACAGTGGAAACCCCCCAATTATAACTGAAACCCTAATCTAAACACACCCCTAACCCTAATTCCAACGGTAACCCTAACCACACCTCTAACCCTGACACACCCCTAACCCTAATCCCAACCCTATTCCCAACTGTAAATGTAATCTAAACCCTAACCCTAACTTTAGCCCCAACCCTAACTGTAGCCCCAACCCTAACCCTAACCCTAGCCCTAGCCCTAACCCTAGCCCTAACCCTAGCCCTAACCCTAGCCCTAACCCTAGCCCTAACCCTAGCCCTAACCCTAACCCTAGCCCTAACCCTAGCCCTAACCCTAGCCCTAGCCCTAACCCTAGCCCTAACCCTAGCCCTAGCCCTAACCCTAGCCCTAACCCTAGCCCTAATGGGAAAATGGAAATAAATACATTTTTTTTAATTTTTCCCTAACTAAGGGGGTGATGAAGGGGGGTTTGATTTACTTTTATAGCGAGTTTTTTAGCGGATTTTTATGATTGGCAGCCGTCACACACTGAAAGACCCTTTTTATTGCAAAAAATATTTTTTGCAATACCACATTTTGAGAGCTATAATTTTTCCATATTTTGGTCCACAGAGTCATGTGAGGTCTTGTTTTTTGCGGGACGAGTTGACGTTTTTATTGAAAACATTTTTGGGCACGTGACATTTTTTTATCGCTTTTTATTCCGATTTTTGTGAGGAAGAATGACCAAAAACCAGCTATTCATGAATTTCTATTGGGGGAGGCGTTTATACCGTTCCGCGTTTGGTAAAATTGATAAATCAGTTTTATTCTTCGGGTCAGTACGATTACAGCGATACCTCATTTATATCATTTTTTTATGGTTTGGTAGTTTTTATCGTATAAAAGCATTTTACAGAAAAAATAATTAATTTTGCATCGCTTTATTCTCAGGACTATAACTTTTTTATTTTTTTGCTGATGATGCTGTATGGCAGCTCTTTTTTTGCGGGACAATATGACGCTTTCAGCGGTACCATGGTTATTTATATCTGTCCTTTTGATCGCGTGTTATTCCACTTTTTGTTCGGCGGTATGATAATAAAGCGTTGTTTTTTGCCTCGTTTTTTTTTTTTTTTCTTACGGTGTTTACTGAAGGGGTTAACTAGTGGGACAGTTTTATAGGTCGGGTCGTTACGGACGCGGCGATACTAAATATGTGTACTTTTATTGTTTTTTTTTTATTTAGATGAAGAAATGTATTTATGGGAATAATATTTTTTTTTTTTTTTCATTATTTTGGAATATTTTTTTTTATTTTTTTTACACATTTGGAAATTTTTTTTTTAACTTTTTTACTTTGTCCCAGGGGGGGACATCACAGATCAGTGATCTGACAGTTTGCACAGCACTCTGTCAGATCACTGATCTGACATGCAGCGCTGCAGCCTTCACAGTGCCTGCTCTAAGCAGGCTCTGTGAAGCCACCTCCCTCCCTGCAGGACCCGGATCCGCGGCCATCTTGGATCCGGGGCTCGAGCAGGGAGGGAGGTGAGGAGACCCTCGCAGCAACGCGATCACATCGCGTTGCTGCGGGGGGCTCAGGGAAGCCCGCAGGGAGCCCCCTCCCTGCGCGGTGCTTCCCTGCACCGCCGGCACATCGCGATCATCTTTGATCGCGGTGTGCCAGGGGTTAATGTGCCGATAAGCAGCTGACACCCGGCCGCGATCGGCCGCGCTCCCCCCGTGAGCGCGGCCGATCGGCTATGACGTACTATCCCGTCCAGGGTCAGATAAGCCCAGGGCACCTCGACGGGATAGTACGTCTAAGGTCACAGAGGGGTTAAAATCCCCTCCCTTGACTGTTCGCATATGGTGTATGGCTGCTATCTAGCGCCCAGCTGAACTGTCAGCATTATGACACATGAAACAGTGTCTACTGCTGTGCCCGCCAGTGCGGCGCCATTAGAGCGCTTCCTTAGCCCAAGTCTGGGTGGTTAGTGACGTGCGGCACAGCTCGCACTTTTGTGCTCAAAACTATTATTTCAGTTTACCTTTTACACCCAGTAGCGGTGTCGAGTGCAAGTAGTCTAGACGGACTCAAATCCCGAGTCTTGGGACTGAGCTCGGTGACTCCTTGCTTGCGCTCTTTGTGTGGTACCGCGGCCCTGTGACTTAACAGAGTTCACTTCCACCGCCATATAGCGCTGCCATTTTCTAGCAGCAAGTTCTCTCCTGCACGGTGGACCCCAGACTGCGAACGCACCTAATAACATCTCACTATTTACTCGGTGCGTTCCGCCAGTCCTGACACTGCGTGGTTGGAGCTTCTTGGCATGGATTTTCATGGCCAAGCAGCAGGGAAGTCTTACATCAATAAATACAATTTCAAGCATTGAATTGCGAAGTATAAAGCCTGCCCCCACTGGACTCAGGAGTAGAGTTGAGCAACTTTTACTTTTTAAGATCGAGTCGGGTTTTGCGAAACCCGACTTTCTCAAAAGTCGGGTAGGGTGAAATCGGCTGATTATTGCGAAAAGTCAGGGGCCGACCGAAAGACGAAACCCAATGCAAGTCAATGGGGAATCAGTCGGCAGTGAGTGGAGGACAGAAAAACACCTAAAGTGCCCATATTAATGCCAAAAACATCAATTCGTATTACTGAAGCTTGTCAATCTTAATTTACTTTATAGAAATGGTTAGGCATTGAAAACAGGTGCTCATTTGGCTAAAGTTGTGGGGGGGGGTAGGACTGGCTCAAGATTTTTGATGGCCCAGGAAACGCATAATACGTCACGGCGGTGGAGCAGGGAGAGGTATTTCAACTTTGCAAGTGCTGTGATCCTGAGCAAGCAGGGGGGGCCCACTAGTTGGCACTGGCACAGGGCCCCTCATAGTACGGCAGTGTGTTTGACGGCGGGCGGCGCCTCCCACTGCCAGAGACACTTTTGCATACTATGAGGGGCCCTGTGCCAGTGCCAAGGAGTATGCTGCCCCACCTGATGAAGGAACCTGCACTTTCATCTGCACCTTCCTATTTGTCCCCGTGTAAGGTGGTATAGTATGCGGGAAGGGGAACCTGACTATCAGCAGGGTCAGATTCTGGCTGTGTAGAGAGCAAGGGGAATGTAGTGGTCTGGGTCAATGTACCAGCAGACTCATCTAGCAGTGGCTGGGCAATGGGCAGGATGAGGAGGAAACACATATATAGGCCCAAATAATAAAGTAGGCTAAATGCAGTTCAAAATTGGTAACAGGACTAAACAGGCGGCATAGCTTTGTTCAGCAGAGGACAACTGTAATGAGAGGCTGACACAGTTACTAGGCCCAAATAAGTAAGTAGGCTAAATGCAGTTCCAAATTGGTAACAGGAGTACACAGGCGGCAATGCTTTGCTCAGTGGAGGACAACTGTAATAAGTGGCTCAGACAGACTGAGTCGGCCTAAAATAAAAAAGTAGGCTAAATGCAGTACAAAATTGGTAACAGGAGTACACAAGCGGCATTGCTTTGTGCAGTGGAGGACAACTGTAATAAGTGGCTCAGACAGACTGAGTAGGCCTAAAATAAAAAAGTAGGCTAAATGCAGTTCAAAATTGGTAAGAGGAGTACACAGGCGGCATAGCTTTGTTCAGCGGAGGAGAACAACTGTAATGAGAGGCTCACACAGTTACTAGGGGCAGCACGGTGGCGCAGTGGTTAGCACAGCAGCCTTGCAGCGCTGGGTTCAAACCCCACCAAGGACAACTTCTGCAAAGATTTTGTATGTTCTCTTCGTGTTTGCGTGGGTTTCCTCCGGGTACTCCGGTTTCCTCCCACATTCGAAAGACATACTGATAGGGAATTTAGATTGTGAGCCCCAAGGTGGACCGTGATGATAATGTGTGCAACCTGTAAAGCGCTGCGGAATATGTTAGCGCTATATAAAAATAAAGATTTATTTATTATTATTATTTACTAGGCCCAAGTAAGTATGTAGGCTAGATGCAGTTCAAAATTGGTAACAGGAGTACACAGGCGGCATAGCTTTGTTCAGTGGAGGACAACTGTAATAAGTGGCTCACACACACACTTAGTAGGCCTAAAAAAGTAGGCTAAATGCAGTTCAAAATTGGTAAGAGGAGTACACAGGCAGCATAGCTTTGTTCAGCAGAGGAGGACAACTGTAATGATAGGCTCACACAGTTACTAGGCCCAAGTAAGTAAGTAGGCTAAATGCAGTTCAAAATAGGTAACAGGAGTACACAGGCGGCATAGCTTTGTTCAGTGGAGGACAACTGTAATAAGTGGCTGACACAGTTAGTAGGCCAAAATAATGAAGTGGGCTAAATGTCTGCCAAAAAATTGTTCGTAAATAAACTGGTGGCATAGCTAGGTACAAGGGTGGGCTCTTCTGCTGAGAAGCAGACAGTGTTAGTTGGCGTAAAGTATTTACTGGTCTAAATGGAGGCCAGGACCCCTGTATATTTTAACTATCATTTCAACAAATTTGTATTGGCAGTGCCATTGAAGGATTTAACAGCACAGACTACACAGTGGTGGAGCAGGGAGAGGTAAGTTTTGCAAGTGGTAGAGCACTGTTCGAGCTGGGGGGGAGCACTTTCTCGTGGGCGACAGTACTGGCACAAGGCCCCTCATATTACGACGGTGTGTCTGACGTTG
The DNA here is from genome assembly GCF_032444005.1 of Ranitomeya imitator. Lineage (NCBI taxonomy): Eukaryota > Metazoa > Chordata > Amphibia > Anura > Dendrobatidae > Ranitomeya > Ranitomeya imitator. Next base: position 558,849,674 of record NC_091284.1, on the reverse strand, counting down.
GTTGTGCACCACCACCATCAGAGATACTTCACTGTACTATGAGGGACCCTGTGCCAGTGCCATCGCCCAAGAGTGGGCACACCCACCTGTCCAGGCAAACGGCACTCGCACGGGTGCTTGCGCCAAGTGTTGACCACGGCCCTGTGGGGGGAGTCAGCCCATTTAGGGAGGTATAAAAATGGCCTATGCTGGACATTCAGCAGCTGCAAATGGAGGAATTGGAGAAGTCAGTAAGAGGAGGCCAAAAGCAAGACATTTTTCAGGCAAGCTACGTGTCAGCAGGGGAAGGTGGGGCAAAATAATTTGAAATTCATGATTGGTTCATTTTAATGAAGGTTAGATCATCAACATTTCGGGTAGCCAGACTCTTTCTGATAGCACACTAGCAGCTGGGCAAGCGAGCTCCTGTAATGCATATTCTACCAATTCAGGCCAGGTGTCTATTTTAGATGCCCAGTAATCAAAGGGGAATGACCTGTGAGGGAGAGCATCAATAAGGGAGGAAAAATAGTTGGTAACCACACTGGACAAATGCTGTCTCCTGTCACTTTGAATTGATGCAGCAGTACCTGTCGTGTCTGCGGTCATTGCAAAATCATTCCACAACCTGGTCATAAAACCCCTCTGTCCAACGCCACTTTGGATTTGTGCACCCCTAACACCTCTGCCATGTTGCTCCTTACAGCTCGTGTGAGAACCATCACCGCCGCTGTGTGCTGGGAATGCCTGAACCAAACGGTCTACAAGAGTTGCTTGTTTGGTAGCCAATATTTGCTCAAGGTTCTCATGTGGCATGATATTTTGTAATTTTCCTTTGTATTGTGGATCCAGGAGGCAGGCCAACCAGTAATCGTCATCGGTCATCATTTTGATAATGCGGGGGTCCCTTTTTAGGATAGGCAAGGCATACTCTGCCATGTGGGCCAATGTTCCAGGTGTCAATTCACTGCTTGTGCTGGGTTGAGGAGCACTTTTTTGCAAATCAACATCACTTGTGGCCCGCAAAAAACCCGGAGAGTTCCTTGAGCAGACAATGGCTGACTGTCATCAAGGCTTCCCTCCTCCTCGGCTGCAGACGCCTGCTCCTTGATGTGCGTCAAACTTTGCATCAGCAGACGCATTAGTGGGATGCTCATGCTTATGATGGCGTCGTCTTACCAGCCGTGTGCATTCCTCAAAACACTGAAGGACTTGACAGAGGTCTTGGAGCTTCGACCACTGCACACCAGACAACTCCATGTCTGCCATCCAACTGCCTGCCCGTGTATGTGTATCCTCCCACAAATAAATGACAGCACGCCTCTGTTCGCACAGCCTCTGAAGCATGTGCAGTGTGGAGTTCCACCTTGTTGCAACGTTGATTATTAGGCGGTGCTGGGGAAGATTCAGCGATCGCTGATAGTTCTGCAAACGGCTAGAGTGTACGGGCAACCGGCGGATGTGCGAGCAAAGTCTGTGCACCTTCAGGAGCAGGGCTGGTAACTCCGGATAATTTTTCAGGAAGCACTGCACCACCAGGTTCAAGGTGTGAGCCAGGCAAGGTATGTGTTTCAGTTCTGAAAGGGCTATGGCAGCCATAAAATTCCTTCCGTTATCACTGACTACCTTGCCTGCCTCAAGATGTACTCTGCCCAGCCATGACTGAGTTTCTAGCTGTAAGTACTCGGCCAGTACTTCCGCGGTGTGTCTGTTGTCGCCCAAACACTTTATTTGTAGCACAGCCTGCTGATGCTTACCACTAGCTGTTCCATAATGGAACACCTTGTGTGCAACAGTGGCAGCTGCCGATGGAGTGGTCATGAGACTGCGCTCTGTGGACAAGCTTTCACTTCTTGAAGAGGAGGAGGAGGGGTGGCGAACGCCTACAGCAAACTGTTTCCTAGACCATGGGCTAGGCAGAACTGTCCCACTATGGCTGTCCCCTGTGGACCCTGCATCCTCCACAATAACCCAGTGCGCCGTGATGGACACGTAACGTCCCTGGCCATGCCTACTGGTCCATGTATCTGTTGTGAGGTGCACCTTTCTACTGACTGATGGCCTCAGTGCATGGACAATGTGGTCTTTGACATGCTCGTGGAGAGCTGGGATGGCTTTTCTCGCAAAGAAGTGTCGACTGGGTGGGTCATAGCGTGGTACTGCATAGGCCATCAGGGCTTTGAAAGCTTCGCTTTCAAACAACCGGTAGGGCATCATCTCTAACAAGATTAGTCTAGCAATGTGGGCATTCAAACCCTGTGTACGCGGATGAGAGGATGAGTACTTTCTTTTCCTAACGAGAGTCTCTTGTAGGGTGAGCTGGACTGGAGAGCTGCATATGGAGGAACTAGCGGGGGTGGTGGTGGACATGACAGATTGAGAGAGGGTTGGTGATGGTATTCTTGATGTTGGCCTACCTACAATGTTTCCTACCAAGAACCTTGTGATTCCTTGATTGCTTTATCCTTGCGACTATACCTACACATTTGCTGCTGGTGGTGTCTTAACCGGTGGGCTTACTGTGAGGGAAGCAATGTAGCATTGCAGACAACCTTCATTCTGAGCAGGTGCACCAACTGTACTGGACATTTGGTAGTTAGTCCAGGCTTGCAAGTGCATGCTGGTTAAATGTCTACGCATGCCCGTTGTATTTAAATTTAGGAGATTCTTCCCTCTGCTAAAGATCTTTGAGCACTTCTTACAGATAACTTTGCACTGATCATTCAGATCTTGGTTAAAAAATTTCCACACTGCACTCTTCCTACTATGGATTACCTTTTCAGGCATTGCACGCTGTGCTACTTTCACTGGATGGCCACGCAGTCCTAAAACTGTTTTTGATTTTGACAAACATTTTTGGCCAGATACGGGCCTGCCAGATGAAAGCAGTTGCAATGTAGATGGCTGCTGCGGATCATCCTCCTCCGCTTCTGAGCTACTGGCAGCAGCACCCTCTTCCCCCAATGGCTGCCAATCTGGGTCAACAACTGGGTCATCTATCACCTCCTCTTCTTTGTCATGTGCACCTTCCTCTGTGTCACCGTGTAAGGTGCTATAGCGTTCGTGACGGGGCATCATAGTCTCATCAGGGTCAGATTCTGGCTCAGTACACTGCGAGGGCAATGTAGTGATCCAAGTCAATGGAACAACATAATAATCTAGTTGTGGCTGTGCATCTGTGCACTCCATGTCCAATTCATCTTGTAATGGGCTTTTAACAATTTACTTCTCTAACCCAGGCACGGTATGTGTAAAGAGCTCCATGGAGTAATGTCACGCTCACGCCCTGACTGGTGGGCGTGAGTTCGGGGGGTTTGTGGCCCCACTGTGCCACAAACCAGACTACCCTGGAAGGGGCGTGACTATGACAGCTGCCTGGGTTTTCACTGGAGCCTCTGATGGTGAGGTCAGGCTTGTGCAGCAGGCAGCTGCCAGGTGCTACTCCAGGTTGGTGTCTGGCTGTGGCTGCTGATCCCACTTGGGAGACAGGAACACCAGGATTGGTGCGGGCATTAGGCAGGACTGGCAGAAGAGCACGGCTGGAACTCAGACGAGTAGGCTGGCAGAGACACGGCAGAGAACACAGGACTGGCTGGGACAGCAGGAACACAGGACTGGAAGGCAGGGCAGGAACGGCAGGACTGACAGGAACACAGGATTGGGAGGCACTGCAGAGAACACAGGACTGGAAGGCAGGGCAGGAACGGCAGGACTGGCAGGAACACAGGATTGGTAGATGTGGTATATGAAGGAACAGGTAGGGGCCTGTTCACACTGGAGGCGCAGGTACAGATATGTAGTTTGGAGGAACAGGTAGGGGCCTGTTCACACTGGAGGTGCAGGTACAGATATGTAGTTTGGAGGAACAGGTTGGGACCTGTTCACACAGGAGAGGAGTGCAAGACTGCAGATAGGAGTGGAAAAGCAGCAAGAGATAGCGTAGCAACAAAAGCTGAGCAGAGCCACAAAGAATGTGGAGAGAAGCTGCAGCAAGAGATACTGCAAAAGCTAAGCAGAGTGGAACCGTAAGAATTGCAGAGAGGAACTGCAGAAAGAGGTTTCTGCAGCAACGGGAGCGGAGCAGAGTAGAACGGAGCAGAACCGCAGGAGTGCGGAGCAGCGGTAAAGCTACCAAGATACAGAGCAGGCAGAGCCGCAAGAGTGCGGAGTGTAAGCAGACTGAGAACACAAGGAAAGACAAAGCAGGGAAGGAAGCCACAGACAAGGAGACAGAGATAAGACTAAGTACAGACAAGGCAAAGGAACAAGACACAAGGACAAAGACACAGGGACAAAGACACAGGGACCAGGATATACTGCCTCCTGGAGGGCGGACAACAAGATCAAGGCAATAGCACAGAGAAAAGCCTCCAGCGAGGGAGAAACTCAGAGCAGGACCTGGCAAACTCAGAAGCAAGAAACAAACTGAGCTAACACATTGCACAGGCCCAGACCACAGGATGGAGCTGCACTATATACAGGAGGCCTCTTAATAATTGGTCAGGAACTGATTAGACAGATGCACCTGATTCCTATAAGAACCAGAGAGTCCAGGCGCCGGCCCCCTATACACATAGCCATGAGGCATGCAGAGAGCAGAGACACAGAACATGGATCTGGCATGAAACAGAAACCACATCATGACCTGGAGCAGTGGGTAAGATAGTGTGAGAGATGTGAGGCCATGACGTGATGCCAGCAGAGTTGTTACAGTACCCCCCCCCCCTTTACGGCCCCTCTTCTTCAAGCCCGCCAGAATAACTTGTAGAAGAAGGATAGGAGCACACATAGTCAGAGCCATCACAACATTCCTCTGGTAGAATGAGGTATATGAAACATTAGAGATCTCAGGTTGCCCAGTCTCTTTGAGTCCAGTAAGATCAGCTTCCCACACAGAAGATGCAAGGGCCAGGACTTCTTTCACCTGGTTAATTGAAAGCAGGGACTTGGAAGCTTGCGATTTGACCACAACATAATGTGATTCCTTGGAAACTGAAGACACGTTCACTGGATCCAACTTAAGCCCATCATTACAAGAAAATTGGACCTTCTCCTTTAGACCAGTGGGAAGCAGAGATGAGAATACTTCTGTCTTGGGATCTTCATGAAATAGCCAGATGGAAACTGGAGGCATACATACAGGAAACATCTTCAGCCTGGTACCCTGAAAAAACTGGACCTCCTCTTCTAGATTAGAGGGTGAGTAAGTCTCTGTCTTAGTATCAAGTAGCCACTTGGAAGCAGAAGGCATACATTCAGGAAGCCCCATCAGCTTGTTACTCAGACAAAACTGGACCATCTCTTCCTCCGGACTGGTGAAGAACAGAGATGCAAGAGCTTCAGCTTCAACTTCTTCATCCACCTGCCACATGGAATCTGAAGGCATCATTACAGGAAGCATCTTCTTCCCAAAGTTCAGAGAAAAATTTTAAAGCAACAGGGATGTTTCTGGGAACTGGTCACTGGAGGTGTGCGGAGAGGACGCCACTGCTTCCTTTACTTCAGTGAGGTCAGCACACTGTGACTCAATAGCCAGCTGATTAGGTGGAGAAGATATCAACACTGTACATTGACCTTGCAGTTTAGGAACAAGAAACTTCTGGAGACTTGATAGTTCCAAACGCAGAACCACGCTGGGTCTTTGGGCCGGAACGGGCAGCAGAGTATCCGGTTCAGAACGACCGACGGGCGGACTGGTCAACAAGTGGAAAACAAATTTCTCCGCATATAATGCTCCGATTTGGAGCTGTAGTTGTCCCTTCAACACCGGACTGTTCATAAGTATGCCTCGAGCATCACCAAACACCTTCACAGGATTCTGGAGTAGTGGAACAGGAACCACATTTAGACTCTGTCTGGTTAGCAGCTTGAATATATCTGCAGGGCCGAAGCTCCCACAAGGCACCGGAACAGAAACAGACTTCAGCGGAAGGTAATTATTCTCACCAAGGGCAGTCTCTCCTACTGGCCCAAGGTTTTGGAGCTTTAGATCCCCTGGACAGAGGCTATCCAGGTGTCCCTCACAACAGCAGCGACATAGTAAGCCCTTCTTACGACTGGTCTTAGACTGGTGTTTTGCCAGTCCACTCTTGACAGTCTTTTGGGGTTCTATTTGAGTAGCTGCTTTAATGGGTAGAGGAACTGGAGGATCACAGACGGTCATGCCTTGATGTGGAGGTTTCTTCACGAGTTTCGCCCGTCTGGAGCACCTCTCGGATCTAGATGGGGAAGACTTCACAGGAGCAGCAGGACGAGGCATGTCAAAGACTTTACGGAAGGCCACCAGGAAGGCCCCAAGACTCATGACGATAGGATCCCCTGCTTCCCAGAGGGGACAAATCCATAATAAAGCATCTCCTGCTAGGTAGGACATGATGTAGCCCACCTTAATCAGGTCAGAGGGAAAACAAGCTGCATTCTGCAGGATGTAGCACAAGCACTGTTCCAGGAAGCTTTGGCATTCCTCTGGATTCCCATAGAACCTAGGTGGGTCTGCTGGGTTGTGCTCTTCCTCATAGGCCAGAAGTTGGTTGTAGAGAGCATTTGAAACTATGATTTGGCCCGAGGTCTCCTCAATTGGAACGACCCAGGGCAGAACAAATTCTTCAGCTTGCTCATACTGGTAGAGAGAAAGTTCATCATGCTCTGAGAGCGGTAGGACATGGGATACAGCGGAGGCCCAATGTATTACAGTACACAATGTAAGTAGCAGAACGTGGCTGGAAGATGTACGACAAACTAACAGAACTGTGACGCAGATCCACTTAGTGCCAATTTAAATCTCCCTTTTTTGGGGGGGAGACTTCAACAAAACTCAGGCCCAGTGTATTACACTACACAATGTAAGTGGCAGAACGTGGCTGGAAGATATATCAAAAAATACAAGGGCTGTAGTACAATTTCAATCTCCCTACAATGATCTCAGGACAAGTATGGCAGCAATAAAAAGGACTGCTGCACACAAAAGTGTGGACAAAGAAACAAGAGAACTGTGAAGAAAGGAGCAACAGGATTTTTGCTTTTAAAAAAGCAGTTGGTTTGCACAGCGGCGTACAAACAGCAATGCAGCTATCAGGGAGCCTTATAAGGCAGCCTAATAAGCTAAAGCGCTGATGCACAAAAATATTAACTCCACTGTCCCTGCAAAGAAAAGGTGGTGTTGGACAGTGGAAATTGCTGCAGCACAAGCAGTTTCGGGGTTAATCTTGCCTCCCTAACTATATCCCTTCTTCTGATGCAGCTGCAGCAACCTATCCCTATGCTAAGATCGGCAGAAGTAAGATGGCGGTCGGCGTGCACGCCCCTTTATAGCCCCTGTGACGCAGCAGAAAGCAAGCCAATCACTGTCATGCCCTTCTCTAAGATGGTGGGGACCGAGACCTATGTCATCATGCTGCCCACACTCTGCGTCCACCTTCATTGGATGAGAAATGGCACTGAAAACGTCATACGAAACATGACTTTGACACGCTGATCGCCAACCTCATGGCCGATCCCACACTTGGATCGGGTTGGGTTTCACGAAACCCGACTTTGCCGAAAGTCAGTGATTTTTCAATTTGTCCGATCCGTTTCGCTCAACCCTACTCAGGAGCAGTGAAAACATGCTCTGTAGAGTGAAAAATACCAGGAGATTATTACTTGTTTGCCAAAGTTCAGCAGAAAGATTCACTGAATCCTGGTCCAGCATCATTGTTGGTACTCCTTGATTGCTGGACCAGAGCTCAGCAAACCTCCACCTACTTGCTAGCATCCTAGGCACCTCTTCTGATTACTAGGAGAGGTGCAATGTCATGCAAGCATCGAGCCACACCTCTGAAATCAAGTTCTGCCCTATTAATCAGAAAAGGTACAGGAGATGCAAGCAGGTAGGAGGAGGTTTGCAGTCATCTGTTGTGACATTCACTAATTACAAACAAGGCCACCTATCAAACTCATCTAGTCAGGCAGCCATGGACTACCAAAGTTGCCGCTATAGCAGGGTCCTGCGTATCTTTTTGCTCAACTCTGCTATCTAACTGCATTGTGCCAACTGTAAAGTTTGCCTGACAACTAGTAGAAAACCTCTTGTACGAGACAGAAAAAGTGCATATTTTGCACGAAACAGCTGTTGCCTTGTGTATTATACTTGTGTGTTTTCCCTATTTACTTATTTTATTAAAGTATGGAATAAAGCACCATTTATGAATCTACCTACCTTTGGTGAGAGCAGCCTTTTCAAATCAGATGTGAAAACACCTTTAAGATAACTAGAAATAAACATATGTCTTTAAGAGCACAATATAAGACCAATAGTAAATGGTTTTACACAACCTATAACTGATGGCATATTGCTAGGTTATTGCCAACATGTTATGATGAGGTGACGGGTATGGATAGTCCAAATTAGGGTCGAGCCCTCTTCAATGACTCTTCAGCACCCTCTGGCTACCCACTGTGCAGATAACTGCAATGCAGCCTTGTTCAAAGTCAGCATTATGGCCTCTTTATTCTTAAAATCAATGGGGGGTTTCCATACCACTGTGATCACAAAGAAATGGCATACCTTAACAATATGCCATCACATTATGAAATGGGAAAACCCCATTAAGTGTTGTTTTCTAGTAAGACTTGGTAATTTATTATGGATATGTTAATTGGCACTTATTTGCAATTAAAAGGAAGTACTACTAGCATGTCTCCTATGTTACTAGGAAAAAGAAATTAAACTCTAGTCAGTACAGTAAATGGTTGTATATCACCAGAGCAGAATGCTTACTAATTCCTTGCCATGAAATGTAACAATAAAAAGGAATCCCTCCACATTCTGACTTCTCATAATCTGCTACAGCTGGGTACACCAGAGCAATTTATCATTGGTACAAAGGGGGCTCTTGATCAGCTGAGAGAGCTGTGAATGAATGATTTTATCACCAGATGGTCTAATGAAATTCCTTTCTATAATGGGGGTTTATCCATACACCCATTTAAGTAAAGCACATGGATAATTGGCTGTTGTTACTTCATAATTGCCTATATATTCTATATATTACCGATTTACAGATATAAAACAGATCTCCAAATGATCTAACTATTAAGATGTCATCAATGTAAATCCCAAAGTTATATTTCTAGATTCTTTGTGGTCATCTGACAAGACAAAGGCACAACTGACTCAACTCCACTCTTACTAGTGATGAGCAAGTACTAAAATGCTCGGGTGTTCGTTGCTCGAGTCAAGCAGATTGGAATACTCAGGTACTCGACCCGAGCAATGATCCCAATGTAAGTATATGGGAAACCTGAGTATTTTTACCGCGATCACCCCCGGGGGGTCCCTCTAAGGTCTAAAAACATCTGAAAATGATGGAAACACTGCTCAAATGACACATGAAAACATGGGGATCGCCTCTGGAAGCATTTCTGACTCCAAGGTCACAGCAGAAAGCAATGTTGTCAGAGTTTTACGCCATTTTTACAGGTGCACCAAAAAACATACAAAAACTAAACCAAAATGGATTCTGCTGGAAATATGTTAAGGTACATCTTTTCCAGGGTAATTACTTGTATATAAGACAAAATAATTAACCCCAGACCAAAATGTTCCTCCACCACTTGGGCTATGTTCACACGCAGCGTTTTTGATGCATTTTGCAACTTTAACATTGCTTTCAACCAATACAAATGCATTCACTGGGAAATGTCATTGTAACATTTAACAACCCTAGCTGGCCCTGTTGTTTGTGACACATAAGGAGACACATCTTGTTTCATTTATGAAGGAAGGACTCTTAAAGTCACAAAGCCTATTTTTAGAGGGGCATCAGGTGGCATTAATATTCTTAAAGGGCCATTATTAAACAGTGGGTCTCTTATGCTGTTATTGCCTATGCAGGGAGGGGCTGGGCTGCCAACAATTACACGCACCCCAATACCCCTTTCACGAGAGGTATAGGAGGGCTTCCAGAAAAATTTTGCGTTGAGTACAAGGCCTGCCCTGCTATCAAGTCATATGCACCCCAATAAGCCTTTGAACCCAGGTACTGGATGGCCACAGGAAAACCCACTTCACATTCTTCAGTTGGTCCTGCCATACTGTTTTCTTATGTATTAACTGCAAGGCATGCCCTGTTACCAAGTCATATGCACCCCAATAAGCCTTTGAACCCAGGTACTGGATGGCCACAGGAAAACTAACTTCACATTTTTTAAAAATATTTAATTGGGATCACAGGCACCTTTGCCAAAAAATTAACTGTCTGTAGAAGCACGGAACACGTCAACCCTGGTGATCTAGTGGTGGAAAATCATGATGAGAGGTGGAGAAAGGCCTCCTTAAAAACTAGGCCCAATTTAAAGGAGTGGGTCTCCTAGACTTGTAATGCCCATACACTAAGGGTACCGTCACACTATACGATTTACCTACGATCACGACCAGCGATATGACCTGGCCGTGATCGTAGGTAAATCGTAGTGTGGTCGCTGGGGAGCTGTCACACAGACAGCTCTCCAGCGACCAACGATGCCGAGGTCCCTGGGTAACCAGGGTAAACATCGGGTAACTAAGCGCAGGACCGCGCTTAGTAACCCAATGTTTACCCTGGTTACAAGCGTAAAACTAAAAAAAAAAAACAGCACATACTTACATTCTGGTGTCCGTCAGGTCCCTTGCCGTCTGCTTCCCGCACTGTGACTGCCGGCCGTAAAGTGAAAGCAGAGCACAGCGGCTGTGCTTTCACTTTCACTTTACGGCCGGCAGTCACAGTGCGGGAAGCAGACAGCAAGGGACCTGATGGACACCAGAATGTAAGTATGTGCTGTTTGTTTTTTTTTTAGTTTTACGCTTGTAACCAGGGTAAACATCGGGTTACTAAGCGCGGACCTGCGCTTAGTTACCCGATGTTTACCCTGGTTACAAGCGAACGCATCGCTGGATCGCATCGCTAGATCGCTAGATCGGTGTCACACACACCGATCTAGCGATGACAGCGGGAGATCCAGCGATGAAAGAAAGTTCTAAACGATCTGCTATGACGTATGATTCTCAGCAAGATCCCTGATCGCTGCTGCGTGTCAGACACAGCGATATCGTAACGATATCGCTGGAACGTCACGAATCGTACCGTCGTAGCGATCGAAATGGTATAGTGTGACGGTACCCTAAGTGTATGGGCTGACAAACATTTCCCCATGGGGGTAAATTTTTTAATTTAATGGGGATCATAGACACCCTTGCCAAAAATTTGACTGTCTGTAGCAGCATGGAACACTTGAACCCTGGTGATCTAATGGTGAAAAATCATGAGAGGTGGAGGAAGGCCGCATTAAAAACTAGGCCCAATTTAAAGGAGCAGGTCTCCTAGACTTGTAATGCCCATACGCTAAGTGTATGGTCTGACAAACATATTCCCATGGGGGTACATTTTTAAAAAATATTTAGTGGAGATCATAGACATCCTTGCCAAAAAATTGACTGTCTGTAGCAGCACGGAACACATGAACCCTGGTGATCTAGTTGTGGAAGATCAAAACTGAATGGCGGTAGCAGCATAAACCATGTTCACCATGGTGATCTAGTGGTGCAGAATGCGGAAACATTGATGAAGGCCTCATCAAAAACTAGGCACAATACACACTAGTGCGTGGTTTGTGTATGAAGTAAAAGATGAGCTTACGAGCAAGATTCCGGGAATGCGGCCGAGCTCGTGTTCAGGAGCAGGCCCCACAAAGACCACCTGGACAGGTACAGCAGCCCCAAGGACCCCCGCCAGCAGTCTGATCTCAGCAGCCAGCGCCTGAGCCTTTGCTCGTCAGAAGAGGGTGCCAGAGAGGTCCGCTGGCAGAGGCAGCAGAGAGACCATCGCCTGCGGCTCTGCAGGTGTCAGCTGGACTTGCAGAAGTGTCTAATTGAATGGGGCGGCCGTAGGTGTGACTTCCATGATGTCGGGGTGAACACCCAGCAGACTATCGAACATGTCCAAAAATCAAAAGCTGGTGCCTCTGGAACCAAGATTGCTCTTGTGACCAACCACATCAAGCTGGTGTCCCGACCACAGTGGGTCCTGTGCCAGTATCACATTGACTTCAACCCCGCCATGGAGTCCAAGTGTTTGCGGTGTGGCCTCCTGTACCAGCATGAAGAAACCATCGGGAAGGTGCGGGCGTTTGATGGAACCATGTTGTTTTTACCAAAAAGACTGAATAATGTCACCGAGGTGTTCATCTAAACTCAAAATGGACAGAACGTGCGGATAACAATCACCTTGACCAACGATCTTCCACCGACCTCGCCCACCTGCTTCACTTTCTATAACATCATTTTCCGAAGACTCCTGAAGATAATGGATATGAAGCAGATAGGACACAACTATTACAACCCGAGTGACGCCACCAAAGTCAGAGCCCACCGACTCACCATCTGCACGCTGTTTTTCACCTCCATCCTCCAGTACGAGTCCAGCATCATGTTGAGTATTGATGTCAGCCATAAAGTCTTCAGGAACGAAACTGTGCACGACATCATGAGCAGCCTCTACTCTTCATGTGGCCCTCAGAGGTTCCAGAACATCTGCTGCAAGGAGCTGATCGGACAGATCGTCCTCACCAAGTCCAACACTAAAACCTACCGTATAGACGAGATCGCCTGGAACATGACTACAGCGTCTACCTTCATGAAGGCAGACGGAAGCGAGATCAGCTTTGTGGACTACTATGAGAACCAATACAATCAACAAGTGAAAGACATGATCCAGCCACTAATCGTGAACATCCCCCAGAGGCCCAAGCCGGGAGCCACAGACAGAGCCATCGTACTGGTGCCGGAGTTCTGTAACCTAACAGGTCTGACTGACAGAATGAGAAATGACTTCAACGTCATGAAAGACCTGGCCGTTCACACCCACTTAACATCAGAACAGAGGGAGCGACAAGTTGGAAAGTTCATGAACTACATACACAAGGATGAGAGCTTTCAGAAAGAGCTACGTGTCTGAGGGCTGAATTTCGATAACGAACTACTACAGTTCGAAGGGAGAATCGCACCTCCGGAAATAAATCATGTGAAAGACAAATCTGCTGAATATAATCCACAGTATGCTGGTTGGTTGTGAGAGCAGAGGGGTCCCATCCTGATCAGCCCCTGAGATATGAATAATTGGCTGCTCTTTTACACCTGGAGAAATTAGGATGTGGCGAAAGCTCTTCTGCAGAACCTGTTCAAGATCGCACAGCATCAAGATTAATCGGGTGGTGTTGGGTGAAGTCGAGGACATTTTTGGGGGGTTTTGGTGAATTTTTGAAAAAAAATAATTTTTTTTTTGCTTTTTTTTCAGATTTAAAAAAAAATGAGTTGAACAAGGCTAGCAGACAGAACTATGCAACCTATGCCTGCGAAGCTATGATTTTTCCACCACAGATACACAAGGCCTCAGTGTGAAATAACAGACTGTATAAAAATGTTTTTGCTTTTTTCAGATCTTTTGAAAAAAATTAAAATGAATTTAACAAGGATAGTAGCAGACAGAACTATGCAACTTATGCCTGCAAAGCTATGATTTTTCCACCACAGATACACCAGGCATCAGCCTGACATAACAGACTGTATACATTTTCTTTAATTTTTTTCTTTGTAAAACAATAAATACTGAGTACACCAAGGCTAGTAGACAGAACAATGCACCACAGATACACCAGGCGTGTGACGGAGATAACAGACTGTATAATTTTTTTTTACATTTTTAAAAACAATATATACTGAGTAGATCAAAGATAGCAGACAGAAGAATGCAACGTATGCCTGCAAAGCATGGATTTTGACACCACTGATACACCAGGTGTCAGCCAGAGATAACAGACTGATCAAAATGTGGCCTTTTTTTTGGCACACCAAAATTTTGTCAAAAAGTTGGCTATGACACCCAAAAATAAAATTGGAGTACAAACATTTTAAGATATTTAGCACAATGATATGCAATGCGTGTGGCGTACAACACACAGTGATAAATATAACAACTGTAGCTAATTTTTGGGGGGCCAGCTAAAGTTTTTTGGGGCTGCAAAATGGTGTCCAAAAATGTTATAAGACACTACAAAATATTAGATAGTACCCCAAAAAAAGACAGATTGTTAGGTCCACTCACATCTGATGCGTGGGCCCTCCAAAAAATAGGTAAAAAATTGTATTTTCATGCCCTTGTATTGCAATGACCTTGCTGTAGTCTGCAGCGTGACCAAGCAAATAAATGTCGAAAAAAGGGGGTTAGCTATGAATTGCTTTATAAGAAAATGAGCAGGTATAATCTTAAAAAAAAAAACAATTGCAGCTAGGTATATATAAAATACGCAGCAGCAGACAGTAATGGAGCCTTTTGATGTATTAAGGGAGATCTATAGACTCACATACAGTGCCTGCAAGCCTTGCAGTTGTGTGGATATGTGCACATAGACTCCCCTGCCCAACTAGCACAATTAAAAACTAGGCCCAATGATAAGGAGCGGGTCTACTAGGCTTGTAACGCCCATACATAAAGTGCATGGGCTGAGAAACATTTCCCCATGGGGGTACCTTTTTGAAAAATCTTTTATAGACATCATAGACAGGCTTGGCAAAAATTGGACTGCCTGTAGCAGCACAGAAGACATTAAGCATGGTGATCTAATGGTGGAAAATGAGTTGACATTGCTGAAGGCCTCATGAAAAAATAAGCACAATATAAAGGAGTGTGTCTGCCTGACTTGTAATGTCTATACACGTAGTGCATGGGCTGACAAACATTTCTCCAAGGGGGATACATTTTTAAAAAATATACTATGGCCATCATAGACACCCTTGCCAAAAATTGGACTGCCTATAGCAGCACAGACCACGTTAAGCATGGTGAATGGTGATTTAGTGGTGGAGAATGAGGAGACCTTGCTGAAGGCCTCATGAAAAACTAGGCCCAATGTAAAGGAGTGTGTCTCCTACACTTGTAATGCCCATACATGCAGTGCATGGGCTGACAAACATTTCCCCAAGGGGGATACATATTTTAAAAATATACTATGGCATCATAGACACCCTTGCCAAAAATTGGACTGCCTGTAGCAGCACAGAACATGTTAAGCCTGGTGATCTAGTGGTGGAGAATGAGGAGACAAAGATAAATCATAATGAAATAAAAAAAGAAGGTGAATGCATAGATAATATTAAATAACAAAAGGGAGGGGCGAACACTGGTTCATATATATGATGCCAGATTGTGCCAACAAGATATGTTTGTCCCTAGCAACTGCTCAGAGACAGGGATATAAAAAATATATAACAGTATTTCAATATTTTCATTTTGTAGAGGTATACACTGGGTCATAAAAGGACGGTGCAGAGATATTAAAATTGGAATACATAAGAATAAATGGGAAAACTACTTGTACATCTCATTTTGATGATATCTCCCCCTGTGGGAAGTTTATTTTGGTTTCTAATTAGTAACGGGCATCAGAAAAACACCCTTGCACAAAAATTTAGTAACTTTTGCATCCAGGAATACGTTCACCCTGGTGTTGTACTGGTTGTGGATGATGAGGATGAGGATAAGGAGGAGGATAACACCAATCAGACAAAATCAGGAAGTGGATAGCCATGTGTTGTTGGGGAGAGGTGCATGACAATACACCTCCACCAAAAAGAAAATGTATTAGAGGTTATGTTTCGCTGTTTTCACTTGGTGGTGTACAGAAATCTTGCCCAATCCAGCCCTTGTTCATTTCTATCAGAGTGAGCCTGTTAACATTTTCAGTTGACAGGCGGATGCGCTTATCTGTTATAAATCCACCAGCGCCACTAAAAACCCGCTCTGACAGAACGCTAGCAGCAGGGCAGGCCAGGATCTCCAAGGCGTAGAGAGCCAGTTCATGCCACGTGTCCAGCTTGGATACCCAATAATTTAAAGGCACAGAAGGAATCACAGAGGACGTTTGTACTATCTGCAAGGTACTCCCTCAGTATCTTCCCAAACATTGCACTTCTTGTGATCGCACCCCTTGCCTCTGTGCTGGCACGATGGGAGGGTCTGAGAAAAATGTCCCCGAACTTTTCCATTGTTCTCCTACCTGAGATACATTGTTCTTCTGTCTCTCTCGCTTGGACTCCTTGGTTGTACAACAAACTGTGACGTCTGCTGCCAGCGTTCTCACATGGGAATTTTCTAAGTAATTCCGCTACAAGGGCCCTCTGGTACTGCAACATTTTAGTATGCCTCTGGCAGAAGAGATTGAAAATTCTCCTTGTAGCATGTGTCTAAAAGTGTCACCAACCATGAGTGTCACCAAAAAATGTTATAATGCGAGGATCACATGAAACGCAGCACAACATAAAGTCAGCCATGCGTGCCAGACTGCTAACTGGCAAGACTTCCGTGTCCTCACAAACAGGACGACTGACCATGCTGTCCTCCTCCTCCTCATCGTCATCCTCCTCCTCCCTGTCCTCAGGCCATCCCTACTGAACCGACGGTATGACAGCTGTGTTTGTAGTACCATCTACAGCGCATGAAAGTAGCTCCTGTTCTTTCTCCTCCTCATTGCCTACGAATCCACATTGGGAAGACATGAGGCTGGGCTGAGTGTAATCCCCCTGTATGGTTCCTTGTTCTATGTCCTCATGCTCTGCCTTAAATGCATCCTCTTTAATTTGGAGCAGAG
The DNA here is from genome assembly GCF_032444005.1 of Ranitomeya imitator. NCBI lineage: Eukaryota > Metazoa > Chordata > Amphibia > Anura > Dendrobatidae > Ranitomeya > Ranitomeya imitator. Next base: position 558,833,036 of record NC_091284.1, on the reverse strand, counting down.
AGGTTTTCAGAATGCTGAGAAGTGGAATAGTGAGGCTAATTATGGCGTCATCGCCGCTCACCATCTTGGTGCAGTCCTCAAAGTTTTGTAGGATGGTACATATCTCAGACATCCATGTTCACTCCTGAGGTCTTATGTGTGGAGTCTGAACTGAATATCGATGGCCTTGTTGATGTTGGTAGTACACAACTGCCCTCTTCTGCTCACAAATCCTTTGCAAAATATGCAGCGTAGAGTTCCAGCGCGTGGGGACATCACACACCAGTTGGTGAGCCAGAAGCTGCAAACAATGCTGAAGCATGGCAAGGGGGGCTGAAACTGTAAATGACTTTTTAAAATGGCCAGACAGACGGCATACATTCACTAGCAGATTTGGCAGCTCTGAGCAGCTTTTCAGAAAACGTTGAGCCACGAAGTTAAGCACATGGGCCAGGTAAGGTACGCGTGTGAGCTCACCTTGCCTCAGAGCCACCACCAGGTTCCGGCCTTTGTCACACACGACCATGCCTGGCTGTAGGTTCAACGGTTTCATCCAAATATCTGACTACTCTTTCTGCACTGTTCACAACTCTTCTGCATTGTGCGGTTTGTCACCTATGCAGATCACCTTCAGCACAGCCTGTTGCCGCTTAGCTGAGGCAGTGCTGCAGTGCTTCCAGCTTCTGACTGATGTGTTGATTTCAGAGATGGATGCTGAAGAGGAGGAGAAGGTGCAGGAGCTGCAGACTGTGGGGGCAACCCTGATTGACGTAGGGCCCGCAATCCTCAGAGGTTCGAGGATATGTTCCATCCCAGCTTCCACTATGTTAACCCTGTGTGCCATCAGTGAGATGTACCATTCCTGCCCACAAGCACTTGTTCACGTGTCCATGGTTAGGTGGACTTTCCCAGTAACAGCATTGTTGAGGGCACGGATAATGTTGTGGGACACATGCTGGTGTAATGCCGGTACGGCACACCGGGAGTACCAAGTACCTTGGGACAGCCGCCATCATCAGGTTGCGGAAAGCTTCCGTCTCAATGAGCCTAAAAGGCAACATTTCGAGTGCAAGCAGAAGAGAAATGTTAGAATTTAGTACTGTGGCCTGTGGGGCATTGGCTGGGTATTTCCGCTTGTGTTCAAATGACTGGGGTATAGACAACTGAAGGCTGTGCTGGGACAAGGATGTGGACGGGCTTGATGATGGTGCTGCTTGACTGTGGGCAACAACAGGTGCAGGGCTACAGCAATCTTCACATGCGCGGTGGACTGGAGATTGGCTTCTACGCAAAAGAGTGGAAGAAGCAATGGTGTCACCTGCAGACAGTGTTCCTGGAGCCTGGAATTCGGCCCACAAAGTTGGGTGCTTTCCTGCCATGTGCCTGATCATGCTGGTGCTGGTCAGTCTCGTAATTTTACTACCCCATCTGATGCGGGCATGGCAGGTGCTGCAAATGGCCTGCTTGGGGTTATCGGCAGAGTCTTTAAAAAATAACCAGACTCGGGAAGATCTAACAGTTGGAATGGCAACTTCCCTCATGTTGGTGTTATGGAGAATGGATGCATGCCTTCTGTCTGTGGCCACCACACTGCTTCTTCCTGGCTGTTGGGGTCATATGCCTGCTTCCCTATGTGTGCTGCTGTCCTCGCTCTGCATGTCCTCCTGCCAGGTTGGGTCAGTCACTATGTCATCCACCACCTCGTCTTACACATCCGCACCCTGCTCCTCCTCCTGACTTTCTGGCAATTGTGTCTCTTCATGGTCTACCTCTTGTGACACTTTCCCACCATCACCTTCGTGTGACCGTGGCTGTTCAAAGCTTTGGGCATCGCTACATGTGATCTCATCTGCCCCACTTCAAGTTGACTGGCCCAGAGTCTGGAATCTTGAAAGGGAAAACTGAACAGCTCTTCAGAGTGTCCAAGTGTGGGATCAGTTGTCTCAGGGCACTCGGCATGGTGGGAGGAAGGAGGATCAGGATGAGGAATATCAGGTCCACACTCACGGCTATTTAGACTTGATCGTGTGGAAGACATGGTGGTGGTGGCTAAGTGACTGGAAACATTATCCGTTATCCAACCAACAACAGTTTCAAACTGCTCTGGCTTCAATAGTGGTGTGCTGCAATCCCCTAAAAACTGGGACATGAAGGTTGAGTGAGAAGATGTGGGTCTTTGTTGTGGCCCACTTTCAGCTTGACCACGGCCTCATCCTCTACATCCACCATCAGCATCACGTCCGCTTCCCCGTCTCTTGCCCCTTGCCTTGCCCATTTTAAATGGACTACTGAACTATTTCAAAAGCTCAACACAAATGTATTTATAAGGGGCAAAATTATATCTGATCAGTATGCCTTCAAAGCTACGATTTTTCCATTACAGATACAACAGGCCGCAGCCACAGATAACAGACTGTATAATTATTTTTTTTTGTTGTATGTGAAATTTTGAAAAAAAAAAAAAAGAATAGGACAAGGCTTGCACACAGAACTATGCTACGTATGCCTGCGAGAATACAATTTTTCCACCATAGATACACCAGGCCTCAGCCTGACATAACAGACTGTATAAAAAGATTTTTTTTTAAAAAAGGAGAGCAAGACTAGCACACAGAACTATGATACTTATGCCTGCGAAACTATGATTTTTCCACCACAGATACACCAGGCCGTAGCCACAGATAACAGACTGTATAATTTTTTTTTCTTGTATGTGAAATTTGGCAAAACATTAAAAATGAGTACAACAAGGATAGCAGACAGAACTATCAAACTTATACCTGCGAAGCTATGATGTTTCCACCACAGATACACCAGCTGTCAGCCTCAGATGACAGACTGATCTAAATGTGGCCTTGATTTTTTGGGGCACAACTAAATTGTGTCAACAAGTGGGCTATGACACAAAAAAGATTTTTTGGCGCACTCACATCTAGTGTCTGGGACAAAAAAAATTGGTAGATTTGCACGTTCTTCGATTACAATCACCTGGCTGTAGTAGGCAGCGTGACTAAGCAAATAAATGTTGACATAAGGGGGCAATGGATTGCTTTAGAATAATAGGAGCAGGTATAAGGTGAAGAAAAAAAAGCCACAGAAAACTGCAGCTAGGTATATATTACATAATCAGTAGCAGACAGTAATGGAGCCTTTACAGTATATGTATGCAATGAGAACTATGTACTCACATACAGTGCCTGCATGCCTTGTATTGATGTGGATATGTGCACATAGACTCCACTGCCTACCTAGCACTGCAATCTCTGGACCCCCGAATTAGCCCTAAAAAGGACTGTTGGTTTATCAGGAGTTGTGGACTAAACAGTTGCAGACCTACACTAACTATTAAAAGGACGATTCAGACCCTATCTCAGCAGCAGCTTTCCCTACACTCGCTAAGTCCGGAGCAGAATGCGGTGAGCAGGTTGGCTCCAGATCTCTTACAGACCTGATGACGCTGTGCGGCCAGCCAATCACTGTAATAACATAACAAAGATGGCTGCGGCATTACAGTGCATGGCTGACAATCCCTGCACTATCATTGGCGCTATAAAGAGTGCCAGAATTGCAGGGCAGAGACCCGAGCTCCTGACGAATAATCCCGGAAATACTCGGTACTCGCCGAGTATACCAAGCATATTGATACTCGGGCAACTACCGAGTAGTGGCGAGCACGTTCGCTCATCACTAACTCTTACATGATTGCTTGATTGCTCAGTCTACACATATTTACTAACCAAACAAATAACTACTTGTAGATCCCAGCTATGGCTATATTGCACACATACAAAATGGGATTTAATTTGGCTTTTCATAACTAATTTTGCCGGCAAAATACTTGAACCTCATCAGACCACATGAATTAAGTCCATTAGTATCTATCAGAAAACAGATCTGTCACAGTGGACTTTAGGGAGGTAGTAGAACACTGCCACAAAGTCCACAAAGATGCAATGCGCCCACCTGGGAGGCCTATTATTTCGGGTATCAATTGCCTGACAGCTAATCTGTCACGCTACATAGACACACACCTCCAAAAATGCATGCCTATTATCCCCGCATATCTAAAAGACACTAGTCAAGTGCTCCAAATATTGGAAAAAATCCAATGGGAAAGAGCCTTCACACTGGGGACACTATAGACATAAAATCACTGTATACAGTAATAGACCATTCAAAAGGATGTGAAGCGGCAGAACATTACCTTAATAAACTGGCCACCCACAAGAAACCACAGATTCAGTTCATTGTGGAAAGTATTTTATTTATTTTGGAATATAATTATTTTACCCATGATGGCCAATTCTACCTCCAAACACGGGGCACGGCTATGGGCACTTGTTTCGCTCCCAGCTACGCAAACATCTATGTAGCCAAGTGGGAGGAGCAACATATTTCGCTCACAAAAAGCCCCAATACTGGTTTGATCATGTGGAGGCGTTTTATCGATGATATACTATTCATCTGGAACGGCCCCCAAAGAGAATTAGATGTATTTATTGCCAACCTCAACTCTAATGACTTTGGGTTGGAATTTACGGCCACTACCAGTAAATCCGAAATCAATTTTTTAGACTTAAACATCTTTACCGAAAATAACCAGATATTAACTAAATGCCACCATAAACCAGTAGACTCTAATGGATTTATTGACATTAATAGCTGTCATCTACCGATTTGGTTGACTAATATCCCCAAAAGTCAATTTACCCGGGTAAGACGTAATTGCACTAAAAAACAAGATTACATAATAGAAGCAGAACAACTTACCAAGAAATTTCTGGAAAAAGGATACCCCAAAGACCTGCTGGATGTGGCTAATCAGGAGGTCTATGAAACATCGAGGGATACCCTAGTACAGAGAACTACGAGAGATAAATCTATCCCAACTGATATCCCTAAATAAATCCATCAGTTACCTATTATTACGCAGTTCCATCATGGATACAAACAGTTTACTAAAATTATTCATAAACACTGGTCAATCCTCCAGTCGGATAAAGTGATAGGGGAACTGCTACCGAAACGCCCCAAATTTGTTTTTAGAAAATCACAAACAATAGGTAACATTATAGCTCCCACTACCAACAAGGGCCCTGCCAAGAATATATCCTCAAAGAATCCAGGCTTTGTACCTTGCGGCACTTGTTCCTGCTGTGTGCGTACCAATTTTAAAAAAATAAAACAGCTAAAATTTTTTAACTCTAACGCCACTCAGGAATTTACTATTAAAGATCAAATTTCATGTTGGTCATCAGGAGTTATCTACTTGATCAAATGCCCCTGCGTTAAAATTTACGTGGGTCGCACCAAATGTAAACTGAGGGACCGTTTGAAAGAACACTTTAATAATATAGAAAAAGGCTTCATTGGCCACCCCCTTTCCAGGCATTTCAGGGAATACCACGGTAGGTCCACTAAGGGATTAATATTCTGCGGCATCCAAGTAGTTCAAAAAAACTGGAGGGGAGGTGACTACATAAAATTAATGTCACGCACTGAATCAAGGTGGATTTTTATGCTGGACAGCCTGGCCCCTAAGGGTCTTAATCATGAATTGGAGCTTTATGCTTTCAAATAGTTATTTATCTATGTATGACTTTTTATCAGCATTCTTGTTTTTTCTCTCCCCCCCTTTTTTTAATAAATTATATATATAAAAATTTCCCCCTCCCCCCTTTTTTTATATATTTTTTATATATTTTTATAGCAAGTGTCTCTTTCAAATATAGATTTTTTAATGATTTTTTTAATTTATTAAATAAAAAAAGTTTTTTAAGATTAGTACATAGTATTATAGACCACTTATTACTCTAAGGTATTCCATTAGATCCATGGGCTTATAAGTTTACAGCCTCTCCCTGTAGCCTAGCGACACTATCATGCACACATATGCATTTAGTTTTTCTTTTTTCTTGTGAATAGTGGGCGGCGCCTTTATATCCTATATAGAGCAGCAGACAGCCAGGGACCTCTAGCCCTGACGAAGAAGGTCCGGTGACCTTCGAAACGCGTAGGCAATAGAGGCCCTGCTCGGCACCCGTCTTCTGCTCCATTTTCTTGTAGCTCTGGGTGACGTCACCCAGACCACGCCCCCTATTCCCCGCCGCAGTGTAGCGGCACCCCTGGCCAGGACGCCGCTTGTCTACATTCCCGGCGTGCGCGTGGCAGCCAGGTGCCAATAGGGAGGACGCTCCCCTCGGGCCTGTCGCTTCACGCTGCCGTCCGGACCTCCTCACCTCGGACTCACGGAGGAGCGGCTGTCTTCACCTCTTCAGCGCTCCACCAAGCCTCCGCAGTCCAAGTTCTGGCACTTCAACTACTAAGTAAGTGCTTTATTTTTCCTTTATGGGTACTTTTCAGTTCACTATATTTATTATTTAGGATAAAGGTAGCGCGGTGGCCTAACTTTTAGTTGTACTCTTTTGCATATATATGACAGGCTTGGCGCAGTAGCCGTCTAGGCACCAGCAGCTTCCCCCACTCCTATACCCACTATCATTTGGAGCGCCGGTGTAATTTTTATATTACCTATGTTTAGGAATTTGTTTTGGTGCTGTCTAACTTGTGGAAAGCAATAAAAACTGCACGTGTTTGGACAAAAAGCTGCATTGCCTGTGTGAACACTACCTAAGGCCTACCAAAGAGAGTGAAACCCTGCAACACACGCACATACTGTAAGGTATATAGACATACACGTATACAGTTCATGTATATCTATATACACAGATACAGTACATACACATATATATCTAATTTACAGACATACATATAAAGTACATGTATATACACACACTACAGACACATGACTTGCACATACACTCACTTTGTACATTGAGCATACATACACCTACTGTATAAACTCATTCGTTTCTGCAGGCAGCTATATCAGCAGTGTGAACCAGACAAGTCTTCCAGTCTTCACGTGGTATACGCTTCAACGGGTCCAGATCAGCGTATACCACGCAAAACGGCCGTAGTCCATTAACCTAACCAGTTCGTCTTGCAATTATCCTGCCCTCTGTAACCATGTCCACAGCATGGACAAAGGTTTTTTTTTTACTGTGAGACTTGTGGGGTGCTGCTATTTTCTTCCTGTTTGGATTTTCACTCATGTTTTTTCAAGCAAGCACGCCTTATTCCAGTGGATTACCGTTTGGTGGGGTTGTCGACTCAGCCCATCCTACTGGACTGTGCTAAGACTGCTCAAACAGTGAGTACTCACCTGTTTCTTAGCGCCATTCAGCTTTTTCCTTGTTTTTTATGGACTATATCAGCAGTGTATTTAGGGTCCTGGTGTTTGGAATTAGCTAGAGTGATGGTGGCACAGGCCTAAGCCCTCCTGTCTTGCATTATCACAGTACTGATCCTCCCCCCGTCTCCATCTGGACTCCTGGTCACATTACAGCAGAAGGAGGCCAAAGCTGATGTGGGAGGAGTTCACTACTGTCATCTTCTGCAGTAATGTTTTCTCACAGCCCTAGCCCCGCCCACCTCCTTTCATTGGTTTGTGTAGCCCTTCACACTCATTCTCATTGGCTGAGTGTGCTAGAGACAGCAGCTCTGCTAGATGCCTAAATGTGGTGCACTTTCTGAGTGAGAAATGCAAATCAGCCACACTGACACTGAGCAGGAGATGGGAGAAACAGCCCAGTGAACAAATGCCTCCTTGCCCCCTGGCGGAGCACACTCCTGGGGTTCGCTGAATCTTTGTGTTCCCCTCTTAAGCCCTAAACTAGGAAGAATAGTGAAGGAATGTATTGTGCAAAATGTGTTGAAAACATTGGTGGATGTAGTTCTAAAACTCTAATAGCCCATTACCAGATGCCAAGTTCTTTAGAAGCCACCAATGCTTCAGCTTTAGAATATTGCAATTTTAAAAAGAGGGTTGCAAAGTGATTGTGGTTAAAGGGGTTGTCATGTCCAAAATGATAAGTCTACAGTCACTGGGTGACTGAAGACTTATGAATCCCTCAGCGCATGCACTGGGCGCTGCAGTGATTTTCTGGTTTCTGGTGTGTACATATCCGTTATGCATATTCCCGGCCACAGCCCGACAGCCTTGGCCCATACACTTAAAAAAGTGTATGGAGGGTCACCTTGTTGAAGGTGGGATGGCTTTTACGCTATTTTTGATCAAAAATAGTATTACTAAGAACCATGTGTTATTTAGATGCACTTTTGCTTTTTACTTTAGTTACAGCAGTGTTTTTGCTCATTTTGTTTCTTGCAGGTTTCTGTATGCTTTATGGGCAATGTGATCATGCGTTTATGTGCTGCATGCATACCAACTTAAACCAAACTTAATTTTTGTGTTTTTTCTTTGTATTTTTTCATTCTGTGCAAGCTAGGGTGTGGCCTCCCTCTCCTGAGCTGGAAATTGCATTTAAAGGCTTCCCCAGACTGTGTCCACAGGTTGGGGCCCGCTCCTTTTGTCTGCCCTTGTTCACACACTGAGGTCAACTTTGACACATGGTAAGGTTTTTAATATTAGACAGCATAGGACCATCACAACCAGGGTCATATTGTCGACAGTGGGATGGCTTTTGTGCTATTTTGATCAAAAACAGTATTACAGCTCTGTGTTATTTAAATGCACTTTTGCTTTTTACTTATTTAGTTACAGCAGGGCTTTTACTCATTTTGCTTCTTGTAGGTTTTGTATGCGTGATGGCCAATGTGAACATGCATTTATGTGCTGCATGCATACCAATTTAAACCAAGCTCAATTTTTGTCTTTTCTTCGTATTTTTGCATTCTGTGCAAGCCGGGTATAGCTTTTTTTAAGTGTATGGAGCAAGTCTGAACCCACTAGTCGGGCTCTGGCCGGGAGCATGCATGCATCTGCCATGCCTGGCTCAGAAACCAGTGAATCACTGCAGTGCACAGTGCGTGCGCTGAGAGATTCATAAGTCTGCAGTCACACATAATGACTGCAGACTTATCATTTTGAACCGGACAACCCTTTAATCAGACAAATAGTTTTCAGTTGGTTTTGCACATTGAGACTTTTCATAAAGTATATATATACAGTGGAGGAAATAAGTATTTGATCCCTTTGCTGATTTTGAAAGTTTGCCCACTGACAAAGACATGAACAGTCTATAATTATAAAGGTAGGTTAATTTTAACATTGAGAGATAGAATATCAAAAATAAAATCCAGAAAATCACATTGTTTAAATGATATACTGAAAATTTATTTGCATTTTTAAGTGACAAATAAGTATTTGATCCCCTACCAACCATTAAGAGTTCTGGCTCATACAGATCAGTTAGACGCTTCTAATCAACTCACTACCTGCATTAAAGACAGCTGTCTTACATAGTTACCTTTATAAAAGACTCCTGTCCACAGACTCAATTAATCAGCCAGACTCTAACCTCTACAACATGGGCAAGACCAAAGAGCTTTCTAAGGATGTCATAACCTGCACAAAGCTGGAATGGGCTACAAAACCATAAGTAAGATGCTGGGTGAGAAGGCAGCAACTGTTGGTGCAATAGTAAGAAAATTGAAGCAATACAAAATGACTGTCAATCGACATTGATCTGGGGCACCAAGCAAATTCTCACCTCGTGGTGTATCCTTGATTATGAGGAAGATGAGAGATCAGCCTACATGTAAGAACTTGTTAATGATCTCAAGGCAGCTGGGACCACAGTCACCAAGAAAACCATTGGTAACACATTATACCGTAAAGATTTAAAATCCTGCAGTGCCCGCAAGGTCCCTCTGATCAAGAAGGCACATGTGCAGGCCCTTCTGAAGTTTGCCAATGAACACCTGGATGATTCTGTGAGTCATTGGAAAATGGTACTGTGGTCAGATGAGACAAAAATTGAGGTCTTTGGCATTAACTCAACTCGCCGTGTTTGGAGGAAGAGAAATGCTACCTATGACCCAAAGAACACTGTCCTGTCATGATCCCAATGGCAGGGGATCACAAAAGGACAAGCACAAAAACAAAACAAGCTCTAGGGTGATGGAACCTGAGCTGACCGCGATCCTGAACCTAAACACACAACTAGCAGTAGCCGGGGAACGTGCCTACGATGATTCCTAGACGTCTCGCGCCAGCCGAAGGATTAACTTCCCCTATAAGAAGAAACACAGACCTCACTTGCCTCCAGAGAAACACCCCACAGAAATAGCAGCCCCCCACATGTAATAACGGTGAAATGAGAGGAAAGCACATACGTAGTTATGAAAATAGAATCAGCAAAAATGAGGCCCGCTAAAGCTAGATAGCAGAGGATACAAAAGTGAACTGCGCGGTCAGCGAAAAACCCTTCAAAAATCCATCCTGAAATTACTTGAACTCATGTGCCAACTCATGGAACATGAGGAGTAATTTCAGCCCACTAAAGCAACCAGCAGCAAGGAATCACATATCTGCAAGCTGGACTAAGACAAAAAGTAAGCAAAACGTGGAACAGGAAAATCAAAACTTAGCTTGTCCTGAAGATAACAGACGCAGGGAGCAGAGGTAAAAAGACACGCTGATTACATTGATAGCCGGCGAGGAAATGACAAAAAAGCCAGGTTAAATAGGAAACACCTATAACCTGATGGAACAGGTGGACACCAGAGACCGCAGAGAACACAAGTCACCCAGTACCATCAGTAACCACCAGAGGGAGCCCAAAAACAGAACTCACAACAGTACCCCCCCTTGAGGAGGGGTCACCGAACCCTCACGAGAACCACCAGGGCGACCAGGATGAGCCCTATGAAAAGCACGGACCAAATCGGCAGCATGAACATCAGAGGCAATCACCCAAGAATTATCCTCCTGACCATAACCCTTCCACTTGACCAAATACTGGAGTTTCCGTCTGGAAACACGAGAATCCAAGATCTTCTCCACAACATACTCCAATTCACCCTCCACCAGCACCGGAGCAGGAGGCTCAAGCGAAGGAACGACAGGTACCTCATACTTCCGCAACAACGACCGATGGAACACATTATGAATAGCAAACGATGCCGGGAGATCCAAACGAAACGACACAGGGTTAAGAATTTCCAAGATCCTATAGGGACCGATGAACCGAGGCTTGGACTTAGGAGAAGAGACCTTCATAGGAACAAAACGAGAAGACAACCACACCAAGTCCCCAACAAGAAGTCGAGGACCCACGCGGCGACGGCGATTAGCAAACTGCTGAGCCCTCTCCTGGGACAACTTCAAATTGTCCACCACATGACTCCAAATCCGATGCAACCTATCCACCACCATGTCCACTCCAGGACAATCAGAAGGCTCCACCTGACCAGAGGAAAAACGAGGATGAAACCCCGAATTACAAAAGAAAGGATAAACCAAGGTAGCAGAACTAGCCCGATTATTAAGGGCAAACTCAGCAAGCGGCAAAATGGAAACCCAGTCATCTTGATCAGCAGAAACAAAACACCTTAAATAAGTTTCTAAAGTCTGATTAGTTCGTTCCGTCTGGCCATTCGTCTGGGGATGGAATGCAGATGAAAAGGACAAATCAATGCCCATCTTAGCACAGAACGTCCGCCAAAATCTAGACACAAACTGGGATCCCCTGTCAGAAACGATGTTCTCCGGAATGCCATGCAAACGGACCACGTTTTGAAAAAACAGAGGGACCAACTCAGAGGAGGAAGATAACTTAGGCAAGGGTACCAGATGAACCATCTTAGAAAAGCGGTCACACACAACCCATATCACGGACATTTTTTGAGAGACAGGGAGATCCGAAATAAAGTCCATGGAAATGTGCGTCCAAGGCCTCTTCGGGATAGGCAAAGGTAACAACAATCCCCTGGCCCGAGAACAGCAAGGCTTAGCCCGAGCGCAAACTCCACAAGACTGCACGAAAGAACGCACATCCCTCAACAAGGAAGGCCACCAAAAAGACCTGGCCACCAAGTCTCTAGTACCAAATATTCCAGGATGACCTGCCAACACAGAAAAATGGATCTCGGAGATGACTCTACTGGTCCAATTATCCTGAACAAACAGTCTTTCCGGCGGACAACGATCAGGTTTATCCGCCTGAAACTCCTGCAAAGCACGTCGCAAGTCTGGGGAGACAGCCGACAAAATCACCCCATCCCTAAGGATACCAGTGGGCTCAGAATTTCCAGGGGAGTCAGGCACAAAACTCCTAGAAAGAGCATCCGCCTTCACATTCTTTGAACCTGGCAGGTATGAAACCACAAAATTGAAACGGGAGAAAAACAGTGACCAACGAGCCTGTCTAGGATTCAGACGCTTGGCAGACTCAAGGTACATCAGATTTTTGTGATCAGTCAAGACCACCACACAATGTCTAGCACCCTCAAGCCAATGACGCCACTCCTCAAATGCCCACTTCATGGCCAAAAGCTCCCGATTACCAACATCATAATTCCGTTCAGCGGGCAAAAATTTTCCAGGAAAGAACGCACATGGCTTCATCACTGAGCCATCGGAGCTTCTCTGTGACAAAACCGCCTCCGCTCCGATCTCGGAAGCATCAACCTCAACCTGAAAAGGAAGCGACGTATCTGGCTGACGCAACACAGGAGCAGAAGAAAACCGGCGCTTAAGTTCCTGAAAGGCCTCCACAGCCGCAGGAGACCAATCAGTAACATCAGCACCCTTTTTAGTCAAATCCGTCAAAGGCTTAACAACACTAGAAAAATTAGTTATGAAGCGACGATAAAAATTAGCAAAGCCCAAGAACTTCTGTAGACTCTTAAGAGATGTAGGCTGCGTCCAGTCACAAATAGCCTGAACCTTGACGGGATCCATCTCAATAGTAGAAGGGGAAAAAATATACCCCAAAAAAGAAATCTTCTGGACTCCAAAGAGACATTTAGAACCCTTTACAAACAAAGAATTGGCCCGCAGGACCTGAAACACCTTCCTGACCTGCTGAACATGAGACTCCCAGTCATCAGAAAAAACCAAAACATCATCCAAATACACGATAATAAATTTATCCAGATATTCACGGAAAATATCGTGCATAAAAGACTGGAAGACAGAAGGAGCATTAGAAAGTCCAAAAGGCATCACCAAATACTCGAAATGGCCCTCAGGCGTATTAAATGCGGTTTTCCACTCATCACCCTGCCTTATCCGCACAAGATTATACGCACCCCGAAGATCAATCTTAGTGAACCATTTAGCCCCCTTAATGCGAGCGAACAAATCAGTCAACAATGGCAAAGGATACTGATATTTGACTGTAATCTTATTCAAAAGACGATAATCTATGCAAGGCCTCAAGGAACCATCTTTTTTGGCCACAAAAAAAAAACCTGCTCCCAAAGGGGAAGAAGATGGACGGATATGTCCCTTTTCCAAGGACTCCTTAACATAATTCCGCATAGCAGTATGCTCTGGCACTGACAGATTGAACAAACGACCTTTAGGGAATTTACTGCCAGGAATCAAATCTATAGCACAATCGCAATCCCTGTGAGGAGGAAGCGAACTGAGCTTAGGCTCCTCAAAAACCTCCCGATAATCAGACAAAAATACCGGAACCTCAGAAGGAGTAGATGAAGCGATAGAAATCGGAGATGCATCATCATGAACCCCCTGACATCCCCAGCTTAACACAGACATTGTTTTCCAGTCCAGGACTGGGTTATGAGTTTGTAACCATGGCAGACCAAGCACTAAGACATCATGTAAATTATACAGTACCAGGAAGCGAATCACCTCCTGATGAACGGGAGTCATACGCATGGTCACTTGTGTCCAGTACTGAGGTTTATTCATAGCCAAAGGTGTAGAGTCAATTCCTTTCAAAGGAATAGGAACTTCCAGAGGTTCCAGACTAAACCCACAGCGATTGGCAAATGACCAATCCATAAGACTCAGGGCAGCGCCTGAATCCACATAGGCATCGACGGAAATGGATGATAATGAACAAATCAGCGTCACAGACAGAATGAACTTAGACTGTAAAGTACCAATGGCAACAGACTTATCAACCTTTTTTGTGCGTTTAGAGCATGCTGATATAACATGAGCTGAATCACCACAATAAAAACACAATCCATTTTTCCGCCTATAATTTTGCCGTTCACTTCTGGACTGAATTCTATCACATTGCATTATCTCAGGTGCCTGTTCAGAAGACACCGCCAAATGGTGCACAGGTTTGCGCTCCCGTAAACGCCGATCAATCTGAATAGCCATAGTCATGGACTCATTCAGACCTGTAGGCGCCGGGAACCCCACCATAACATCTTTAATGGCCTCAGAAAGGCCGTCTCTGAATTTTGCAGCCAGAGCGCACTCATTCCACTGAGTAAGCACCGACCATTTCCGAAATTTCTGACAATATATTTCTGCTTCATCTTGCCCCTGAGAGAGAGCCAATAAAGCTTTTTCAGCCTGAATCTCTAGGTTAGGTTCCTCATAGAGCAAACCCAATGCCAGAAAAAACGCATCCACATTGAGCAACGCAGGATCCCCTGGTGCCAATGCAAATGCCCAATTCTGAGGGTCACCCCGCAGGAAAGATATAACAATCTTGACCTGCTGAGCAGGGTCTCCAGAGGAGCGAGATTTCAAGGAAAGAAACAACTTGCAATTGTTCCTAAAATTCAGAAAACTAGATCTATCTCCAGAAAAAAACTCTGGGACAGGAATTCTAGGTTCAGACATAGGCGTATGTACAACAAAAACTTGTATATTTCGAACCTTAGCAGCAAGATTATTCAGGCTGGAAGCCAAACTCTGGACGTCCATGATAAACAGCTGAGGTCAGAGCCATACAAGGATTAAGAGGAGGAAAGAAGCAGTCAAGCTGCAATTAAGGCTAGGCAGCAAACACTGAGGAGGAAAAAAAAAAAAAAAAAAAAAACTTCCTCAGACTACTTTTCCTCCTACTTCAGCCAAAACGATGACCAATTTTTTCTGGCCGGCTATACTGTCATGATCCCAATGGCAGGGGATCACAAAAGGACAAGCACAAAAACAAAACAAGCTCTAGGGTGATGGAACCTGAGCTGACCGCGATCCTGAACCTAAACACACAACTAGCAGTAGCCGGGGAACGTGCCTACGATGATTCCTAGACGTCTCGCGCCAGCCGAAGGATTAACTTCCCCTATAAGAAGAAACACAGACCTCACTTGCCTCCAGAGAAACACCCCACAGAAATAGCAGCCCCCCACATGTAATAACGATGAAATGAGAGGAAAGCACATACGTAGTTATGAAAATAGAATCAGCAAAAATTAGGCCCGCTAAAGCTAGATAGCAGAGGATACAAAAGTGAACTGCGCGGTCAGCGAAAAACCCTTCAAAAAACCATCCTGAAATTACTTGAACTCATGTGCCAACTCATGGAACATGAGGAGTAATTTCAGCCCACTAAAGCAACCAGCAGCAAGGAATCACATATCTGCAAGCTGGACTAAGACAAAAAGTAAGCAAAACGTGGAACAGGAAAATCAAAACTTAGCTTGTCCTGAAGATAACAGACGCAGGGAGCAGAGGTAAAAAGACACGCTGATTACATTGATAGCCGGCGAGGAAATGACAAAAAAGCCAGGTTAAATAGGAAACACCCATAACCTGATGGAACAGGTGGACACCAGAGACCGCAGAGAACACAAGTCACCCAGTACCATCAGTAACCACCAGAGGGAGCCCAAAAACAGAACTCACAACACTGTCCCCACAGTCAAGAATGGAGGTGAAAATATTATATTTTGTGAGTGTTTCATTGCTAAGGGCACAGGACTACTTCACCGCATCAATGGGAGAATGGATGGAGCCATATACCGTAAAATCCTGAGTGACAACCTTCTTCCATCCACCAGGACATTAAAAATGGGTCGTGGAAGGGTCTTCCCGCAAGACAATGATCCAAAACATACAGCCAATGCAGCAGAGGAGTGGCTTAAAAAGAAGCACATTAAGGTCTTGGAGTGGCCTATCCAGTCTCCATACCTTAATCCCAAAGAAAACTTATGGAGGGAGTTGAAGCTCCGAGTTGCCAAGCGACAGCCTCAAAATCTTAATGATTTAGAGATGAGCTGCAAAGAGGAGTGGACCAAAATTACTCCTGACATGTGCGCAAACCTCATCATCAACTACAAAAAACATCTGACTGCTGTGCTTGGCAACAAGGGTTTTGCCACCAAGAATTAAGTCTTGTTTGCCAGAGAGATCAAGTATTTATTTCTTACTGCAAAATGCAAATAAATTTATATAATTTATACAATGTGATTGTCATGATCCAGATCGGATTTTGAGTCCTGTTTGACCTTTATCCCGGTGTGGTCAGGACACGTAAGAGTTAACCTTTCGCAGCCTTTGTCTGGGTTCAGGTTGGCTATTTATTGTGCTGCTTCCTGCAGGTGATGTCACTTATAGTTTTTGACTAGTGCTGCTTTATCTGACTCTGATTGCTCTGATTGGTCCTGCTGCGTTCGTTGTCAGAACCCGTGCCTCTGTTTTCCCCTATTCCCATCTTGACTCAGTGTTTCCCTTTAGTGTTCTGACTCCCTGGTTTTGATTTGGCTTGTATCCTGGCCTGTTTTTGTCCTTTGTTTTTTGGCTTATCCGCTCCTGACCGTTATGACCCCCTGGCTTGTCTCTGACCATGAGTTTGCTTATTCCTTTGGTACTGTGCTACAGTGTAGGATTTGACCCGGCTTATTTGACTATTCTGCTGCCACCTGTGGGAGCCTCACTGCTGCACTGCAGGTCAGCTCTGTTTAGGTGCAGACCCGCTTCCTCTCTACTGCCATCTAATGCACCTACCTGCATTCCAGCAGCATGACAGTGATTTTCTGGATTTTATTTTTGATATTCTATCTCTCAATGTTAAAATTAACCTACCCTTAGAATTATAGACTGTTCATGTCTTTGTCAGTGGGAAAACTTACAAAATCAGCAAGGGATCAAATACTGATTCCCCCCACTGTATATACAGCTCTGGCAAAAATTAAGAGACCATTGCACAGTTTTATAAAAATCAGCTTCTCTACATGTCTGACAGCCATTCCATTCCAGTGTCAGTTGAATTCCAACCAGAGGACACCTCATTCTACTTAATGTGCTTCTCATTAGGTGATCACCTGAACCAAATTTTATTTAACGAAGGAAAGTATAAAAAAAAACCCTGCTGTGGTGTTCACAATCCTCTTGCAATAGGACAAGGCAAAACAAGAGCTAGTAATATCTCAAAAGTAATAGGAATGAAAAAATAACTTTTAATCATGCCAAAGGAGTTGAAAATAAAAGTCTTAAGTGAGGAAAAAAAGGGCTCCATTCTGGATTTAACAGCAGTGGGATACAGTGATTGTCATGTTGCCTCCATCCTTAACATTTCTAAGTCAATGTCAAGCAGCAGACATTGGGAACAAGAAAGTTACAGAACGGCAGAGGGCAAAAATGATTCTCCACTGACATGGATGACCATCATCTTATTCGAATGTCACTCAGCAACCGCAGGATGACATCAAGTGACCTACACAAGGAATGGCAAATGGCAGCTGGGGTGAAGTGCACGGCACTAACAGTTGGTAAAGAGCTCCTAGAGGCAGGGGTCAAGTCATATAAAGCTAGAAAACAGCCTTTCATAATTGAGAAGCAAAGGAGAGCCAGGCCAAAGTTTGCCAAAGACCATATGGATTGGACCATAGAGGACTGGAGTAAGGTAATCTTCTCTGATGAGTCTACTTTTCAGCTTTGCCCAACACGTGGTCGTCTAATGGTTACACGGAGACCTGGAGGGGCGTACAAGCCACAGTGTCTTGCACCCGCTGTGAAATTTGTTGGAGGATCGGTGATCATCTGGGGATGCTTCAACAAGGCTGGAATTGAGCAGGTTGATCTTTGCGAAGGACGTATGAATCAAGCCTCATGCAAGGTTATCCTGGAAAAACAGTTTATTCCTTCAGCTTAGGCAATGTTCCCCAACTCTGAGGACTGTTTTTTCTAGCAGGACAATGCACCATAACACACAGCAAGGTCAATCAATGTGTGGATGAAGTACCACCACATCAAATCCCTGTCATGGCCAGCCCAATCTCCAGACCTGAACTCCATTGAAAACCTCTGGAATCAAGAGGAAGATGGACAGTCACAAGCCATCAAACAAAGAAGAACTGTTTAAATATTTGTACCAGGTGTGGCATAAGGTCACCCAAAAGAAGTGTGAAAGACTGATGGAAAGCATGCCAAGACACATGAAAGCTGTGATTAAAAATCATGGTTATTCCACAAAATATTGATTTCCGAACTCTTCCTGAGTTAAAACATTAGTATTGTTGCTTCTAAATGATTATGAACTTGTTTTCTCAGCATTATTTGAGGTCTGCAAGCACTGCATTTTTTTGTTATTTTGAACATTTCTCATCTTCTGAAAATAAATACAAAATTTAGCGTTTGGAAAAATTGGAAGACATGTTGTCAGTAGCTTATAGAAAAAAAGAGCAATTTACATTGCACTCAAAAATATACCTATAAAGAGAAAACTCAGACAAACTGAAAATATTGCAGTGGTCTTTTAATTTTTGCCAGAGCTGTATGTACAGTGGCATGTAAAAGTTTGGGTACCCCTGGTAAAAACCAAAGACTGTCCAACTTCATACTTTAATCCAGGTTTGGGAGGAGATCCCTCAGGAGAACATTCCACCTCACCAAGACCATGCCCAGGCATGTAGGCATATAGGGCCACACACACTACTGAGCATCGTTTCCTTGTCTTGAGGAATTTCCACTGAAGTTGGATAAGCCTGTAATTTGATTTTCCAATCTGATTTTGATTATCATTCCAAATCCAGATATGGGATATAAATTTTGATTTACATTAAACATTTTTATGTTTTATTGTTCTCAACACATTCCACTATGTAATGAATAGTGTTGAGCAATACCTTCCGATATCAGGAAATATCGGGATCGGATTGGATTGGCCGATATCCAAAAAATATCGGATATCGCCGATATCGATGCCGGAAACCAATGCAAGTCAATGGGAAACAAATATCGGAATGAAAATATGCCCTTTCTTTCCTTGCACATCCAGTTCCAGAGGGGAAAAGAGTGTGGGCGGTGCGTGGGCGGAGACTTCATGTCTGAGTGGGACCGTGGGGGGTCTGTGCGGCCTGCCGGGGGTCTGTACGTGCCTCTTGGGGGACTGTGCGGCCTGCCGGGGGTCTGTATGGCCTGCCGGGGGTCTGTACGGGCCTCTTGGGGGTCTGTGCAGCCTGCCAGGGGTCTGTGCGGCCTGCCGGGGGTCTGTATGGGCCTCTCGGGGGTCTCTGCGGCCTGCTGGGGGTCTGTGCGGTCTGACGGGGGTCTGTACGGGCCTCTCGGGGAACTGTGCGGCCTGCAGGGGGTCTGCACGGGCCTCTCGGGGGTCTTTGTGTTTGTGTGCAGGCATTGTCCGATGGGACTACAAGTCCCATCGGGCTATGCCTGCTACAATGGCAGTGATTGACGCATTAGCCAATGATGGGACAGTAGTAGTCCCATCATCCGGTTAATATGTTGAATGTAAAAAGAAAACAAACACAAACATACATACTACATACAACATACTACATACATGCTACATACATACAACATGCATACATACAACATACATACTACATACATACAACATACCACATACATACAACATACATACAACATACTATATACAACATACATACATACATACAACATACATACAACATACTACATACATACAACAAACATACAAACAACATACTACATACATACAACATACATACAACATATCACATACATACAACATACATACTACATACATATAACATACATACGACATACATACATACTACATACATACATACAACATACTACATACATACTACATATATACAACATACTACATACATACTACATACATACAACATACATGCATACATACTACATACATACTACATACATACATACCACATACAAACATACTACATACATACTACCTACATACTACATACATACATACTACATACATAGAACATACATACTACATACATACTACATACATAAAACATACATACTACATACAATACATTCATACATTACATACAATACATACATACAGACATACAGTACATATAACATAGAGTACATACTCACCATCACTTGTCACTTTGTTCCCCGAAGCCAGTGTCATCTGTAAAAATATTAAAACAACAAACAATATACTCCCTGATCCGCTGAAATCCACGAGTGTCCCACGACGATCTCCTGTGGAGAACGGCAGCATCAGCTGATTCGACCGCTATCTAGGGGCTCCAGGAATACAATGACGGGAGGAAGGTATCCTTCTGCACTGTATTCCTCCGCCGCTGTAAAAAAATAGTCCCTAGTCTCACTTTTGGCATTGCTGTGTGAGAAATTTCCCATGCAGCAATTGCCATAAAGTGAGTCTCTGAACAATAGTAACCTCTTAGTGATGCACTGCAGGAGCCATTGTCTCCTGTCAGTGTGTCACTGAAGGTCCTATATAGCAGTGACATCACCCGATGTCACTGTTCTATAGGGGAGATCGTCATGGGACACTCGTTAATAATTGGACTGCGTCGGACAGGTAGTATACGGTTTATTATTTTAAGTTTTTTGCAGGCGCTGAAGTATGGTAAGTATGGTTAAATAAAAAATATTAAAATACTTTTTTCTGGCTGTGTCTTTATTTTTTAACTCTTGCACTACACTAGGATTAATAATGGATAGGCGTCTTATTGACGCCTCTCCATTATTAACCCGACCTAATGTCACCTTACAATAGCAAGGTGACATTAACCCCTTACTACCCCATATCCCACCGCTACACGGGAGTGGGAAGAGAGAGGCTAAGTGCCGGAATTGGTGCTTCTTACAGATGCACCATTTCTGGGGCGGCTGCGGACTGGTATTTGTAGCCAGGGGGGCCAATATCCATGGCCCCTCTCTAGGCTATTAATATCAGCCCGCAGCTGTCTGCGTAGCCTTTCTGGCTATAAAATATAGGGGGACCCCAACTCATTTTTTGGGAGGTCCCCCTATTTTAATAGCCAGTAATGGCTATGCAGACAGCTGCGGGCTGATATTTACAGCAGGCTACAAATATTGGCCAAAAAAAAAGGAAGAGAATGTCCAGCTTCACTGAATCCGTAAAAAAGAGTTTTCTTTATTCACAAACTTTAAGCATAGAGGATACAGACTTCAGCACGACCCAAGGGTCATGATTAAGGGAGCTTAGTCTCCAGAAACGCGTTGAGATTCTTACCCACATGGTTCGTGCTGAAGTCTGTTTCCTCTATGCTTAAAGTTTGTGAATAAAGAAAATTCTTTTTTACGGATTCGGTGAAGCTGGACATTCTCTTCCTTTTTTTTTGGACTTTATACGCCTGGACACAGCGGGTCCGTGCTCCTGAAGCTTGGTTTATGCATCACGAGTGAGCTGGCTTATATTTCTTCAACAAATATTGGCGCCCGGCCGTCGGCTTTTCTCCTCTGGCGCAGAAAATTGTGCAGGAGCCCACGCCATTTTTTTTTTAAATTAAATGCTCATTAAGGTCTCTTTCACACTTGCGTCAGTACAGTTCCATCGCTATGAGTCGGGCCGATGTACCGACACACGTTGTGAAATTTGTGCACGACGTGGGCAGCGGATGCAGTTTTTCAACGCATCCGCTGCCCATTCTGAAGTCCGTGGAGGAGGGGCGGAGTTTCAGCCACGCATGCGCGGTAGAAAATGGCGGATGCAGCGGACAAAAAAAGTTCACTTGAACGTTCTTTTGTGCCGACAGTCCACCAAAACACGACAGATCCGTTGCACGACGGACGCGACATGTGGCCATCCGTCGCGATCCTTCGCTAATACAAGTCTATGGTTAAAAAATGCGCGATGATGTCACCAGTGCGCGCCCTCTGCCTGAGCAGTCTCAGCACAGAGAGCAGGAAGACGCCGACGGTGAGGAGTCCAGAGCAGAGCAGCGGCAAGCAACGAGAGGTGAGTATTTAATTTTTTTTTATATTTGGAGCAATATATGGGGACCATCAGAAGGGGCCCATATTTGGAGCATTATATGGGGCTAATTCTATATGGAGTATCTTATGGGGCCAATAATATAGGTAGCATGGCCAATTTAATATGGAGCATCTTATGGGGCCAATTCAATATGGAGCAGTATATGGGGGCAATTACATATGGAGCAGTATATGGGGCCAATAATATATGAACCATCTTATGGGACTAATTAAATATGGAGCATTTCATATGGCCAATTATATATGGAGCATTATATGGGGCCCATTATACATGGAGCATCTTATGGGGCCCATTCTGTATGGAGCAATACATGGGAATCAGTATACTGTATGGGGCCAATCAAATACTGTATGGAGCATTATATGTGGCCCATTATATATGGAGCAATAGATGGGAACCATCATATACTGTATGGAGAATTATATGTGGCTCACTATACTGTATGGAGCATTATATGGGGTCAATTCCGTATGGAGCAATATATGCGGCTCATTCTGTATGGAGCACTCTGTGGTGCCCATTATACTATATGGAGCATTATATGAGGCTCATTATTCTGTATGGAGCATAACATTGGGCTCATTATTCTGTTTGGAGCAATATATGGGGCTCATTACTCTGTATAGAGGACTATGTGGTGCCAATTATACTGTATGGAGCGCTATATGGGGCCATTATACTGTATGGGGCAATATATGTGGCTCATTATTCTGTTTGGAGCAATATATGGGGCTCATTCTTCTGTATAGAGGACTATACTGTCCTGTTTCTGAGCTAATGTAGAATGTACAATGGATATCACTCATGTAATGTAAGAAGCAAGTGAAATCTTTGGCATTGTACTATACCTATATTTCTCTGCTGTATCGGTGCATTATGAATTGTGGTATGTGTTAAAGGGGCCCAGCGGGACTCTTTCGCCCAGAGCCCATGAAAACCTGGAGCCGACCCTGGTAGTATGTATGTAGTATGTATGTAGTATGTTGTATGTATGTTATATGTATGTATGTTGTATGTATGCTGTATGTAGTATGTATGTAGTATGTTGTATGTATGCAGTACGTATGTAGTATGTTGTGTGTATGTTGTATGTATGTATGCATGTAGTATGTATGTAGCATGTATGTATGTAGTATGTATTTTGCATGTATTTTGTATGTATGTTGCATGTATGTATGTAGTATGTATGTAGTATGTATATATGTAATATGTATGTAGTATGTTTGTATGTAGTATGTATGTAGCATGTATGTAGTATATAGTATGTTTATGTATGTAGTATGTATGAAGTATGTTGTATGTATGCAGTATGTATGTAGTATGTATGTAGTATTTATGTTGTATGTATGTAGTATGTAGTATGTTGCATGTATGATGTAGTATGTTGTATGTTTGTAGTATGTATGTATGTATGTAGTATGTATGTAGTATGTAGTATGTTGTATGTAGTATGTATGTATGTATGTAGTTCCTCTGCTCTCTGCATGCTTCCTGGCTGTGTGCATAGGGGTGAGGCGCCTGAACTCTCTGGTTCTTATAGGAATCAGGTGCACCTGTCTAATCTGTTCCTGACCAATTACCAAGAGGCCTCCAGTATTTAGTGCAGCTCTACCCAGTGTACTGGGCCTGTGCAATTGTGTTAGCTCAGTTTGTGCTTAGCTTCTGAGTTTGCCAGGCCTTGCTCTGTGTTACTCCCTCTCTAGAGGCTTTTCTCCTTGTCTTGCCTTGATCTTGTTGTCCGCCCTCCAGGAGGCAGAATATCCTGGTCCCTGTGTCTTTGTCCTTGTGTCTTGTTCCATTGCCTTGTCTGTACTTTGTCTTATCTCCAGCTTCTGTGCCATCATCCGCTGTTTTAAAGTCTTTAATGGCTGCCATCTTTGCTGTTTCAGGGGTTTCTCCATTTTCTATATGCGAGGATCCTGCAGTCTATGCCACTTTTTAATGGGGACCAGGGTGGTAGCCGTGCTGAGGGGCTTCTTTATTTCCCTCACACCTTGGCGCCCCGCTACATTAATAAAAGAATGTCCATTTTGTGGTGTGTTGTGTGTGCCATGTACTTCACCCACCTGGGGGTCAGGGATCTCTTCAGCATACAGAGCTCCAATTATTTTTAGACACACACAAATATAATCAAAGTCCTTGTTTTTTTCCAATGAAACTTTACTGAACTCAGGCTTTTTCATGACAGTTACAGTCCATCCATTTTCACAATATATAAGTAATCCATCTCCTGCATTTTCCCTGTTCTGCTCCCTCAGCTTTTCTTCCTGCACCGTGGTTCCCAGGCCCGCAACTTCCTGAACCATCCAGCTAGCTGATACTGTGTGCTCCATGTCCACTTTCCTCATCTTGGGCGAAAATTCAGGTTGCCCCCGCAATTCCAGTTCAGACCGTAAGTCCCAGACGTCACAGGAGGTAACCCACAGACTAGCCACTGATTGTTTCAGGCTGCCTCGCTCTCTCAACTCTACACTGTTGCTCTGTTCAGCTTTTTGTCACAATTGCCACTTTCTTCTAGAACAATTCTCCTCACACAGCTCTAGCTCCTCCCATTAGCCCTCCTATTGGCTGAACTTTTTAATTTTCAACCTTATCTCAATCTAAATCTAACATCTTACTTTCTAATTCCATAGGGCCTTCTACTGTCGCAAG
This sequence comes from Ranitomeya imitator, assembly GCF_032444005.1. Classification (NCBI taxonomy): domain Eukaryota; kingdom Metazoa; phylum Chordata; class Amphibia; order Anura; family Dendrobatidae; genus Ranitomeya; species Ranitomeya imitator. The sequence continues at coordinate 558,808,407 of NC_091284.1, read as the reverse complement.
CACTACTTAGCCCTATACTATACTAAACACTAGATTACTATCTGTCCCTATCTCAGTGCCTACTACAACAGGTATACTTATGTAAGACATTAGCACTTAAAGACATCACATTCATCAACAAACTAAAATAACACATGCAAATGTACCCGGTTTCACAAGGTAGGCACAAGCAGGAATGCAGGGCCCAAACCAACTGCCAGCACACCCCCTTACATAGTCATCTGCATGGCAGTGTGGGAAACACGGGCTCTGATTGGCGGTAAGATCATTATCGCCAGTCGGAGCACTGCAGTGCCCGCAGATGACAGAATGTGAGTGTTACAACTCTGCTGGCATCACAGCATGGCCTCTCATCTCTCACACTATCTTACTCACTGCTCCAGGCCATGATGTGGTTTCTGTTTCTTGCCGGATCCCTGACCCCCAGGTGGGTGAAGTATATGACACACACACAACACATCGCAAAATGGGTTCGAGTTCAGATACCGTTCTGGTACCTGAACCAAACTTAAAAAAAAAAAAAACGCTGCACCCGAATATCCACGGGTTAGCCCATCACTAGTCATTTCCACTAACTCACACTCCTTTTCAATTAGGCCATGCTGCAAAAAGTGTCCAAAACACATAATAGGTTTATGACTGGAAAGATAGCTTTGGAACAAATTGTGCCTAAATGCTGGCACACTTAACTTGACCAAACTTCCCTACTGTGGGGCACTTTAATAAATTTGGTGCAACCCCTATGTCTTTTGTGTGTTTTACTTACTTTTGGGTACAGATGCATTGAAAAGGTACCTTAACTAGTGATGAGCGAAGGTGCTCGCCACTGCTCGTTACTCGCCCAAGTATCACTATGCTCGGTGTACTCGGCGAGCATCAAGCATTTCTGGGATTATTCGGCGGTAACTCCACCCAGCATTTTTGGAGGACTTTAGAGACCCAATCACGCTGCAGGGATTGTCTGCCAGGCCATGAAATGCCACAGCCATCTTTGTTGTGGTCGTGCAGTGATTGGATTGGCCGTACAGCATCATCCCGAGTATAAGAGACCTGGCGCTGCCCTGCTCACTGAATTCTGCTCCAGATTCAGTGAGAGTAGGGAAAGCTGCTGCCGAGATAGGGTCAGAATTGTGGTTTTTATAGTTAGTGTAGGTCTGAAACTTTTAAATCCACAAAATAAATGGGATGTCCCTGAAAATATTAGAACATATACTGTTGTTAATGGGCTTTATGGGGTTCCTCATGGTATTAGGATTGTATTAAACCCTCTGCTTATATGTTCACACTTTGAACCTCCTCATAGATGTATAACGTTTTGGAGCTCTTCTTTGTTGGTGTGGTTGCTCCTATGCCCTATTATTTACTGGCACAACTACTTAATATCATCTGATTGTATGTGGAGTAACCAGTTCACCTATTTGTGTCACCCATAGGTATTTACAAATATATACATACTGTATATACCCTGTGTACGGCCAATTTTTTTATTTGCTCCTTACTTGATTATTGTGTTTGTGCGTGGCACTAGTGTTGCCTTTCTTTTTTCATTGCATCTGTTTTACTGTTGTCTGTATTATTGTATTTATATACTCTTTTAGATTTTGTCTCTAATAAAATTGTTTAATTTTAGCTCTTGTGTCCATCATTTGTTGGTTTTCTTATATATACATTATGGCGGAGCATTTACTTCGACTGCCCTCCTTATAGGCTTCTTAAATCCACAACTCCTGAGAAACCAACAGTCCTTTTTAGGGCTAATTCATGGGTCCCGATATTGCAGTGCTAGGTAGGCAGGGTACAGCATATCCACATCAGTGCAAGGCCTGCAGGCACTGTATATGCGTCCATTGCTCCCACTGTATCCCTCCCAAAGCTCCATAACTGTCTGCTGCTGCAGCTTCTTTACTATATACCTAGTTCCTTTTTTTTTTTTTCAAAAAAATTCACCCTCCAAAAAAAAAAAAAAAAAGTGTGTTCTGTCAGACTGAGGCCTGTTTAAAGAGCATAGTTTTTCAGGCATACGTAGCATAGTTGTGTGTGCTAGCCTTGTGCCACTTTTTTTTCTTTGTTGTTTTAAATTCACCACAAAAGGCCTCATATATCTGCGTGCTCCAAGTGTTGGCATTTTAGGCCGTTTTGCCACTGTTATTGCTGTATGTTACTCTAATTATATACAGTACTATTTGGCATTTACAAAAAAAAAAACAAGCCACATATTTGCCACTGTGATATTTCCGTGACAGCCCTCATATATCTGCGTGCTCCAAGTATGGACATTGTAGGCAGGAGGACCACTATTTTGCTGTCTGTTACTGTAATTATATACAGCACTATTTAGCATAAAAATATATAAAAAGGCCACATATTTGCCAGTGTGATATTTCCGTGACAGCCCTCATATATTTGCGTGCTCCAAGTTTGGGCATTGTAGGCCGGTGGACCACTTTTTTTGCTGTCTGATACTCTAACTATATATACAGCAATATTTAGCATAAAAAAATAAGAAGGCCACATATTTGCCAGTGTGGTTTTTCCGTGACAGCCCTCATATATCTGCGTGTTCCAGGTTTGGGCATTCTAGGCCAGTGGACCACTCTTTTTGCTGTCTGTTACTCTACTTCTACTTATATATAGCACTATTTTGCATAAATTACCTTCGCAAAAAAGGACCAAAAATTGAATACAGTGTTATGTCAGTCATTCAACAAGAGAACAGCTGACTGCACCACCAGGGCGTCCACCCGCCGAACACACCGACTTACAGCTGGAGCTGGCCACTCGATCTCGGGTGCTTAGCCAAAGAAGCATACAGAGTCATTTCACGAGCAAAAAGAAAGTAGCAGCACTCACCGATCTTCTTAAAACAGATAAGCCTTTATTCCAATAAAATCTTCACGGCTTGGGGGTTCACATATGACAGAGTGTCAGGTCCAAATGACGGCCGTTTTACGCCGATCTGGCCCTTCTACAGGTCAGTGGGTGGGCGGACATGACGTGGGAAGAAGTATGTGCTCAATGAACACCCCCTCCCACCTCAGCCCGCCCCTCCACTACACGAAATACTTAAAAAACTAGCATTTAAAAACAATGACATTAATATAGCTAGATTATGCCTATATCAGCATGAAGTTAGTTTCACTATTACTCATGAGAGATAAAGAAGTTTTCTCTATACCCACAATTATTATCACAACGAATAACCATCGGTACATCCCCCAGTCCTACTTAGAATTTTACGGGAACATATGAACAAGTCCTGGATACAATCAAAACATGGAGCATCGCAAAATTATTATCAACGATAAGGATACCTAAAGTAAAAATAAAATTAACGAGACAGACACAAAATGCGGACAAAGAACCATATCTGGGGATCGAAAAGCAGAGCACATTCACGAAAATACAATACATTATAGCGCAAAAGATCACTTAATTCACAAAAATATCGACATGTCAACTCTATCATTCAGTCCTACTGGGCCCATAGCTCCTGTCTGTATTATCCATCTCGCCTCCCGCCTTAGCAAGAGATTATAGAGATCCCCTCCTCTTGCAGGTAACGTTCCCTTCTCAATGCCGGCAAACATCATCACACTGGGTTCACCCCATGTCCGTCTCGAATATGGCTAATTAGCCTAGGTACCCCTTGCCTGATAAGACAAATTTGAAATGTTCTCTGAACCGTATGTATAAGTGCCGTATCGTCTTCCCTATATAGTAATGCCCACATGGGCAAAATACTACATACACGACATGATCGGTCTTACAAGATATAAACTTCGTTACTTTATGGGTAATTGGGCCTATGTACAAAATCCGGTCTGTAACGTGATACCTACAATAGGGGCAATGCACACAACGAAAATTCCAGTTCGTGGCACCCTGCTCGAGCCAATTATTTCTCTCCTTCGTAATACGATTACGTACCAAAACATCTCTTACCCTCGTACTACGTCTATTGGAGATCAATGGGCCTCTAGCTACTATTCCTGTCAAGTCTTTGTCCTTCTCCAAGAGATGTCAATTCTTCCTAATGGCAGCTTGTATATACTGATCCATAGGGCTATATTGGAAACAAAACGTGAACCTTTTTTCTTTTGCACCTCTCACTTCTGGTATGTTATTGGTCACTCGTTCTCCTCATTGCATACCACAATAATGTGTCTAGATATCCTCTTCCTTTTAGTTTTTGACATAACTCCAAAGATTGTAAATCAAGGCCTTCCTGTGTATTATTTGCCCTACGCACTCGCAAAAGTTGGCTATAGGGTAGTGATCGTTTCATGTGGGGTGGATGGTAGCTATTGTAGTGCATAACCGAGTTGGTTGCTGCTGGTTCCCGATATAATGAAGTGCATATAGACCCTTCCTTTAGCTCTACGTACACATCCAAAAAATGTAAGTGAGACCCTCCAAAAGTTGATGTGAATGACATTCCTATCATGTTGATATTAAGATATGCTACAAATTGAGCAAAGCTCTCTTCAGGTCCATCCCACATGAAGAACATGTCGTCCACATATCTGAGATACAGTTTGATATGTTTCAAAAACGCATTCCCAGCTGAGTACACATATTTTTCCTCAAAGTGACCTAAATACAAATTTGCAAATGTACATGCTGCCGGCGTCCCCATGGCGGTCCCAACTATTTGAATATACCAAGTATCCATGAAAGTGAATGCGTTATGTGTCAAAATAAACATTAGGCCATCACAAACAAAATCGATAAACCCCTGATTCCTATCGATCGTACTCAATATCTGCCTAATTGACTCCACCCCTTCTTTTTGAGGAATTTGCGTATACAAATTAACGACATCCACTGAAGCTAACACAAAACCCGGTTGCCACCTAAATTGTTTAATGTTTTTCAAAAATGAGTTGGTATCTTTGGTATATGATGGAATACTAGTCAGCAGCGGACGCAGCAACCAATCAATGTACTGGGAAAGTGGTTCATTCAAAGATCCTATCCCAGACACGATTGGTCGTCCGGGTGGATTTGTTTGTGCCTTATGTATTTTTGGGACATGATACCAATGCAGTTTCATGGGGAACTCCGGCAGCAGTTTCTCCATTTTTTTCTGCGAGATCACTTTGGTTTCTACTGATTTCCTCAAGAATTATCAAACTTCTGTGAGGGGTCCCTCTGTAGCCTACTGTATGTACTTACATCCGCTAACTGTCTGTTAGCCTCCAACACGTACATATCCCTAGGAATTAATAGTCTTACCCCCCTTTATCTGCTGGCCTCACTATCATGTACTCCAACCTGCTATCTCTTTTAGCGCTTTCTTTTCCATAGATGTAAGGTTTGGTGGAGCCTTCTGATATATTAACGCTTCTATATCCTTTATGACCTGCGTTTCAAAAAGATCGATGACATTGCCTGGGGAGATAGGGGGCATGTACCTGGATGGAACACCACCGGTAAATGGTGTTACTGGTGCTGGTAGATGTACATTCGTGTTCACACCTTCCTCCGTAAGACTCAACAATAATTTCGCATCCCCCCGGCTATCAGCTAGTGTTTGTATATCTACACCTGCCATAAAGCTCGGCGGTCCTACATTACAAGGTTGTTCACCCTCCGATGTGTTTTGCACAGTTTGGATATTAAGAAATGATTTATGTAGGTGAATCTTTCTGACGGACTTAAACAAATCAATTTTAAAGTCCGTCAGACGAAATTCATCAGGAATACAGTAATTAAGACCTTTTGCTAAAAGAGAAAGATGTGCGATATCAAGGTGATGGTCAGTCAAATTTACAACATGGTGATCTGCAGTCCCCTCTACCGCCTTTTGCGATTCTGTTTGAAACTGCTTTCTCCTTCCCCCTCTCCGTGTTCTCCTCCTAAAGGGGATTCTGCCTCAATGGTAACAGCTGTAGCTAATCTCTCTGTGGAGCTTGTTGGGGCCCCCGCCCCTTCACTTAGTCTTGAATCAGATTCTGTCATCACATAGTCTCTTCTGCGACATGAATTGCGTTTTCCATTTCTATTATACATGCATTTTGGTCTCTCAAAGCTTCTATTTGACAAATTGTCCATTTTTTGTTGTTTATTCCATGTAAATATCTGTCCCATCTCAAAATCATTTTTATCGTGGATAAACTTATCTCGCTTCTTCTGCTTTATTTCCGCTTGTATAGGAATTAATTTGGGGTCCAGTTTTTTATTCAATTGTGTCCATTGGTTATCTGTCAGTCTGCTTTTTAATTCTGCTTGCATTTTTTGCATTTCCATGTTGACTTGTTCATAATTCTGTATGTTCGACTTTAGCACAAGTTGTAATAAATCCTGTGAACATTTTATCATAATCTGTGCCGAAATGTTGGGTCATTCGTAAAATGTGAAATCTCCTTCCAAACTCTCAATCCCCGAGGGACTCTGCCACTGTCCACATAGGACCTCAAGGAGTTATTTGTCCAAAACAGTTTTATTTCTCTCTCAGTTCAATTAATTAGTTTGTATTCTAGCGCTTTAGTGCTTAATGTCCGTACTTCGTCGGCCTGATCACACTCTTTAAAATAATTAGTTACATCTTCCCGGCCGGCTTACAATTCTGCTCTCATGGGCACAGCTTCCATCTCCATTATATATGGTGTTGTATGATTGCTCAAACGCTGAGTCATTTTTTGCCGTGGTTCGGCTATTCTCTGGTTTGCTTAGTCATATACATGTATATATAGTCATTCAACAAGAGAACAGCTGACCGCACCACCAGGACAGTGTTATGTCAGGCTGAGGCCTGCCTGGTGTTTGGGTTTGAAAAATCGTAGATTTGCAGGCATACTGATCAGATATTATTTCGCAACTAATAAATATATTTGTGTTGATCATTTGAAATAGTGCAGTAGTCCATTTAAAATGGGAAACACAGAGGACGAGGCAGTGGCCAAGGTGAAAGTGGGCAACAACAAAGACCCACATCTACTCGCTCGACCTTCCTGTCCCAGTTTCTAGGGGACCACAGCACAATACTATTGAAGCCAGAGCAGTGTGAAACTGTTGTTGTTTGGATAGCAGATAATGCTTCCAGTCACTTAGCCACCACCACCACCACCATGTCTTCAACACGGTCAAGTCTGAGTAGCCATGAGTATGGCCCGGCTATTCCTCACCCTGATCCTCCTTCCTCCCACCATGCCGAGTGCCCTGAGAAAACTGATCCCACACTTGGACACTCTGAAGAGCTGTTCAGTTTTCCATTTCAAGATTCAGAACTCTTGGCCGGTCAATTTGAAGTGGGGACAGATGAGATTGCATGTAGAGATGCCCAAAGCTTTGACCAGCCCCGGTCACACGAACGCGATGGTGGGAAAGTGTGAGAAGAGGTGGGCAATGATGAGACACAATTGCCAGAAAGTCAGGAGGAGGAGCAGGGTGCGGATGTGGAAGACGAGGTGGTGGATAATTATGTGACAGACCTAACCTGACAGAAGGACATGCAGAGTGAGGGCAGCAGCACACATGGGGAAGGAGGCATATCACCCCAACAGGCAGGAAGAAGCAATGTGGTGGCCACAGACAGAAGGCATGCATCCGTTCCCCATAACACCAACATGAGAGAAGTTGCCATTCCAACTGTTAGATCTTCCCAAGACTGGTTATTGTTTAAAGACTCTGCCGATAACCCGAAACAGGCCATTTGCAGCACCTAACATGCCCACATCAGCAGGGGTTGCAAACCAACCAGCCTAACAACCACCAGCATGATCAGGCACATGGCAGCAAAGCACCCGACTTTGTGGGCTGACACCCTGGCCCCATGACCACTGTCTGCAGGTCACACCACTGCTTCTTCCTATGTTTTGAGTAGAAGCCAATCCCCAGTACACCGTGCATGTGAAGATGCCTGCAGCCCTGCACCTGTTGTGGCCCACAGTCAAGCAGCACCATCATCAAGCCCGTCCACATCCTTGTCCCAGTACAGCTTTCAGTTGTCTATAACCCAGTCTTTGGAACACAAGCAGAAATACCCAGCCAACGCCCCACAGGCCACAGTCCTAAATTCTAATATTTCTCTTCTGCTTGTGCTAGAAATGTTGCCTTTTAGGCTCATTGAGACGGAAGCTTTCCGCAACGTGATGGCGGCGGCCATCCCAAGGTACTCGGTCCCCAGTTGCCACTATTTCTCCTGGTGTTCCGTACCGGCATTACACCAGCATGTGCACCCCAACATTACCCGTGCCCTCAACAATGCTGTTATAGGGAAAGTCCACCTAACCACGGACACAAGTGCTTGTGGGCAGGGACGGTACATCTCACTGACGGCACACTGGATTAACATAGTGGAAGCCGGGACCCAGTCGGACCTTGGGATCGAACACATCCTCCCCACACTGAGTATAGCTGGCCCTACGTCAAACAGGGTTGCCCCCACAGTCTACAGCTCCTGCACCTCCTTCTCCTCTTCATCCCCCATTTCTGAAATCAACACATCCGTCAGAAGCTCGAAGCACTGCAGCACTGCCTCAGCCTAGCGGCAACAGGCTGTGCTGAAGCTAATCTGAATAGATGACAAACCCGCACACAGCAGAAGAGTTGTGGACAGCGCTGAAAGAGCAGTCAGATGTTTGGATGACACCACTGAACCTACAGCCAGTCATGGTCATGAGTGACAATGGCCGTAACCTGGTGGCGGCTCTGAGGCAAGGTGAGCTCACATTTGTCCCTTGCTTGGCCCATGTGCTTAACCTCGTGGTTCAACATTTTCTGAAAAGCTACCCAGAGCTGCCGGATCTGCTAGTGAAAGTACACCATCTGTCCGCCCATTTTAGGAAATCAGCTACAGCTTCAGCCTCGCTTGCCGTGCTTCAGCAGTGTTTTCAGCTTCCAGCTCACCGGCTTGTGTGTGATGTCCCCACATGCTGGAACTCTACTCTGCATATGTTGGAAAGGATTTGTGAGCAGAAGAGGGCAGTTGTTGACTACCAACATCAACAAGGCCGTCGATACTCAATTCAGACTCCACATATAAGACCTCAGGAGTGGACATGGATGTCCGACATATGTACCATCCTCCAAAACTTTGAGGACTGCCCCAAGATGATGAGCGGCGATGACACCATAATTAGCATCACCATCCCACTTCTCAGCATTCTGAAAACCTCTCTGCTCACAATTAAAGATAATGCATTGCAGGCACTCAGCCCAGCCTCATGTCTTCTTAATGTTGATTGGTAGGCAATGAGGAGGAGGAGGAGGAAGAACAGGAGCTACTGTCATGCACTATAGACGGTACGACAAGTAAAGCTGTCTGTCACGATACTAGTGGATACAACTGGACACCAGTGGCTAAGTCAAAGAGACTGCAGACACAATGGTTTAAACAAGCAATATTGTATTTGTGATTTAAATGCAATATAGCATATAGGTCCTGATAAATCTTTAGTCAATCCAATAAACGATAGCAGCAGAGCTGATACTCTGCAATACAGCAAGCAAAGTCACTGAGCAATGAGTGCACAAGAATGTCCAGCACTGACACAGTCAGTCAGTTTCGGATGTAACAGAGTTCATATCTATAAAGTCATAATCCGGAACAGCTGCTGCAATTTCGGGTGGCCTTGGTTCGGAAGTCACGGAGTATGAGTCTGAGAAGTCGCGTTCTACCACAGCTGCGGTTGTCCTGCGAAAACGACTGGGGCAGTTGATAATAAAATGTCCTGACTTCCCGCAGTAAAAGCATAAATTGTCCTTGAAACTAAATTCCTTCCGTTCGTAACTTACTCTACTTCGTAGGGAATATACCTGCATCAGTTCGGGTGCGGACTCCCGTGGACTTGGGTCCAGAATCTCGTTGGGAAGGAAAGGAAGAAGTGATTTACTGCTGCGGTTTATCTCAGACCACCTCTCTATGAATGATGAAATCACCTAGAGCAGTGGGGGCCTCCGCACGTGCAAGCTCGTCCTTGATAGAACTGGACAACCCCTTAAATATTGAGTACTTTGCTGCACTATTCCAGGTGGTATCCTGGACCCACCTTCTAAAATCCATAGCATACTCAGTCACTGGGTGTTTACCTTGACGCAAATTCAGCAGGGGCATCTCCACTGTAAGGCTACGGTTCGGATCGTCAAACATCTACCCTATGGCAGTGATAAACATATTGAAGTCGTTTAGACATGCATCCTGCAATTCTATTAAGGGGTTTGTCCAGGCAAAGAGCCTTGTTAGTCAGCAACATGATGATAGTCAATACTTTGGTCGTTCCGTAGGAAACTGTGTGACATGTGCAGCAAAGTATAAACGACACTGGTTCAGAAATCCACGGTACTTGTCTTGGTCGCCACCAAACCTAAATGGTGGTAGTTTGGGGATGGCAGAGACAGAAGCCTGAGGTTGTGGCTCCAGGACCGCAATTCGGCCATGCAATTCCTGAAGGGTCTGACTGAGCATTTGCACATCATATTTAGTCTGCCCCTCTAGGCCTTCTGTTCTGCTCTTCCATGTTTGCATCTCAGTGTGTATAGCGGCAGTGATATTATTTAGCTTCTTAACACGCACCTCTAAAGTCTCTGACTCAGCGGCATCCATCTTTGTGGCTTGTGTATCCTGTCATGATACTAGTGGATACAACTGGACACCAGTGGCTAGGTCAAACAGACTGTAGACACGACGGTTTAAACAAGCAATATTGTATTTGCGATTTAAATGCAATATAGCATATAAGTCCAGATAAATCTTTAGTCAATCCAATAAACAATAGCAGCAGAACTGATACTCTGTGATACAGCATGCAAAGTCACTGAGCAATGAGTGCACAAGAATGTCCAGCACTGACACAGTCTGTTGCAGAGCAGAGGAACACACAAGCTGGCTGGAGTTCTTACTTCACCACAGGTGTGGTCAGGCAGAAGTTTCTGAAGTCAGGTGTTCAGCAATCACTCGGCCAGCAGGCAGGGATCCAGACGTATAGGTTGGCAGAGTACTCCGCCGTTAGGAAAGGACCAACAGGGATCATAAGTCCAGGCTTGAGACTGCAGAGGAACAAGGTCCAAAGTATAATACACAAGCAATGAAACAGAACACGTGCTGGCTTTATATACAGCTTTGGCAGGAAACAAGATGGCCGACGTAAAACATCAAGATCCATGTTGACTGAGGGCAAGTCTAAGGGCAAGAGAAACAGATTCCAGGACTAGATACTGACACTGTCTTACCATCTGTTCAGCGAGCACGGCCTGAGGACAGGGAGGAGGAAGATGAGGATGAGGAGGACAGCATGGTCAGTCGTCCTGTTGGTGAGGACACGGAAGTCTTGCCTGTTAGCATTCTGGCACGCATGGCTGACTTTATGTTCCGCTGCGTTTCACGTAACCCTCGCATTATAAAAATTTTGGGTGACACTCATTACTGGTTGGTGACACTTCTAGACTCTCACTACAAAGAGAACTTTCAATCTCTTCTACCAGAGGCAGAGAGGTGTACTAAAATGTTGCAGCACCAGAGGCCCCTTGTAGTGGAATTACTTACAAAATTCCCATGTGAGAACACTGGCAGCAGACATCAGAGTTTGTTGTAAAACTAAGGAGTCCAATTGAGAGAGACAGAAGTTCAATCCAGCTCAGGCATGGAAACAATGGAAAAGTTCTGGGACAGTTTTCTCAGACCCTCCCATCGTGACAGCACAGAGGCAAGGGGTGCTGTCACAAGAAGTGAAATGTTTGGGAAGATGGTGAGGGAGTACCTTGCAGATCGTACAAACGTCCTCCATGATTCCTCTGTGCCTTTTAGTTATTGGGTATCCAAGCAGGACACGTGGCATGAACTGGCTCTCTACACCTTGGAGGTCCTGGCCTGCCCTGCTGCTAGCGGTCTGTTAGAGCGGGTTTTTAGTGCCGCTGGTGGAAGTACAACAGATAAGCACATCTACCTGTCAATTGAAAATGCTGACAGGCTGACTCTTATAAAAATGAAAAAGGGCTTGATTGGGAAAGACTTATGTATACCACCAAGTGAAAACAGCGCAAGATAACCTCAAATACATTCTCTCTTTTGGGGAGGTGTACTCTCATGCACCTCTTCACAACCACACTTGAGTATACGCTTCCTGATTTTGTCTGTTTGTTGTTATCCTCCTCCTTATCCTCATCCTCATCATCCAGAACTACTAGATGACCAGGGTGAACGTGCTCTGTACTGTTATAGGCCGGTGCATTTTGGGGAAGGGGGCTGTGATGGCAATATTTCATTTAATAAAAAAAGGACCCCACATTGGGGAATTGGGCATTACATTACATTGGGCCTACTTCTTAACTCTGTCTCCTGCAATGTGTTCTTTAACTGCCACTAGATCACCAGGGTGAACGTGCTCTGTACGGTGATCTTTGGACAAGGGGCTGTAATGGCACTGTTTTATTTAGTAAAAAAAAGGACCCCACATTGGGAAATTGGGCATTACATTACATTTGGCCTACTTCTTAACTCTGTGTCCTGCAATGTGTCCTTTAACTGACAGTAGATCACCAGAGTGAACGTGCTCTGTACAGTAAATTTTGGGCAACGAGGCTGTGATGGCACAATTTTATTTAGTAAAAATAGGACCCCACATTGGGGAATTGAGCATTACATTACATTGGGCCTAATTCTTAACTCTGTGCCCTGCAATGTCTCTTCTTTACCTGCCACTAGATCACCAGGGTGAACATGCTCTGTACGGTGAATTTTGGGCAAGGAGGCTTTGATGGCACTATTTTATTTATAAAAAACAGGACCCCACATTGGGGAATTGGGCATTACATTATATTGGGCCTACTTCTTAACTCTGTCTCCTGCAATGTGTCCTTTAACTGCCACTAGATCACCTGGGTGAACATGCTCTGTACGGTGAATTTTGGGCAAGGGGGCTGTGATGGCACTATTTTATTTATTAAAAAAATGACCCCCACATTGGGGAATTGTTTGTCAGCTCATGCCCTCCATTACCCCTACATTGGGCCTACTTCTTAACTCTGTTTCCTGCAATGTCTCTACCTTATCTCCAATGACATGACCTGGATGAATGTGTTCTGTACTTTTATAGGCAACAGAATTTTGAGCAAGGAGGGCTGTGATGGCAATAGTATATTTTTAAAAAAGATTCCCCCCATTGGTGAAACGACATCCTTGTTGGCAAACACTTCATAACATTTGTGTACCTTAGCCCCTTAGTGACAGAGCCAATTTGGTACTTAATGACCGAGCCAATTTTTGCAATTCTGACCACTGTCACTTTATGAGGTTATAACTCTGGAACGCTTCAACGGATCCCGCTGATTCTGAGATTGTTTTTTCATGACATATTGTACTTCATGTTAGTGGTAACATTTCTTCGATATTACTTGCGATTATTTATGAAAAAAACGGAAATATGGCGAAAATTTTTAAAATTTTGCAATTTTCAAACTTTGTATTTTTATGCCCTTAAATCAGAGAGATATGTCATGAAAAATAGTTAATAAATAACATTTCTCACATGTCTACTTTACATCAGCACAATTTTGGAAACAAATTTTTTTTTTGTTAGGGAGTTATAAGGGTTAAAAGTTGACCATCAATTTCTCATTTTTACAACACCATTTTTTTTTTAGGGACCACATCACATTTGAAGTCATTTTGAGGGGTCTATATGATAGAAAATAATAAAGTGTGAAACCATTCTAAAAACTACACCCCTCAAGGTTCTCAAAACCACATTCAAGAAGTTTATTAACCCTTTATGTGCTTCACAGGAACTGAAACGATGTGGAAGGAAAAAATGAACATTTAACTTTTTTTTGCAAACATCTTAATTCAGAACCATTTTTTTTATTTTCACAAGTGTAAAAACAGAAATGTAACCATAAATTTTGTTATGCAATTTACCTGAATACGCCAATACCCCATATGTGGGGGTAAACCACTTTTTGGGTGCACCGCAGAACTTAGAAGTGAAGGAGCGCCGTTTGACTTTTTCAATGCAGAATTGGCTGGAATTGAGATCGGACGCCATGTCACGTTTAGAGAGCCCCTGATGTGCCTAAACAGTGGAAACTCCCCACAAGTGACACCATTTTGGAAACTAGACCCCTTAAGGAACTTATCTAGATGTGTGGTGAGCACTTTGAACCCCCATGTGCTTCACAGAAGTTTATAATGTAGAGCCGTGAAAAAAAAAATCGAATTTTTTCTACAAAAATGATCTTTTTGCCCACAAATTTTTATTTTCACAAGGGTAACAGGAGAAATTAGTCCACAAAAGTTGTTGTGCAATTTCTCCTGAGTATGCTGATACCCAATATGTGGGGGTAAACCACTGTTAGGGCGCACCGCAGAGCTTGGAAGAGAAGGAGTGCCGTTTTACTTTTTCAATGTAGAATTGGCTGGAATTGAGATTGGACGCCATGTCGAGTTTGGAGAGCCCCTGATGTGCCTTAACAGTGGAAACCCCCCACAAGTGACACCATTTTGGAAACTAGACCCCTTAAGGAACTTATCTAGATGTGTGGTGAGCACTTTGAACCCCCATGTGCTTCACAGAAGTTTATAACGTAGAGCCGTGAAAAAAAAAATCGCATTTTTTCTACAAAAATGATATTTTTGCCCACAAATTTTTATTTTCACAAGGGTAACAGGAGAAATTAGACCACTAAAGTTGTTGTGCAATTTCTCCTGAGTACGTCGATTCCCAATATGTGGGGGTAAACCACTGTTTGGGCGCACCGCAGAGCTTGGAAGAGAAAGAGTGCCGTTTTACTTTTTCAATGTAGAATTGTCTGGAATTGAGATCGGACGCCATGTCGCGTTTGGAGAGCCCCTGATGTGCCTAAACAGTAGAAATCCCCCACAAGTGACCCCATTTTGGAAACTAGACCCCCCAACGAACTTATCTAGATGTGTGGTGAGAACTTTGAATGCCCAAGTGCTTCACAGAAGTTTATAATGCAGAGTCGTGAAAATAAAAAATATTTTTTTTTCCACAAAAAAGATTTTTTAGCCCCCAAGTTTTTATTTTCACAAGGGTAACAAGAGAAATTGGACCCCAAAAGTTGTTGTCCAATTTGTCCTGAGTATGCTGGTACCCCATATGTGGGGGTAAACCACTGTTTGGGCGCACGGCAGAGCTCGGAAGGAAGGAGCGCCGTTTTGGAATGCAGACTTTGATAGAATGGTCTGCGGGCATTATGTTGCGTTTGCAGAGCCCCTGATGTACCTAACTAGTAGAAACACTCCACAAGTGACCCCATTTTGGAAACTAGACCCCCCAAGGAACTTATCTAGATGTGTGGTGAGAACTTTGAATGCCCAAGTGCTTCACAGAAGTTTAGAATGCAGAGTCGTGAAAATAAAAAATATTTTTTTTTCACAAAAAAGATATTGTAGCCCCCAAGTTTTTATTTTCACAAGGGTAACAGGAGAAATTGGACTGCAATAGTTGTTGTCCAATTTATCCCGAGTACGCTGATGTGCCATATGTGGGGGTAAACCACTGTTTGGGCGCACGGCAGAGCTCGGAAGGGAAGGAGCGCCTTTTTGGAATGCAGACTTTGATAGAATGGTCTGTGGGCATTATGTTGCGATTGCAGAGCCCCTGATGTACCTAAACTGTAGTAACCCCCCACAAGTGACCCCATTTTGGAAACTAGACCCCCCAAGGAACTTATCTAGATGTGTGGTGAGAACTTTGAATGCCCAAGTGCTTCACAGAAGTTTAGAATGCAGAGTCGTGAAAATAAAAAATATTTTTTTTTTCACAAAAAAGATATTGTAGCCCCCAAGTTTTTATTTTCACAAGGATAACAGGAGAAATTGGACCACTAAAGTTGTTGTCCAATTTATCCTGAGTATGCTGATGCCCCATATGTGGGGGTAAACCACTGTTTGGGCGCACGGCAGAGCTCGGAAGGGAAGGAGCGCCGTTTTGGAATGCAGACTTAGATAGAATGGTCTGTGGGCGTTATGTTGCGTTTGCAGAGCCCCTGATGTACCTAAACAGTAGTAACCCCCCACAAGTGACCCCTTTTTGGAAACTAGACCCCCCAAGGAACTTATATAGATGTGTGGTGAGAACTTTGAATGCCCAAGTGCTTCACAGAAGTTTATAATGCAGAGTCATAAAAAAAAATAAAAAAAATAAAAAATTTCCACAAAAAGGATTTTGTAGCCCCCAAGTTTTTATTTTCACAAGGGTAACAAGAGAAATTGGACCCAAGAAGTTGTTTTCCAATTTATCCTGAGTATGCTGATGCCCCATATGTGGGGGTAACCCACTGTTTGGGCGCACGGCAGAGCTCAGAAGGGAGGGAGCACCATTTGACTTTTTGAGCGCAAAATTGGCTGTCGTGTTTGGAGACCCCCTGATGTACCTAAACAGTGGAAACCCCCCAATTCTAGCTCCAACCCTAACCCCAACACACCCCTAACCCTAATCCCAACCTGGTCCATAATCCTAATCACTAACCCTAACCATAATCACAACCCTTACCCCAAAACAACCCTAATGTCAACCCTAACCATAACCCTAATCAAAACCCTAAATCCAACACACCCCTAATCCTAATCTCAACCCTAACCTCAAACCTAACCCTAATCCCAATACACCCCTTATCACAACCCTAACCTTAACCCTAATCCCAAACCTAACCCTAATCCCAAGCGTAACCCTAATGCCAACCCTAACCCTAATACCAACCCTAATCCAAACCCTAACCCTAATCCCAACTCTAACCCTAACTTTAGCCCCAACCCTAACCCCTAGCCCTAAAGCTACTTTCACACTTGCGTCGTTTGGCATCCGTCGCAATCCGTCGTTTTGGACAAGAAACGGATCCTGCAAATGTGCCCGCAGGATGCGTTTTTTGCCCATAGACTTGTATTGCCGACGGATCGTGACGGATGGCCACACGTCGCGTCCGTCGTGCACTGGATCAGTGTTTTGGCGGACCGTCAGCACAAAAAAACGTTCAATGTAACTTTTTTGTACGTCGCATCCGCCATTTCTGACCGCGCATGCGTGGCTGTAACTCCGCCCCCTCCTCCCCAGGACATAGATTGGGCAGCGGATGCTTTGAAAAACTACATCCGCTGCCCACGTTGTGTACAATTTTCACAACGTGCATCGGTATGTCGGGCCGATGCATTGCGACGGCCCCGTACCGACATAAGTGTGAAAGAAGCCTAACCCTAAATTTAGCGCCAACCCTAACTCTAAACTTAGCCCCAACCCTAACCCTAAATTTAGCCCCAAACCTAACCCTAAATTTAGCCCTAACCCTAACCCTAATCCTAGCCCTAACCCTACCCCTAGCCCTAAACCTAGCCCTAACCCTAGCCCTAACCCTACCCCCAACCCTAGCCCTAACCCTATCCCTAACCCTAGCCCTAACCCTAACCCTAGCCCTAACCCTAACCCTAACCCTAACCCTAGCCCTACCCCTAACCCTACCCCTAACCCTACCCCTAACCCTAGCCCTAACCCTACCCCTAACCCTAACCCTACCCCTAACCCTAATTTTAGCCCCAACTGCTCTTCTCCTGCCGGCCGGCAGATGGAGACAGATGGCGGGTGCACTGCGCATGCGCCCGCCATTTTCTTTTCCCCAGAAGACGCCGGCGGCCAGGAGGAGCAGCAGGAGGACCCAGGGACACCGGTAAGTATGATAGGGTCCCCGAATCCCCCTATTTCTCTGTCCTCTGATGTGCGATCACATCAGAGGACAGAGAATTACACTTAGCTTTTTTTTTTTTTTTGCGGTCGCCGGTAAACAGTTAATTACCGGCGATCGCAAAACAGGGGTCGGTAAAACCGACCCCAATCATGCTCTTTGGGGTCTCGGCTACCCCCGGTAGCCGAGACCTCAAAGATTCTCCCGGGGCCGGCCGGCGGGCGCACTGCGCATGCGCCCGCCATTTTGAAGATGGCGGCGCCCACCGGGAGCCACGAGGAGCATCGGGGGAGACAGGTGAGTATCGGGGGGCTATCTGGGACCCCTTTTCTCCCCTTTTCTCTGTCCTCTGATGTGCGATCACATCGGAGGACAGAGAAATTAAAAAGAAATCGCGGTTTGTTTGTTTGTTTTTTGCGTTCGCCGGTAAACGGTTAATTACCGGCGATCAGAAAATCCGACTCTGGGGGGCGCTATTTACTTTTTCCACAGCGCCGTTAATTAACGGCGCTGTGGTTTAAGTACCCTTAGCGGCCGCCGTTAAAAGGCGTATCGGCGGTCGCTAAGGGGTTAAATAGCTCACTTGAAAACCTCCTTTTTGTGTTGCCTGGTTGCTCACATTGGACACAATACACTTCATATAAATTTGATAAAGCAATGCTGTTAGTTTGGCTCAGTAGTTCATTACAAATATTTCTTTGTCAACTATATTAGTTTCTCTTCTTGAGAGCGATAACTTTGGCTGCCTAAAATGTACAAATGGCGAATATACAAATGGCGATTTGGAATCCAGATTACAATACTGCATACTGAATGCATTCAGACAATCACATAGCTGCATTTCTTGTAAAACATTTACAGATGTGACAGACAATGCTCATAATTAGGGTTGAGCGACCTTTACTTTTATAGGATCGGGTCGGATTTCACGAAACCCGACTTTTTCAAAAGTTGGGTCGAGTGAAATCGGCCGATCCTATAAAAAAGTCGGGGTCGGGGTCGGCCGAAACTCGAAACCCAATGCAGTGCATTGGGTTTCCAATGGTTCCCAGGGTCTGAAGGAGAGGAAACTCTCCTTCAGGCCCTGCGATCCATATTTAAGTGTAAAATAAAGAATAAAAATAAAAAATATCGCTATACTTACCCTCTGACGCGCCCTGGTACTAACTGGGAACCTTCCTTCCTTCGAATCAGCGCTTTCAGGACCTTGCGGTGACATCGCGGTGACGTCACGGCTTCTGATTGGTCGTGCGGCGGTCACATGGGCGGTCGCGCGACCAATCACAAGCCGCGACGTCACCGCGACGTCACCGCAAGGTCCTGAAAGCGCTGATTCGAAGGAAGGAAGGTTCCCAGTTAGTACCAGGGCGCGTCAGAGGGTAAGTATAGCGATATTTTTTATTTTTATTCTTTATTTTACACTTAAATCTGAATTCCGATACCAATCCCCGATATCTTAAACATATCGGGAATCGGTATCAGAATTCCGATTCCAGATTCAGAAGATCGCCGACTTCATGGCCGACCCCACACAGGGGTCGGGTCGGGTTTCATGAAACCCGACTTTGCCAAAAGTCGGCGACTTCTGAAAGTGGCCGACCCGTTTCGCTCAACCCTACTCACAATGCTTCTCAATCTTGAGAAATGTTTGTTTATTCACTTCACATATAGTTCTAAGCCTCTATATGTTTGCTGTTTGTCATTGTAAGGCTATGTTCACACGTTCCTGATTTCCCACCTTTTTTTTCAGGACTAAAAACCGCAGCTCTTGGCAGAAAACGCAGGTCCTTTTTTTGGTGCTTTTTTTGGTGCGTTTTTTAATGCGTTTTTTGATGCGTTTTTTATGCAGTTTTCTATGCAGAGTCTGTGTGTTTTCTAGGAAGTTTTTTAGGGTTAAAATGGCTGAAAATACCCTAACCCTACCCCTAACCCTAACACTACCCCTAACCCTAACCCTATCCCTACCCCTAACCCTACCCCTACCCCTAACCCTACCCCTAACCCTAACCCTATTCTAACCTTAGTGGAAAAAAAAAATTCTTAATTTTTTTATTGTCCCTACCTATGGGGGTGACAAAGGATGGGGGGCCATTTACTATTTTTTTTATTTTGATCACTGAGATAGGTTATATCTCAGTGATCAAAATGCACTTTGGAACAAATCTGCCGGCCGGCAGATTCGGCGGGCGCACTGCGCATGCGCCCGCCATTTTGCAAGATGGCGGCGCCCAGGGAGAAGACGGCCGGACGGACACCGGGAGGCCGGGTAAGTATAAGGGGGGGAGATGAGGGCACGGGGGGGGGCGTCGGAGCACGGGGGGTGGCATCGGAGCATGGGGGGGTGGGATCGGAGCATGGGGGGGTGGGATTGGGGCACGGGGGGGCAGCCACACTGCAGCGGTTCTGCACCACAAACCGCAGAAAACCCGCAGATATTTTTTTCATCTGCGGGTTTTACTGCGGGTTTGACCTCACAATGGAGGTCTATGGGTGCAGAAACGCTGCAGTTCCGCAAAAAGAAGTGACATGGTACTTCTTTTTTACCGCGGCTATTCAGCGAGGCTTTTTTCGCGATTTTCCGCAATGTGGGCACAGCAGTTCCTGTTTTCCATAGGGTACATTGTAATGTACCCTGCATGGAAAACAGCTGCGGACCCGCAGCGGGAAAATCGCGGCGATTCCGCATGAAAAAAAGGATGGTGTGAACATGGCCTAAAACATTAAGGCTTACTGAAATTTTGCCTGTGGTGGTTTGATCTAAATCCTTGTGGCTTTTATTATCTAGGGGTTTATGGCCCCTCGTATGATGACTCCATGATATTTCAGTTTCATACAACCTTGAAAGCTGGCCACTTGAAGCTCTGGGTCAAACTAGAGTTACTACATAGTGTAAATCACTATATAAAACCACAGAAACATGACTAAGACAGATGCCAAAACTGGGGTACCTGTACATGTACAGTGTGCTGATACCTGCATAATTGGGGACGCCCATGCAGTGTAGATAATCTCCCAGGAGTTCTCTGTCTTGGTCTTGCTTCGCTGATATTCCAGACGGATGATATAAGTATGCTGTATGTAGTTAATCTTCATATATACGTAATCACTATATGCATTTAAACCTTATATGTACTTATTAATAGTGTTGAGCATTCCGATACCGCAAGTATCAGGTATCGGCCGATACTTGCGGTATCGGAATTCCGATACCGAATTCCGATACTTCCCGCGTATCGGATACCGGAATCGGAAGTTCCCAGAATTCAAACTGAACGCAGCAGCCAATGAGGAATGAATGGAAGTGTGGGCACACCCTGTTTAGCATGGTGGGCATGTAAGTACTGGCAAGGCTGTGATTGGCTGCTGAAATGATGTCACTCTGCATTATAAAAAACGCTGCCGCCATTTTGCGCTCACTCTGCTGTGATTTCAGTTAGGGACAGGACGCTGTGTTCTAACTGAGGGCCAGTTGAGATAGCTAATTGCTTTATTTTGCTTTTCCAAGGCTAATTTAGCAAACGCTGTGTTCACTGTTCAGTTCACCTTGCTCTTGCCTTGCAGCGCTGTTTTAACAGCGTTCTGCAAGGTCTCAGTGTGTGTGTGTGTGCAGCTCACTCTGTAGTCTGTGTGCAGCCATATACCCGGTTGCATTCAGCTCAGGGGGGGTTCACACTGCCTCACACAGTTCTATCCATTGTCCTTTTTGCTCATAGTGCAGCCTGCTGCACATTTTTTCTAAAATTTCCTATTAGTGTTTTTCCACCCGTGTCCAGCTAAATAGTGGAAAAACACTAGATAGGATAACCTAGAGGGGGTTTTTGGGGCCTTGCAGCGCCGTTTACGGCTGTCTGCACGGTCTCCGTGTGAGCGCAGCTCGCCCTGTAGACTGTGTGCAGCCATAGCCGGTTGTATTCAGCTCAGGGTTTGTCACTGCCTCATACTGTAAAATAACTTGTCCTTTTTTCAAATAGTGCAGCCTGTTGAAAAAATTTTTAAAAATTTCCTATTAGTGTCTTTCCACCCGTCTCCAGCCAAATAGTGGAAAAACACTAGATAGGAGTACCTAGAGGAGGGTTTTTGGGCCTTGCAGCGCCGTTTACGGCTGTCTGCACGATCTCCGTGTGAGCGCAGCTCGCCCTGTAGTCTGTGTGCAGCCATAGCCGGTTGTATTCAGCTCAGGGTTTGTCACTGCCTCATACTGTAAAATAACTTTTCCTTTTTTCAAATAGTGCAGCCTGTTGAAAATTTTTTTAAAAATTTCCTATTAGTGTCTTTCCACCCGTCTCCAGCCAAATAGTGGAAAAACACTAGATAGGAGTACCTAGAGGAGGGTTTTTGGGCCTTGCAGCGCCGTTTACGGCTGTCTGCACGGTCTCCGTGTGAGCGCAGCTCGCCCTGTAGTCTGTGTGCAGCCATAGTCGGTTGTATTCAGCTCAGGGTTTGTCACTGCCTCATACTGTAAAATAACTTGTCCTTTTTTCAAATAGTGTAGCCTGTTGAAAAAAATTTTAAAAATTTCCTATTAGTGTCTTTCCACCCGTCTCCAGCCAAATAGTGGAAAAACACTAGATAGGAGTACCTAGAGGAGGGTTTTTGGGCCTTGCAGCGCCGTTTACGGCTGTCTGCACGGTCTCCGTGTGAGCGCAGCTCGCCCTGTAGTCTGTGTGCAGCCACAGCTCGTTGTATTCAGCTCAGGGTTTGTCACTGCCTCATACCGTTAAAAAACTTTTCCTTTTTTTGAAATAGTGCAGCCTGTTTAAAAATTATTTAAAAAATTCCTATTAGTGTCTTTCCACCCGTCTCCAGCTAAATAGTGGAAAAACACTAGATAGGATAACCTAGAGGAGGGTTTTTGGGCCTTGCAGCGCCGTTTACGGCTGTCTGCAAGGTCTCCGTGTGAGCGCAGCTCGCCCTGTAGTCTGTGTGCAGCGACAGCCCGTTGTATTCAGCTCAGGGTTTGTCACTGCCTCATACCGTTAAATAACTTTTCCTTTTTTTTCAACTAGTGCAGCCTGTTGAAAATTTTGTAAACAATTTCCTATTAGTGTCTTTCCACCCGTCTCCAGTAAAATAGTGGAAAAACACTAGATAGGATAACCTAGAGGAGGGTTTTTGGGCCTTGCAGCGCCGTTTACGGCTGTCTGCACGGTCTCCGTGTGAGTTAAACTCGCTCTGTAGCCCGATCTGCAGAAAAAAAAAAGTAAAGTTCACCAAACACCACTTAACACTTGTGTAGGCCACATTTTATCAATAATAAAGTCTAGTCCACACTTTACAACATTAGTGTTTCTTACACCTGTTAGGAGGAGCATTTCAGGAATAAGCACACTAAGGCCTTAGTACTTTTCTGCTTATCTTTATCTGTCAACCAAGATGAAGAGGGCAGGGAGTAAGGGTCGTGGGCGTGGAGCAGGGAGAGGAGCAGGGAGAGGACGTGGTGATTCTGTGCCTGCTGCGGGCACTGGTGACTCACCATCACCCAGTTTCAGCAGGGAACAGTCCTTCATGCGCAGCTTTGTCGGAGAGCGCCGTGCACCGCTGCTGCGTGAAGATCAAATTGAAGCCGTTGTCGGATGGATGGCAGCTAACGCATCGACTTCAATTAGTGCCACATCCTCTCAGGCACAGACCACTGGAGAGCAGTCATCTGTCTCTTCACCACCTGCCAAATTGGCCAGGCAGTCAGAGAGCCCAGGACAGGAGCCGTCTCTACTTTTGTTCTCTGAATCTCTTGGCTTGGAAACAGGGGGCCAGCCAAGCAGTATTGGAGAAATGGAAGAAGAGGCATTGTGCAGTGATGCCCAACATCTTTGTCTCTCTGACTCAGAAGAGGTGGGTGGGTCAGTGCCTGCGGTGACCACAGCGCAGTACGCATCTGATGATGAAACTCAGGTGCCGCTTTCTGGTGCGTACTGTGCTGCCGAGACTACCCAGGAGGAGCAGTTGGTGGCAGAGGGTAGTGGAGATGATGAGGTCCTTGACCCATCGTGGCGTGAGGAACAGGAAGGTGGTGGGAGCAGCTCAGAGGAAGAGATTCCCCTAACGGGCCAAAGAGGGAGAGGGAGGGGGAAGACTGCGGAGCCTGTAGCCTCCACTTTGGCACCAGTTAGGAGCCTGTCTCTTTCAAAAGCCAAAAAGGGCGCTCCCAAGACTTGCAGTGCCTGGTCCTTTTTTGACACAGTTGCAGATGACATTTGTTTTGTCAAATGCAAGCTGTGTCATCAGAAAGTAAAAAGAGGTGAAAGTGTCAGCAACCTCAATACCACAAATATGTGGAAACATGTGCGGACCAGGCACGCGGTGGAGTTCCAAAAACACACTGAAGACGTAGGCCAACCAACAGCGGCAGCTACCACCTCTTCAGCTCGTGTATCTTCTTCCTCCAGCTCACGCACAGCTGGTTCGGCTTCCTCCTTGGATCGCCATGGAAGAACCTCTGGCACTGTTGTCCAGAGACCTAGTGTAATTCCACCCACAGCACCACGTTCCCAGTCATCCTCACACTCCCAGCCTAGTCTACAGCCATCGGTAGTACAGGCATGGGAGAAAAGGCGGGCATTCTCGGCAAACCACCCCGAGCACAGGCTTTGAATGCAGGCATTGCCAAACTTCTGTCCCTGGAAATGCTCTCATTCAGGCTGGTGGAGACTGACAGCTTCCGTGACTTGATGGCATTGGCAGTCCCACAGTAGAAGGTGCCCAGCCGCTTTTACTTCAGCAGGCAAGCTGTCCCTGCCCTGCACAAGCATGTGGAGGGACAAATCAAACATGCGCTACTGAACGCCGTCAGTAGCAAGGTCCACCTCACCACCGATGCGTGGACCAGTCAACATGGACAGGGGCGATACCTTTCCGTCACTGCCCATTGGGTTAATGTTGTTGAGCCGGGTACAGACCGTGCGAGTGGCGCAGGACGTGTCCTGCCCACTCCAAGGATTGCAGGAATCCAGTCTGTACGCATTGACTCCTCCTCTTACACCAGTTCCTCAGATTCCTCGCTTGAGGATCCGTCACAGTCCACCTCCACATGGACCCGTGAACGTTTACCTGTTATGACTGACATGAGCACAGCCGTGGCCAAACGTCAGCAGGCCGTCTTGAAATTAGTTTCTTTGGGGAATCGAAGCCACACAGCGCAGGAGCTCTGAAATGCCCTAAAGCAGGAGAGCGATGTGTGGTTTGTGCCAGCGAATCTCCAGCCAGGCATGGTAGTGTGTGACAATGGCCGAAATCTGGTGGCAGCTTTAGGCCTTGGCAACCTCACTCACATCCCATGTCTGGCATATGTGCTCAATTTGGTTGTGCAGAGTTTTCTGAGGGACTATCCGGATCTTGATGCACTTCTGCACAAGGCCCGCCTAGAGTGTGCTCACTTGCGGCGTTCCAGCTTGGCAAGATCCCGCATTGCTGCTCTGCAGCGTCGGTTTCGCCTTCCTGAACATCGCATCATATGTAACCTACCTACCAGGTGGAATTCCACGTTACATATGTTGGAGCGGTTGTGTGAGCAGCAGCAAGCAGTAATGGAGTACCAGCTGCATCAGGCGCAAAGAAGTCGCAGTCAGCGCCACTCAGACTTCACAACCACAGAGTGGGCCACTATGAAGGACGTCTGCCAGGTTTTGCGTCCTTTTGATTATTCCACGCGGATGGCAAGTGCAGATGATGCACTAGTCAGCATGACTGTCCCCCTTATCTGCTTGCTTCAAGAAACCCTGCAAGGGATAAGGGATGATGTGGAAGAGGTGGAGGATGAGGAGTCACCTTTTCCATCAGGTTCTGGACAGTCAGCGCCACGTGGTTCCTCACAAAGGGGTCGGCAGGGGACCCTTTGTGAGGAGGATGAGGAGGAGTCAATGGACGAGGAAGAGCTACGTCCAGAGGAGGGAGTTCCACCATTGTCCAGTAGTCAGTGTGTACAGCGAGGGTGGGGTGATGAAGACCGGGCAGAGATCATGTCTCAAGCAGGGGACAGCGTTTCTGGGCCAGTTGGCAGTCTGCAGCACATGGTTGAGTTCATGTTGCAGTGCCTGAGAGACGACCGCCGCATCGACCACATTCTCAACGTGCCAGATTAATGGGTATACGCCCTCCTTGATCCTCGCTACCGTGACAATGTCCAAAACCTCATCCCGGCGTTGACACGGGAGCGTAAAATGCGGGAGTACCACGACACACTGGTGAATTCCATCATCTTCTCCAGTCCAACTGAGAGGAGTGCTGCTAGTGCTTTACAAAGCAGCTCAGTGCGTCGAGGCAGTGGAGGAGGAGGCTCTGCACAAAGAGGGAGCAGAAGCAGTGCCTCTGCCCAAGGCAAGCCAAGTATGGCACAACTGTGGAAAACTTTTGTGTGCCCGCCCCAAATGTCTACACCATCACCGGCGGCTCCAGTCAGCAGGAGGCAACGGTTCCGTCAGATGGTGACAGACTACATGGCTTGCCCTTTTAGTGTACTCCCAGACGGCTCTTCCCCGTTCAAGTTTTGGGTCTCTAAGCTGGATACATGGCCAGAGCTAAGCCAGTATGCATTGGAGGTGCTGGCTTGCCCGCAGGTGGTGTACTAACAGACCGTCGCATGCGACTATCCTCCGATAACGTTGACCGGCTTACTTTCCTGAAAATGAACCAGGCCTGGATCTCGCAGGAATTTGCCACTCCTCTGCCTGATTAAGTAATTGGGTGTCATCCAGGTCTCCTGATGTGTTCATCTTTCTACCACCTGAACTGCTATTCCTGGGCTCCAACACCGCCAGTTGCGGCTCAGAAGTGCAGGCTGCACAGTCTAAACATATACGACCCAGTGTTATTGGGTTTCAGTAACGTCAGCTGATCCCCAGCTGTGTAGCCGGCAATGTGTCCTGCGACCGCCACGCTGGCACAACAACCTAAATGTAAGGGAACCTGCCCCCCCCCTCGGCGTTTGTTACTGAAAGAGCCATCTTGTGCAGCAGTAATGTTGCACAAGGAAAAGGTAGCTCTTTTATTTTAGCTCCTTGCACACGCAGAACTTAACACTTATAAAATGTGTTCACTGATACCGTTATACCGTCCCGGAGCTGGGACTTTCCTTCATAATGTGACGCAGCACAGCCGTCATTCCTACCCCCTTGGTGCCATGCGCTGCCTCCTCAGCGTTGTTTTAAGCTGTCACGGAGCCTGCGCTGTTCTGTTATCCCTTGGCCATGGCCAGTTTGCGCTGCCTGTCTTCTGACATAATTTGGTGTCAGGATGGCTGCGCCTGTGCGCCCGCGCTACCCGAGAACCCGCCTCGCAGTGTCTTCTGATTGAATCACACTGCGAGCCTGGGATCCATGGGCATGCACAGTGCATATCTACACCTGGGCCTCTCGCCCATCTCCCTCCGCCTTCTTTAGACTGTGCGCCATCAGCTGATCCCTAAAAGCATGCCACGGCCGTGACGCCGCACAGTCTGAAGAAGAGGGAAGGAGGGGAGTGAGAGTCGAGGATATGCACTGTGCATGTCCATGGATCCAAGGCCCGCAGTGGGATTACAATAGACGACACTGCGAGGTGAGATCTGGAGCAGCGTGGACGCACAGGCACTGACAGCCTGACACCAAATTATGTCAGAAGACAGGCAGCGCTAATTGGGCATGGCCAAGGGATAACAGAACAGCGCAGGCTCCGTGACAGCTTAAAACAACGCTGAGGAGGCAGCGCACGGCACCAAGGGGATAGGAATGACAGCTGTGCTGCGTCCCATTACGAAGGAAATTCCCACCTCCGGGACGGTTTTACGGTATAAGGCGACACATTTTTAGTGTTTACTTCTGTGTTTGCAAGGAGCATAATTAAAAGAGCAACCTTTTCCTTTTGCATCCTTAGTGCTGCACAAGATGGCTCTTTCAGCTACAAACGTCTTGGGGGGGGGGTTAAAGGTTCCCTTTCAACTTGCTCCAATCAGGCTTCGGCCTACACTCTGTTCCTCTGCTCCTCCTGCTGTCCCTGGGCTCTAACACCGCCAGTTGGTGCCTGGAAGTGCTGTCTGCACAGTCAACAGTCGCTCCTCTGTTATTGGGGTTCAGTAACGTCAGCTGATCCCCAGCTGTGTGTGCGGCAATACCTCCAATCTGCTCCTCCTGCTGTCCCTGGGCTCTAACACCGCCAGTTGGTGCCTGGAAGTGCTGTGTGCACAGTTAACAGTCGCTCCTCTGTTATTGGGGTTCAGTAACGTCAGCTGATCCCCAGCTGTGTGTGCGGCAATACCTCCAATCTGCTCCTCCTGCTGTCCCTGGGCTCTAACACTGCCAGTTGGTGCCTGGAAGTGCTGTCTGCACAGTCAACAGTTGCCCCTCTGTTATTGGGGTTCAGTAACGTCAGCTGATCCCCAGCTGTGTATCCGGCAACGTGTCATGCGACCGCCACGCTGGCACAACTAAAATGTAAGGGGACCTGTCCCCCCCCCTCTAGGCGTTTGTTACTGAAAGAGCCACCTTGTGCAGCACTAATACTGCACAAGGAAAAGGTCGCTCTTGAAATTATGCTCCTTGCAAACGCTGAACTATACACTCATGTAATGTGTCCACTCACACCGTCCAACCGTCCTGGAGGTGGGACTTTCCTTTGTAATGTGACGCAGCACAGCCGTCATTGCTACCCCCTTGGCACCTTGCGCTGCCTCCTTAGCGTTGTTTGATTCCGTCATGGACCCTGCGCTGTTATGTTATCCCTTGGCCATGCACAGTTTGCGCTGCCCGTCCTCTGACATCATTTGTTGTCGTCCTGGCTGCGCCTGTGCGTCCATGCTGCCCGAAATACCACCTCGCAGTGTCGTCTAATGTGATCCCACAGTGGGCCTGGTATCCATGGCCATGCGCAGTGCATATTGTAGCCTCTCACTCCCCTTCTTCACGCTTCTTCAGACTAGGCGGCATCAGCTGATCCCTAATAGCATGCCACGGCTGTGACGCCGCACAGTCTGAAGAAGCAGGAAGGAGGTGAGTGAGAGGCGATGATATGCACTGCGCATGCCCATGGATCCCTGGCCCGCAGTGGGATTACATTAGATGACACTGCGAGGTTGGATCTCGGGCAGCTTGGACGCACAGGCACTGCCAGCCTGACACCTAAATGATGTCAGAAGACAGGCACCGCTAACTGTGCATGGCTAAGGGATAACATTACAGCGCGGGCTCCCTGACAGAACCAAACGACGTTGAGGAGGTGGCGCACGGCACCAAGGGGGTTGGAATGACGGCTGTGCTGTGTCACATTACAAAGGAAAGTCCCACTTCCGGGACGGTTTGACGGTGTGAGGGGACACATTATATGAGTGTGTACTTCAGCGTTTGCAAGGAGCATAACTTTAGGAGCCACCATTTTCCATGTGCAGTGTTACTGCTGTACAAGATGGCTCTTTCAGCAACAAATGCCTGGGAGGGGGGGGGGGTTAAAGGTTCCCTTTCAACTTGCTCCACTGCAGGCTTCGGCCTACACTCTGCTCCTCTTTGATTCCCTGGGTTTCAACACTGTCAGTTGCCACCTGGAAGTGTTGTCTACACAGAAAAAACACCAGCTGATGTGTCAGTGGGGTTCAGCACCGCCAGCTGTTCCCCTGCTGTGTAGTCGGCAACGTGTCCAGCACAAGCCACGCTGGCACGACAGAACAAAAGCTGCCACCAGTGCAGGCTTCGGCCTACACTCTGCTCCTCTCCTCCTCCTGCTGACCCTGGGCTCTAACACTGCCAGTTTTTGCCCGGAACTGCTAGCTGCACAGAGAAAAACACCAGCCAATGTGTTAGTGGGGTTCAGCACTGCCAGCTGTTCCCCTGCTGTGTAGCCGGCAACGTAATCTGCAAACGCCACGCAGGCACATGAACTGAAATTAAAGGGAACCAGCCCCCACCCCAAGCTGTTTCTATGTATAACAGCTACCTTGTACAGCAGTAATGCTGCATTTGTACAAGGTGGCTGACTTTTTCTCCTTGCCAACGTGGAACTCAACACGTACAAAATGTGTCTCATTGAGACCATTCCACTGTCCCTGAGGTGTGACTTTCCTTTTTAATGACACGCAGCACCCCCCTTGGTAGCGCTGCCCGTCTTCTGACATCATTGGTTGGCTGGCTGTGCCTGTGCGTCCGCCCTGCCCGACACAACCCCCCTCGTTGTCTCATATATTTTGGCTGCGAGGGTGTGATTGATGGGCATGTGCAGTGCATATGTTCGCCTGTCTTAACTCATCTCCTTCCGCCTTCTTCAGACTGTGCGGCCTCATGGCCGTGGTAGGCGATAAGGGATCAGCTGAGGCCGCCCAGTCTGAAGCAGGTGTAAGGACATGTGTGAGCGGCAAACATATTTACTGCACAAGGCCACGAATCCCATCCACGCAGTGTGAATTTTTGAAAACACACTGCGGGTCTGGGATTCATGGCCATTGCAAAACGCACCGGCCAACATGAAATGAGGTGAGAAGACAGGCAGCGCTCACAGCGCATGGCCAAGAGATCACAATAGTGCAGACTCCTGTACAGCAAATAACAACGCTCAGGAGGCTGCGCCCAGCACCAAGGCGTTATTTATGTGAACCTGTGCTGCGTCTCCTTAAAAAGAAAAGTCACGCCTCCAATACAGAACTGAACTATTGATCAATGGGCTAAATTGTGTACGTCTTTAATTCTGCGTGTGCAATGAGCAAAACTTAAAGAGCAACCTTTAACTTGTGGAGCTTTACTGCTGCTAAAGGTGTGGCTCTTCAACATTGTAACACCTCAGGGTGGGTTAAAGGTTACCTTTGAAATTGGTTCAAGTAGGCTTCGGCCTACACTCTGCTCCTCCTGCAGACCCTGGGCTCTAACTACGCCAGTTGGGGCCCGGAAGTGCTGGCTGCACAGAGAAAAACACCCACCATTGTGTCAGTGGGGTTCAGCACCGCCAGCTGTTCCCCTGCTGTGTAGCCGGCATCGTGTCCAGCACAAGCCACGCTGGCACAACAGACCAAAAGCTGCCACCAGTGCAGGCTTCGGCCTACACTCTGCTCCTCTCCTCCTCCTGCTGCCTCTGGGCTATAACACCGCCAGTTGTAGCCTGGAAGTGCTAGCTGCACAGAGAAAAACACCCGCCAATGTGTTAGTTGGGTTCAGCACCGCCAGCTGTTCCCCTGCTGTGTAGCCGGCATCGTGTCCAGCACAAGCCACGCTGGCACAACAGACCAAAAGCTGCCACCAGTGCAGGCTTCGGCCTACACTCTGCTCCTCTTCTCCTCCTGCTGCCTCTGGGCTATAACACCGCCAGTTGTAGCCTGGAAGTGCTAGCTGCACAGAGAAAAACACCCGCCAATGTGTTAGTTGGGTTCAGCACCGCCAGCTGTTCCCCTGCTGTGTAGCCGGCATCGTGTCCAGCACAAGCCACGCTGGCACAACAGACCAAAAGCTGCCACCAGTGTAGGCTTCGGCCTACACTCAGCTCCTCTCCTCCTCCTGCTGACCCTGGGCTCAAACACCGCTAGTTTTTGCCCGGATGTGCTAGCTGCACAGACAAAAACACCAGTCAATGTGTCAGTGGGGTTCAGCACCGCCAGCTGTTCCCCTACTGTGTAGCTGGCAACGTGTCCTGCAAACGCCATGCAGGCACCTGAACTGAAATTGAAGGAAGACAGCCCCCCACCCCCAGGTGTTTCTATGTATAACAGCCACCTTGTACAGCAGTAATGCTGCATTTGTACAAGGTGGCTGACTTTTTCTCCTTGCCAACGTGGAACTCAACACGTACAAAATGTGTCTCATTGAGACCATTCCACTGTCCCTGAGGTGTGACTTTCCTTTTTAATGACACGCAGCACCCCCCTTGGTAGCGCTGCCCGTCTTCTGACATTATTGGTTGGCTGCCTGTGCCTGTGCGTACGCCCTGCCCGACACAACCCCCCTCGTTGTCTGATCTATTTTGACTGCGAGGGTGTGATTGATGGGCATGTGCAGTGCATATCTTCGCCTGTCTTCACTCCCCTCCTTCCGCCTTCTTCAGACTGTGCGGCCTCATGGCCGTGGTAGGCGATAAGGGATCAGCTGAGGCTGCCCAGTCTGAAGCAGGTGTAAGGACATGTGTGAGCGGCAAACATATTTACTGCACAAGGCCACGAATCCCAGCCACGCAGTGTGAATTTTTGAAAACACAGTGTGGGTCTGGGATTCATGGCCATCGCTAACCGCAACGGCCGACATGAAATGAGGTCAGAAGACAGGCAGCGCTCACAGCGCATGGCCAAGGGATAACAAGAGCGCAGACTCCTGTACATCAAATAACAACGCTCAGGAAGCTGCGCCCATGCACCAAGGTGTTATTTTGGACACCTGTGCTGCGTCTCCTTAACCCCTTCCCGACCTTTGACGCCACGTAGGCGTCATGAAAGTCGGTGCCAATCCGACCCATGACGCCTATGCGGCGTCATAGAAAGATCGCGTCCCTGCAGATCGGGTGAAAGGGTTAACTCCCATTTCACCCGATCTGCAGGGACAGGGGGAGTGGTAGTTTAGCCCAGGGGGGGTGGCTTCACCCCCTCGTGGCTACGATCGCTCTGATTGGCTGTTGAAAGTGAAACTGCCAATCAGAGCGATTTGTAATATTTCACCCATTATAACGGGTGAAATATTACAATCCAGCCATGGCCGATGCTGCAATATCATCGGCCATGGCTGGAAATACTAGTGTGCCCCCACCCCACCCCACCGATCGCCCCCCCACCCCCCCGATCTGGCCGGTACACTGCTCCGGCTCCCCTCCGTCCAGTGCTCCGCTCCCCCCCGTGCTCGTGTCCGCTCCCCTCGTGCTCCAATCACCCCCCGTGCTCCAATCACCCCTCCTGCACTCCGATCCACCCCCCCCCGTTCTCCGTTCCACCCCCCGTGCTCCATTCCAGCCCCCCCGTGCTCCGTTCCACGCCCCCCGCGCTCCGTTCCACCCCTCCCGCGCTCCGATTCCCCCCCCCGTGCTCCGATCCCCCCCCCCGTGGTCCCCCCCCACCCTATCATACTTACCGATCCAGCCGTGGTCCCGTCCGTCTTCTCCCGGGCGCCGCCATCTTCCAAAATGGCGGGCGCATGCGCAGTGCGCCCGCCGAATCTGCCGGCCGGCAGATTCGTTCCAAAGTGCATTTTGATCACTGAGATATAATCTATCTCAGTGATCAAAATTAAAAAAATAATAAATGACCCCCCCCCTTTGTCACCCCCATAGGTAGGGACAATAAAAAAATAAAGAAATTTTTTTTTTTCCACTAATGTTAGAATAGGGTTAGGGTTAGGGGTAGGGTTAGGGTTAGGGGTAGGGTTAGGGGTAGGGTTAGGGGTAGGGTTAGGGGTAGGGCTAGGGTTAGGGTTAGGGGTAGGGTTAGGGTTAGGGGTAGGGTTAGGGGTAGGGTTAGGGCTAGGGTTAGGGTTAGGGTTAGGAATGTGCACACGTATTCTGGTCCTCTGCGGATTTTTCCGCTGCGGATTTGATAAATCCGCAGTGCTAAACCGCTGCGGATTTATGGCGGATTTACCGCGTTTTTTTCTGCGCATTTCACTGCGGTTTTACAATTGCGATTTTCTATTGGAGCAGTTGTAAAACCGCTGCGGAATCCGCACAAAGAAGTGACATGCTGCGGAATGTAAACCGCTGCGTTTCCGTGCAGTTTTTCCGCAGCATGTGTACAGCGATTTTTGTTTCCCATAGGTTTACATTGAACTGTACACTCATGGGAAACTGCTGCGGATCCGCAGCGTTTTCCGCAGCGTGTGCACATACCTTTAGAATTAGGCTATGTGCACACGGTGCGGATTTGGCTGCGGATTCGCAGCAGTGTTCCATCAGGTTTACAGTACCATGTAAACATATGAAAAACCAAATCCGCTGTGCCCATGGTGCGGAAAATACCGCGCGGGAACGCTGCGTTGTATTTTCCGCAGCATGTCAATTCTTTGTGCGGATTCCGCGGCGTTTTACACCTGTTCCTCAATAGGAATCCGCAGGTGAAATCCGCACAAAAAACACTGGAAATCCGCGGAAAATCCGCAGGTAAAACACAGGGCCTTTTACCCGCAGATTTTTCAAAAATGGTGCGGAAATATCTCACACGAATCCGCAACGTGGGCACATAGCCTTAGGGTTGGGGTTAGGGTTGGAATTAGGGTTGTGGTTAGGGTTAGGGGTGTGTTGTGGTTAGTGTTGTGGTTAGGGGTGTGTTGGGGTTAGGGTTGTGATTAGGATTATGGCTACAGTTGGGATTAGGGTTAGGGGTGTGTTGGGGTTAGTGTTGGAGTTAGAATTGAGGGGTTACCACTGTTTAGGCACATCAGGGGTCTCCAAACGCAACATGGCGCCACCATTGATTCCAGCCAATCTCGTATTCAAAAAGTCAAATGGTGCTCCCTCACTTCCGAGCCCTGACGTGTGCCCAAACAGTGGTTTACCCCCACATATGGGGTACCAGCATACTCAGGACAAACTGCGCAACAATTACTGGGGTCCAATTTCTCCTGTTACCCTTGTGAATCTAAAAAAATGCTTGCTAAAACATAATTTTTGAGGAAAGAAAAATGATTTTTTATTTTCACGGCTCTGCGTTGTAAACGTCTGTGAAGCACTTGGGGGTTCAAAGTGCTCACCACATATCTAGATAAGTTCCTTGGGGGGTCTAGTTTCTAAAATGGGGTCACTTGTGGGGGGTTTCTACTGTTTAGGCACACCAGGGGCTCTGCAAACGCAACGTGACACCCGCAGACCATTCCATCAAAGTCTGCATTTCAAAAGTCACTACTTCCCTTCTGAACCCCGACGTGTGCCCAAACAGTGGTTTACCCCCACATATGGGGTATCAGCGTACTCAGGAGAAACTGGACAACAACTTTTGGGGTCCAATTTCTCCTGTAACCCTTGGGAAAATAAAAAATTCTGGGCTAAATAATTATTTTTGAGGAAAGAAAACGTATTTATTATTTTCACGGCTCTGCATTATAAACTTCTATGAAGCACTTGGGGGTTCAAAGTGCTCACCACACATCTAGATAAGTTCCTTTCAGGGTCTAGTTTCCAAAATGGGGTCACTTGTGGGGGGTTTCTACTGTTTAGGCACATCAGGGGCTCTGCAAACGCAACGTGACGCCCGCAGAGCATTCCATCAAAGTCTGCATTTCAAAACGTCACTACTTCAATTCCAAGCCCCGGCATGTGCCCAAACAGTAGTTTACCCCCACATATGGGGTATCACCGTACTCAGGAGAAACTGGACAACAAATATTGGGGTCAAATTTCTCCTGTTACCCTTGGGAAAATTAAAAAATTCTGGGCTAAATAATTATTTTTGAGGAAAGAAAACGTATTTATTATTTTCACGGCTCTGCATTATAAACTTCTATGAAGCACTTGGGGGTTCAAAGTGCTCACCACACATCTAGATAAGTTCCTTTGGGGGTCTAGTTTCCAAAATGGGGTCACTTGTGGGGGGTTTCTACTGTTAAGCCACATCAGGGGCTCTGCAAACGCAACGTGACGCCCACAGAGCATTCCATCAAAGTCTGCATTTCAAAACGTCACTACTTCACTTCCGAGCCCCGGCATGTGCCCAAACAGTGATTTACCCCCACATATGGGGTATCAGCGTACTCAGGAGAAACTGGACAACAACTTTTGGGGTCAAATTTCTCCTGTTACCCTTGGGAAAATAAAAAATTGCAGGCTAAAAGATCATTTTTGAGAAAATAATTTTTTTTTTTATTTTCATGGCTCTGCGTTATAAACTTCTGTGAAGCACTTGGGGGTTCAAAGTCCTCACCACACATCTAGATTAGTTCCTTTGGGGGTCTAGTTTCTAAAATGGTGTCATTTCTGGGGGATCTCCAATGTTTAGGCACACAGGGGCTCTCCAAACGTGACATGGTGTCCGCTAATGATTGGAGCTAATTTTCCATTTAAAAAGCCAAATGGCGTGCCATCCCTTCCGAGCCCTGCCGTGCGCCCAAACAGTGGTTTACCCCCACATATGGGGTATCAGCGTACTCAGGACAAACTGGACAACAATATTTGGGGTCCAATTTCTCCTATTATACTTGGCAAAATAGGAAATTCCAGGCTAAAAAATCATTTTTGAGGAAAGAAAAATTATTTTTTATTTTCATGGCTCTGCGTTATAAACTTCTGTGAAGCACCTGGGGGTTTAAAGTGCTCAATATGCATCTAGATAAGTTCCCTGGGGGGTCTAGTTTCCAAAATGGGGTCACTTGTGCGGGAGCTCCAATGTTTAGGCACACAGGGGCTCTCCAAACGCGACATGGTGTCCGCTAACAATTGGAGCTAATTTTCCATTCAAAAAGTCAAATGGCGCGCCTTCTCTTCCGAGCCCTGCCGAGTGCCCAAACAGTGGTTTACCCCCACATATGAGGTATCGGCGTACTCGGGAGAAATTGCCCAACAAATTTTATGATCCATTTTATCCTACTGCCCATGTGAAAATGAAAAAATTGAGGCGAAAAGAATTTTTTTGTGAAAAAAAATTACTTTTTCATTTTTACAGATCAATTTGTGAAGCACCTGAGGGTTTAAAGTGCTCACTAGGCATCTAAATTAGTTCCTTGGGGGGTCTAGTTTCCAAAATGGGGTCACTTGTGGGGGAGCGCCAATGTTTAGGCACACAGGAGCTATCCAAACGCGACATGGTGTCCGCTAACGATGGAAATAATTTTTCATTCAAAAAGTCAAATGGCGCTCCTTCCCTTCCGAGCCTTACCATGTGCCCAAACAGTGGTTTACCTCCACATGTGAGGTATTGGTGTACTCAGGAGAAATTGCCCAACACATTTTAGGATCCATTTTATCCTGTTGCCCATGAGAAAATGAAAAAATTGAGGCTAAAAGAATTTTTTTGTGAAAAAAAAGTACTTTTTCATTTTTACGGATCAATTTGTGAAGCACCTGGGGGTTCAAAGTGCTCACTATGCATCTAGATAAGTTCCTTGGGGCGTCTAGTTTCCAAAATGGGGTCACTTGTGGGGGAGCTCCAATTTTTAGGCACACGGGGGCTCTCCAAACGTGACATGGTGTCCGCTAAAGAGTGGAGCCAATTTTTGATTCAAAAAGTCAAATGGCGCTCCTTCCCTTCCAAGCCCTGCCGTGCGCCAAAACAGTGGTTTACCCCCACATATGAGGTATCAGCGTACTCAGGACAAATTGGACAACAACTTTCGTGGTTCAGTTTCTCCTTTTACCATTGGGAAAATAAAAAAATTGTTGCTAAAAGATAATTTTTGTGACTAAAAAGTTAAATGTTCATTTTTTCCTTCCATGTTGCTTCTGCTGCTGTGAAGCACCTGAAGGGTTAATAAACTTCTTGAATGTGGTTTTGAGTACCTTGAGGGGTGCAGTTTTTAGAATGGTGTCACTTTTGGGTATTTTCAGCCAAATAGACCCCTCAAACTGACTTCAAATGTGAGGTGGTCCCTAAAAAAAATGGTTTTGTAAATTTCGTTGTAAAAATGACAAATCGCTGGTCGAATTTTAACCCTTATAACTTCCTAACAAAAAAAAATGTTGTTTCCAAAATTGTGCTGATGTAAAGTAAACATGTGGGAAATGTTATTTATTAACTATTTTGTGTCACATATCTCTCTGGTTTAACAGAATAAAAATTCAAAATGTGAAAATTGCGAAATTTTCAAAATTTTCGCCAAATTTCCGTGTTTATCACAAATAAATGCAGAATTTATTGACCTAAATTTACCACTAACATGAAGCCCAATATGTCACGAAAAAACAATCTCAGAACCGCTAGGATCCGTTGAAGCGTTCCTGAGTTATTACCTCATAAAGGGACACTGGTCAGAATTGCAAAAAACGGCAAGGTCTTTAAGGTCAAAATAGGCTGGGTCTTGAAGGGGTTAAAAAGACAATTCATGCCTCCACTACTGTTTGACAGTATAATGGGCTAAATAGTGTACGTGTTTTATTCAGCGTGTGCAATGAGCTAAATTAATAGAGCAACCTTTTACTTGTGCAGCATTTATGATGCTGCACAAGGTGTGGCTCTTGTGCTAGCTGCACAGAGAAAAACACCAGCCAATGTGTTAGTGGGGTTCAGCACCGCCAGCTGTTCCCCTGCTGTGTAGCCGGCATCGTGTCCAGCACAAGCCACGCTGGCACAACAGACCAAAAGCTGCCACCAGTGTAGGCTTCGGCCTACACTCTGCTCCTCTCCTCCTCCTGCTGACTCTGGGCTCAAACACCGCTAGTTTTTGCCCGGAAGTGCTAGCTGCACAGAGAAAAACACCAGCCAATGTGTTAGTGGGGTTCAGCACCGCCAGCTGTTCCCCTGCTGTGTTGCCGGCAACGTGACCTGCAAACACCACGCAGGCACATGAACTGAAATTGAAGGAAGCCTGCCCCACACCCCCACGTGTTTCTATGTATAACAGCCACCTTGTACAGCAGTACTGCTGCATTTGTACAAGGTGGCTGACTTTTTCTACTTGCCCACGTGGAACTCAACACGTACAAAATGTGTCTCATTAGAGACCATTACAATGTCCCTGAGGTGTGACTTTCCTTTTTAATGACACGCAGCACCCCCATTGTTAGCGCTGCCCGTCTTCTGACATCATTGGTTGGCTGGCTGTGCCTGTGCGTCCGCCCTGCCCGACACAACGCCCCTCGTTGTCTCATCTATTTTGACTGCGAGGGTGTGATTGATGGGCACGAGCAGTGCATATCTTCGCCAGGCTTCACTACCCTCCTTCCGCCTTCTTCAGACTGTGCGGCCTCATGGCCGTGGCAGGCGATAAGGGATCAGATGAGGCCGCCCAGTCTGAAGCAGGCGTAAGGACATGTGTGAGCGGCGAACATATTTACTGCACAAGGCCATTAATCCCAGCACCACAGTGTGACTTTATGAAAAGGCACTGTGGGTCTAAGATTTATGGCCATCGTTAACTGCACCGGCCAACATGAAATGAGGTCATAACACGGGCTGCGCTAACAGGGTATTGCCAAGGGATAACACAAGAGCGCAGACTACTGTACTGCAAATAACAATGCTCAGGAATCTGCGACCATCACCTCGGTGTAAATTTTGACACCTGTGCTGCGTCTTCTTAAAAAGACAGGTCACGCCTCCACCACAGTTTGACAGTATAATGGGATAAATAGTGTACGTGTTTTATTCTGCGTGTGCAAGGAGCAAAATTAAGAGAGCAACCTTTTACTTGTGCAGCATTAATGCTGCACAAGGTGTGGCTCTTGTAGCTTGCAACACCTGAGGGGGGGTTAAAGGTTACCTTTGAAATTGGTTCACCTAGGCTTCGGCCTACACTCTGCTCCTCTCCTCCTCCTGCTGACCCTGGGCTCAAACAACGCTAGTTTTTGCCCGGAAGTGCTAGCTGCACAGAGAAAAACACCAGCCAATGTGTTAGTGGGGTTCAGCACCGCCAGCTGTTCCCCAGCTGTGTAGCCGGCATCGTGTCCAGCACAAGCCACGCTGGCACAACAGACCAAAAGCTGCCACCAGTGTAGGCTTCGGCCTACACTCTGCTCCTCTCCTCCTCCTGCTGACTCTGGGCTGAAACACCGCTAGTTTTTGCCCGGAAGTGCTAGCTGCACAGAGAAAAACACCAGCCAATGTGTTAGTGGGGTTCAGCACCGCCAGCTGTTCCCCTGCTGTGTAGCCGGCAACGTGACCTGCAAACGCCACGCAGGCACATGAACTGAAATTGAAGGAAGCCTGCCCCCCACCCCCAGGTGTTTCTATGTATAACAGCCACCTTGTACAGCAGTACTGCTGCATTTGTACAAGGTGGCTGACTTTTTCTACTTGCCCACGTGGAACTCAACACGTACAAAATGTGTCTCATTAGAGACCATTACAATGTCCCTGAGGTGTGACTTTCCTTTTTAATGACACGCAGCACCCCCATTGTTAGCGCTGCCCGTCTTCTGACATCATTGGTTGGCTGGCTGTGCCTGTGCGTCCGCCCTGCCCGACACAACGCCCATCGTTGTCTCATCTATTTTGACTGCGAGGGTGTGATTGATGGGCACGAGCAGTGCATATTTTCGCCAGTCTTCACTACCCTCCTTCCGCCTTCTTCAGACTGTGCGGCCTCATGGCCGTGGCAGGCGATAAGGGATCAGATGAGGCCGCACAGTCTGAAGCAGGTGTAAGGACATGTGTGAGCGGCGAACATATTTACTGCACAAGGCCATTAATCCCAGCACCGCAGTGTGACTTTATGAAAAGGCACTGTGGGTCTGGGATTTATGGCCATCGTTAACCGCACCGGCCAACATGAAATGAGGTCATAAGACGGGCAGCGCTTACAGGGCATTGCCAAGGGATAACACAAGAGCGCAGACTCCTGTACAGCAAATAACAACGCTCAGGAAGTTGCGCCAAGCACCAAGGCGTTATTTGGGACACCTGTGCTGCGTCTCCTTAAAAAGGCTAGTCACGACTCCACTACAGTTTGACTGTAGAATGGGCTAAATTGTGTACGTCTTTCATTCAGCGTGTGCAAGTAGACAAATTAATAGAGCAACCTTTGACTTGTGCAGCATTAATACTGCACAAGGTGTGTCTCTTGTACTTTGTAACACCTGAGGGGGGGTTAAAGGTTTCCTTTGAAATTGGTTCAACTAGGCTTCGGCCTTCACTCTGCTCCTCTCCTCCTCCTGCTGCCCCTGGGCTCTAACACCGCTAGTTTTTGCCCGGAATTGCTAGCTGCACAAAGAAAAACACCCGCCATTGTGTCAGTGGGGTTCAGCAACGCCAGCTGTTCCCCCACTGTGTAGCCGGCAAAGTGTCATGCAAACGCAACGCAGAAACAAAGCTGCCTCCACTGCAGGCTTCGGCCTACACTCTGCTCCCCCTGCTTACCTGTTATGTAGGCAATCCAGTGACACAGTGTGCCAGCAATCAGAGCACATACAGTGATCTGACAATAACCCAAAAACAATAGAACGAGCTCTGAGACGTGGAATCTCTGTAGACCGCAATACCTGAA
This sequence comes from Ranitomeya imitator, assembly GCF_032444005.1. Classification (NCBI taxonomy): domain Eukaryota; kingdom Metazoa; phylum Chordata; class Amphibia; order Anura; family Dendrobatidae; genus Ranitomeya; species Ranitomeya imitator. The sequence continues at coordinate 558,767,791 of NC_091284.1, read as the reverse complement.
CCTATCCTAAACACAACTAAAGGCAGCTGTGGATTGCGCCTGTCACTACCTATGCAACTCGGCACAGCCTGAGGAGCTGACTAGCCTGAAGATAGAAAAACAAGCCTGACTTGCCTCAGAGAAATACCCCAAAGGAAAAGGCAGCCCCCCACATATAATGACTGTTAGCAAGATGAAAAGACAAACGTAGGGATGAAATAGATTCAGCAAAGTGAGGCCCGATATTCTAGATAGAGCGAGGATAGCAAAGAGAACTTTGCAGTCTACAAAAAACCCTAAAGCAAAAAACCACGCAAAGGGGGCAAAAAGACCCACCGTGCCGAACTAAAGGCACGGCGGTGCACCCTTTGCGTCTCAGAGCTTCCAGCAAAAACGAATAGACAAGCTGGACAGAAAAAGTAGCAACAAAAGCAAAAAGCACTTATCTAAGCAGAGCAGCAGGCCACAGGAAAGATCCAGAAGCTCAGGTCCAACACTGGAACATTGACAAGGAGCAAGGAAGACAGAATCAGGTGGAGTTAAATAACAAAGCAGCCAACGAGCTCACCAGAACACCTGAGGGAGGAAGCTCAGAAGCTGCAGTACCACTTGTGACCACAGGAGTGAATTCAGCCACAGAATTCACAACAGTACCCCCCCCCTTGAGGAAGGGTCACCGAACCCTCACCAGAGCCCCCGGCCGACCAGGATGAGCCACATGAAAGGCACGAACAAGACCTGGAGCATGGACATCAGAGGCAAAAACCCAGGAATTATCTTCCTGAGCATAACCCTTCCATTTAACCAGATACTGGAGTTTCCGTCTAGAAACACGAGAATCCAAAATTTTCTCCACAATATACTCCAATTCCCCCTCCACCAAAACCGGGGCAGGAGGCTCAACAGATGGAACCATAGGTGCCACGTATCTCCGCAACAACGACCTATGGAATACATTATGTATGGAAAAGGAGTCTGGGAGGGTCAGACGAAAAGACACAGGATTGAGAATCTCAGAAATCCTATACGAACCAATAAAACGAGGTTTAAATTTAGGAGAGGAAACCTTCATAGGAATATGACGAGAAGATAACCAAACCAGATCCCCAACACGAAGTCGGGGACCCACACGGCGTCTGCGATTAGCGAAAAGTTGAGCCTTCTCCTGGGACAAGGTCAAATTGTCCACTACCTGAGTCCAGATCTGCTGCAACCTGTCCACCACAGAATCCACACCAGGACAGTCCGAAGACTCAACCTGTCCTGAAGAGAAATGAGGATGGAACCCAGAATTGCAGAAAAATGGAGAGACCAAGGTAGCCGAGCTGGCCCGATTATTAAGGGCGAACTCAGCCAACGGCAAAAAGGACACCCAATCATCCTGGTCTGCAGAAACAAAACATCTCAGATATGTCTCCAAGGTCTGATTGGTTCGTTCGGTCTGGCCATTAGTCTGAGGATGGAAAGCCGAGGAAAAAGACAGGTCAATGCCCATCCTACCACAAAAGGCTCGCCAAAACCTCGAAACAAACTGGGAACCTCTGTCAGAAACAATATTCTCAGGAATGCCATGCAAACGAACCACATGCTGGAAGAACAAAGGCACCAAATCAGAGGAGGAAGGCAATTTAACCAAGGGCACCAGATGGACCATTTTAGAAAAGTGATCACAGACCACCCAAATGACTGACATCTTTTGAGAAACGGGAAGATCAGAAATGAAATCCATCGAAATATGTGTCCAAGGCCTCTTTGGGACCGGCAAGGGCAAAAGCAACCCACTGGCACGTGAACAGCAGGGCTTAGCCCTAGCACAAATCCCACAGGACTGCACAAAAGTACGTACATCCCGTGACAGAGATGGCCACCAGAAGGATCTAGCCACCAACTCTCTGGTACCAAATATTCCAGGATGACCAGCCAACACCGAACAATGAAGTTCAGAGATAACTTTAGTAGTCCACCTATCAGGGACGAACAGTTTCTCCGCTGGACAACGATCAGGTTTATTCGCCTGAAATTTTTGCAACACTCGCCGCAAATCAGGGGAGATGGCAGACACAATGACTCCTTCCTTGAGGATACTCGCCGGCTCAGATGAACCCGGAGAGTCGGGCACAAAACTCCTAGACAGAGCATCCGCCTTAACATTTTTAGAGCCCGGAAGGTACGAAATCACAAAATCGAAGCGGGCAAAAAATAACGACCAACGGGCCTGTCTAGGATTCAAGCGCTTGGCAGACTCGAGATAAGTAAGGTTCTTATGATCAGTCAATACCACCACGCGATGCTTAGCTCCTTCAAGCCAATGACGCCATTCCTCGAATGCCCACTTCATGGCCAGCAACTGTCGGTTGCCCACATCATAATTACGCTCAGCAGCCGAAAACTTCCTGGAAAAGAAAGCACATGGTTTCAACACTGAGCAACCAGAACCTCTCTGTGACAAAACCGCCCCTGCTCCAATCTCAGAAGCATCAACCTCGACCTGGAACGGAAGAGAAACATCTGGTTGACACAACACAGGGGCAGAACAAAAACGATGCTTCAACTCCTGAAAAGCTTCCACAGCAGCAGAAGACCAATTAACAAAATCAGCACCCTTCTTGGTCAAATCGGTCAATGGTTTGGCAATGCTAGAAAAATTACAGATGAAGCAACGATAAAAATTAGCAAAGCCCAGGAATTTTTGCAGACTTTTCAGAGATGTCGGCTGAGTCCAATCCTGGATGGCTTGGACCTTAACCGGATCCATCTCGATAGTAGAAGGGGAAAAGATGAACCCCAAAAATGAAACTTTCTGCACACCGAAGAGACACTTTGATCCCTTCACAAACAAAGAATTAGCACGCAGGACCTGGAAAACCATTCTGACCTGCTTCACATGAGAGTCCCAATCATCTGAGAAGATCAAAATGTCATCCAAGTAAACAATCAGGAATTTATCCAGATACTCACGGAAGATGTCATGCATAACAGACTGAAACACAGATGGAGCATTGGCAAGTCCGAACGGCATCACTAGATACTCAAAATGACCCTCGGGCGTATTAAATGCAGTTTTCCATTCATCTCCTTGCCTGATTCTCACCAGATTATACGCACCACGAAGATCTATCTTAGTGAACCAACTAGCCCCCTTAATCCGAGCAAACAAGTCAGATAGCAATGGCAAGGGATACTGAAATTTAACAGTGATCTTATTAAGAAGGCGGTAATCAATACATGGTCTCAGCGAACCATCCTTCTTGGCTACAAAAAAGAACCCTGCTCCCAGTGGTGATGACGATGGGCGAATATGTCCCTTCTCCAGGGATTCCTTCACATAACTGCGCATAGCGGCGTGTTCAGGCACGGATAAATTAAATAATCGACCTTTAGGGAATTTACTACCAGGAATCAAATTGATAGCACAATCACAATCCCTATGCGGAGGTAGGGCATCGGACTTGGGCTCTTCAAATACATCCTGATAATCAGACAAGAACTCTGGGACCTCAGAAGGAGTGGATGATGAAATAGACAAAAATGGAACATCACCATGTACCCCCTGACAACCCCAGCTGGATACCGACATAGAGTTCCAATCCAATACTGGATTATGGGTTTGCAGCCATGGCAACCCCAACACGACCACATCATGCAGATTATGTAGCACCAGAAAGCGAATAACTTCCTGATGTGCAGGAGCCATGCACATGGTCAGCTGGGTCCAGTACTGAGGTTTATTCTTGGCCCAAGGTGTAGCATCAATTCCTCTCAACGGAATAGGACACCACAACATTTAGCATAATCCAAATCCATCAGATTCAGGGCAGCGCCTGAATCCACAAACGCCATGACAGAATACGATGACAAAGAGCATATCAAGGTAATGGACAGAAGGAATTTGGATTGTACAGTACCAATGACGGCAGACCTATCGAACCGCTTAGTGCGCTTAGGACAATCAGAAATAGCATGAGTGGAATCACCACAGTAGAAACACAGACCATTCAGACGTCTGTGTTCTTGCCGTTCAACTCTGGTCATAGTCCTATCGCACTGCATAGGCTCAGGTTTAATCTTAGACAATACCGCCAAATGGTGCACAGATTTACGCTCGCGCAAGCGTCGACCGATCTGAATGGCCAAAGACATAGACTCATTCAAACCAGCAGGCATAGGAAAACCCACCATGACATCCTTAAGAGCCTCAGAGAGACCCTTTCTGAACAAAGCTGCCAGCGCAGATTCATTCCACAGAGTGAGTACTGACCACTTCCTAAATTTCTGACAATATACTTCTATATCATCCTGACCCTGGCACAAAGCCAGCAAATTTTTCTCAGCCTGATCCACTGAATTAGGCTCATCGTAAAGCAATCCGAGCGCCAGGAAAAACGCATTGACATTACTCAATGCAGGGTCTCCTGGCGCAAGAGAAAATGCCCAGTCCTGAGGGTCGCCGCGCAAAAAAGAAATAATAATCAAAACCTGTTGAATAGGATTACCAGAAGAATGAGGTTTCAAGGCCAGAAATAGCTTACAATTATTTTTGAAATTAAGAAACTTAGTTCTATCACCAAAAAACAAATCAGGAATAGGAATTCTTGGTTCAAACATAGATTTCTGATCAATAGTATCTTGAATCCTTTGTACATTTGTAACGAGATTATCCATTGAAGAGCACAGACCCTGAATATCCATGTCCACACCTGTGTCCTGAAACACCCAAATGTCTAGGGGAAAAAAAAGACTGAACACAGAGCTGAGAAAAAAAAATGATGTCAGAACTTCTTTTTTCCCTCTATTGAGAATCATTAGGTTTTGGCTCCTTGTACTGTTATGTAGGCAATCCAGTGACACAGTGTGCCAGCAATCAGAGCACATACAGTGATCTGACAATAACCCAAAAACAATAGAACGAGCTCTGAGACGTGGAATTTCTGTAGACCGCAATACCTGAACCTATCCTAAACACAACTAAAGGCAGCTGTGGATTGCGCCTGTCACTACCTATGCAACTCGGCACAGCCTGAGGAGCTGACTAGCCTGAAGATAGAAAAACAAGCCTGACTTGCCTCAGAGAAATACCCCAAAGGAAAAGGCAGCCCCCCACATATAATGACTGTTAGCAAGATGAAAAGACAAACGTAGGGATGAAATAGATTCAGCAAAGTGAGGCCCGATATTCTAGATAGAGCGAGGATAGCAAAGAGAACTTTGCAGTCTACAAAAAACCCTAAAGCAAAAAACCACGCAAAGGGGGCAAAAAGACCCACCGTGCCGAACTAACGGCACGGCGGTGCACCCTTTGCGTCTCAGAGCTTCCAGCAAAAACGAATAGACAAGCTGGACAGAAAAAGTAGCAACAAAAGCAAAAAGCACTTATCTAAGCAGAGCAGCAGGCCACAGGAAAAATCCAGAAGCTCAGGTCCAACACTGGAACATAGACAAGGAGCAAGGAAGACAGAATCAGGTGGAGTTAAATAACAAAGCAGCCAACGAGCTCACCAGAACACCTGAGGGAGGAAGCTCAGAAGCTGCAGTACCACTTGTGACCACAGGAGTGAATTCAGCCACAGAATTCACAACACTTACCCTTTGCTCCAACACCGCTACTTGGGGCTCTAGGAAGACAATCTTTAATAGGCAACGCATCCGGGTTCCAGCACCGCCAGCTGGTTCTCGGCAGTGTTTTTGTCACGGGTACTCCCTCGTGCCCAGCCTGGTTCCAGCACCGTCAGCTGTTTCCGGGTAGTGTCAAGCTCACTGAGACGCCTATGCTTGCCCCGTCGTGTTGGGTTAGCCAACTCCTGTGGACCTTCGGGTCCACCACCTGGTTCCAGCACCATCAGCTGGTTCCAGGCCGAGCCTTTGGCTTAGGTGCCTCCTCCTGGGTGTCCGAGTTCCGCCAACGTCAGGCGGTCCTTGGTAGTGCTTTTAAGCGCAGGCACCTACAGCTTAGTAACCGGGTTCCAGCACCGTCAGCTGGTCCTCGGTCGTGCCATTGGCTCTTGCACACTGGGGCAACGCATCCGGGTTCCAGCACCGCCAGCTGGTTCTCGGCAGTGTTTTTGTCACGGGTACTCCCTCGTGCCCAGCCTAGTTCCAGCACCATCAGCTGTTTCCGGGTAGTGTCAAGCTCACTGAGACGCCTATGCTTGCCCCATCGTTTTGCGGTCGGGTTAGCCAACTCCAGGGTGCCTCCAGTTTAGGAGCTTCCTATGTGGGCTGCGTGAATTGGTAGTCAAGGCTGGTTCTGTAGTGCCAGTAGGCCAAGCTCCCCCTGTAGGACTGTTGGGGTTCGGTAACTGCAGCTGCCTCGCGGCCTAGCTGTTCTCTCCTCTCCTGTGGACCTTCGGGTCCACCACCTGGTTCCAGCACCGTCAGCTGGTTCTCGGCAGTGTCTTTTGCTCTTGTACCTTCTGCTCCCCATCCTGGTTCCAGTAACGTCAGCTGGTTCCGGACAGAGCCTTTGGCTTAGGTGCCTCCTTCTGAGTATCCAAGTTCCACCAACGTCAGGTGGTCCTTGGTAGTGCTTTCAGGCACGGGTACCTCCTGCTTAGTAACCGGGTTCCAGTAACGTCAGCTGGTCCTCGGTAGTTCCATTGGCTCTTGGACCTTCGGCTACCCATCCGGGTTCCAGTACCGTCAGCTGGTTCTCGGCAGTGTCTTTTGCTCTTGTACCTTCTGCTCCCCATCCTGGTTCCAGTAACGTCAGCTGGTTCCGGGCAGAGCCTTTGGCTTAGGTGCCTCCTTCTGGGTATCCGAGTTCCGCCAACGTCAGGCGGTCCTTGGTAGTGCTTTTTAGCACGGGTACCTCCTGCTTAGTAACCGGGTTCCAGTAACGTCAGCTGGTCCTCGGTAGTTCCATAGGCTCTTGAACCTTCGGGTAGCCATCCGAGTTCCAGTTCCATCAGCTGGTTCTTGGCATTTTCTCAGCCTTCTTGTACTTTCTGCTACATTTCCAAGTTGAAGACCCTAAAGTCGACGACCCGGAAGACCACCCCGATGACGACGAAGGAGACGACGACGGCGTAGACGACGACCCTGGAGACGACGACCCTGGAGACGACGACATGGAAGACCGAGAAGCAGAAGAACAAGAGGCTGCAGAACAAAGAGCAGAAGAACATTAAGCATAACACTTAATATCAGAGCAAAAGATATTATCTAAATTATATGCAGAAGAAGACTAAGCAGTGTATGGGGGTGAGTCCGTTCCTCCTCGTGGTGCCCCTGGATAAAGCCTGATGCTGCAGGCCAAACTGAACGCGGACAAATGTTACTTTTGTGACTGGCAGAACGGAAGGTGTAATCTTCAAACTTTTATAGATAACAACTACGGGAATGCCTGTCACAAATGAGAATATGATGAAGAAGTAGAATAGGAATAATAATAATAGTTGAATAAAATGAATATATAGAATAGGAAGAATAATAATAGTTGAATAAAATGAATATGAAGAATGTAATAACAAAAAAAATAGGTAGAAGATGAAGAAGAAGATGAATAAGGTGAAGAAGAAGTTGATGTCAAAGATGCTGATGATGATGAAGATGAAAGTGTGGGAAAAGTAAAAAAAAAAGAAGGGGAAGGGCGTGGAATAGTGAAACATCAATATCTGACAAAATAAAAAAAATATTTACATAGTCAATATCTTTGTCACTCCGAACGTCTTTAAAAAAACAACAAAAACATGCTATTCTATTTGATTGGGCTAAACCTCTATGACTTTAATGTCTCCGCCACCTCCCCAAATACATCCTGCATTATTCTTAGTTGTTTTCCTTCATGTAGAATGAACCTACAAGGAAAGAAAGGGTTTATTTTAATTCCGATATTTTGGTCCCATTGACTTGCATTGGGATCGGGAATCGTATCGGCGATATCCAATATTTTTTGAATATCGGCCGATCCAATCCGATACCGATACTTTCCGATATCGGAAGGTATCGCTCAACACTACTTATTAACCTTTGCACACTATTCAATCATACTATTCCTTGAATTTTGTAGTTTGAAATAAAATTGCATTGTATTGCAAGTATTAGCCTTATTTAAAGCCGTATCTGAACCTTAGTGTTAAAATCATGGCAAATAAAATTGCCAAATTCTACTGTAAATAATTCTGCAAAGAGGGAACCATCATACCATTAAAAAATATGAGTGTATTTTCATGGGCCCATCCAGGTTCCAAGGTGTAATGGGGTGCATATGACTATGCAGCAGGGCTGCCCTTGCTGCCAATGTGTAAAACAAAGTAGTACGGGAGTTCAAAATGCATATTGTGAAGTGTATTTTCATGGGCCCATCCAGTATGTGGGTTTCAAGGTGTAATGGGGTGCATATGACTGACTATGCAGCAGGGCTGGATTTGCAGCCAATGTGTAAAACAAAGGAGTATGGGAGTACAAAATGCATATTGTGAAGTGGATTTTCAGGGGCTCATCCAGTATGTGGGTTCAAAGGCTTATTGGGGTGCATATGAATTGATAGCAGGGCAGGCCTTGAATTCAATGCAACACTTTTTCAGGAGTCCCCCTGGACATCTTATGAAAGGGGTACTGTGGTGCGTCGTAATTCTTGGCAGCCCATCCACTCACGTATTATATCACAGAACAAGCAATAAAGGTGCCAACAAAAAACATAAACTCACAGCAAAGGAACACCATATATGAATAGAGTAATATACCCAATAAAACTTAACATTTAATATTTAACTTTATAATAAAAACACATGCCACATACAACCTAAAACCAGTATCTACTGTTTGACACAGAGATATAAGACAAAGATACAGGGTGCTCTTGATCCCTAGGGTCTCAACTATCTGACAGCTACCTTGCCGCGGAGGTTGGCACCCTATAAATCCTGCGCAATGGCGCCCCCGCTCAACGCAGGCTATCCCTAAATCGCCCTAATAGACCCTTATGTGCAAGAAAAATAGAAGAAAGTCAAACAGCAGAGCATACACTCATAAATAACTAACTAATAATAATGAACTAATTGCACTTGTAAAGATACATAAGTGCGTGCCATAACACTCATTTGGATGTTGCATTGGAGTAATAGGCAACAGACTAGGGAAACCTATAAGAGCTTCCTAGTTAGCCCTACCTGTCAGTGGGGGTTGGCACCCTAAAATCCTGCGCAAATGGCGCCGCCACTCCACGTAGTCTACCCCTGGTACTGCCCTAGGCTACTTGCAAGGGGATAACAAAAAATACCATACAAGATATACAGTTAAGGGCAAAAACAACACTATATCGAAATGTAAACAATACTTAACAAAGCCCAATACAGCACTCCAAACAGTATTAATAAATAGCCCAATATAGCACTCCAAACAGTATTAATAAATAGGCAAAATCAAAAAATGTGCAATTTCCTATAAAGTATAAAGATCTCAAATGTGCAATTTTTCAAGTAAAAAATTCTCTTTAAAGTATGAAGATCTCGACGCGTTTCCCTGAAATCAGTTCATCAGGAGACATACTTATAGTCATTAAGAGAACTTATCTGAGTGACGATTCAGGAGGATAAGGATCACACTCAAAGCCATTTATGTGCGGTGGGGAACAATGTCCATCCGATACCACAGGTATAGATCAGCCCTATGTTGCCGACAATGTGACCAGCTTATATAGAGCAAATACCTCCTTGTCAGCTCTGATTTCCCCGCTCGTTCCGGCATCAGTAGTACTTCCGGTGTCATAGTTTAGCCTTACCATGTCATGTGACACATTCCTATAATGAACATACATGCGCCTACAAATATCCCGGCGTTACAGCTTCTCAGATATGGAAGGCGATAGTGTGCTTATACGCATGACCATATTCCATTTAATTTGGAGCATACTGAAGATGCGCGGAACAATAAGCCGATGTCATCACTTCCGGGGTTTTAAACTCCTCAATGTGCGGTTCAACACTGCGTTCCACAGTGCGCAGTCGCATAAGATACGAAGCGCAAGTTAATGCACAGCGTACCCACTAATAGAAGCGGGGAAGAGAGCGCTGCCAGACTACGCCAGCATATGTACGCTGACCATGCATTAATACTCCAATAGATTTGAAATGTTTTAAAACAGTTCCTTACGGAGTAATGCATACTCTGCAAAGCAGCAAACCTATGCACTCACACAGGCAAATTTACAACTGTACAGAGCGCTGCTCAATGCGCAGGCGCACCCACAGGGGGACTTTTTTATATATATATATATATATATACATATATATATATATATATATACACATGTGAATTGAGGAGTTACTGACAACAAGGAAAAAATAAAAAATAATAAAGAAATTAAATCCTCCTGACTTCCCAGCCAAGGTTATATCAAAAAATATATATATATAGATGCAATATAATTAATGATAGCGATCAAACCCCATTAGGGGCAATGGATCATGGGAATTATATCAAACCTGGGACTTTAATAGGGAAAAAGGTCCCGACACCAATTATACAAAACATCCAAACTGCAGCTGATCGTTCAGACCTTTTGGTTTAATGCTCTTCATACGAAAAATCCATTTCGTCTCCTTTTGGAGGATTAGACGATCCCAGTCCCCCCCTCGCTCTGATGGTTTAACCACTTCTATCACAGAAAAACAGAAACAATTAAGGTCACCCCCATGTACTTCCCTCACATGATTAGAGATAGAAGTATCTCGTTTATTTAGTATGTCCCCCACATGTTCACCAACTCTTCTGCGTAGCTCCCTCTTGGTTTTACCCACATAATCTTTTGGGCAGCTACACTGGAACAGGTAAACCACCCCCTCAGTCTTACAATTGGCAAAATGCCTCATGTCATACCTAGTATTAGTGTGGGAGCTCGCAAAAGAGTTGGATCTGGAAACATACTTGCAAAACTTACACTTCCCACACTTGAAAGTGCCAGTTTGTCTATTTTCCAACCAAGTAGGGGTTTTCTTTAGAGGAGGAAAGGCACTGTGGACTAATTGGTCACGAATGGACCTCCCCCTCCTGTATGTAATCAACAGGGCATCTGGGATGATATCACATATCTCAGGATCCATTTTGAGGATTCCCCAATGTTTTAAGATTGCCTTCCTTACCTCCCCAGATTTATCATCAAAAGTGCCTATGATCCTTAAATCATTACCTGTTATGTTTGCTAATGACAGGTGTTATGAAGGCAATCCAGAAACACAGTGTGCTTAGCGATCAGAGCGCACACAGTGATCTGACAAATACCCAAAAATACAAGAACGAGCTCTGAGACGTGGAAACTCTGTAGACTGCACACCTGATCCTATCCTAAACACAACTAAAAGCGGCTATTGCGCCTAACAACTACCTAGGCAACTCGGCACAGCCTAAGAAACTAGCTAGCCTGAAGATAGAAAAATAGGCTTGACTTGCCCCAGAGAAATTCCCCAAAGGAAAAGGCAGCCCCCCACATATAATGACTGTGAGTAAGATGAAAAGACAAAACGTAGGGATGAAATAGATTCAGCAAAGTGGGGCCCGATATTCTAGGACAGAGCGAGGACAGTAAAGCGAACTTTGCAGTCTACAAAAAACCCTAAAGCAAAAAAAAAACCACCGTGCCGAACTAACGGCACGGCGGTACACCCTTTGCGTCTCAGAGCTTCCAGCAAAACAAAAGACAAGCTGGACAGAAAAAAAGCAACAAAAAAGCAAAAAGCACTTAGCTATACAGAGCAGCAGGTCACAGGAACAATCAGGAGAAGCTCAGATCCAACACTGAAACATTGACAAGGAGCAAGGATAGCAGCATCAGGCGGAGTTAAGTAATGAAGCAGTTAACGAGCTCACCAGAACACCTGAGGGAGGAAGCTCAGAAGCTGCAGTACCACTTGTGACCACAGGAGTGAATTCAGCCACAGAATTCACAACAATTACCATCGTCCTCCTTCCTTTTTTTGTTATTAGTAATGTGTTTCTTTCTTTCTCATTGGAGGATTTAAATGTCTCATTGAGAACCCCAGCCGGGTATCCTCTATCTCTGAACTTATCCCTGAGATCTCTGGCCTGACGGTAGAAACCCGAGTCCGTTGAGCAGTTTCTTCTAACCCGTAGGTATTGACCCCTCGGTATCCCCCTCCTCAAGCTGTATGGATGATGACTTTCCCAACGCAACAGATTATTTGTAGCGGTAGGTTTATAAAAAGTCTCAGTGACAACCTGGCCACTCTCATTTCGGGAGATCTTAAGATCCAAAAAATTAATGGACTCCCATTGAAATTCATACGTTAGCCTCAGTCCTATCTCGTTATTGTTGAGCTCATCCACAAAATTAAAAAAGGAGACTTCATCGCCAGACCAAAAAATCAGCACATCGTCGATGTATCTACCCCAAAATAATATATGGGGTTTCCACCAACAAGTCTCCTCTTCTCCAAACACTGACTGGTCCTCCCACCAGCCCAGGAAAAGATTTGCATACGTGGGGGCACAAGGGCTCCCCATCGCTGTACCCCTGAGCTGGTGGAAGAACCTGCCACAAAAAGTAAAAAAGTTAAGAACAAATTCAACAAATTCAACAACGAATTGATTATGACGGGACAAATGTGTACCCCTTGACTTAAGGAAGAATCTTATGGCCTGTAGCCCCTTATCATGAGGTATGTTACTATACAATGATTCCACGTCAATGGAGGCCAGATGTACATCATCACTAAGTGTAATACCCTCCAGCCTGAGGAGGAGGTCCAAGGAGTCCCTTATGTACGAAGGTAGTGAGGTAACAAAGGGTCGCAACACCTTATCAACATACACACTTGAATTCTGGGTGATGGAATCAATCCCCGCCACTATCGGGCGACCCTTTAAGGGATTGAGACTTTTATGTACTTTGGGCAATGAATAAAACACTGCTAGAATTGGAAACTTGGGATACATAAAATCAAGCTCACTTTTTGATATTAAACCTGTGGTGTTGGCCTCAGTCAGCAACACTTTAAGGATGTTCAAGAACTCTTCCGTTGGATCCCCTTTCAAGAGTTTGTACGTCATTACGTCATTAAGGATATTTTCACACATAGATTGATATTGACCCCTGTCCAACACCACCAGGTTCCCCCCCTTATCGGTGGGTTTAAATACACAATCCTTTTTATCAGCCAGTCCATCAAGTGCTTCCGTTTCACCTCTTGATAAGTTTGAATAATATCTACCTCCCATAGTACCTATCCTCTCCAATTCTTCCACCACCAAACGCAGAAATATCTCGATACTATCGTGACCTTCCAGAGGGGGCATCCTCCTGCTCTTGGGCTTTAGATCTGTGAAAGGGCCCAAATCAATTGGTCTCTCACTGTCCCTTAAAAGATCGGTAATAATCCTGACACTCGGCAAATCTTCTTCCGTAACTCCTAAGGCTTCACAATCCGCCTTATCATGGTTATTAAAAAACTTGACATGGTAAGGCTAAACTATGAAACCGGAAGTACTACTGATGCCGGAACGAGCGGGGAAATCAGAGCTGACAAGGAGGTATTTGCTCTATATAAGCTGGTCACATTGTTGGCAACATAGGGCTGATCTATACCTGTGGTATCGGATGGACATTGTTCCCCACCGCACATAAATGGCTTTGAGTGTGATCCTTATCCTCCTGAATCATCACTCAGATAAGTTCTCTTAATGACTATAAGTATGTCTCCTGATGAACTGATTTCAGGGAAATGCGTCGAGATCTTCATACTTTAAAGAGAATTTTTTACTTGAAAAATTGCACATTTGAGATCTTTATACTTTATAGGAAATTGCACATTTTTTGATTTTGTCTATTTATTAATACTGTTTGGAGTGCTATATTGGGCTATTTATTAATACTGTTTGGAGTGCTGTATTGGGCTTTGTTAAGTATTGTTTACATTTCGATATAGTGTTGTTTTTGCCCTTAACTGTATATCTTGTATGGTATTTTTTGTTATCCCCTTGCAAGTAGCCTAGGGCAGTACCAGGGGTAGACTACGTGGAGTGGGGGCGCCATTTGCGCAGGATTTTAGGGTGCCAACCCCCACTGACAGGTAGGGCTAACTAGGAAGCTCTTATAGGTTTCCCTAGTCTGTTGCATATTACTCCTAATGCAACATCCAAATGAGTGTTATGGCACGCACTTATGTATCTTTACAAGTGCAATTAGTTCATTATTATTAGTTAGTTATTTATGAGTGTATGCTCTGCTGTTTGACTTTCTTCTATTTTTCTTGCACATAAGGGTCTATTAGGGCGATTTAGGGATAGCCTGCGTTGAGCGGGGGCGCCATTGCGCAGGATTTCTAGGGTGCCAACCTCCGCGGCAAGGTAGGGGTCAGATAGTTGAGACCCTAGGGATCGAGAGCACCCTGTATCTTTGTCTTATATCTCTGTGTCTCTGTGTCAAACAGTAGATACTGGTTTTAGGTTGTATGTGGCATGTGTTTTTATTATAAAGTTAAATATTAAATGTTAAGTTTTATTGGGTATATTACTCTATTCATATATGGTGTTCCTTTGCTAGCCCATCCACTCACAGCATAGGCTACAACAGCTTAGGAGACCCACTGTTTAATAATGGCCCTTTAAGAAGATTAATGCCGCCACCAGTAAAAATATGCTCTGTGACTTTAAGAGTCCCTCCTTCATAAATGAAAAAAGATTGGTCTGCTTATGTGTCACACACCACATGGTCAGCTAGGGTTGTTAAATGTTACTATGACATTTCCCAGTGAATGCATTTGTAGTGGTTGAAAGAAATGTTAAAGTTGAAAAAAGGCTTCCAAAACGCTGCGTCTGTACTAAGCCTAAGTGGGGGAGGAAATTTTCGGTCAGGGGTTAAATATTTGGCCTTACAGGCAAGTCATTAACCTGCAAAGGATGTACCTTGACATATTTCCTAGCAAAATCCGTTTTGGTTTCGTTTTAGTGTGATTTTTGTTGCACCAGGAAAAATGGCAGGAATCTCGGGAAAGAATGTTTACAGCTGTGAACTAGGAGTCAGGAATGCTTCCAGGGGCAATCCCCATGATGTCCCTGTGTCTTTTGAGCAGTGTTTCCATCATTTTCAGTCGTTTTTAGACCTTAGGCCAGGATCACACATACGCGAGATACGGCCGAGTCTCGCAGGTGAAAACCCAGCTCTGGCACCGGCACTCCGGAGCAGAGCGTTCAGCTCCATGTATTGCTATGCGGCTGCACGCTCCGCTACGGAGTGCCTGCGCCAGAGCTGGGTTTTCACCTGCGAGACTCGGGTGTATGTCGCGTATGTGTGATCCCGGCCTTAGAAGGACTCCCGGGGGTATCGCGGTAAAAATACTCAGGGCTCTCATAGACTTACATTGGGCTCATTGTTATGGCCGAGCACCTGAGTATTCCAATCTGCTCAACCCGAGCATTTTAGTGCTCGCTCATCACTAACCTTAACCCCTTCATGACCCAGCCTATTTTGATGCTAATGACCTGGCCATTTTTTGCAATTCTAACCAGAGTCCCATTATGAGGTAATAACTCAGGAAAACTTCAACGGATCCTAGAGATTGTTTTTTCGTGACATATTGGGCTTCATGTTAGTGGTAAATTTAGATCGACATTTATTGCGTTTATTTGTGAAAAAATTAGAAATTTGGCCAAAACTTTCAAATTTTGAATTTTTATTCTGTTAAACCAAATATTTATGTGACACAAAACAGTTAATAAATAACATTTCCCACATGTCTACTTTACATCAGCATAACTTGGGGGAAAAAATTTTTGTTAGGAAGTTATAAGGGTTCAAAGTTTATCAACAATTTCTCATTTTTCCAGCACAATTTACAAAACCATTTTTTTTAGATACCACATCAAATTTGCAGTCCCTTTGAGGGGCCTACATGACAGAAAACACCCAAAAGTGACTAATTTGTCCTGAGTACGCTGATACCCCATATGTTGGAGAAAACTACTGCATGGGCACACATCGGGGCTTGGAAGGGAAGTAGTGACGTTTGGAACGCAGACTTTGATGAAATGGTCTGCAGGTGTCATGTCACGTTTGGAGAGCCCCTGATGTGCTTAAACAGTGGAAACCTCTCAATTCTAACTCCAACTCTAACCCCAACACACCCCGAACCCCAACCCTAACCACAAACCTAACTGTTATGGACCTGGTGGTTAGGAGCACCCGGCACGACCTGATAGTTAAACTGACACAGGACAAGCTCTGGGATGTGGGAGCTCTGCTGACCGCAACCCCTAATCCTATCACAACAACTAGAAATAGCCGTGGAGCGTTCCTGACTCTCCCTAGACGCCTCTTCACAGCCTAGGAGCTAGCTAGCCCTAGAGATAGAAAATAAAGCCTACCTTGCCTCAGAGAAATTCCCCAAAGGAAAAGGCAGCCCCCCACATATATTGACTGTGAGTAAAGATGAAAGTCACAAACGCAGAAATGAAACAGGTTTCAGCAAAGGGAGGCCAGACTTCCTAAACAGACATAGGATAGGAAAGGTATCTTTGCGGTCAGCACAAAAAACTACAAAAGACCACGCAGAGTGTGCAAAAAGACCTCCGTACTGACTAACGGTGCGGAGATGCCACTCTGCATCCCAGAGCTTCCAGCTAGTAAGGCAAAATCATGATATCCAGCTGGACAAGGCAACAATGAACAAATAATAACGGGAAGGAGCTTAGCTTCTGCTGGAGTAGACAGGTCACCAGAAAGATCCAAGAGCGAACTGAACAAATGCAGGAACATTGACAGCTGGCATGGAGTAATGATCTGAGTGGAGTTAAATAGAGCAGCCAACCAAAGGATAAATCACATCACCTGTGGAAGGAACCTCAGAAGCAGCAGCTCCACTCACAGCCACCAGAGGGAGTCCATGGACAGAACTAGCCGAAGTACCATTCACGACCACAGGAGGGAGTTCGACAACAGAATTCACAACAGTACCCCCCTTGAGGAGGGGTCACCGAACCCTCACCAGAGCCCCCAGGCCGATCAGGATGAGCCAAATGAAAGGCACGAACTAGATCGGCAGCATGAACATCAGAGGCAAAAACTCAGGAATTATCTTCCTGACCATAACCCTTCCACTTGACCAGGTACTGGAGTTTCCGTCTCGAAACACGAGAATCCAAAATCTTCTCCACCACATACTCCAACTCCCCCTCGACCAGCACCGGGGCAGGAGGATCAACGGAGGGAACCATAGGCGCCACGTATCTCCGCAACAACGACCTATGGAATACATTATGGATGGCAAAAGAAGCTGGAAGGTCCAAACGAAATGACACAGGATTAAGAACTTCAGAAATCTTATATGGCCCAATGAAACGAGGCTTAAACTTAGGAGAGGAAACCTTCATAGGAATATGACGAGATGACAACCAAACCAAATCCCCAACACGAAGTCAGGGACCAACACAGCGCCGGCGGTTAGCGAAACGTTGAGCCTTCTCCTGGGACAATGTCAAATTGTCCACTACATGAGTCCAAATCTGCTGCAACCTGTCCACCACAGTATCCACACCAGGACAGTCCGAAGGCTCAACCTGCCCTGAAGAGAAACGAGGATGGAAACCAGAATTACAGAAAAAAGGAGAAACCAAAGTAGCCGAGCTGGCCCGATTATTAAGGGCGAACTCAGCCAAAGGCAAGAAGGACACCCAATCATCCTGATCAGCAGAAACAAAGCATCTCAGATATGTTTCCAAAGCCTGATTAGTTCGTTCGGTTTGGCCATTAGTCTGAGGATGGAAAGCCGAAGAAAAAGACAAATCAATGCCCATCGTAGCACAAAAGGACCGCCAAAACCTCGAAACAAACTGGGAACCTCTGTCCGAGACGATGTTCTCCGGAATGCCATGCAAACGAACCACATGCTGGAAAAACAATGGCACCAAATCAGAGGAGGAAGGCAATTTAGACAAGGGTACCAAATGGACCATCTTAGAGAAGCGATCACAAACCACCCAAATGACCGACATCCTTTGAGAAACAGGGAGATCAGAAATAAAATCCATGGAAATATGCGTCCAGGGCCTCTTCGGGACCGGCAAGGGCAAAAGCAACCCAATGGCACGAGAACAGCAGGGCTTAGCCCGAGCACAAGTCCCACAGGACTGCACAAAAGAACGCACATCCCATGACAAAGAAGGCCACCAAAAGGATCTAGCCACCAAATCTCTGGTACCAAAGATTCCAGGATGACCAGCCAACACCGAACAATGAACCTCAGAGATAACTCTACTAGCCCATCTATCAGGGACAAACAGTTTCTCCGTAGGACAACGGTCAGGTCTATCAGCCTGAAACTTCTGCAGCACACGCCGCAAATCAGGGGAGATGGCAGACAAAATTACCCCCTCTTTAAGAATACCCGCTGGCTCCGGAACACCCGGAGAGTCAGGCACAAAACTCCTTGACAGGGCATCAGCCTTCACATTCTTAGATCCCGGAAGGTATGAAACCACAAAATCAAAACGGGAGAAAAAGAGCGACCATCGAGCCTGTCTAGGATTCAACCGTTTGGCAGACTCGAGATAAGTCAAATTCTTGTGATCCGTCAAGACCACCACGCGATGTTTAGCTCCTTCAAGCCAATGTCGCCACTCCTCGAATGCCCACTTCATGGCCAACGACTCTCGATTGCCAACATCATAATTGCGCTCAGCAGGCGAGAATTTTCTAGAAAAGAAGGCACATGGTTTCATCACCGAGCCATCAGAACTTCTTTGCGACAAAACAGCCCCTGCTCCAATCTCAGAAGCATCAACCTCGACCTGAAACGGGAGCGAAACATCTGGCTGGCACAACACAGGGGCATAAGAAAAACGACGCTTCAACTCCTGAAAAGCCTCTACAGCCGCAGAGGACCAATTGACCACATCAGCACCTTTCTTGGTCAAATCAGTCAACGGTTTAGCAATACTAGAAAAATTAGCGATGAAGCGACGGTAAAAATTAGCAAAGCCCAGGAACTTCTGCAGGCTCTTCACAGATGTCGGCTGAGTCCAATCATAAATGGCCTGAACTTTATCAGGGTCCATCTCGATAGTAGAAGGGGAAAAAATGAAACCCAAAAATGAAACCTTCTGAACTCCAAAGAGACACTTTGACCCCTTCACAAACAAGGAATTCGCACGAAGGACCTGGAACACCATTCTGACCTGCTTCACATGAGACTCCCAATCATCCGAAAAGACCAAAATGTCATCCAAATATACAATCATGAATCTATCCAGGTATTCTCGGAAGATGTCATGCATAAAGGACTGAAACACAGATGGAGCATTAGAAAGCCTGAATGGCATAACCAGGTACTCAAAATGGCCCTCGGGCGTATTAAATGCCGTTTTCCATTCATCGCCCTGTTTAATTCGCACAAGATTATACGCCCCTCGAAGATCTATCTTGGTGAACCAACTAGCCCCCTTAATCCGAGCAAACAAATCAGACAAGGCAGCAGCAAAGGATACTGAAATTTTACTGTGATCTTATTGAGAAGGCGGTAATCAATACAAGGTCTCAAAGAGCCATCCTTCTTGGCCACAAAAAAGAACCCTGCTCCCAATGGTGACGACGACGGGCGAATATGACCCTTCTCCAAGGATTCCTTTATATAACTCTGCATAGCGGCGTGCTCTGGCACAGATAAATTAAACAGTCGGCCCTTAGGAAACTTACTACCAGGAATCAAATTAATAGCACAATCGCAATCCCTATGAGGAGGTAGGGCACCGGATTTGGGCTCTTCAAATACATCCCGGTAATCTGATAAAAACTCAGGGACCTCAGAAGGAGTGGAAGACGAAATTGACAACAATGGAACATCACCATGTACCCCCTGACAACCCCAGCCGGACACAGACATAGATCTCCAATCCAACACTGGATTATGGACCTGTAGCCATGGCAACCCCAAAACGACCACATCATGCAGATTATGCAACACCAAAAAACAAATATCCTCCTGATGTGCAGGAGCCATGCACATGGTCAATTGAGTCCAGTACTGAGGCTTATTCTTGGCCAAAGGCATAGCATCAATTCCTCTCAATGGAATAGGATACTGCAAGTGCTCCAAGAAAAAACCACAGCGCCTGGCAAACTCCAAGTCCATCAAATTCAGGGTAGCACCTGAATCCACAAATGCAATAACAGAATAGGACGACAGAGAGCAAATCAGAGTAATGGACAAAAGAAATTTAGACTGTACCGTACCAATGGTGGCAGACCTAGCGAACCGCTTAGTGCGCTTAGGACAATCGGAGATAGCATGAGTGGATTCACCACAGTAAAAACACAGCCCATTCCGACGTCTGTGTTCTTGCCGTTCAGCTCGGGTCAAAGTCCTATCACACTGCATAGGCTCAGGCCTATGCTCAGGGAATACCGCCAAATGGTGCACAGCTTTGCGCTCACGCAAGCGCCGATCGATCTGAATGGCCAAAGACATAGACTCATTCAGACCAGTAGGCGTGGGAAATCCCACCATGACATCCTTAAGGGCTTCAGAAAGACCCTTTCTGAAAATTGCCGCCAGGGCACACTCATTCCACTGAGTAAGCACAGACCACTTTCTCAACTTCTGACAGTACACCTCCGCTTCATCCTGACCCTGACACAAAGCCAGCAAGATTTTCTCTGCCTGATCCACTGAATTTGGTTCATCATAAAGCAATCCAAGCGCCAGAAAAAACGCATCAACATCACGCAATGCAGGATCTCCTGGCGCAAGGGAAAATGCCCAGTCTTGAGGGTCACCACGCAACAAAGAAATAATGATTTTTACTTGTTGAACGGGGTCACCAGAGGAGCGGGGTTTCAAAGCAAGAAACAGTTTACAATTATTTTTGAAATTCAAGAACTTAGATCTATCCCCAGAAAATAAATCAGGCATAGGAATTCTAGGCTCTAACATCGGATTCTGAACCACAAAATCTTGAATGTTTTCTACCCTTGCAGTGAGATGATCCACACAAGAGGACAGACCTTGAATGTCCATATCTACACCTGTGTCCTGAACCACCCAAAGGATTAGGGGAAAAGAAAGACAAAACACAGTGCAAAGAAAAAAAAATGGTCTCAGAACTTCTCTTATCCCTCTATTGAAATGCATTAATACTTTGGGCCAGCTGTACTGTTATGGACCTGGTGGTTTGGAGCACCCGGCACGACCTGATAGTTAAACTGACACAGGACAAGCTCTGGGATGTGGGAGCTCTGCTGACCGCAACCCCTAATCCTATCACAACAACTAGAAATAGCCGTGGAGCGTTCCTGACTCTCCCTAGACGCCTCTTCACAGCCTAAGAGCTAGCTAGCCCTAGAGATAGAAAATAAAGCCTACCTTGCCTCAGAGAAATTCCCCAAAGGAAAAGGCAGCCCCCCACATATATTGACTGTGAGTAAAGATGAAAGTCACAAACGCAGAAATGAAACAGGTTTCAGCAAAGGGAGGCCAGACTTACTAAACAGACAGAGGATAGGAAAGGTATCTTTGCGGTCAGCACAAAAAACTACAAAAGACCACGCAGAGTGTGCAAAAAGACCTCCGCACCGACTAACGGTGCGGAAATGCCACTCTGCATCCCAGAGCTTCCAGCTAGTAAGGCAAAATCATGATATCCAGCTGGACAAGGCAACAATGAACAAATAATAACGGGAAGGAACTTAGCTTCTGCTGGAGTAGACAGGTCACCAGAAAGATCCAAGAGCGAACTGAACAAATGCAGGAATATTGACAGCTGGCATGGAGTAATGATCTGAGTGGAGTTAAATAGAGCAGCCAACCAAAGGATAAATCACGTCACCTGTGGAAGGAACCTCAGAAGCAGCAGCTCCACTCACAGCCACCAGAGGGAGTCCATGGACAGAACTAGCCGAAGTACCATTCACGACACAGGAGGGAGTTCGACAACAGAATTCACAACACCTAACCCTAACCCTAATTCCAACCCTAACCACAAACCTAACCCTAACACACCCCTAAGCCTAATCCCAACCCTAACCCTAATCCCAACCCTAACCCTAACTTCAGCCCCAACCCTAACCCTAATTTTAGCCCCAACCCTAACTTTAGCCCAACTCTAACCCTAATGGGTAAACTGGGGTGGAGGGGCAATCACCGGGGCAGAGGGGCCATCAGCGGGACAGGGGGCCATCAGCAGGGCAGGGGTGATCCCTGGAGCAGGGGGCAATCGCCGGGCAGGAGGTGATCAGGGGGGCAGGGGAGCCATCAGCAGGACAGGGGGTGATCATCGGGGCAGAGGGTGATCACCGGGGCAAGGGGCAGTCACTGGGAGGCCATCAGCGGGGCAGGGGGTGATCAGGGGGGCAATCAGGGGGGCAGGAGGCCATCAGCGGAGCAGGAGGTAATAGTCGGGGCAGGGGGTGATCAGGGGTCAATCAGTGGGGCAGGGGGCGATTGCTGGGGCAGGGGGCCCATCAGCGGGGCAGGGGGTGATTGGGGGGGCAGGAGAAGGATCAGGAGGGGATAGGGGGGCAGGGAGTGATGGGGTGATCACTGGGGCAGGGGGGGTGATCACCATTGGGCAGGAGGGGGCTGTTAGGTGTGGGGGGCAGGAGCAGGCTGAGGAGATGCAGATGGAGGTAAAGCCAGCAGCATCAGCGGGGGGCAGGGGGTGATCACCGGGGCAGGGGAGAGGGAGCAGAGGTCGGGGGTGGAATCAGCAGTGGGGAGTACCTGATTGTGGCATTAGCAGCGGCGGCGGTGGCAGCAGTGATTGCCATCAGTCGGTGGCAGGCAGCATGCAGGCACGTCGCTTTTTAGCTTCCAAGGACTGGATGAAGTTGGAGAGTGAGGCAGCCATACTTTACTACGTCCCTCCAGATCTGCTTGGAGAGACAGTGTCACATGGATGCTAGCTCCAATCAGATCTGGGGGGTGACAAAAAGGTCACCAGAAGCGATCGTAGCCACGGGGAGTGCAAAGCCACCCCTCGGGCTTAAGTACAAGTCTCCCTGTACCTGCAGGTCGGGTGACATTTCAGTTAACCCGTTCACCTGACCTGCAGGAACGCGATCCCGCCATGAAGCCACATAGGCATCACAGGTCGGATTGGCACTGACTTTCATGATGCCTACGTGGTGTCACAGGTCAGGAAGGGGTTGAACACAGTGATATAATATACAGGGTGGGCCATTTATATGGATACACCAAAATAAAATGGGAATGGTTGGTGATATTAACCTCCTGTTTGTGGCACATTAGTATATGGGAGGGGAAAACTTTTCAAGATGGGTGGTGACCATGGCCGCCATTTTGAAGCCAGCCATTTTGGATCCAACTTTATTTTTTCCAATGCAAAGAGGGTCATGTGACACATCAACCTTATTGAGGATTTCACAAGAAAAACAATGGTGTGCTTGATTTTAACATATCTTTATTCTTTCATGAGTTATTTACAAGTTTATGAACACTTATAAAGTGTGTTCAAAGTGCTGCCCATTGTGTTGGATTGTCAATGCATCCCTCTTCTCCCACTCTTGACACACTGGTAGCAACACCGCAAAAGAAATGCTAGCACAGGCTTCCAGCATCCATTGTTTCAGATGCTGCACATCTCATATCTTCACAGCATAGACAATTGCCTTCAGATGACCCCAAAGATAAAAGTCTAAGGGGGTCAGATTGGGAGACCTTGGTGGCCATTCAACTGGCCCATGATGACTAATCCACTTTCCAGGAAACTGTTCATATAGGAGTGCTCGGACCTGACACCCATAATGTGGTGTTGCACCACCAAATTAACTTTTTGATGATATTCTAATTTTGACAGAAGCACCTGTAAGTATTTATAAAAAGCGGAACCAAAATAAATGTCTAGTTATGCAGAAAGAATAAAAAGTCTTGGCATAAAATACATATGTTGCAAAACCGAAAGATTTCACAATGTTACTTTTAATGTGATCTGGAAATAACCTTCAACTATAATTGCATATAAAGGAACACTTATGAACAATGGAACAGAGGAAGCATGCTGATACCCTTAGGAGCCAATTAAATACCAACTGATTCTAACATAGCTAAGGTTTTATGGCATCAGTGAATTATACCAGGTGCACAAGTTTTCATGCCCACCTCTATACTTTTCTGAGCCTTATATGCTACAACCATGATTCACTGCATGGGGTAGGCTTACAGCATGGGCATGACTCTTTAGTGCATATTAGGAAATATCATTTAGAGCAACTTCCAAATATACATGGTATGGTTCTCTGTAATGGAGCTTTCTGAATGCATTGCCTAACAGGCTTCAGAAGTAAAATTTTCATAGCTGTCATTTTCCACTGTAATTTGATAACATACATGTAAATGCAAATAAAATTCATTGCTGTAAAATTGTCAGTATTTTTAGCTGGCAGAAGAAGTACAGCTGCATTAACTTTGGATCATTGCTGTTGGCGAGCCATTAAAAATGGCTCCATTTCTGGGCATATCAATTTACTGTATTAGAGACAAGCAAATTTGATAAGGTTCAAATTTGCCAAATCAGGCTGATATTCAATTTGCAGCAAATGTATTATCTGCCAATTGAATGGCCCTTCTATGCTCTGGGATATGGAGAGACTAAAGGGCATAATACTGTACATGTAAGCACTCACCTCATCGTTCACGTTAACAGCTCATTGTCTAGGCCAGGATGTCCTGAACTAGCATGTTCAGGGCCTAGTCACGGCTGAAATTCCTGGCCTAACATGAAAATGCCCTTCGTGGTAAGAAGAGACATTTTTTGTAACCTTTGCCAACACTCTACTATTCAGCAAAACGTCCAACCAGCCACCATTTTGCTGGATTTGGGCATACGGATATTTGGATAAATTCACCCATCTCTACTGCTAATGCATATTTTTTGTAAAGATGCTGTAAAAAACACTGTAAAATATCATAGCTCCTAAGGAAAGATAGACTTTAAAATTATCAGTGGCCTTTAACACCTTAAAGACCTTTGACATATATTTACGTCAAAGATCGTGTTCCTGCCTTTTATGTGGGCTTGCATGGGGAGCTTACATTTTTCCCTGCATATGATTTAAGCAGTGCTCCACCCACGGCTGTTAACAAGTTAAATCTCACTGTCAATCACTGACAGCTGTATTTAACAGGCGCCGACCGGAAACTCAGCAATCATCACACTCCGGCACTAGTCACGTGATCCTCCTGTGATTGTCAGCCAGTGGCCGGCATTCACAGAAGATAGTGCTTTTAGTTATACATTGCAGTGCCTATGTACTGTTATGTGTAGCACAGTTGATCGGACAATCACAGCTTCAATTCTCTTAAGGGGATTAATAAATTGAAAGGTAAGAAAAAAGTTTTTACAATTATGAAAACAGTAATAAAAAAAGTTCAAATCACGATCCTTTTGTCACATTAAAAAGAAAACAAATTAAAAGTAAAAATATATTTGATATTGCTGTGTTCATAAAATTCCAATTTATTAAAATATCAAATAAATTTACATGATTGCTAAACAGCGTAATAAGTAAAAAAATCAAAACTCCAGAATTGCAGTATTTTGGCCGTTGCAACATTGCAATGAAATGCAATACGAGGTGATCCAAAAATCGTATCTACCCCAAAATGGTATCAATAAAAAGCTCAGCTCATGGTGCAAAAATTAAGCCATCAATCAGCCCCATTTCATGAAAAATAAAAACCCTCCTCGTCTCTGAAAATAATGACATGGGCAAAAAAAATGTTCATACAAATTTTCCATGTGTTTGGTATCTGCATACTCGTACTAACCTGGGGAGTCATATTGTCAGATCAGTTTTACCATGTAGTGAACACGGTACATTAAAAAAAAAAAACAATTGTGGAATTGAATTTTTCTTGCAATTTCAAAGCATTTGGATTTCTTTTGCTTTTCAGTGCATTACAGGATGAAATCAATGGTGTTATTGAAAAGCACAAATTGTCCCACAAAAAACAGGCCCCCATATGGCCATATTGATGGTAAAATAAAAATGTTCTTGGAATAAGGGGAGGAAAAAACAAAAGCTCAAAAATAGAATATCACAAGGTCATGAAGGGCTTAACAATTTTTTGTGTTGTTTTACTATTCTCAAGAAAGACAGGATCTTGTACTTTATTAAGTGTCATGGTAAATCATCATAAAAGATAGATTCTTACCAATTGGGCATTGGTGATATAAATGCTTTGACCCAACAGCTAGAATAATTACTGTCTAGTCCTCTCCGCATATGGTCATTACTAGGGTTGAGCGACTTTTACTTTTATAGGATCGGGTCGGGTTTCACGAAACCCGACTTTCTCAAAAGTCGGGTCGAGTGAAATCGGCCGATCCTATAGAAAAGTCGGGGTCGGGGTCGGCCGAAACACGAAACCCAATGCAGTGCAATGGGATACTATGGTTCCCAGGGTCTGAAGGAGAGGAAACTCTCCTTCAGGCCCTGGGATCTATATTTAAGTGTAAAATAAAGAATTAAAATAAAAAATATTGCTATACTTACCCTCTGACGCGCCCTGGTACTAACCGGCAGCGTTCCTTCCTTCCGAAGGTCCTTCAAGCGCTGATTCTTAGGAAGGAAGGCTGCCGGAAAGAAGCAGGGCGCGTCCTAAGAATCAGCGCTTGAAGGACCTTCGGAAGGAAGGAAGGCTGCCGGTTAGTACCAGGGCGCGTCAGAGGGTAAGTATAGCAATATTTTTTATTTTAATTCTTTATTTTACACTTAAATATGGATTCCGATACCGATTTCCGATATTGCAAACATATCGGAACTCGGTATCGGAATTCCGATACCAGATTCAGAAGATCGCCGACCTCATGGCCGACCCCACACAGGGTCGGGTCGGGTTTCATGAAACCCGACTTTGCCAAAAGTCGGCGACTTCTGAAAATGGCCGACCCGTTTCGCTCAACCCTAGTCATTACGTGCTCCCTTGCTATCATACTCTAATGCAGATCTGGACAAAGTGCTGCCGGGGGCCACATCGGGCTCTCTCATTGTTCTGGTCCAGCCCGTGGACCGAGACAGCTGAAGGACCGAACCGGTGGCCCACGGTGGCACAGTGCCCTCCGTCACCTGCTGTCCATCCACCACTGTCACCGCTATCCGCATCCAAAGAATGCAGACAGGAGTGAATACATTTGTGGAGGGACGTGGGAGTGGGACGCCAGCTTCCTATTCCACCAATCAGCATGTGAAGTAATTTCAGTGTCAGCTGTGCAATGCAGAGAGTCAGTGTAATGGAGACAGGAGCTGAGGCAGAGCACCGAGGCAACGGGAGCAAGGTGAGTAGGTGGTGTTTATTTTTTCATTTGCATGGGATGATTGTGTATACATAAGAGGCTATGGGGAGCTCATGCTGTATATAGGAGGCTATGTGGGGCTCATACTGTATATGAGAGGCTAATTGTGGGCTCATACTCTATATAGGAGCTATGTGGGGCTCATGCTGTATATATGTAGGCTAAGTAGGGTTCATGCTGTATATGGAAACTATGTGGGGACTCATGCTGTATATGGGAGCCTGTGAGGCTCATACTGTATATATGAGGCTATGTGGCCTTCATACTGTATATGGAAGGCTATGTGGGCTCAAGCTGTATATGGGAGACTATGTGGGTCTCATGCTGCGTATGGGAGGCTATGTGGGGGCTCACACTGTATATGGAAGGCTATATAGGCTTCACACTGTTTATGGGAGGCTATGTAGGGCTCACACTGTTTATTGGAGACTATGTGGGGCTCATGCTGTATATAGGAGGCTATGTTGGGCTTATGCTGTATACGGGTGGCTATGTGGGGGCTCATACTGTATATAGTGGGCTATGTGAGGGTTCTTATGATATATATGGGTGGTGTGTACTCATACTTTATATAGGGGGCTGTGTTCGGGCTCATATGGTATATAGGGGGATGTCAGCATACTTAATACTGCTCAATATTAAGTAATACAATTAATATAAAATAATTATAATTAATATGTTAATATTAATATTGAGCAGAATTAATTTCAGCCTGTTGGTTCACCCCTCCATAACAATCACAGTGTCTCATCTGGCACCTTGGGAACATTAATTGCCCACCACTGTGAATATTGAGGGTCACACTGGATGGACCCCAAATTATATGCCACCAGTGTTTGTGACAAGAGAATACTTAAAACTGAAATGATTTCTGTATCTTTACTGTTTGCTTCCACCATGTAGATCCTACTGTAGAGCGGTAGATGGGCTTTACTTCACTAGGGGAGAAACGTTCAGTTCACTGCCATGGCAGTTAATCTAAAATAGCCTAGTCAAGACAAGGTGGCTTGTTTGGTAAACCCCTCACCAGTCAGTGGGCACCCAGCAGCACATGCCCTAATTGCCCGCTAAGTGACACCTCTTCTGATCTGATTTTCTGACAGGTAAAGGAATTGTGGAAGTTGTATATACACCGTAGGTTCCTCAGCTGTCTTTACTCTAGATCAGATGCTCCAGCTCATTCTTTTAATTTTATTTATACTGTAGTTACTTTTTATTTTTACTTTTAGTGCTACAATCAATGGCAAAGACCCAGACTGTTTGTTGAAAAGTCAGAATCAAAGTGCCCTATATCATGCATGGAGTCAGATGGGACATTGCTTAGCGGATCACTGTAATGTGTATATGTAGCTACGGTATGTCCATGTGATTGATGCCTGTATAAATGCAATTATTTTTAAGCCATTTCAAATTGCTTTTCCAAAGACATATTGATTTAAATAGCAACTTACTGTAAATTGTAACAATCGTTTCATTTATTTCTGCTTTCTTTCTATAATGTTCAATTATGAACATGACACTTAATCTTTGTTAGGACCATAGCTTCTCTCTTAGGGAGACTATAATAGTGTTGCCTTTCTGACAAATGATGTAGCAGTGATCTGTAAATGTAGCTGCTTTAGTGACCGGACAAAAAATAATGACACATTTACAGTGAACAATAGCATAACCCGTCTGAACTACAACATAGCTTAGAAGAATATAGGAAAACAATAGGTAAGTCGTTATACACTGGTGGTTAGAGGCTTTCAGCCACAATTTCTAGGGTCATTTGTACACAAAATGTGCAATTTCACATTTTTCTATATGTCTTCTCCCTTTAAATAACATAACATTTTAGTTAGAAAATATATTAAATAGTATCTTAGTTTGCTTTCCATATTTGTCACACTTTCGACAATAGAAATCTCCGAATAGTGCCAATTGGTTTAAACAGACTGGTTTCTATAAAGAGAAATCAGTCCCCACATTTTCAGCTAGGTAAACCATTAATATGGGCATACAGGTTATAGAATGAAGAAGAAAGGGATCCCTGTCTCACATCTCATGTCTTGTTTCAATGATCTTTTAAGACTTTATGTCCTTTTTCCTTCCGTGCAGGTACCGGCGAGTCGCTGATACTTTGAGTCCAATGTCGGGAGTACACCTTTAGGCCGGTTTCACACGTCAGTGGCTCCGGTACGTGTGGTGACAGTTTCCTCACGTACCGGAGACACTGACTCACATAGACACATTGAAATCAATGTGTCTCTGCACATGTCAGCGTGTTTTCACGGACCGTGTGTCCGTGTGCAAAACACGTAGACATGTCAGTGTTCGTGGGAGCGCACGGATTACACGGACCCATTAAAGTCAATGGGTCCATGTAAAACACGTACCGCACATGGATGCTGTCCGTGTGCAGTCCGTGTGCCGTGCAGGAGACAGTGCTACAGTAAGCGCTGTCCTCCCCACGTGGTGCTGAAGCCGCCATTCATATCTTCTTTCCAGCAGCGTTCGCTAGCGAGAAGATATGAAATATCCTTTTTTTTTTCTTCTTGTTTTCGTGTTTAAAATAAAGATCCCTGGGGTGGAGCCACATATTCATGACTGTAATGGGCGGCCCCACGTGGCCGCTCAAACAGGAGGTGCGGCAAGGACAGGACGCTGCGAGGGAGCCGGGTGAGTATTTTCTTAACAGCGGGGGGGCGCATGGGGGGTGGGAGGGGGGTGGGGACAGGGATCTTTATTTTAAACACGAAAACAAAAAAAAAAGAAAAAAAAAAGGATTTTTCATATCTTCTTGCCAGCGAACGCTGCTGGAAAGAAGATATGAATGGCGGCTTCAGCACCAGATGCAGGGGACAGAGCTTACTTGTAGTGCTGTCTCCTGCACGGTTCGTGTGGTACCCAGTTGGCACACAAGCGGCACACGGCTGCCGCACGTGTGCCACACTGATGTTCACGGTAAGCACACGGACACACGGATAATTCCGGTACCGATTTTTCCGGTACCGGAATTATTTGGACGTGTGAGACTGGCCTTACTACGCATTGGAGAACACTGGGATCGAAAATACCAGTGACTCACCGACACCTGTGCAGTAGGAAAGTGAAGCCTGTGACCTTAAAAGAGTGGAATACGGAGGAGGAACACAGGAAGATGGATGCACGAGATTGAAGCACCCAATGTCACAGGGACGTATGAATGATGAGGGGCAAGAAAGATGCTAAAGAAGTGCAGAGGCAGCGTTTTCTTCCTACAGCAGCCAGCCCAGAACCTGGAAGAGATCATTAACATAAAGTCATATGATTTCTCAGCAACAAGATATAAGATGTGAGACAGACAGATGTCATTTTTTTATTCACTCTATAATCTGTATGCCCATATTAACATAGTTAGTAAGGCCGAAAAAAACATTTGTCCATCCAGTTCAGCCCATATTCCATCATAATAAATCCCCAGATCTACGTCCTTCTACAGAACCTAATACCTGTATGATACAATATTGTTAATGGTTTACTAGCTCAAATGTGTTCACAGATTCCCTTTAAGTAACAGCCTATGGACAAGTTTTGAGCGGAAAGCACCCATGATTTTGTAGACTCATACAACTCTTTTTAAAGGGAACCTGTCACCCCGTTTTTTCAGTACGAGATAAAAATACTGTTAAATAGGGCCTGAGCTGTGCGTTACTATAGTGTATTTTGTGTACCCTGATTCCCCACCTATGCTGCCGAAATAACTTACCAAAGTCGCCGTTTTCGCCTGTCAATCAGGCTGGTCAGGTCATATGGGCGTGGCGACATCGCTGTTTCTTCCCCCAGATCTTGCATATATTTCCGTTGGTGGCGTAGTAGTTTGCGCATGCCCATCTTCTGAATCCACTGGGCAGGAGAAGAAAAAACGCGCTATTTCCCTGGTATTTTTATCTTGTACTGAAAAAACGGGGTGACAGGTTCCCTTTAAGAATAACTAAACTTTTGTTTTTCCAATAAATTTTGACTACCATGGAAAGTTATAAAACTTTGCAAATCGTTTTATAAGTAGATTTGTTTTCATTCCTGCAAAAAAATGCATGGAAGTTGCTTCCAAACTGTGTATGTAATTAACTACAGGGATAAGTTACTGCAGGGGAAGGCTCAAACTGTCAGAGATTGATCCGAGTGTCATCTGAGTGTAATCCGATTCTCTGACACGAGAGAATCGTGCCACAGGTGTGAAGAGGCTGGAGAAAGTAATTTATCCATCTTCTCAATTGTCTCTGTGAGCATACATCGGACTGCACTCGGATGACATCCGAGTGCAGGCCAATGTTTCACACGCACCCAGATTTGTATGGGTACCTGGAATCCAATCCTCGGATGCGCTTGGAGCATGTCGCATACATACAAGTGCTTCTCACTAAATTAGAATATCATCTAAAAGTTAATTTATTTCCGTTCTTCATTAAAAAAGTGAAAGTCATACATTATATCGAGTCATTACAAACAAAGTGATCTATTTCAAGTGTTTATGTTGATGATTATGGCTTACAGCCAATGAAAACTCAAAAGTCATTATCTCAGTAAATTAGAATACTTTATTACACCAGCCTGAAAAATAATTTTAGAATCCGAAATGTTGGTCTACTGAAATGTATGTTCAGTAAATGCGCTCAATACTTAGTTGGGACTCCTTTGCATCAATCACTGCATCAATGCGGCGTGGCCTGGAGTTGATCATCCTGTGGCACTGCTGAGATGTTATGGAAGCCCAGGATGCTTTGATAGCAGCCTTCAGCTCGTCTGCATTGTTGGGTCTGGTGTCTCATCTCCTCTTGACAATACCCCATAGATTCTCTACAGAGTTAAGGTCAGATAAGTTTGCCGGCCAATCAAGCACAGTGAAACTCATTTTTAAACCAGGTATTGGTACTTTTGGCAGTGTGGACATGTGCCAAGTCCTGCTGGAGAATGAAATTTCCATCTCCAAAAAGCTTATTGGAAGAGGGAATCATGACGTGGTCTAAAATGTCTGCATTGACTTTTGCCTTGATAAAACACAGTGGACCTACACCAGCAGGTGACATGGTCCTCAAACCATTGCTGATTGTGGAAACTTCACACTAGACCTCAAGCAGCTTGGATTGTGGCCTCTCCACTCTTCCTCCAGACTCTGGGACCTTGATTTCCAAATGAAATGCAAAATTTACTGCAGACTGGGGAAAATCAGGATCTTGGATATCACTTACATGCAATTTTTTACAGGAATGAAGACAAATCCCCTGTAAACTGATGTGCAACGCTGAATAGCTTTCCCTGCTGGACAAACATAATAAATAAGTTTAGTTATTCTTTCAGCTATGTACTGTATTAAGCCCATACTCAATTTATTACTCAGACCAAGATTTCAGACTTCACCAATGCAATTTTCCCATATATGGCATATCAGAAGATCACTTTACATGGATGTCCAATATAAAGGATGTTTTGAAAACGAATATCTTCTGACATGTTGTATTAATGTATCATAAGAAAGTAGGTGACCACTTTCTCCGGGCTTTCAAAGTCTCATGACAAACTGCCAGGTCATTGGACAGAATTTGGTGCATAAAAGGTTGTCCTCTTGACCAAATGAAATATTGTAATAATGATATTTAGTGCCTGCGTACCTGCAGGTTCTCATCATCTGCTTCTGTAAAGTTCTAGAAGGAGATCACAGGATGCAGTGTTACGTCTACTGTAGGGTATGGAGGGGGGGGGCAGGGCAATTGAAGTAGGCATAATAGGCATAACACAAAAAAAATGGTTTGGACAAATATCTACTTTAAGTGGGCTTAACCCCCAATTTATGAAGTACTATTATGTCATATGTTGGGTACCAGCCTTCCAAGAAGGCTCAGAAGGAGAGCCTGCATTATTGCCAGCAGATGATGGCAGTGTTATTCATCCATAATCTGCCTACAGTAGAACTAAGTTGAGCAGACATCTGCCAGTTGCTGATGCAGAAAAAAAATACTATAAGTAATCAAAAGGTGTACCCAAAAGTGGTATCAATTAAAAAAAAATCAATTCAGGGCACACAAAAAACTAACAAAAAAAAATAAAAAACACTAGCCCTCTCATAGCTCTATCAACTCAAAATGAAACGTTATCTATGAATCTTGGAACATGATCTCACAAGCAAAAAAAAAAAGAATTTTCATTTTGTTTTCACTATATACCATGGAACCTGGAATCTCCATTTCTGGTTTGTGTTCAGTAAAGGAGGGATCTTTCTGTTTAAGTTAATGACCAATGCTGTATGTAAAGGGCAGTTAGGAGAGAGAGATCGATGGACTGACTCATTTCAATAGCTAACCCAACGCCTTCTCTGCCTTTACAGGAGTGTTCAAAATTACAGCACTCCAATATGACTGACCAGATAAATCACTGTTTTTGGTATAAATTATATTACGACTTGTCAAACAATTTACCGGTTGGTGCAGTAGATTCTAAACAAAACCAACAGACTTCACATTCATGATCTGCATGTTTTTGACTCTGTGCATTAAATTAAAAGGGGGTGTGTTCAAAATAATAGCAGTGTGGAGTTCAATTAGTGAGATCAATCATTCTGTGAAGAAATAGATGTGAATCAGGTGGTCCATATTTAAGGGTGACGCCAGGACATGTTGTACATGCATTTCTCTTTGAAAGCCTGAGAAATATGGGTCGATCGATAAATTGTTCAGAAGAACAGTGTACTTTGATTAAAAAGTTGATTGGAGAGGGTCAAACTCATAAAGGAGTGCAGAAAATAATAGGCTGTTCAGCTAAAATGATCTCCAGTGCTTTAAAATGGAAAGCCAAACCAGAGAGGCGTAGAAGAAAATGGAAGACTACCATTGGAATGGATGGCAGAATAGCCAGAATGGCAAAGGCCCAGCCAATGATCAGCTTCAGGATGATGGAAAAGTCTCAAGTTACCTGTAAGTTTTGTGACAATTAGGTTGGAATCACCCTACCGTACAACACGGTCGAGTGCTATGTGATAAAATATCGCATAGCATTCACCCTAGTGTTACTCTATGGAGCAGCTCAGCTCTGCAATTATTTTCTCATGCCAAATCTATGATTAGCAGCAAGACTCAGCTCACTCGCACAAATATAAAGTCTATGGGTGCGAGTGACAACGCACAGCACTCAGATATCATCCGAGTGCGATACGATATAAGCCAACAACGGCAGCATCGGATGCCATAAGTTGGTGTGACTCCGGGCTTAGAAGATGCTTGTGTGAAGCTAATCTCTTAGCAAGAAGTCCCCGCAAAGTCCCACTGTTAAAAAAAGATATGTACTAAAGCAGATACGATGTGTCAAAGAACACACCAACTGGCCTAAAGAGAAATGGAGAAACATTTTGTGGACTGATGAAAGTAAATTTGTTCTTTTTGATAGAACACTTGTGATGTGACATTTAGGGTATGTGCACACGTGAGGATTTCTTGCAGAAATTTTCCTGACAAAAAACGGACATTTCTACCAGAAATCTGCATGCGTTTTTGACGCGTTTTTGGTGCGTTTTTTCCCAAATGCATAGAATAGCGGGAAAAATGTAGAAAATCCGCAAAATTAATGAACATGCTGCTTTTTTTACCGCAATGCGGAAAAAAACGCATCATGTGCACAAAACATGCAGAATGCATTCTAAATGATAGGATGCATAATGTATGCATTTTTAATGGATTTTTATAACGTTATCACGGAAAAACCGCGAAAAAACCTGAACGTGTGCACATAGCCTAAAATTGCCAGTTTTGAGGCAAAGCCAACAAAATTTGGGATATAGTCTAAGCATCCTGGGCTGGAATAACAGTTGACAGTTGAGTTGAGTGACTTTTACTTTTTTAGGATCGAGTCGGGATTTGCGAAACCCGACTTTGTCAAAAGTCGGGTTGGGTGAAATCAGCCAATTATTGCGAAAAGTCGGGGGCCGACTGAAACACGAAACCCAATCCAATTCAATGGCGACTCAAAGTTGGCAGTGAGTGGAGGACAGGAAAACACCTTCAGTGCCCATTTTAATGCCAAAAACATCAATTCTTATTTCTTAAGCTTGTCCTTGCTAGTCCTTGCCAGTTGTCAATGTTTCTTCTGAAGTGTTGGATCACTTTCTGGTTTCTCCTGCTTAGCTGCCAATTCAGCAAAGATAAGTGTCTGGTTTTTGTTTCTGTGGCACACATGCAGTGTGCTTATATTCTGTGCTATTCATTTGTTTTTCTCTTGTCCAGCTTAGACTGTGTCAGTGTTTTCTCAGTCTTGTTGGATTTTCTGGAGTTGCAGATATACGCTCCACATCTTTAGTTAGATGGTGGAGTTTTTGTATTTTCTGCTGTCCTATCCTTTCCTATCTAGCTAGTGTGTGCCTCATTTGCTAAATCCTGTTTCCTGCCTGCGTGTGTCTTTTCCTCTACTACTCACAGTCAATATTTGTGGGGGGCTGCCTATCCTTTGGGGTTCTGCTCTGAGGCAAGGTAGAAATTCCTATTTCCATCTATAGGGGTATTTAGTCCTCCGGCTGTGTCGAGGTGTCTAGGTTTTGTTAGGCACACCCCACGGCTAATTCTAGTTGCGGTGATAAGATCAGGGTTTGCGGTCAGTATAGTTACCACCTACTCCAGTGAAAGTTTTCATGCTGCTCCAAGGTCACCTGATCATAACAGTACAACTGGCCCATAATGAGTTAAATGCATCTCAGAGGAAGGGAAGAAAGGTCTTGAGCCATTTTTTTTTCTTCAGTCTACTTTGTCTTCTCCTCCCTCTTTATCTCTGGTTGGCTGAAGAGCCTTGTGCTAGCATGAATGTTCAGGAATTAGCTTCTCGTGTAGACCAGCTTGCTGCTAGGGTACAGGGTATTTCTGATTATATTGTTCAGACTCCTGTTTTAGAACCGAAGATTCCTACTTCTGATTTGTTTTTTGGTGACAGGTCCAAATTTTTGAGTTTTAAAAACAACTGTAAACTGTTTTTTGCTTTGACACCTCGATCTTCCAGTGATTCCATTCAGCGGGTAAAAATTGTCATCTCCCTGCTGCGTGGCGACCCGCAGGATTGGGCATTTTCCCTGGAATCTGGGAATCCGGCTTTGCTTGATGTAGACTCCTTTTTTCAGGCTTTGGGATTGTTATATGATGAACCTAATTCTGTGGATCAAGCTGAGAAGACCTTGTTGGCCCTATCTCAGGGTCAAGAGGCGGCAGAATAGTATTGTCACAAAATTCAGAAAATGGTCGGTGTTGACTAAACGGAATAATGATGCTTTGGCGGCAATTTTCAGAAAGGGTCTTTCTGAATCCGTTAAAGATGTTATGGTGGGGTTTCCCACGCCTTCCGGTCTGAGTGATTCTATGTCTCTGGCCATTCAGATTGACCGGCGCTTGCGGGAGCGCAGAACTGTGCGCGCTGTGGCGTTATCCTCAGAGCAAATTCCTGAGCCTATGCAGTGTGACAGGATTCTGTCTAGAACGGAATGACAAGGTTTCAGACGTCAGAATAGGTTGTGTTATTATTGTGGCGACGCTTCTCATGTCATTTCTGTCTGCCCTAAGCGGACAAAGAGGATCGCCAGTTCAATTACCATCAGTACTGTACAACCTAAATTTTTATTATCTGTGTCCTTGATCTGCTCATTGTTATCATTTTCTGTCATGGCGTTTGTGGATTCAGGCGCCGCCTTGAACTTAATGGACTTTGAGTTTGCCAAGCGTTGTGGTTTTCCCTTGCAGCCTTTGCAGTACCCTATTCCTTTAAGGGGCATTGATGCTACACCCTTGGCTAAAAATAAGCCCCAGTTTTGGACACAGGTGACCATGCGCATGGCGCCAGTCCATCAGGAAGATTGTCGATTTCTGGTGTTGCATAATTTGCATGATGCTATCGTGCTGGGTTTTCCGTGGTTGCAGGTACATAATCCTGTGTTGGATTGGAAGTCCATGTCTGTGACTAGTTGGGGTTGTCAGGGGGTTCATAATGATGTTCCTTTGATGTCAATCTCCTCTTCTTCCTCTTCTGAAATTCCAGAGTTTTTGTCTGATTTTCAGGATGTAGTCGATGAGCCCAAGTCCAGTTTCCTTCCACCGCACAGGGACTGCGATTGTGCTATTGACTTGATTCCAGGCTGTAAGTTTCCTAAGGGTCGACTTTTTTCAACCTGTCTGTACCTGAACATACCGCCATGCGGAGCTATATTAAGTAGTCTTTGGAGAAAGGGCATATTCGACCATCTTCTTCACCGTTGGGAGTGGGGTTCTTTTTTGTTGCTAAAAAAGATGGTTCCTTGAGACCCTGTATTGATTATCGCCTCTTGAATAAGATCACGGTCAAGTTTCAATACCCTTTACCTTTGCTTTCCGATTTGTTTGCTAGGATTAAGGGAGCTAGTTGGTTTACTAAGATTGACTTCGGGGGGGGGCATATAATCTTGTTCGCATTAAGCAGGGTGATGAATGGAAAACTGCATTTAACACGCCTGAAGGCCATTTTGAATACCTTGTGATGCCATTCGGACTCTCTAATGCTCCATCTGTTTTTCAGTCCTTCATGCATGATATCTTCCGGACTTATCTTGATAAATTCTTGATTGTATATTTGGACGATATTTTGATTTTTTCCG
Organism: Ranitomeya imitator; assembly: GCF_032444005.1. Lineage (NCBI taxonomy): Eukaryota > Metazoa > Chordata > Amphibia > Anura > Dendrobatidae > Ranitomeya > Ranitomeya imitator. Next base: position 558,729,942 of record NC_091284.1, on the reverse strand, counting down.
ATGATTGGGAGTCTCATGTGCAACAGGTCAGGATGGTATTTCAGATCCTTCGTGACAATGCTTTGTTTGTGAAAGGGTCTAAGTGTCTCTTTGGGGTGCCGAAGGTTTCTTTTAAGGGCTTTATTTTTTCTCCCTCGTCTATAGAGATGGATCCGGTTAAGGTTCAGGCCTTTCATGATTGGATTCAGCCCACTGTTGTGAATTCTGTTATCGAACTCCCTCCTGTGGTCATGGATGGTACTTCGGCGAGTTCTGTCCATGGACTCCCTCTGGTGGCTGTGAGTGGAGCTGCTGCTTCTGAGGTTCCTTCCACAGGTGACTTAGTTTATTCTTTGGCTGGCTGCTCTATTTAACTCCACTCAGATCGTTACTACATGCCAGCTGTCAATGTTCTTGTACTGGTTCAGTTCGCTCTTGGATCTTTCTGGTGACCTGTCTACTCCAGCAGAAGCTAAGTCCCTGCTAGTTAATTATTTGTTCATTGTTTTCTTGTCCAGCTTGCTATCATGATTTTGCCTTGCTAGCTGGAAGCTCTGGGATGCAGAGTGGCACCTCCACATCGTGAGTCGGTGCGGGGGTCTTTTTGTAGTTTTTGTGCTGACCGCAAAGATACCTTTCCTATCCTCAGTCTGTTTAGTAAGTCTGGCCTCCTTTGCTGAAACCTTTTTCATTTCTGTGTTTGTGACTTTCATCTTAACTCACAGTCAATATTTGTGGGGGGCTGCCTTTTCCTTTGGGGAATTTCTCTGAGGCAAGGTAGGCTTTATTTTCTATCTCTAGGGCTAGTTAGCTCTTAGGCTGTGAAGCGGCGTCTAGGCAGAGTTAAGTACGCTCCATGGCTATTTCTAGTGTGTGTGATAGGATTAGGGGTTGCGGTCAGCAGAGTTCCCACTTCCCAGAGCTTGTCCTGTGTTAGTTTAACCATCAGGTCGTTCCGGGTGCTCCTAACCACCAGTTCCATAACAGTACAGCTGGCCCAAAGTGTTAATGCATCTCAATAGAGCGATAAGAGAAGTTCTGAGACCATTTTTTTTTCTCTGCAGTGTGTTTTGTCTTTCTCTTCCCCTTAACCTCTGGGTGGTTCAGGACACAGGTGTAGATATGGACATTCAAGGTCTGTCCTCTTGTGTGGATCATCTCACTGCAAGGGTACAAAACATTCAAGATTTTGTGGTTCAGAATCCGATGTTAGAGCCTAGAATTCCAATTCCTGATTTGTTTTCTGGGGATAGATCTAAGTTCCTGAATTTCAAAAATAATTGTAAACTGTTTCTTGCTTTGAAACCCCGCTCCTCTGGTGACCCCGTTCAACAAGTAAAAATCATTATTTCTTTGTTGCGTGGCGACCCTCAAGACTGGGTATTTTCCCTTGCGCCAGGAGATCCTGCATTGCGTGATGTAGATGCATTTTTTCTGGTGCTTAGATTGCTTTATGATGAACCAAATTCAGTGGATCAGGCAGAGAAAATCTTGCTGGCTTTGTGTCAGGGTCAGGATGAAGCGGAAGTATATTGTCAGAAGTTGAGAAAGTGGTCTGTGCTTACTCAGTGGAATGAGTGTGCCCTGGCGGCAATTTTCAGAAAGGGTCTTTCTGAAGCCCTTAAGGATGTCATGGTGGGATTTCCCACGCCTGCTGGTCTGAATGAGTCCATGTCCTTGGCCATTCAGATTGATCGGCGCTTGCGTGAGCGCAAAGCTGTGCACCATTTGGTGGTATTCTTTGAGCATAGGCCTGAGCCTATGCAATGTGATAGCAGTAAATAGTAATAATGGTCCTAGGAGTGCTGGGAATGAGACCAAAACAAGGATTTTAGTGTTGAACCACAACGTGTTTCAACGGTTAAACCGTCTTCATCAGGTGGAAGTTTATTAAAGGAGAACAGGAAGGGGTATTTAAACAAATAGCAACCAATAAAATTTGCAGTCAGCAGGTCACATCATAAGAACAAGTCACATGATAAAATAGTAAGGTCACATGGTAAAAACACAATAAGAACAAAACTATGTATATATAAAAAAATATTAAATAAAGCCCCTAGACCTGATTAAAATATAAAACATGGTAAAATGCAAAAAATAAGACAACATATAATAAAATTACACTATAAAAACACTATAAAATTATTAAAAGCAGAGAGATCACTTGTTAACCCTTTCAATGGTAAGATTTAACCCTTCAGGCGCCAGAGTCCCCAATTTAAAAATCCAGAAACTTTCCCTATTAATCAAGCTCCCATACCGATCAGATACATTTTCCGGTATAAAATCTATAATCGTCAGTTTCAGAGATTCTAAATTTTTTTGGTGCTTGGTTAAAAAATGCTTTGATAGGCTATGCAACATAAAACCATTCCTAATATTTTGGCGATGCTTGTTCAGTCTTGCGTGCATGGTCTGTATAGTCCGTCCAATATATTGGAGCCCACATCCGCATTCTATTAGATATACTACAAATGAGGATTGACAGTTGACATGGTAGTTGATTCTGTAATTAATATTAGTAGTATTGGATGTGAATTCTTTAACACCATTTCTGATGGAGTTACAACACAGATATTTTGCAGATCTGCAAGCAAAACAGCCGGGATTTTTTGTTAGCTGGGTCACGGATGTGGCACTGGGGCTAATAACTGTATTGCTGGGTGCAACTAGGTTACGGATTGTGCGATTCCGCCTATAAATTATTCTGGGGTGGGTAGGGATGCGACCTGAGAATATCGGGTCACCTTCCAATATGAACCAATATTTTTTCAAAAGTCTCTGGATAGTAGCATGAGATTGATTAAAGGTTGTAACCAAGCTCCACTTAGCAAATTCAGAGGTCACGGGTTTAGCACCCCGACTAGTTTTACGTTTAATTTTCTGTATACATTCATATTGGGACAATATTCCTGTTTTAGAAAGGGCGTCTTGAACCAGTTTTTTAGGGTAGCCTTTTTGTAAAAAACTTTGCTCTAAGACTTTGGCCTCTTCCAAAAAATCCTTGTCTCTTGTGCAATTTTTTCTTATGCGCCAATACTGCCCATACGGGATGTTACGGATCCATTTGGGAAGGTGTCCACTATTAAAATTCAAGTAACTATTCACATCCACCTTTTTAAAGTGTGTAGTGGTGGAGAAACAGCCATCAGTGTCAACATGTACCATTAGATCTAAAAATTGAATTGAGGAGCGTGAGAAATTAGCTGTGAGGGTAAGACCCCAAGAATTAGAGTTGAGACTGTGAACAAATTCAAGGGCTTCCAATTCAGTGCCTGTCCAAATTAAAAAGAGATCGTCTATGAAGCGACGATAAAAAACAAGCTTACCAGCAGCCAAACGGGACTGCGCGATGAGGACAGACTCAAAAGCCCACATAAACAGATTTGCGTAACTAGGGGCGAATCTCGTCCCCAAATCTGCACAAGAGACAAGGATTTTTTGGAAGAGGCCAAAGTCTTAGAGCAACGTTTTTTACAAAAAGGCTACCCTAAAAAACTGGTTCAAGACGCCCTTTCTAAAACAGGAATATTGTCCCAATATGAATGTATACAGAAAATTAAAAGTAAAACTAGTCGGGGTGCTAAACCCGTGACCTCTGAATTTGCTAAGTGGAGCTTGGTTACAACCTTTAATCAATCTCATGCTACTATCCAGAGACTTTTGAAAAAATATTGGTTCATATTGGAAGGTGACCCGATATTCTCAGGTCACATCCCTACCCACCCCAGAATAATTTATAGGCGGAATCGCACACTCCGTAACCTAGTTGCACCCAGCAATACAGTTATTAGCCCCAGTGCCACATCCGCGACCCAGCTAACAAAAAATCCCGGCTGTTTTGCTTGCAGATCTGCAAAATGTCTGTGTTGTAACTCCATCAGAAATGGTGTTAAAGAATTCACATCCAATACTACTAATATTAATTACAGAATCAACTACCATGTCAACTGTCAATCCTCATTTGTAGTATATCTAATAGAATGCGGATGTGGGCTCCAATATGTTGGACGGACTATACAGACCATGCACGCAAGACTGAACAAGCATCGCCAAAATATTAGGAATGGTTTTATGTTGCATAACCAAGCACCAAAAAAATTTAGAATCTCTGAAACTGACGATTATAGATTTTATACCGGAAAATGTATCTGATCGGTATGGGAGCTTGGTTAATAGGGAAAGTTTCTGGATTTTTAAATTGGGGACTCTGGCGCCTGAAGGGTTAAATCTTACCATTGAAAGGGTTAACAAGTGATCTCTCTGTTATTAATAATTTTATAGTGTTTTTATAGTGTAATTTTATTATATGTTGTCTTATTTTTTGCATTTTACCATGTTTTATATTTTAATCAGGTCTAGGGGCTTTATTTAATATTTTTTTATATATACATAGTTTTGTTCCTATTGTGTTTTTACCATGTGACCTTACTATTTTATCATGTGACTTGTTCTTATCATGTGATCTGCTGACTGCAAATTTTATTGGTTGCTATTTGTTTAAATACCCCTTCCTGTTCTCCTTTAATAAACTTCCACTGATGAATACGGTTTAACCGTTGAAACGCGTTGTGGTTCAACACTAAAGTCCTTGTTTTGGTCTCATTCCCAGCGCTCCTAGGACCATTATTACTATTTACTGCATTTTGTATCCTCCTAGAAGGTTAACGGCTGGAGCTGCGGTGGACCTTCTGCTTTCAATTGTAACTGTGACCCTCACAGCGCTCCCAAGTGACCGCTTTCTTTTCCCTTGAATTTCATTATGCAATGTGATATGACTTTGACCAGAGCTGAACGGCAAGAACACAGACGTCGGAATGGGCTGAGTTTTTACTGTGGTGATTCCACTCATGCTATCTCCGATTGTCCTAAGCGCACGCTAGTCTGCCACCATTGGTACGGTACAGCCTAAATTTCTTTTGTCCATTACTCTGATTTGCTCTTTGTCGTCCTATTCTGTTATGGCATTTGTGGATTCAGGCGCTGCCCTGAATTTGATGGACTTGGAGTTTGCCAGGCGCTGTGGTTTTTTCTTGGAGCCCTTGCAGTATCCTATTCCATTGAGAGGAATTGATGCTACGCCTTTGGCCAAGAATAAGCCCCAGTACTGGACTCAATTGACCATGTGCATGGCTCCTGCACATCAGGAGGATATTCGCTTTTTGGTGTTGCATAATCTGCATGATGTGGTCGTTTTGGGGTTGCCATGGCTACAGGTCCATAATCCAGTATTGGATTGGAAATCAATGTCTGTGTCCAGCTGGGGTTGTCAAGGGGTACATGGTGATGTTCCATTGCTGTCAATTTCATCTTCCACTCCTTCTGAAGTCCCTGAGTTTTTGTCGGATTACCGGGATGTATTTGATGAGCCCAAATCCAGTGCCCTACCTCCTCATAGGGATTGCGATTGTGCTATTAATTTGATTCCTGGTAGTAAGTTTCCTAAGGGCCGACTGTTCAATTTATCTGTGCCAGAGCACGCCGCTATGCGGAGTTATATAAAGGAATCCTTGGAGAAAGGGCATATTCGCCCGTCGTCATCACCGTTGGTAGCAGGGTTCTTTTTTGTGGCCAAGAAGGATGGTTCTTTGAGACCTTGTATTGATTACCGCCTTCTTAATAAGATCACGGTCAAATTTCAGTACCCTTTGCCGCTGCTGTCTGATTTGTTTGCTCGGATTAAGGGGGCTAGTTGGTTCACCAAGATAGATCTTCGAGGGGCGTATAATCTTTTGCGTATTAAACAGGGCGATGAATGGAAAACAGCATTTAATACGCCCGAGGGCCATTTTGAGTACCTGGTGATGCCATTCGGGCTTTCTAATGCTCCATCTGTGTTTCAGTCCTTTATGCATGACATCTTCCGAAAGCATCTGGATAGATTCATGATTGTATATTTGGATGATATTTTGGTCTTTTCGGATGATTGGGAGTCTCATGTGAAGCAGGTCAGAATGGTGTTCCAGGTCCTTCGTGCGAATTCCTTGTTTGTGAAGGGGTCAAAATGTCTCTTTGGAGTTCAGAAGGTTTCATTTTTGGGTTTCATTTTTTCCCCTTCTACTATAGAGATGGACCCTGTTAAAGTTCAGGCCATTTATGATTGGACTCAGCCGACATCTGTGAAGAGCCTGCAGAAGTTCCTGGGCTTTGCAAATTTTTACCGTCGCTTCATCGCTAATTTTTCTAGTGTTGCTAAACCGTTGACTGATTTGACCAAGAAAGGTGCTGATGTGGTCAATTGGTCCTCTGCGGCCGTAGAGGCGTTTCAGGAGTTGAAGCGTTGTTTTTCTTCTGCCCCTGTGTTGTGCCAGCCAGATGTTTCGCTCCCGTTTCAGGTCGCGGTTGAAGCTTCTGAGATTGGAGCAGGGGCTGTTTTGTCTCAAAGAAGTTCTGATGGCTCGGTGATGAAACCATGTGCCTTCTTTTCTAGAAAGTTCTCGCCTGCTGAGCGCAATTATGATGTTGGCAATCGAGAGTTGTTGGCCATGAAGTGGGCATTCGAGGAGTGGCGACATTGGCTTGAAGGAGCCAAGCATCGCGTGGTGGTCTTGACGGATCACAAGAATTTGACTTATCTCGAGTCTGCCAAACGGTTGAATCCTAGACACGCTCGATGGTCGCTGTTTTTCTCCCGTTTTGATTTTGTGGTTTCGTATCTTCCGGGCTCTAAGAATGTGAAGGCTGATGCCCTTTCAAGGAGTTTTGTGTCTGACTCTCCGGGTGTTCCTGAGCCGGCGGGTATTCTCAAAGAGGGGGTAATTTTGTCTGCCATCTCCCCTGATTTGCGGCAGGTGCTGCAGAAGTTTCAGGCTGAAAGACCTGACCGTTGTCCAGCGGAGAAACTGTTTGTCCCTGATAGATGGACTAGTAGAGTTATCTCTGAGGTTCATTGTTCGGTGTTGGCTGCTCATCCTGGAATCTTTGGTACCAGAGATTTGGTGGCTAGATCCTTTTGGTGGCCTTCTTTGTCACGGGATGTGCGTTCTTTTGTGCAGTCCTGTGGGACTTGTGCTCGGGCTAAGCCCTGCTGTTCTCGTGCCAGTGGGTTGCTTTTGCCCTTGCCGGTCCCGAAGAGGCCCTGGACGCATATTTCCATGGATTTTATTTCAGATCTCCCTGTCTCTCAAAGGATGTCGGTCATTTGAGTGGTTTGCAATCGCTTCTCTAAGATGGTCCATTTGGTACCCTAGTCTAAATTGCCTTCCTCCTCTGATTTGGTGCCATTATTTTTCCAGCATGTGGTTCGTTTGCATGGCATTCCGGAGAACATTGTCTCGGACAGAGGTTCCCAGTTTGTTTCGAGGTTTTGGCGGTTTTTTTGTGCTAAGATGGGCATTGATTTGTCTTTTTCTTCGGCTTTCCATCCTCAGACAAATGGCCAAACCGAACGAACTAATCAGACTTTGGAAACATATCTGAGATGCTTTATTTCTGCTGATCAGGATGATTGGGTGTCCTTCTTGCCTTTGGCTGAGTTCGCCCTTAATAATCGGGCCAGCTCGGCTACTTTGGTTTCTCCTTTTTTCTGTAATTCTGGTTTTCATCGTCATTTCTCTTCAGGGTAGGTTGAGCCTTCGGACTGTCCTGGTGTGGATTCTGTGGTGGACAGGTTGCAGCAGATTTGGACTCAGGTAGTGGACAATTTGACATTGTCCCAGGAGAAGGCTCAACGTTTCGCTAACCGCCGGCGCTGTGTTGGTTCCCGACTTCGTGTTGGGGATTTGGTTTGGTTGTCATCTCGTTATGTTCCTATGAAGGTTTCCTCTCCTAAGTTTAAGCCTCGTTTCATTGGTCCGTATAAGATTTCTGAAGTTCTCAATCCTGTGTCATTTTGTTTGGCCCTTCCAGCTTCTTTTGCCATCCATAATGTGTTCCATAGGTCGTTGTTGCGGAGATACGTGGCGCCTATGGTTCCCTCGGTTGATCCTCCTGCCCCGGTGTTGGTCGAGGGGGAGTTGGAGTATGTGGTGGAGAAGATTTTAGATTCTCGTATTTCGAGACGGAAACTCCAGTACCTGGTCAAGTGGAAGGGTTATGGTCAGGAAGATAATTCCTGGGTTTTTGCCTCTGATGTTTATGCTGCCGATCTTGTTCGTGCCTTTCATTTGGCTCGTCCTGATCGGCCTGGGGGTTCTGGTGAGGGTTCGGTGACCCCTCCTCAAGGGGGGGTACTGTTGTGAATTCTGTTATCGAACTCCCTCCTGTGGTCATGGATGGTACTTCGGCGAGTTCTGTCCATGGACTCCCTCTGGTGGCTGTGAGTGGAGCTGCTGGTTCTGAGGTTCCTTCCACAGGTGACTTAGTTTATTCTTTGGCTGGCTGCTCTATTTAACTCCACTCAGATCGTTACTCCATGCCAGCTGTCAATGTTCTTGTACTGGTTCAGTTCGCTCTTGGATCTTTTTGGTGACCTGTCTACTCCAGCAGAAGCTAAGTCCCTGCTAGTTAATTATTTGTTCATTGTTTTCTTGTCCAGCTTGCTATCATGAATTTGCCTTGCTAGCTGGAAGCTCTGGGAAGTAGAGTGGCACCTCCGCACCGTGAGTCGGTGCGGGGGTCTTTTTGCACACTCTGAGTGGTATTTTTGTAGTTTTTGTGCTGACCGCAAAGATACCTTTCCTATCCTCAGTCTGTTTAGTAAGTCTGGCCTCCTTTGCTGAAACCTGTTTCATTTCTGTGTTTGTGACTTTCATCTTAACTCACAGTCAATATTTGTGGGGGGCTGCCTTTTCCTTTGGGGAATTTCTCTGAGGCAAGGTAGGCTTTATTTTCTATCTCTAGGGCTAGTTAGCTCTTAGGCTGTGAAGAGGCGTCTAGGCAGAGTTAGGTACGCTCCATGGCTATTTCTAGTGTGTGTGATAGGATTAGGGGTTGCGGTCAGCAGAGTTCCCACTTCCCAGAGCTTGTCCTGTGTTAGTTTAACCATCAGGTCATTCCGGGTGCTCCTAACCACCAGGTCCATAACAGCCCACATCCGTGAAGAGCCTTCAGAAATTTTTGGGTTTTGCAAATTTTTATCGCCGTTTCATTGCTAATTTTTCCAGTGTGGTTAAACCCTTGACCGATTTGACGAAAAAGGCGCTGATGTGGCGAATTGGTCCTCTGCGGCTTTCTCTGCCTTTCAGGAGCTTAAACGTCGATTTACTTCTGCTCCGGTGTTGTGCCAACCGGATGTTTCTCTTCCGTTTCAGGTTGAGGCTGACGCTTCTGAGATTGGGGCAGGGCCCGTTTTGTCTCAGAGGGATCCTGTTGGTTCCTTGATGAAACCGTGTGCCTTCTTTTCCCATAAGTTTTCGCCTGCTGAACACAATTATGATGTCGGCAATCGGGAGTTGTTGGCTATGAAGTGGGTGTTTGAGGAATGGCGACATTGGCTTGAGGGAGCTAAGCACCGTATTGTGGTCTTGACTGATCATAAGAATCTGATTTACCTTGAGTCTGCCAGACGGCTGAATCCTAGAGAGGGTCGATGGTCCTTGCTTTTTTCCCGTTTTGATTTCGTGGTCTCGTACCTTCCGGGTTCTAAGAATATTAAGGCTGATGCCCTCTCTAGGAGTTTTTTGCCTGATTCTCCTGAGGTCTTAGAACCGGTCGGTATTCTGAAAGAAGGGGTGGTCCTTTCTGCCATTTCCCCTGATTTACGACGGGTTCTTCAGGAATTTCAGGCTGACAAACTTGACCACTGTCCTGTGGGGAAACTGTTTGTTCCTGACAGATGGACTAGTAGAGTGATTTCTGAGGTTCACTGTTCCGTGTTGGCTGGTCATCCTGGCATTTTTGGTACCAGAGACTTGGTTGGTAGGTCCTTTTGGTGGCCTTCTTTGTCGCGTGATGTGCGGTTTTTTGTGCAGTCCTGTGGGACTTGTGCGTGGGCCAAGCCTTGTTGTTCCCGTGCTAGTGGGTTGCTTTTGCCATTGCCAGTCCCTGAGAGGCCCTGGACGCATATTTCGATGGATTTTAAATGTCTGTTATCTGGGTTGTTTGTGACCGGTTCTCTAAGATGGTTCATTTGGTGCCTTTGCCTAAATTGCCTTCCTCTTCAGATTTGGTTCCGTTGTTTTTTCAGCATGGGGTTCGTTTGCATGGTATTCCGGAGAATATTGTGTCTGACAGAGGTTCCCAGTTTGTTTCTAGGTTTTGGCGGGCCTTTTGTGCTAGGCTGGGCATTGATTTGTCTTTTTCTTCTGCATTTCATCCTCAGACAAATGGCCAGACCGAGCGAACTAATCAGACTTTGGAGACTTATTTGAGATGCTTTGTGTCTGCTGATCAGGATGATTGGGTGGCCTTCTTGCCATTGGCCGAGTTTGCCTTTAATAATCGGGCTAGTTCGGCTACTTTGGTTTCGCCTTTCTTTTGTAATTTTGGTTTTCATCCTCGTTTTTCTTCTGGGCAGGTTGAGCCTTCTGACTGTCCTGGTGTGGATTCTGTGGTTGACAGGTTGCAGCAGATTTGGGCTCATGTGGTGGACAATTTGTTGTTGTCTCAGGAGGAGGCTCAACGTTTTGCTAACCGTCGTCGGTGTGTTGGTTCCCAGCTTCGGGTTGGGGATCTGGTCTGGTTGTCTTCCCGTCATGTTCCTATGAAGGTTTCTTCCCCTAAGTTTAAGCCTCGGTTTATTGGTCCTTATAAGATTTCTGAGATTATTAATCCGGTGTCTTTTCGTTTGGCGCTTCCAGCCTCTTTTGCTATCCATAATGTCTTCCATAGATCTTTATTGCGAAAATATGTGGTGCCCATTGTTCCCTCTGTTGATCCTCCGGCCCCTGTGTTGGTTGATGGTGAGTTGGAGTATGTGGTTGAGAAGATTTTGGATTCTCATTTTTCGAGGCGGAGGCTTCAGTACCTTGTCCAATGGAAGGGTTATGGCCAGGAGGATAATTCTTGGGTTTTTGCCTCTGATGTCCATGCTGCTGATTTGGTCCATGCCTTTCATCTGGCTCATCCTGATCGTCCTGGAGGCCCTGGTGAGGGTTCGGTGACCCCACCTCAGGGGGGGGGTACTGTTGTGAATTCTGCTCTTGGGTTCCTTCCAGTGGTTGTAGGTGGGAATGCAGTTGTCTCTGAGTCGCAGTCCTGGCCAGGTGTATCTGCTGATTGCAGTTCTGACTGGGATATTTAGGTGTGCAGGATTCATTAGTCCTTTCCAGTTGTCAATGTTTCTTCTGAAGTGTTGAATCACTTTCTGGCTTCTCCTGCTTAGCTGCCAATTCAGCAAAGATAAGTGTCTGGTTTTTGTTTCTGTGGCACACATGCAGTGTGCTTATATTCTGTGCTATTCATTTGTTTTTCTCTTGTCCAGCTTAGACTGTGTCAGTGTTTTCTCAGTCTTGTTGGATTCTCTGGAGTTGCAGATATACGCTCCACATCTTTAGTTAGATGGTGGAGTTTTTGTATTTTCTGCTGTCCTATCCTTTCCTATTTAGCTAGTGTGTGCCTCATTTGCTAAATCCTGTTTCCTGCCTGCGTGTGTCTTTTCCTCTACTACTCACAGTCAATATTTGTGGGGGGCTGCCTATCCTTTGGGGTTCTGCTCTGAGGCAAGGTAGAAATTCCTATTTCCATCTATAGGGATATTTAGTCCTCCGGCTGTGTCGAGGTGTTTGGTTTTGTTAGGCACACCCCACGGCTACTTCTAGTTGCGGTGATAAGATCAGGGTTTGCGGTCAGTATAGTTACCACCTACTCCAGTGAAAGTTTTCATGCTGCTCCAAGGTCACCTGATCATAACACAGGGCCCCTCAAAGTACTGCGGTGTGTTTGACCACTCCCACTGCCAGAGACACTTTTGCGTACTATGAGGGGCCCTGTGCCAGTGACGTCGACCTGATGAAGGAACCAGCACTTTCATCTGCACCTTCCTCTTTATCCCTGTGTAAGGTGGTATAGTATGTGGGAAGGGGAACCTGACTTTCAGCAGGGTCAGATTCAGGCTGTGTAGAGTGCAAGGGGAATGTAGTGGTCTGGGTCAATGTACCAGCAGACTCATCTAGCAGTGGCTGGGCAATGGGCAGGATGAGGAGGAAACACAGATATAGGCCCAAATAATAAAGTAGGCTAAATGCAGTTCAAAATTGGTAACAGGACTAAACAGGCGGCATTGCTTTATTCAGTGGAGGACAACTGTAATGAGTGGAGCAGACACAGTTTGTAGGCCCACAATAAAAAAGTAGGCTAAATGCAGTTCAAAATTTGTAACAGGACTAAACAGGCGGCATTGCTTTGTTCAGTGAAGGACAACTGTAATGAGTGGCGCAGACACGGTTAGTAGGCCCAAAATAAAAAAGCAGGCTAAAAGCAGTTCAAAATTGGTAACAGGACTAAACAGGCGGCCTAGCTTTGTTCAGTGGAGGACAACTATAATGAGTGGCACAGACACAGTTAGTAGGCCCAAAATAAAAAAAGTAGGCTAAAAGCAGTTCAAAATTGGTAACAGGACTAAACAGGCGGCATTGCTTTGTTCAGTGGAGGACAACTGTAATGAGTGGCGCAGACACAGTGTGTAGGCCCACAATAAAAAAGTAGGCTAAATGCAGTTCAAAATTGGTAACAGGACTAAACAGGTGGCATAGCTTTGTTCAGTGGACAACTGTAATGAGTGGCACAGACAGTTTGTAGGCCCACAATAAAAAAGTAGGCTAAATGCAGTTCAAAATTGGTAACATGATTAAACAGGGGGCATAGCTAGGTACTGGGGTGTGCTCCTCTGCTGAGTAGCAGACAGTGGTAGTAGGCGCAAAGTATTAACTGGTCAAAATGGAGGCCAGGGCCCTGTATATTTTAACTATCATCTATCATTTCAACAAATTTGTATTGGCAGTGCCATTGAAGGATTTAACAGCACAGACTACACAGTGGTGGAGCAGGGAGAGGTAAGTATTGCAAGTGGTAGAGCACTGTTCAAGCTGGGGGGGAACACTCTCTCGTGGGCGGCGGTACTGGCACAGGGCCCCTCATATTACGACGGTGTGTCTGACGTTGGTTGTGCACCACCACCGTCAGAGACACTTCATTGTACTATGAGGGACCCTGTGCCAGTGCCATCGCCAAAGAGTGGGCGCACCCACCTGTCCAGGCAAACGGCACTCGCACGGGTGCTTGCGCCAGGTAGTGACCACGGCCCTGTGGGGGAAGTCAGCCCATTGAGGGAGGTATAAAAATGGCCTATGGTGGACATTCAGCAGCTGCAAATGGCAGAATTGGAGAAGTCAGTAAGAGGAGGCCAAAAGCCAGACATTTTTCAGGCAAGCTACGTGTCAGCAGGTGAAGGTGGGGCAAAATAATTTGAAATCCATGATTGGTTCATTTTAATGAAGGTTAGATCATCAACATTCTGGGTAGCCAGACGTGTCCTTTTTTCGGTCAGTATTGAACCAGCAGCACTGAAGACTCTTTCTGATAGCACACTAGAAGCAGGGCAAGCGAACTCCTGTAATGCATATTCTGCCAATTCAGGCCAGGTGTCTATTTTAGATGCCCAGTAATCAAAGGAGAATGACCTGTGGGGGAGAACATCAATAAGGGAGGAAAAGTAGTTTGTAACCATACTGGACAAATGCTGTCTCCTGTCACTTTGAATCGATGCAGCACTACCTGTCGTGTCTGCAGTCATTGCCAAACAAACAAGAAAAGAGACTATGCATATAGGGCGCACACCCAGAATACAATTAAGTTGCAAAAATACAAAAAAAAAAATTTATTGGGGAAGACAGAAAACACCAATAAAAACATATATTAAAATACAACCAACACACCAATGGTCCAATACAGAGTCAATATATGGAGACAGCTAAAGATACAATAATATATGGTGAGTCACGCCACCAACACACTGCTGGTACTTTCATAAATCTAAGATACAAAGATGTAGCATAAATAGCACAACATATATGCACAAACGGTGACTTATGTGCACAATGGCTTATATGCACAGAGCAAGGTAGCAGGTAAACTCTGGGCGTCCCCAGAGTACCATATAGTGCAGGAGTGTCCCTATATAAATGAAGAGGCTAATGCTAGCAAAGGGGCCTCAATAAGCCTACTAAATTGCAGCAAAAGGAGATAAGTATAAATCCCCCCCCCCCCCCCCCAAAAAAAAAAATAAATAAATTTGGGGGGGGGGGAGTTGAAAGTCATTGCCAAATCACTCCACAACCTGGTCATAAAACCCCTCTGTCCTACGCCACTTCGGATTTGTGCACCTCTAACACCTCTTGTTTGGTAGCCAATATTTGCTCAAAGTTCTCATGTGGCATAATATTTTGTAATTTTCCTCTATACCGTGGATCCAGGAGGCAGGCCAACCAGTAATCGTCATCGGTCATCATTTTGATAATGCAGAGGTCCCTTTTTAGGATAAGCAAGGCATACTCAGCAATCTGGGCCAATGTTCCAGGTGTCAATTCACTGCTTGTGCTGGGTTGAGGAGCACTTTCTTGCACATCAACATCACTTGGGTCCCGCAAAAACCCTGTACCTGACCTTGCAACACCACCAGTTTCTATTGCCCCCTGTGAAGCATCCTCCTCCCATAAATATTCATCCCCATCATCCTCCTCCTCTTCGTCCGCCACCTCGTCCAGGAGAGTTCCCTGAGCAGACAATGGCTGACTGTCATCAAGGCTTCCCTCCTCCTCAGCTGCAGACACCAGCTCCTTAATGTGCGTCAAACTTTGCATCAGCAGACGCATTAGTGGGATGCTTATGATGGCATAGTCTGCACTTACCAGCCGTGTGCATTCCTCAAAACACTGAATGACTTGACAGAGGTCTTGGAGCTTCGACCACTGCACACCAGACAACTCCATGCCTGTCATCAAACTGCCTGCCCGTGTATATGTATCCTCCCACAAATTAATTACAGCACGCCTCTGTTCGCACAGCCTCTGAACCATGTGCAGTGTGGAGTTCCACCTTGCTGCAACGTCAATTATTAGGCATTGCTGGGGAAGATTCAGCGATCGCTGATGGTTCAGCATACGGCTGGAGTGTACGGGCGACCGGCGGATGTGCGAGCAAAGTCTGCGCACCTTCAGGAGCAGTGCTGGTAACTCTGGATAATTTTTGAGGAAGCACTGCACCACCAGGTTCAAGGTGTGAGCCAGGCAAGGTATGTGTTTCAGTTCTGAAAGGGCTATGGCAACCATAAAATTCCTTCTGTTATCACTGACTACCTTGCCTGCATCAAGATGTACACTGCCCAGCCATGACTGAGTTTGTTGCTGCAAGTACTCGGCCAGTACTTCCGCGGTGTGTCTGTTGTCGCCCAATTACTTAATTTCTAACACAGCCTGCTGACGCTTACCACTAGCTGTTCAATAATGGGACACCTCGTGTGCAACACTGGCAGCTGTGGATGAAGTGGTCGTACGACTGCGCTCTGTGGACAAGCTTTCACTTCTGGAGGAGGAGGGGTGGTGAACGCCTACAGCCAACTGTTTCTTAGACCGTGGGCTAGGCAGAACTGTCCCACTATGGCTGTCTCGTGGACCCTGCATCCACCACATTAACCCAGTGTGCCGTGATGGACACGTAACGTACCTTGCCATGCCTACTGGTCCATGCATCTGTTGTGAAGTGCACCTTTCTACTGACTGATTGCCTCAGTGCATGGACAATACGGTCTTTGACATGCTGGTGGAGGGATGGGATGGCTTTTCTCGCAAAGAAGTGTCGACTGGGTAGGTCATAGCGTGGTACTGCGTAGGCCATCAGGGCTTTGAAAGCTTAGCTTTCAACCAACCGGTAGGGCATCATCTCTAACGAGATTAGTCTAGCAATGTGGGCATTCAAACCCTGTGTACGCGGATGAGAGGATGAATACTTTCTTTTCCTATCGAGAGTCTCTTGTAGGGTGAGCTGGACTGGGGTGCATATGGTGGAACTAGCAGTGGTGGTGGACAAGGCGGATTGAGAGAGGGTTGTTGATGGTATTCTCGATGTTGGCCTACATACAGTGATTCCTACCAATAACCTTGTGATTCCCTGACTGCTTTGGCTTTGCGACGATACCTCCACATTTGCTGCTGGTGGTGTCCTAACCGGTGGGCTTACAGTGAGGGAAGTAATGTAGCGTTGCTGACTACCTTCATTCTGAGCAGGTGCACCAACGGTACGGGACGTTTGGTAGTTAGTCCAGGCTTGCAAGTGCATGCTGGTAAAATGTCTAAGCATGCACGTTGTATTTAAATTTTGAAGATTCTTCCCTCTCCTAAAGGTCTTTGAGCATTTCTTACAGATAACTTTTGACTGATCATTCGGATCTTGGTTAAAAAATTGCCACACTGCACTCTTCCTAATATGGAATACCTTTTCAGGCATTGCACGCTGTGCTACTTTCACCGGATGGCCACACTGTCCTAAAACTGTTTTGTTTTTTGACAAACGTTTTTGGCCTGATACGGGCCTGCCAGATGACAGCTGTTTCGATGTAGATGGCCGCTGTGGATCGTCCTCCTCCGCTTCTGAGCTACTGGCAGCGGCACCCTCTTCCCCCAATCGCTGCCAATCTGGATCAACAACTGGGTCATCTATCACCTCCTCTTCAATGTCATGTGCGCATTCCTCTGTGTCACCATGTAAGGTGCTATAGCGTTCGGGACGGGGCACCATAGTCTCATCAGGGTCAGATTCAAGCTCAGTACACTGTGAGGGCAATGTAGTGATCTGAGTCAATGGAACACCATTATAATCTAGCTGTGGCTGTGTATCAGTGCACTCCATGTCCGATTTATCTTGTAATGGGCAGTTAACAATTTCCGTTCTAACCCAGGCACGGTATGTGTAAAGAGCTCCATGGAGTAACCTGTAGTGTCGCCTGACGCATCCTTCACTTTTGGTTTAGGTGAAGGACACAATGAAACGTCTTGTTCATGACCGGGAGCATCCACTGATGACTCGCTGCTTTTATATTTGGAACTTTCTGAAGAGGAGGCGAAAGAGCTAGAGGCTGAGTCAGCAACGAAAAACAAAACTTTTCCTGCTGCTCCGGCTTTAAAAGCCGTTTTCCTACTCCCAGATAAGGGAGCCTTCGAGGCCTTGTGTAGCCAGACGATGACGCTGGCTCAACACCTCCAGCCTTAGGTGCTATTGTGCTTTTGCCACTACCACCAGATGCACCACCACCACCATCAGTACCAGCTCGCAACCACCGACCACGGCCTCTTCCTCCTGACTTCCTTATTTTTTGGAAAATCTAACCAAAATAACAACCGTTAACTGGTACTGTAAAACAAGGTAGAAGGTGTATATAAACGTGTTGAGATTTTAAATTTCCCTTTTTTTTGGGGGGGACTGAACAAAAAATCAGGCCCTGTGCAAAAAAACAACACAATGTAAGTGGCTGAAAGTGGCTGGCTGATATACAACAAACTAAAAGGACAGAAGTATATCCACTTGTGAGAATTTGAATCTCCCCTTTATTTTTGGGAGAGTGAACCACAACTTAGGCCCAGTGTATATAACAACGCTATCTAGGTGGCAGAAGGTGGCTGGCTGATGTACGACAAACTAACAGGACAGAAGTATATCCACTTTGTGAGAATTTGAATCTCCCTTTTTTTTTTGGAGACTGAACCACTACTTAGGCCCAGTGTATATAACAACGCTATCCAAGTGGCAGAAAGTGGCTGGCTGATATACGACAAACTAACAGGACAGAAGTATATCCACTTTGTGAGAGTTTGAATCTCACTTTTTTGGGGGGAGACTGATCCAAAACTCAGGACCAGTGTATAAAGCAACACAATGTAAGTGGCAGAAAGTGGCTGGAAGATATATAAAAAAATACAAGGACTGTAGTACCATTTCAATCTCCCTACAATGATCTCAGGAAAAGTATGGCAGAAATAAAAAGGACTGCTGCACACAAAAGTGTGGACAAATAAACAAGATAACTGTGCAGAAAGGAGCAACAGGATTTTTGCTTTAAAAAAGCAGTTGGTTTGCACAGCGGCGTGCAAACAGCAATGCAGCTATCAGGGAGCCTTATAAGGCAGCCTAATAAGCTACAGAGCTGATGCACAAAAATATAACCTAAACTGTCCTTGCAAACAAATGGTGGTGCTGGACAGTGGAAATCGCTACAGCACAAGCAGTTTTGGGGCTTAATCTTCCCTCTCTAACTATATCCCTTCTTGTGATGAAGCTGCGGCAACCTGTCCCTATGCTATGATCGGCAGAAGTAAGATGGCGGTCAGCGTGCATGCCCTTTTATAGCCCCTGTGACGCCGCAGAAAGCAAGCCAATAACTGTCATGCCCTTCTCTAAGATGGTGGGGACCGAGATCTATGTCATCACGCTGCCCACACTCTGCGTCCTCCTTCATTGGCTGAAAAATGGCGCTGAAAGAGTCATACGAAACACAACTTTGGCATGAAGATTGCCGACCGCATGGCCGATCCCACACTAGGATCGGGTCGGGTTTCCTGAAACCGGACTTTGCCCAAAGTCGGCGATTTTTGAATTTGTCCGATCCGTTTCTCTCAATCCTAGTTGACAGGTTCCAGAAGTTGGTTGACTCTATGCAACATAGATATGAAGCAGTTCTAAAAAACTGGGTGTATACAACTAAATATTAGGTTGGCAATTCACAAGAATGCTAAATCCACAAAAAACAACAAAAAAACATTTTGAATTTGTAAAGACAAATGAAGACAATGCTTTTTTTAAGAACAGCCCAGTGTTCATCTTTGGATATTTTCTCTAAAGTAGTTGCAAATTGTCTCTTCAGAGAGGAACAGGACTAGAATTCTAGTAGCAATCCTAAAAGTCAATGTCGACCTTTTAACGAGCCTTGTCACATGATTATAAAAGCAATTTGCAGTGTTTTGGGGTACTGTCGCTTGTCACTTTAAAGTAGTTAAAATGTATATACATGTCATGATCCAGACCGGGTTTTGAGTCGTGTCTTTCCCTTTTTCCTGTCTGGTCATGCTAGGGGTTAACATTCTCAGCCTCATTCTGGTCTCAGGTTTGTTATTTATCCCCGCTGTGCCCTGCAGACTATGTCAGTTACGCCGGGGTCACACTAGCGTGTTTTATGGACATATGAGAGGCGCAGAAAATACGCATTGCACACGGTACAATGATTCTCTTTGGCCCAGCTCCCATCTGGCGTATTTTACGGTCTTGTACGGCCATAGACAATCGCAGCATGCTGTGTTTGTCAGCGCATTGCGAAAAAAATCCGCTGATGAAAGTCAATGGGGGCGAGAAAAATATAGATTAACCGGTCAGGAGCTTGACTTGACTTTATTAGAAATCCATAAAAATTTTCATGGCCCGGGAGAGTGAACAAGGAGCTCATGTGAGCAGAGTAACAACATTGTTACTCTGCTCACATGAGCTCCTTGTTCACTCTCCCGGCCATGAAAATTTTTATGGATTTCTAATAAAGTCAAGTCAAGCTCCTGACCAGTAAATGTCCTCCTTTCTTTTTCTTAGCTACAAGTTGATTTTCATGTTATTTCCTGGAGGAGCACCCGGAGGCTTGAGGTGGAATCGGAACTGCTGATTTGAAAGCACTTAATGTGCATAGGAGTCGAAGGTCTTAATGTGGAGGGTAGTGCCTTCCCTTTCCCTGTTTCTTTTTTTTTTGGTATCAAAAATACGGATTACACACGGACCAACAGTGTGACTTGCGAGAAATACGCAGCGGTGTTCGATAGAAAAGCTGGCAATTCAGTGCGGTGTACAGTAAAATCACACTGACAGGTTTTATTAGAATAGATAGAATAAATGTCTACACATAGTATAGGGATATACAATCATGGCCAAAAGTATTAACACCCCTGCAATTCTCTCAGATAATACTCAGTTTCTTCCTGAAAATGATTGCAAACACAAATTATTTGGTATTATTATCTTCATTTAATTTGTCTTAAATGTAAAAACACAAAAAGTATTGTCCTAAAGCCAAATTGGATATAATTGCACACCAAACATAAAAAAGGGGGTGGACAAAAGTATTAGCACCATTCGAAAAATCATTTGATGCTTCTCTAATTTGTGTAATTATCAGCACCTGTAACTTACCTGTGGCACCTAACAGCTGTTGGCAATAACTAAATCACACTTGCAGCCAGTTGACATGGATTAAAGTTGACTCAACCTCTGTCCTGTGTCCTTGTGTGTACCAAATTGAGCATGGAGAAAAGAAAGAAGACCAAAGAACTGTCTGAGGACTTGAGAAACCAAATTGTGAGAAAACATGAGCAATCTCAAGGCTACAAGTCCATCTCCAAAGACCTGAGTGTTCCTGTGTCTACCGTGCGCAGTGTCATCAAGAAGTGTACAGCCCATGGCACTGTGGCTAACTTCCCTAGATGTGGACGAAAAAGAAAAATTGCCAAGAGATTTCAACGCCAGATTGTGCGGATGTTGGATAAAGAACCTCGACTAACATCCAAACAAGTTCAAGCTGCCCTGCAGTCCGAGGGTACAACAGTGTCAACCCGTACTATCCGTCGGCATCTGAATGAAAAGGGACTGTATGGTAGGAGACCCAGTAAGACCCCACTTCTTACCCCGAGACATAAAAAAGCCAGGTTGGAGTTTGCCAAAACTTACCTGAAAAAGCCTAAAACGTTTTGGAAGAATGTTCTCTGGTCAGATGGGACAAAAGTAGAGCTTTTTGGGCAAAGGCATCAACATAGAGTTTACAGGAGAAAAAAAGAGGCATTCAAAGAAAAGAACACGGTCCCTACAGTCCAACATGGCGGAGGTTCCCTGATGTTTTGGGGTTGCTTTGCTGCCTCTGGCACTGGACTGCTTGACCGTGTGCATGGCATTATGAAGTCTGAAGACTACCAACAAATTTTGCAGCATAATGTAGAGCCCAGTGTGAGAAAGCTGGGTCTCCCTCAGAGGTCATGGGTCTTCCAGCAGGACAATGACCCAAAACACACTTCAAAAAGCACTAGAAAATAGTTTGAGAGAAAGCACTGGAGACTTCTAAGGTGGCCAGCAATGAGTCCAGACCTGAATCCCATAGAACACGCGTAGAGAGATCTAAAAATGGCAGTTTGGAGAAGGCACCCTTCAAATATCAGGGACCTGGAGCAGTTTGCCAAAGAAGAATGGTCTAAAATACCAGCAGAGCATTGTAAGAAACTCATTGATGGTTACCGGAAGCGGTTGGTCACAGTTATTTTGGCTAAAGGTTGTGCAACCAAGTATTGGGCTGAGGGTGCCAATACTTTTGTCTGGCCCATTTTTGGAGTTTTGTGTGAAATGATCAATGTTTTGCTTTTTGCTTCATTCTCTTTTGTGTTTTTTCATTTAAGACAAATTAAATGAAGATAATACCAAATAATTTGCGTTTGCAATCATTTTCAGGAAGAAACTGAGTATTATCTGACAGAATTGCAGGGGTGTCAATACTTTTGGCCATGACTGTATATATATATATATATATATATATATATATATAGAAAAAATTGGAACAGCATCTACAGAATACCTTAGTGCAGTGCAAAGCTTTCCTAGCCAGTAGTCCAATGGCTTCCAACAATATGAAAAAAATAAGAAAAGCAGCACAAAAAGTAAAGAAAAGGTGGACTTTATTGCCTGAACGGCGTGGCAAAGTTTCGGATACAACAATCCTTTTTCAAGCAGTGAACACATAGGTGAAGGAGTTATTTATATCAAACACATGTCAATCTCATTCCAAAGTACAGCGATCATATGAAACGATAAACACATTACCAAAATCCACATGTCTCGGCTCACGGCGTCTATCCGCATACACTGCGCATGTCTGTGACGTCAGAGGTAAAAGACCCACAATGCCACGGCTCGCAGCTGCGCAGAGCAATCCCAAAGGTCGAGCCGCCATGTTAACTAAGGGATAACTTCGCCCAAACAGGATGCCGGTAATCAAGGCAAATAAACAAAAATAAACTATAAATCATAACAAAAAACGGGTAGTAGCGGACTCATAATCACGGGCCAAATATTCTATTGTATTACTGGGCCCATAATCCTTCTGATCATCAATCCGGAGCACCACCACTCAGACCAGACAGGCAAAAGATACAATCTTATTCTAGAAAGATACTACAGTGTGCCATACATTATAGGACCAGGACATAAGCCCAACTCAAAGTCACAGGGTTAGGGATGCACTTGATTACAAGTATAGCATCCTCCACCACAGCGGAACATGGAGAGCATTAGAGGCGCAAACCCCACAAGTCCCTCCTATCCGTTTACTGTGACACTCACGGTCCATACCTTACGGCCACATATTGTAGATCATATTAAGAATAAACAAGCGCACAGCCATATCGTGGTTGCCCACGGTGTATCATTTATTATTTAACTAGATGGCAGCCCGTTTCTAAAGAATCGGGAGTCTAGAATCCATATATACTTTATTTATTCAAATGTAAGAATAATACAATTAATAAATAATAGTAAGAAAGAACAAAAATAATAGGCAGTATATGGAGAAAACACCAAACAAAAGTTCAAAATTGGTGTGAAAATGTCACTGAACCACTTCACAACTAAATATATATAGTTTTGGTAAATGGTATTATCATTTTTTTGACGAAATTCGGCAGGAGCTTGAAGAGCAACGTCACTGGGCCCGCCTCCACGCAGTAGAAACTTGCTGTGAGGTAAAAATTCAAAAATCACACCAAAATGGCGGGCGGAGTGTGTCACAGTACGGCACATTTCTGATTGGTCGCTCGCAGCAGGCGGCAACCAATCAGACACTGGACACTGTTGACGTCACTTATCTCCGGACATTAGCTCCGGACATTAGCTCCGGACATTAGCTCCGGACAAAGCCACGGAAGTTGGCACAAATTGCAGGAAGTAGTATTCTAGGCAATTATATATTAGATATATTATGTACATCTCAACTTTAGATGAATCCGCCAGTACCGCAAAGAAAAACTTTTTTTCTTTAATAGAAGATAAACAAAATTATTATTATAACAAAAACAAAAATCTTTGTCTTAAATATCTTTGCCATAAGAAACCGACATCCCCATAGGCGAGGGACATAGACCTTTATACTTCCACATGATCACAGCACAAGATTTTTGTTTTTGTTATAATAATAATTTTGTTAATCTTCTATTAAAGAAAAAAAGTTTTTCTTTGCGGTACTGGCGGATTCATCTAAAGTTGAGATGTACATAATATATTAAATAATAAATGATACACCGTGGGCAACCACGATATGGCTGTGCGCTTGTTTATTCTTAATATGATCTACAATATGTGGCCGTAAGGTATGGACCGTGAGTGTCACAGTAAACGGATAGGAGGGACTTGTGGGGTTTGCGCCTCTAATGCTCTCCATGTTCCGCTGTGGTGGAGGATGCTATACTTGTAATCAAGTGCATCCCTAACCCTGTGACTTTGAGTTGGGCTTATGTCCTGGTCCTATAATGTATGGCACACTGTAGTATCTTTCTAGAATAAGATTGTATCTTTTGCCTGTCTGGTCTGAGTGGTGGTGCTCCGGATTGATGATCAGAAGGATTATGGGCCCAGTAATACAATAGAATATTTGGCCCGTGATTATGAGTCCGCTACTACCCGTTTTTTGTTATGATTTATAGTTTATTTTTGTTTATTTGCCTTGATTACCGGCATCCTGTTTGGGCGAAGTTATCCCTTAGTTAACATGGCGGCTCGATCTTCGGGATTGCTCTGCGCAGCTGCGAGCCGTGGCATTGTGGGTCTTTTACCTCTGACGTCACGGACATGCGCAGTGTATGCGGATAGACGCCGTGAGCCGAGACATGTGGATTTTGGTAATGTGTCTATCGTTTCATATGATCGCTGTACTTTGGAATGAGATTGACGTGTTTGATATAAATAACTCCTTCACCTATGTGTTCCCTGCTTGAAAAAGGATTGTTGTATCCGAAACGTTGCCACGCCGTTCAGGCAATAAAGTCCACCTTTTCTTTACTTTTTGTGCTGCTTTTATTTTTTATATATATATATATATATATATATATATATATATATATATATATATATATATATAAATATAAATATATATATATATATATATATATATATATACACCCGTATTTTTCGGACTACAAGATGCACCAGACTATAAGACGCACCCAGATTTTAGAGGTGGAAAATAGGGGAAAAAAATATTTGAAGCAATAAAGGTGGTAAAATATTTTAGCACATAAACATACTATTATATGTGTTGTTATTATATATAATAGTATGTTATTATGTTTGAAGCTGCGGGTAGAAGATGGAGCTGCGGGACCAGTGTGGTGTCTCTAAAGTACTGTATGAATGCTGGAGGGTGACTATAAGAATGGGGGCACAGGGCTTATATTTAACCCCTTCTTGACCTTTGATGCACCGTATGCATCATGAAAACCTGTGCCAATCCGACCTGTGACGCAGCATATGCGTCATGGTCGGATTGCGCTCCTGCAGGCCGGGTGAAAGGGTTAACTGTAATTTCACCCGGCCTGCAGGGACAGGGGGAGTGGCTTCGCCCCCCTCGTGGCTACGATCGCTCTGATTGGCTGTTGAAAGTGACGTTTCACTTTCACTTTCAATCAGAGCGATAGTAATATTTCACCACTGAAAATTGGTGAAATATTACAATCCAGCCATGGCCGATGCTGCAATAGCATGTCATGGCTGGAGATCATGATCTGACCCCCCCACCGCCACCGATCTCCTCCCCTTCGGTCCTCCATCCTGTCATCTAGCATCCCCCACTCCCCTCCGGTCCTCCATCCGCTCCCCCCGCTGTCCGATCACCCCCTCTTCATACTTACCGACCTGTGTCCCTCCCGGTGTGTGTCCGTGCGTGTTCAATGGGCGCCGCCATCTTCCAAAATGGCTGGCGCATGCGCAGTGCGCCCGCCGAATCTGCCAGCCGGCAGATTCGTTACAGGTACATTTTGATCGCTGTGATAGAACCTATCACAGCAATCAAAATAAAAAAAATAATAAATAAACCCCCCCTTCATCACCCCATAGATAGGGACAATAATAAAATAAAGACATTTTTTTTTCTTTGCCCCACTAGGGTTAGGGTTGGTTCACACTGCGTCTAAGCAGTCCGTTAGACGGACTACGTTACACCGCGGCATAAATGCGGTTTAACGTAGTCCGTTACGGCCGCCATTGATAGCAATGTCGGACGCATCTCTAGCTAACTAGGGATGTGCCGTCATAGAGTGACGGACTCGGAGACGCGGGCTGCAGCGTTTCCGGGTCCATCACTGCTAGCGCAGATAGAGCTAGCAGATGCTCTTTCTGCACTAGCGCGATGCAAACGTCAGCACTTGCGCTAGCTGAACGGGCGGCTGCTGCTAACGCAGTGTGAACCTGGCCTTAGGGTTACGGCTAGAATTAGGGTTAGAACTAGGGTTAGGGTTAGAATTAGGCTATGTGCACACAGTGCGCATTTGGCTGCAGATCTGCAGCAGATTTGGCTGCAGATCCGAAGCGGATTGGCCGCTGCGGTTTCGTAGCAGTTTTCCATCAGGTTTACAGTACCATGTAAACCTATGTAAAACCAAATCCGCTGTGCCCATGGTGCGGAAAATACCGCGCGGAAATGCTGTGTTGTATTTTCCGCAGCATGTCAATTCTTTGTGCGGATTCCGCAGTGTTTTACACTTGTTCCTCAATAGGAATCCACAGGTGAAATCCGCACAAAAAACACTGGAAATCCGCGGTAAATCCGCAGGTAAAATGCAGTGCCTTTTACCTGCGGATTTTTCAAAAATGGTGCGGAAAAATCTCACAAGAATCCACAACGTGGGCACATAGCCTTAGCATTAGGGTTGGAATTAGGGCTAGGGTTGGAAATAGGGTTACGATTAGGATGGTTAGGGTTATGGTTAGGGGTGTGTTGGGATTAGGGTTAGGAATAGGGTTAGGGGTGTGTTGGGGTTAGGGTTGTGATTAGGTTTATGGCTAGAGTTGGGATTAGGGTTAGGAGTGTTGGGGTTAGTGTTGGAGTTAGAATTGAGGGGTTTCCACTGTTACGGCACATCAGGGGTCTCCAAACGCAATATGGCGCCACCATTGATTCCAGTCAATCTTGCATTCAAAAAGTCAAATGGTGCTCCCTCCCTTCCGAGCCCCGACGTACGCCCAAACAGTGGCTTACCCCCACATATGGGGTACCAGCATACTCAGGACAAACTGGGCACCATTTATTTGGGTCCAATTTCTCCTGTTACGCTTGTGAAAATAAAAAATTGCTTGCTAAAACATTTTTGAGGAAAGAAAAATGATTTTTTATTTTCACGGCTCTGCGTTGTAAACTTCTGTGAAGCACTTGGGGGTTCAAAGTGCTCACCACATATCTAGATAAGTTCCTTGGGGGTCTAGTTTCCAAAATGTGGTCACTTGTGGGGGGTTTCTACTGTTTAGGCACATCAGAGGCTCTGCAAATGCAACGTGATGCCCTTCTGTGCATCGGACAGCACATCGGCCAATCCCTCGCTGTAGCGGGAGCCAGAGTTTCCCCGTCCTGCGACATCCCCCCGTCAACATCTGCGGGGGTTCCTCCAGGATCGGAGCACACTCGTACGAGGAAATCATGCCCGCAGACCATTACATCAAGTCTGCATTTCAAAAGCCACTGCTTCCCTTCCGAGCCCCGATGTGTGCCCAAACAGTGGTTTACCCCCACATATGGGGTATCAGCGTACTCAGGACAAACTGGGCAACAACTTTTCGGGTCCAATTTCTCCTGTTACTCGTGAAAATAAAAAATTGTGGGCTAAAAAAAAATTTTTGAGGAAAGAAAAATGATTTTTTATTTTCACGGCTCTGCGTTATAAACTTCTGTGAAGCACTCAAGGGTTTAAAGTGGTCACCACATATCTAGATTAGTTCCTTGGGAGGTCTAGTTTCCAAAATGGGGTCACATGTGGGGAAGCTCCAATGTTTAGGCACACAGGGGCTCTCCAAACGCGACATGGTGTCAGCTAACGATTGGAGGTAATTTTTCATTCAAAAAGTCAAATGGCGCTCCTTCCATTCCGAGCCCTGCCGTATGCCCAAACAGTGGTTTACCCCCAAACAGTGGTTTACCCCCACATGTGAGGTATCAGTGTACTCAGGAGAAATTGCCCAATACATTTTATGATCCATTTTATCCTGTTATCCATGTGGAAATGAACAAATTGAGGCTAAAAGAATTTTTTTGTGAAAAAAAAGTACTTTTTCATTTTTATGGATCAATTTGTGAAGCACCTGGGGGTTCAAAGCGCTCACTATGCATCTAGATAAGTTCCTTGGGGGGTCTAGTTTCCAAAATGGGGTCACATGTGGGGGAGCTCCAATTTTTAGGCACACAGGGGCTCTCCAAACGCGACATGGTGTCCGCTAACGATTGGAGCTAATTTTTCATTCAAAAAGTCAAATGGCGCTCCTTCCCTTCCAAACCCTGCCGCATGCCCAAACAGTGGTTTACCCCCACATGTGAGGTATCAGTGTACTCAGGAGAAATTGCCCAATACATTTTACGATCCATGTTATCCTGTTGCCCATGTGGAAATGAACAAATTGAGGCTAAAAGAAATTTTTTGTGAAAAAAAGTACTTTTTCATTTTTATGGATCAATTTGTGAAGCACCTGGGGGTTCAAAGCGCTCACTATGCATCTAGATAAGTTCCTTGGGGGGTCTAGTTTCCAAAATGGGGTCACGTGTGGGGGAGCTCCAATTTTTAGGCACACAGGGGCTCTCCAAACGCGACATGGTGTCCACTAATGATTGGAGCTAATTTTTTATTCAAAAGTCAAATGGCGCTCCTTTCCTTCTGAGCACTGTCGTGTGCCCAAACAGTGGTTCCCCCCACGTATGGGGTATCGGTGTACTCAGGACAAATTGTACAATAACTTTTGGTGTCCAGTTTCTCTTTTTACCCTTGGG
This sequence comes from Ranitomeya imitator, assembly GCF_032444005.1. Classification (NCBI taxonomy): domain Eukaryota; kingdom Metazoa; phylum Chordata; class Amphibia; order Anura; family Dendrobatidae; genus Ranitomeya; species Ranitomeya imitator. The sequence continues at coordinate 558,702,062 of NC_091284.1, read as the reverse complement.
AAAATAAAAAAATTGTTGCTAAAACATCATTTTTGTGACTAAAAAGTTAAATGTTCATTTTTTCCTTCCATGTTACTTCTGCTGCTGTGAAGCACCTGAAGGGTTAATAAACTTCTTGAATGTGGTTTTGAGCACCATGAGGGGTGCAGTTTTTGGAATGGTGTCACTTTTGGGTATTTTCAGCCATATAGACCCCTCAAACTGACTTCAAATGTGAGGTGGTCCCTAAAAAAAAGTTTTGTAAATTTTGCTGTAAAAATGAGAAATCGTTGGTCAAATTTTAACCCTTATAACTTCCTAGCAAAAAAAAAAATTGGTTCCAAAATTGTGCTGATGTAAAGTAGACATGTGGGTAATGTTATGTATTAACTATTTTGTGTCACATAGCTCTCTCGTTTAACAGAGTAAAAATTCAAAATTTGAAAATTGCAAAATTTTAGCCAAATTTCCATTTTTTTCACAAATAAACGCAAAAATTATCGACCTAAATTTACCACTAACATGAAGCCCAATATGTCACGAAAAAACAATCTCAGAACCGCTAGGATTCGTTGAAGCGTTCCTGAGTTATTACCTCATAAAGGGACACTGGTCAGAATTACAAAAAACGGCCAGGTCTTTAAGGTCAAAATAGGCTGGGTCATGAAGGGGTTAAAGCACCACTCCAGCACTGAAAAATAACACTGGAGTGCGGCTTTGAGATCCCATTGGGATAACTATAACTCCCAGCATGTCCTGCAGAACCTATGGCATGCTGGGAGTTATAGTTCACAGAAGTGGCAGTGCTTTATTGTGTGTTGTAGTGACTAACCTTTTAATTGTGGCAGCCAGCCACACTGTGGTGAGGTAAAATGCTGGAGCATCCCATCCCATGACACCACAGAATGCTCCCTCTTGTTGCCTCTCCACAGCACAGGAGTAAGCTTGCAGATTGTAGAGTGGTGTCTGCAGGACCTGTGATGACATCATTAGAGGGAGGGCTTTGTGCTGCCATGTGATGCTCCAGCCTAGCCTCTTCATGACATCACACAGGTTCTTGTGCTGGAGCACTCAGCATCCAGCACAGTCCTTGCAGGCAGGTATGCAGCGATCTTGTCCCCTCTGGCCCCTGCTGCTGCCTCCTCCACCAGACACACAGATCTCCCCAGCTGCTGCAGGAATCCAGCGCTGGAGAAACCATGTGTGTCCCTGTGAAGGAGTATTCATTTGCTGCTCCCTACTCACTGCTCAGCTGACAGGTGGGCAGGGAAGCAGCTAATGAATATTCACTGCACTTTAATGATCGGGACCGTGTGGTTTCCCCAGTACCGATTCCTGAAGCCCAGCAGGGACATTTTTTCTGCCTCCTGCCTCCCAGTGCAATCCCACTCGCTGCTGGTCCCTCCCCACATTACATCCCTACCATAAGTCGCACCCAAACATTCCTCTCAAATTTGGAGGAAACAGCACTAGGTAGCAGAAAAGCCGGGAATTCAATTGCCGGCTTTTGCCGTCTCCTTCTCAAACCTGACAGGATATGAGACATGGTTTACATACAGTAAACCATTTCATATCCCTTATTTTTGTACATAGTCCTCACTAATAATGTTCGAAGTGTCTAACATAGCTACCTAGAATTGCAATGCTGCGCCCCCTGCTGGTATAACCTCACATGAACTCGAGCGTGGGAATTTTTCTGAATATTTTCTCACGCTAGAGTTCATCTGAGTTTATTCCAACAGGGGGCACAGCACCGCAAGTCTAGGTAGCTACGTTATCCTTCTTCCCATTCATTCCCCAGTCTTTACAGGCAGGGGCGGCTGCATTAGCAGGCTCCGGCTTGTAAAATTATTTAACCCCTTCAGATGGATTTATAGCGTGGGACATGACTGAAAGACGGAAGGTATGGGATATTGTTGTTTTTTTATTTTAACTTTGTTTCAGGTGACAAGGGTCTTCAAATGGATTGAGAGTATAATAAACTATTACAACACCCTGTGTCTTTATTTCATTAAAATACTTTTTCCCTAATGTGTATTTTATTAACCATTTACTACTATAGGATTAATAATGGATAGGTATCTTATTGACGCCTCTCCATTATTAACCTGGCTTAATGTCACAATAGCAAGGTGACATTAACCCTTTATTACCCCATATCCCACTGCTACTCGGGAGTGGGAAGAGAGAGGCTAAGTGCCAGAATAGGCGCATCTTCCAGATGTGCCTTTTCTGTGGTGGGTGGGGGCAGATGTTTTTAGCCAGGGGGGGTCCTATAACCATTGTCCCTCTCTAGGCTATTAATATCTGCCCTCAGTCACTGGCTTTCCCACTCTGGCGGAGAAAATTGCGCGGGAGCCCACGCCAATTTTTTCCATGATTTAACCCTTTATTTTAACAGCTAGATCCCCTAAATTTTACACACATACACTTGTAACGTTACTAATGAGGAATATGTAAAAAATAAGGGATATGAAATAGTTTACTGTATGTAAACCATGTCTCATATCCTGTCGGGTTTGAGAAGGAGATAGCAAAAGCCGGCAATTGAATTACTGGCTTTTAAACTATCTAGCGATGTAAATATATATATATACACACACATATATACACACACACTGTATATATGTTTTCATGAATATTTGAGCCCATGGATCCATTGTATGTCCGTTTTGCAAGCCGGCGAGAAAATCTCGCTGTACGGATGCCATACGGAGGTTTACATGCGCAAAATACGCTGCCACACCCTGCCTACGGATGACATACGGATCACTATTTTGGGAACTTTTCTGTGTATTATGCATGTAAAATACGGACCGTATTTCCCGATGCCGAGTGTGACCCTAGCCTTAAAGTTCTGCCTACGGTGTTTGTGTAGCAGACTCTGGTATATCCTGATTTGTCCTGCTGCTTTAACTGTGTGAACCCGTGTTTTCCCCTGTTCTCATCTTGAATCAGTGTTTCCCATTAGTGCGCAGACCCCCCCCTGGTTTTGACTAGGCTTGTATCCTGACCTGTTTTTGTCTTCTGTCTTTGGCTTATCTGCTCCTTACTTTTACTGACCTTTTGGCCTGTCTTGGACTCTGTGTTTTGTCTTTTCCTTTGGTACTGCGCTACTGACTACATAGAACCAGCTTGTTTTGACTATTCTGCTGCCACCCGCGGTATCCTCACTGCTTCACTGCAGGTCAGCTCTGTTTAGGTGCAGACCCGCTTCCTCTCTACTGCCATCTAGTGAAGCCTGCACCTACCTACATTGCAGCAGCATGACAATACCTTTCTCTTCATGTTTTGAATTCAAAAACCGTGTGCAATGTTCCCAATGCATGGAAATAAACACTAGTATAAAGATTTTGTGACTAACTCATGTTTTTGAACATACTGCTATTTTGAACACTACTGTACATTAGCAATTGCAGAGGAGGCAAGCTTTGCTATCATTATGACAAGCTAAACTGGTCTATCACCCTGAAGAGTAAACAAAAGAATCCGAATATAAAAATTATGTTAGGGTTAACTGGGATCTTGTTTCGTTAATGGAAGTCAGTAAGTACAGAATTAATCTAGGTTAAAATCGGAGACCAGTGCTGTGGAGTCGGTAAGCCAAACCTCCAAATCCTCAATTTCCCTAACTGCACAGCAATGCCTCACTATTGAGCATGTACATAAAGTGCAGCACTTTATCTAAAGTTCATCTAACCTAATAGCCGAAATCCTTAGATCAGGAACAGAACATACATTTCTAGGACATTTCATAACTTTCTCCCATTCTTCTGAAAACATTTACAGCACATCCTGCATTGAACTACTGTAACTAATTTATTATATATTTTAGAAGTCAAAGTCGGACCATTTTATACAAACTCCACCAAAATGGACACCGGTTCAGACTCCACAGCCCTGTCAGAGACCCCAAAAATGTCACGTTGACCCCAACTGTGTTAGAGAATATGATCCTATCAAATTGTACACCCTAGCAGAAAGAGTACAGTTGTTGTATAAAACTGTGAGAAAGAAAGAAAAGTCTTGGATATTTCTTCTGCACACATTAGTTACTTCGTAGACAGTCTGGTTGAAATCATGAGTGCAAGATGTGCGCCACAACGTTGGACACACTTCAGCGCATGACACACAGTATGAAAGATTTTATGAGAATTCAGAAATGATATTTTATACCTCTAATTAAAAAGAAAAAAAAAAGTATAAATAGAGAGCAGATGAGGACAGTTTTCTTTAAAAAAAAAAAAAAATCACCCATATCTTTATTGTTATAAAAGATGGCAAGGCGAAAAAAGAAAACAAAAATGTCAGCAATAACAGCAAATGGCATAAGCCAAATAAAAATATAATATGGACTACAGAGAACTGACATGGTACCATCTGTCATTTAGATTAAATAATGAATATAATAAATTATAGCAAACATTAACTGTAGCGGTGCACACCATTATCCCAATTATGTCATAATGAAAAATGTAAGAATAAATTAGAATATCATTTTTGAAGTTACAAGTCCACAGAAAGCACACTCAAAATCCTATCATAAATAATGTATTTATTGCATATGGCTATTAAGACAGCATCCAAGATCAATAAAGACTATATACAATGTACTACCCTATGTTTGTTGTCTCCAGCAGCATCATATCATTTATCATTAAATATAGGAATACATATATTTATTCCCACTGTACATCGGAAGACACTGCAAGATAAGTAACGTCTCTTGTCATACCACGATTGAAATATATTTAACATCTTGATATTCAGAAACAATATGTACCCAGTAGAGAAAGAATAAAATACTGTTTGATAACCTTTAAGTTTACGATAGCAAAATATCTTAAAATTTAAGGGACACTGGGCAAGAATGTACAAAGTTTGAACTATACATTAAGATGTTTCTGCAAAACCTGTACATTTTGGTTGCATTCTGTAAACTAAACGTCAGATATTTATATATTGCATATGCCTTATGTGAAATTTACAGAGTTGAGCTTGATGTAAGCCTTTTTTTGCCCAACTACACTAGTAAAATTAATCTTAAAGACATTTCAAACACATATTCTCAGTATAAATCAAACGTTGACGTCAGCAGATAACAACGATCAGTGCTGTTGTGGTTCGTACGTAGCAAATATTAAATTCTATTTCATTTCAAGCCTAGGTCAAAATAGTTTACAAAGTTTAGAAACTTTTACATCATATTTATATAGAAAACTACAGTATACAGAAACAGGCCAATAGCTTGTATGCTGTTTTATGAAGCACTACCTTCCCCTTCCAACAAGAATCAAACTCTAAAAAGGAGCAATAGAAAAAGATATGAATTTACATTCATTTTTGTCTGGCAATACAATCCTTATTAGTAAGACTTTTGTTGAGCAAGTAGGAAGACGTGACACTTTTCTAAGTAATCAATTCATATGCAAAATGCACTATCCAAAGCCAGGAAATATTATCTTTGTCCTTTAATTGTTGACCGCCACCATCAGCCTTTATTTCACAGACATTCAACAAAATTGTGACATTACAGATATGCCTATGTGGAAAGGAAGAAAAAAAAACAAAAACAAAAGTCACGGTCTTTTAAAAAACAATGTCCCCTTTAAGTAAGGAGCAGTCTTATAATTTCCATCTAAAAATAAGCTATGAGAATGCAGAGCTTTGCTATTCATGTAATATAACACAAATACTGCAATCTCTATATTGAAAGCAACAAAAAGTGCACGTGCCACTTTCGGAGTAACACGTGGACTCGAGGTGGCATCCAGAAGATTTTACTGCAGTGTTTTGTTCAAAAAGGGAAGAACCAGGCTGATCATTTCAGTGTTGTAACAGCGCATCACTTAGGGTAAATACTCCACGAAAAAAGGGAAGTTTTTGGTTAAGAGCAATGCAGCTAGGTGTACGGATTCTTACAATCAATATTAAAATCAATGTAGCTTACACTGAAAAGTACCAAAATGTGAGGAAGGTATTAGGTCATAAGTAGGTGTGACCGCACGCAAATCACTTGTTGCTAAAAAAGGTATATCCCAATGATCACTGTTGATAAAAAAACAAAACAAAACACTTTTTCCCCCCACTGGCTGCGCTTATTGTACATACAGTAATGTGCTAGATCAGACTAATGAAAGTGAACTACTAAGGAACTGTGTAGTGCATGCAGCTGTTAGCGTAACATAGTCAAATATGTCCATTAGTAGCATTTTTGGTCCATTTGTGGAAACGTGAACTGCATGTGCGCACCAAAGCACTGTTATTGTTCCCTAGTCACTTGCTGCCATGGTGTGTCCATTTTCCAAGTAAACCGTGCAGCCAATAGTTTTGATCCATCAAGCAATATAGTGTAAATTTTATCACATGATAATGAGGAACAATTTCTTCAGAATTTTCATTGCACAACCAAAATAATAAAAAAAACTCTTAATTTATTATTTTTATTTGTCTGAGGTAGGGCAACTGGTAGTCTTCATTTAAAATAAGTCCAATGTTACTGCCATTTCCCAATGTACTGAAGAATAAATAAGGAAGTCATATGAAGGCCTCGTCATTCAATATGGACTTGAAAGTACATGGTTGGTTTTTCATATCGTCCGTGTTAATATGACAGAAGAAAAATAATGCCATTCGGGTACATTGAAACAGGTCTGTGTCATGGTAGCTCTCTGAAGGATGTCCACCACTTGTCTACCTGAGTGGAAACTTTCCAAACCGCTGGAGCGGAAAGAGTGAGACGTTAGCAGCATTTGGTCACAATGTAAGCCCGCAGATCTCTTCTGTAGCGTGGGGAGGTTTGGAGCCAGCGCTTTCATTCTGAAATATATAAATGGCAGGAACAATTAGTTACATTGTCATAGGTTATTTTATTCTCTCCACACAGAAAAAAGTATATTTATTAAGTAAAATGATCAAACGCTTTAACACTGTGCAGATCATAAAAATGGTCTTGAAACAAAGTAAGATTTTTTTCTTCCAGAACACACAACTGGAAACATCTTCGTTTTATTGACTAAAATGTTTTTTACTATTAAGTTTTATTCCCCAACTTCTATTCCTCCAAAACAATAAAAACACAGCAGATACTCTCCTGGGTCCTCCAAAAATCACAGTTCTGGTTTCTGTTCGCAGGCTGCAGCACAACTATAGCACATATCACCACTTTGACAGTGTCTACCTCTGCAGAGCCATTAAGCTGATTGACTGCGGGGGCAATGCACGCCATAGCCATGTCACCACTGCATCCACCAAACAGAGTCAGGAACAGTGGATGAGAGCCAGGGAAGAACTTATGTAAGGCAAGAACTAGCTCTATATGTTGTTAAAGGTAAAGGAGCATTTGGGGACAGAAAACATGGAAAACCCATTTAATCATATAGTTCTGCACCAGTTTCAGGATGTAGGATCCCCCGCAACACAATGAAAACAATAAGGCTCTATGAATCTGAATGATGCACTACTTTGCAGTAGGTACAAATTCCAAATGTACACCTCAAAGCAGGGCTGTGGAGTCAGAGTTGTGTAGTCGGTGTTCATTTTGGAGGAGTCAAGAGTTGGTATAATAAATTGGGTACAGTAGTTCAGTGCAATATGTGCTCCAAATGTTTTCATAAGAATTTGGGAAAGTTATGAAATGTCCTATAAGTGTGTCTGTTCTGTTCCTGATCTAAGGAACTCTGCTTTTAGGTGAGATGAATCTGTGTTGCACTTTATGCACATGCTCAGTGGTGAGCCAGGGCTGTGGAGTCGGGAGTCAGGGAAATTGAGGAGTCAGAGGTTTGGCTTACCGACTCCACAGCCCTACATAAAAAACGTGATCTCCAAATTCTAAAACCATCAGCAACAAAATATAAAGTGTTAAGCCATGTACGCCAAGAGATAATCCATTAAGGGAAATCCAGTTTCCCTTCTAAAACCTCCACTTAAGTGAAAACTCAAAAGGAACATGTTACACTGGTTTATTCTGAAGTCAAGTAAGCATGTAAATTATACTTGACTAGAACTGCTGAAAATATTTGTTTCCCGAAAGTACTTTCCAGAAGTGTTTTTGAATTATTCACCTGTGATCAGGTTACAGCACGCAAAGTGGTGGCATGCCTCACCTGAAGCTCCACTGTTCATTGCTAATCCACTAAGAAATCACACTCGCTGTGCCGCCTGTGATACACGAACAATATTGGAAGAGTATACCAAACCTGACACCGTAGCACAGGGTCTAAAAAATTAAAAAAAATATAACTAGAACATTAACTACATAAAATATGCGTAAGACCTGGACAGTCTAAAATACTCTGAATAAGGAGTAGAGGTGACTAATCTGCAGTAAAACTGCAAAATAAACAACTGCAAATAACGTTCACATTTGCCTGTCATATCCTTATCTTTCTGGCTATTAAGGAGAAGCCGAAAGGGTTAAGGTAGTTCCCTGTGTTCTTGTGAACTGTCACAGGTCTGAATGTGTATTGCCTTTATTGGTGTCCATCTGTCACACTAAAAGGAAAATAGGGAAATTACTGCTTCCTGTCTTAATTCTGCGCTGACAGATAAGGTTTGCCAAAGGAGTTGCTCAATGTTGGTCTATTTGCTCAGCAATACACTAGAACTAGGTGCTATAATATCGCTTGGTATGACAACGAATGAGATGTTGATTTATCATGTCCTGAGTCAACAGCACATTAATATTTGCATCATATCCATCTCCGATGACGTGGGAAAAACATGGAACTTCATCATCAGCCCTGCACTTGGAACACTTGATGACTATCACCTTCAGGTAGTGTACATAAGGAGATTCCCTCAAACAAAGGCAAGCCAAGGTTAAACTGCCTACGCTGATGGAAAATTAGGCTGCCATGCAAACATTGCTTTATTACGTCTTTAGAAAGTCAATTATAACGAAGAGACAAAAAAAAAAAAAAATAATAATTAAAAAGAGAACTTACTAAATGCCCTGCAGGTAAGTATACTTTTGCAAAAATGAAGACAAATAGATTGCTAGCAAAGTATTCTGCGTTATTCATGTTTATGATGTCAAAAGAAATCTCAAAACCTTCATGAGAGCTGACATGCACCTAACAAACGTCCAATGAGATTTGCCCAACAGATAACTTTGGCACAGAAATCCAAAGCTTGGAATATTCTAGTTAAAAAATGTCCAGTGCCGATAAGAAAAACATTTATTTTAATAATACACTCCAGGATGAAAGGAAGGTTGTCCTGGGCTGCTGCACTATCCCAGCCCATCATTGAGGGTTTAGCAATTAGCCTCTGGTTATATTACTATGCAAACACAATCTTGGTTTGACGGTCTAGCTTTGTGTCAGCCCCAGGGCTTTCAATGAAGACACATCACCAGAAGCCAGCAAAACATCTATTTTTCATATGAGCAGGGAAAAATGCTAATCGCTTTCCATTCAAATGAATACATTTAGACTTGTTTGGTTCTTGGATTCGTGTTTATGTATATGTCAACCTGGAGCAAAATACATGTCTATTTTACAAACCAAGATTTACTGATGCAAGTATTAGCGGAGGATACCGGGACAAGGATGCTCTCTGTTTGTCAATGTTGAAAATGGCTCCATTTCCAGCAACGTTAAAGGGGTTGACAAATAGGGTAGTGAGGTTTAATAGACAAGAGTCAGTCGAGTTATCCAATAATTAGAGAATAGCTATAAAGAACATATTCAACACACACAAAACATTGATGGACACCTTTTTTCCTGTGTGGGAGAGACCTGGGAGTATCCAAAAAAATACACAAACTCCATGGGGATGTTGTACTTGGTCAGATCCAACCCCAGGACCCAAGTTCTATAAGGTAAGAGTGCCCATCAGCGAATTAAAAAAGCAGAATAGATTCTATGTTAACTGTGTAGCACTTCATTTTCCTTTGGCGATGCTGCAGGAAATGTAAACACATACTGCATATTTCCCACAGATGGGGAGTACCCGCAGCAGGACAACCAGTGACCAGCTTCCAGTTAAATACATTTCCAAAGGAGACAATCATTTTCAGCTATGTTCGACCATTGGAAATTAAATCATTTTGTGGGGAAAAGATGCATACAATTATCTCTGGTGGTGAGCTTTGGCCAGATAATCTAAAACGTCCCAGACTAGAGAGGAGGACAGGAGTGTTAGCTGATGCTAAACCTATTAGTAGGACAGCTTTCAGTGATATTATTGGCTATACAGGCCTTCATGTTATTCTCCTATCCCATTATAAATCACTAGATGGTGGCCCAATTCTAACGCATCGGGTATTCTAGAATATGTATGTCCACGTAGTATATTGCACAGCCACATAGTATATTGCCCAGTGACGTAGTATACAGCACAGAGCCACGTAGTATATTGTACAACAACGTAGTATACTGCACAGAGCCACATAGTATATTGGCCAGCTACGTAGTATATTGCCCAGCCACGTATGTCACAGGTTAAAAAATAAACATATACTCAAAATATACATATACTCGGCAGGTCGTTCTCCCGCAGGCCCTATGATGATGCCGGTCACATGACCGTGACATCATGACAGGTCGTTCTCGCGAAGGACCTGTGATGACGTCGCGGTCACATGATCGTGATGTCATGGCAGGTCCTTTTCGCGCAGGGCCTGTGATGACGTCGCGGTCACATGACCATGACATCATGGCAGGTCCTTCTCCCATACCATCCTTGGCACCGGAAGCTGCCGAAGGTCACCGGAGCGTCGCGAAAGGTGAGTATATAATGATTTGTTATTGTTTTTATTATTTTTAACATTAGATGTTTTTACTATTGACGCTGCATGGGCAGCATCAATAGTAAAAACTTGGTCACACAGGGTTAATAGCGGCGGTAACGGAGTGAGTTACCTGCGGCATAACGCAGTCCGTTACCGCTGGCATTAACCCTGTGTGAGCGGTGACTGCGGGGTGTATGGAGCAGGCGCCGACTGCATGGGAGTAGGGAGGGACTAATCAGACTGTGGCCGTCGCAGATTGGTCGCGGCAGCCATGACAGGTAGCTGGCGAGACCAATCAGTGACTTGGATTTCATGACAGACAGAGGCCGCGAACAATGAATATCTGTGACAGACAGAAAGACAGACAGACAGACAGCACAGAAAGACGGAACTGACCCTTAGACAATTATATAGTAGATAGTGGACATTGGATTGAGGCTAGTGACTAATTATTTACTGTATGTATTAGTGTAACAATGCTCTGAATTACCCCACAATCATGAGTTATGCGTATAAGCAATTTATGAATTTGCTGAGGCTTAAAGCTTAGAAAGGTATCTTTGGTAGTTGAGGGAAGTATAGATAGCATCTTATCCTTCCTACATGCTGCCTGCACTTTGAGATTGCAACATTGCTTTTACAGAGAGGAGTTTTGAACTAATAGAACAAACTCTCAAACAATAGTTGCAAATCATTAATGTGCGGAGTCTTTGAACTAACCTTTGCTGCTAGCACTAGTAGTAGATGTTGCAGAGATGAGGAATTTCTTTTAGAGGCTATTAGGAACAGTATAACAATTGGTCACTTAGGTCCATCATTGGGTATTGGTGATAACATAAGTTAGTCACCAATCTCCATCCTTGAACTATATATTTAGTATTGTACAATGCCTTGTATTAATATCCAATAGGCAATACTGCGCTTCTGAGTGTCAGGTATAGCTATTGGAAAGACATGCACACATCATGGTGGAATGGAATACATGTCATTTGAATATTGTAAATAAGGTTATATATATATATATATATATATATATATATATATATATATATATATATATATATATATATATATATATATATATATATATATATATATATATATATATATCCTAGATAGTCCACTGAAGTCAGTGATATTTTATTAATTAATGTACTCCTGGAGTATTGTAGGTCCTCATTCAGTGACATAAATCTGATATCAGACTAGTAATAAACTGGTGTTCTGTACAAAACTGTATGACCTCTAATAATGCTGTAAGCATGAATGAATGAAGTTGCTATTATAGTATATGGTTCCTTGTCTGCTTTTGGCACACATAGAACATGGCTCATGAGAAGCTCAAACGGCAGCTTGGAGTTTGCTCAGCAAATATGTGCAGAAAGGGATGTGAAACTTATCCTGTAGTAACCTCAGTGTTACGTGTCACTCAGACTCCTGGCTACTAGGTTTAGGATTTATGATCCATACATTTTAATACAATGTCTACTAATATATCATATGCAGTGTTCTGTGACTTTAGGACGTCAGACATGTGCCTTACTTGCGTCTTATAAGTTCCAGTGAACTTTCCCTGCAGATACTGGTATCAGCCAGTTCAGCATTACACTAATGCCACCATCTCTGACCCTTTCCATTAAACCAAGCTGCTCAACAATGCCTAATCCATGCGTCATATAATCCTGCTTAATACTGTATGAACTCTGGGTGATGTTTGAACACTTTTTTTTTTTTAATTTAGCAAGAACATCTTGCCCTATTTCAAGGAACCCAAAGTGCTACCTTGCCTAAACTACAACCTTACAAAGGAGATTAGCTCAAGTCTTCAATTATTTTTAGAGAGCTTCAAGAATCGGTGCCATTATACAAGATAAACAGAAATAGGATTGCAAATTTAGTACGTTATAATTTCCCCCCCAATGCTTCTAGCTTAAAAGTAATCTACAAGCATAGACTCCTTTTATATCCATCAATAATAAAAAATGCATGTGTATTTGGGATATACTTTCTATAACAGAAAAGCACCAACGTGTTTACTCCGCAGAGAGTGTGCAATCCTGACCTGGTGAAACGATGAATTCCAACTTGTTTTTCTCAACCCTTTGAACCTGCTCCACAAGATTACACATTCCAGTCTGCAAGCACTTTACTACAGATATTCTTCAACTGCACTTTGACCAGCTTTAAAGTCTGCTCAACAATCAGGAAAAAAAGGGGGTGGGGGGTGGATAGTTCTCTTTCAACATTCCTAATTTTGATCAGGAATGGATCCTAATACATGGTCTACAGTGGAAGACTTGAAATATCACATATGTCTAACATCACAAGAACGTGAACAATATTTCACACTGCCATAGAAAATTCCCAGAGCTCCATCATTGCTGAATGAAAGCGATAGTGCTCCGTTCGGAGCTCGGACTAAGCCCCTTCAAAACAAGCCTTGCACTGTCCTCTAATCTCACTTGCATTGTCATTATGGTCTGTGGAAAGAAGAAATCTCTTCCTCTATTCTGTAGTAGGCCTGGGAGGCAGATGGCATGCAATCATTAGCCTATTGTCAACAGCAGCGCTGGGGTAGATTACTAGTGTGCCTTGCTTGTCATGGCAGGTGCATGGCCCTGAGGCTGCCATCTGCTGAGGAAGGAAGTGTTCTCCTGCAAGAAGTGGATGGGATGACAAATGTAAACAACAACACTGAATCTCTACTGATTGTCTCCACATGGACAACTGATTTCTACCAAACACCTCTCTATGCAAAAAAATGTTTTTATTAGGGCAGACCCTCTCCTAATCTCTGCAAAACACCTCAAAAACTACAGATGCACTAGGATCATTTATCATTTGAGGTCTACACACAGTTTTCTCTTAATAATCAAGGCAGTAAGGGAAAGTATATAAAAGACGATAAACAAACAAAAAAAGATTTTAATAAGTGATTAGAAAATAAACAAATATTTAGAATTGAGAGTCCTCAGTGGTTGATACCGGATACTGAGGACTCTCAATTCTAAATATTTTTCTATCTACTGGCTAACACAGTACCAAGATATATATCTTTCTTGTAGAAAATAAACCTAATGACTGTGTCAAGTCAGTGAAATTGGTTGCTTTATGGTGTAGTGAGCCAGTACAGACTAATGCAGTTTATTCTTCAGAAGTGAATATAGTTATTGTCAATATATCGCCCTTTGCTCCTTCAATGACAACAATGCATTAGACTAATACGCACTGATAGTCATTGATCCTTTAAACATATAATGAATTACGTCTCTTCCTCCTTAGTGCACCATCTAAAAGAAAGGGTAAGGGCATCATAGCACAAGAAATTAAATACTACATCCCATCTACTGATCATGTAAAATGCTTGTTATACAGACAGAAGACAGTGTGGGTGTGATAGCATTGTAACACTAGATCAGGCTCATTCACTTCTCTTGCTACTTGAGGGAGCCAAAAATAATGACCCACAAAGTGCAGTGCTCACATCTGCTCATGCATAATGACATGCACTGAAAACAAGTACCTTTGCACTCCCAATAAAACAGATTAGCTGCCTTCATTCAGACATGCAGTGACCTTGAATACAATTTTGGCACTGTGCACATGCTGAGCTTCAGCCGAGTCTAATCCTGAACTCACAGGCAAAGCCTGGGGTCTTTTAAGGGCAGCATCCTTCCGCGCCTTTATTAGAGCTATTTATAATCATCAGGGGCTACATTATAAAGAGGTTTTAATCAGATATGAAGGATCTGGATACTACATTAGGTTCAATTTGACTTACAACACACCCTGGCCCAGGAAAAGCATCACTGCTTGCCATATGCCAAGATTTGCTTTTTTGCACATATGCTTCTGTGACTTGAAACAGTCACCTTCAAGATGACATTCACCCTTCATACTCATCCCATGCCCTATTCATTTGAACTAAAGTGATCCAGATGTCAGTCTGTGCACCCATGAAACATTGCTAAATAGGTGCTATGGAAAGAAGTTCAAGCCTCCCCATGTATGCTATGATAATCCCAAGTGTAATCTTTAATTCACTTACACCCTGAATCATGAAGTGTCTGGAGTTTCAGTGGCAACCTACGTTCCAACCTCCTCTGATCTTAATGTATTGAGGAGATGTCAAGATTGGAGGGGTTGCCACTGATAGCTCCGAACATTTCACACATGAAGAAACGTCCAGCTGAATTGGGTAATTCATTGACACATGTCAATTGAGTGGCGATTTATTCCTTTTTACTGGTAGGACTGATTTATGATAGCAAACGGCCATTTTTAACTTGTTTTTTTTTTTTTTCCCAGCTATTCAGCAATGTTACAAGTTTACAAGGCGGGCGGGGTGCAACACAAGAGGATACATTTAGGTCTCACAAACCAGCTGGCCTATGTTGGGTCCGAGATGTTGGAATGCCTGGCGCTGCGTATGCATGTTATATCATGACATCTTGTAGGTATGATTAGATTTATGAATTACTAAGCTGTAGTTGACATCTGTCAGATGCCACATCAAGGTACCTTAAAAATTGAGAGTTGTAACTCATTATTTTACTCGTCTATATAGCACAACTAATTTCATAGCGCTTTTCAGACATAATCATCACTTTTATGCCAGACCATGGGCTGTGGTATTGCTGCGTTATACTGCTGCCTTTTTACTGATCTTAAAGTCTATGTGAAATAAACCATTTTGAAAAAAGTCTTCAAGTTAGTACCCGCCTGCATTCCTTACAAGCTAGTGTGGAGCATCTGTTTGTCAAATGCTAGAAGAAACGTATGAATCGTAAATTCCAATTTCAAGTTCTCATGGCTAGGAAAATAGCCCTGCTGCATTCATCATTATATACAAGCCTGTTTGTGGGGAGGAGAGGAACCATGTAGAACACTTCAGGTATGTGAACACAACATCTTTTATGTGGGCAAGCCTACCGAGCTTTCCTACAGCAGGACCCTTAAGGTAACAAAGGCGTTTTTCCTGAAACAACTTTTTGGCTGTTTCCACAGAGCTTTTTAAACATTTTTGACCTCCAGCGGTTATTTTGAAGGTTTTTTTTTTTTAAACTTTTTATGGGTATATTGTGTAGAATTTTTTCTGGTTCATTTTAGAGTCTTTTTACAGTTATTTTCTAATCGTTATGAGAGCAGAAGACACCTAAAAGAACGGTCTGCTCACTTTTAAACAATTGTGTGTTTGGAAACCTAAAGCAGTTAAAATAAAGAATAATTAGTGATGAGCGAATATACTCGTTACTCGAGATTTCCCGAGCACGCTCGGGTGACCTCTGAGTATTTTTTAGTGCTCGGAGATTAAAGGTACCTTCACACTGAGCAACTTTACAACGAGAACGACAACGATCCGTGACGTTGCAGCGTCCTGGATAGAGATCTCGTTGTGTTTGACACGCAGCAGCGATCTGAATCCTGCTGTGACATCGCTGGTCGTAGCAATGTTTTTTCACGGAGCTAACAACCAGCGAGAACGATAAGTACGTCACTGGATCGCTCCTGCATTGTTCCGGAGTTGCTGTGTTTGACATCTCTACAGCGACCTAACAGCGACGCTCCAGTGATCGTTGTCTATATCGCTGGAGCGTCGCTAAATGTGACGGTACCTTTAGTTTCCATCACCGCAGCTGAATGATTTACATCTGTTAGCCAGCTTGATTACATGTGGGGATTCCCTAGCAACCAGGCAACCCCCACATGTACTTATGCTGGCTAACAGATGTAAATCATTCAGCTGCGGCGATGAAAATTGAATCTCCGAGCACTAAAAAATACTCGGAGGACACCCGAGCGTGCTCGGGAAATCTCGAGTAACGAGTATATTCGCTCATCACTAATAATAATAATACCGTATTTTCCGGCGTATCAGACAACCTTTTAACACCTGAAAATCTTAAAAGTTGGGCGTGATCTTATACACTGGGTGTCGTCTTATAGGGCGAGAGCGGACCAATGTGCATATGGTGGGTGGGTCGGGTGGTCCCGATGACGAAGAGAGGGGGCGTCCCACAAGGAAGGAGTAAGTGGAGTATCCCCCTATTACCTCATTGTGGCAGCGATGCTCTCTGTGCTGGGGGCAGCGGCAGTTCCTCTATGTGCAGCATGGTGTCTCCGCGCTGGGGGCGGCGGCGGGTCCTCTCTGTGCAGGGGCGGCGCATGCTGATTTAGATCTCGTCTCGAGATCTCAAGAGACGAGATCTGAATCTGAGCATGCGACAACCCCAGCGGCCATTTTCCCGCAGGCCACCGCATCGCAGCAATGGAGCTGCCGGGGCCTCCGGCCTTTGAGGAAATGCCGACGGAGCCCCAACACTGCGCAAAGATATGCTACTGCCCCCCAGCACAGAGCCCCCACGCTGCACAGAGGACCCGCCGCTGCCCCCAGCACGGAGACACCATGCTGCACAAAGAGGAGCTACCGCCGCCCCCAAGCACAGAGAGCATCGCTTCCACAATGAGGTAATAGGGAGATAATCCACTTACACCTTCCCTGTGAGACACCCCCTCTCTTCGTCATTGGGACCACTCCACCCTACCATAAGCACATTTGTCACCCGCCCTATAAGCAGACACACGGCGTATAAGAAGACCCCCGACTTTTAAGAGGATTTTATATTTTAACTAGAAAAGTTGGGGAGGGGGGGTCAACTTATACGCCCAATCGTCTTATAAGCCAGTAAATACGGTAATAAAAAAAAAAAAAAAAAAAAAAAAGCTTAACATATGAACAAAAAGTCAATTTTACATATAAATGCACATCTTCATGCTTTTGAGCATCTTCTGGGTGCTTTCAGTCGAGTTTTGGAGTGGACCCACCTGAAAAAGACACTGTGTGCACATAGTTTTATTTGCGGAGGGAGGAACCATACTACCATATCAGAGAGATTGAAACAATGATTCCAGCTTTACTCTAAGCTACAAAAACAAATGTGAACCAAAAACATTCATTTCTCAAGATAAACAAAACAAAAAAAAATTATATATATTTTGAATGTAAGCTTGTCCTGCTATCTTCAAAGTATGAGGGAATCCTCATCCTAAGCGCTTCCTATGCCTCAAGCAACAATTGTTCTAGGCCGATTTTGAAACAGACGCTCCTTTCATAATATCATGACACAATTTATTCTAAACTCTTCTTTGTAACTGTATTTATCCAGAAACACAAATCTTTATCCCCCCCATGAGAATAGAAGAAAAATCTTTTCTTAGCAAAGTTCCTGAGTCAGTGAGAGACCCCAGAAATATACACCAGCCATTGCTAAACCATAATGGGATAGTATGGGGCCCTTAGGGTACCGTCACACTATAACATTTCGATCGCTACGACGGTACGATTCGTGACGTTCCAGCGATATCGTTACGATATCGCTGTGTCTGACACGCAGCAGCGATCAGGGATCCTGCTGAGAATCGTACGTCGTAGCAGATCGTTTAGAACTTTCTTTCATCGCTGGATCTCCCGCTGTCATCGCTAGATCGGTGTGTGTGACACCGATCTAGCGATGCGATCCGTTCGCTTGTAACCAGGGTAAACATCGGGTAACTAAGCGCAGGACCGCGCTTAGTTACCCGATGTTTACCCTGGTTACAAGCGTTAAACTAATAAAAAAACAAACAGCACATACTTACATTCTGGTGTCCGTCAGGTCCCTTGCCGTCTGCTTCCAGCACTGTGACTGCCGGCCGTAAAGTGAAAGCAGAGCACAGCGGCTGTGCTTTCACTTTGACTTTACGGCCGGCAGTCACAGTGCGGGAAGCAGAGACTGCAAGGGACCTGACGGACACCAGAATGTAAGTATGTGCTGTTTGTTTTTTTTTAGTTTTACGCTTGTAACCAGGGTAAACATCGGGTAACTAAGCGCGGTCCTGCGCTTAGTTACCCGATGTTTACCCTGGTTACCCAGGGACCTCGGCATCGTTGGTCGATGGAGAGCTGTCTGTGTGACAGCTCCCCAGCGACCACACTACGATTTACCTACGATCACGGCCAGGTCATATCGCTGGTCGTGATCGTAGGTAAATCGTATAGTGTGACGGTACCCTTACATGAAGCAAAAGAGGTTGACAATTCAGCATGCTGAATAGGCTAACAATGCAATCATCATTTGCTGCTCTTCTCTTTCAGACAGAGTACAGGAGCATCATGGGATGGCAGAAAAAGCAGTAATAGATCCCATAATGCAAATTTCTAGTAAGCTGATCTTGATTTAAAAAAAAAAAAAAAAAAAAGAGAGAAAAGATGTGTATAGACATCCTCAGGGTATGTTCCCATGGTCTGGAAGCTCTTAGCTTTGGACGCAGCAGATACCCCACTCCGCCCCCTGTTGTATGTGCGGTAATTCTGCATGTGATCATTAACCCCTTACCGGCATCGGACGTACTATACCGTCCGATGCCGGCTCCCCTGCTTTGATGCAGGGCTCCGCGGTGAGCCCGCATCAAAGCCGGGACATGTCAGCTGTTTTGAACAGCTGACATGTGCCCGCAATAGGTGCGGGCAGAATCGCGATCTGCCCGCACCTATTAACTAGTTAAATGCCGCTGTCAAACGCAGACAGCGGCATTTAACTACCGCTTCCGGCCGGGCGGCCGGAAATGACGTCATCGCCGACCCCCGTCACATGATCGGGGGTCGGCGATGCTTGTATATTGTAGCCATAGAGGTCCCAGAGACCTCTATGGTTACTGATGAGCGGTGGCTGTGAGCGCCACCCTGTGGTCGGCGCTCACAGCACACCTCCATTTCTGCTACATAGCAGCGATCAGCAGATCGCTGCTATGTAGCAGAGCCGATCGTGCTGTGCCAGCTTCTAGCCTCCCATGGGAGGCTATTGAAGCATGGCAAAAGTTAAGAAAAAAAGTTTAAAAAAATGTGAAAAAAATAAAAAAACATAAAAGTTTAAATCACCCCCCTTTCGCCCCAATCAAAATAAATCAATAAAAAAAATATCAAATCTACGCATATTTGGTATCGCCGCGCTCAGAATCGCCCGATCTATCAATTAAAAAAAAGTATTAACCTGATCGCTAAACAGCATAGCAGGAAAAAAATTTTAAACGCCAGAATTACGTTTTTTTGGTCGCCGCGACATTGCATTAAAATGCAATAACGGGCGATCAAAAGAACGTATCTGCACCAAAATGCTATCATTAAAAACGTCATCTCGGCACGCAAAAAATAAGCCCTCAACCGACCCCAGATCATGAAAAATGGAGACGCTACGAGTATCGGAAAATGGCGCAATTTTTTTTTTTTTTTTTTTTAGCAAAGTTTGGAATTTTTTTTCACCACTTAGATAAAACATAACCTAGTCATGTTAGGTGTCTATGAACTCGTACTGACCTGGAGAATCATGATGGCAGGTCAGTTTTAGCATTTAGTGAACCTAGCAAAAAAGCCAAACAAAAAACCAATGTGGGATTGCACTTTTTTTGCAATTTCACCGCACTTGGAATTTTTTTCCCGTTTTCTAGTACACGACATGCTAAAACCTATGATGTCGTTCAAAAGTACAACTCGTCCCGCAAAAAATAAGCCCTCACATGGCCAAATTGACGGAAAAATAAAAAAGTTATGGCTCTGGGAAGGAGGGGAGCGAAAAACGAACAAAGGAAAACGAAAAATCCCCTGGTCATGAAGGGGTTAAACACATACAGAATCAACGCATCGTATTCATAGACTGGGTTGTTTATTTTGCGGAGAAAAGAGTGTCTCCGCAAGATAAATGGACATGCTGCAGTCTATAAAGATGCGCCGCATGTCCAGTCACGCAGGGCCGCCGGATGCGGCTCTGCGCATATAGTGGAGGCAGGATTTCATTAAATCCCATCCACTATTTGCAACATCTGGACGCTGCAGTTGTACGCAGCATCCAATCCGCAGCAAATCCTGAAGGTTTCCTGAACGTGGAAACATACCCTCATACTAGGATATTGCTAAATTAAAACTTCTGCAACCTAGAGACATAGGAATTATAAATCTGGTAATATGAAAGCCCCTTACTCCTGCCAATTTGTCTCTGACTTCTTTACACAGTTTTACGTATAGCAGGTAAAAATTGAAATAAAAAAAAAAAAAAAAGACAGTTGTGGTTACTGATGTATGCCAGTAATACACAGATGTTCCCACAAATGTGCAACCAAGCCTATTGCTGAACGAGACCGTGATAGCAACGGCCAAGACAAGTTTTAGGGATTACCATATTTAGCCAATATATTATTTTTTATGTAGAACAAGGAAAGTTACTAGATTTAAAAAAAAAAAAAAAGAAAGCAGGTACATTGTATCACTGAGGACATCCAATGTGGAGTCAGGTCATAATGCTGTGTGTTAGGCGTAACTGCTGTCTAGTTCAAAGCGTATATTTTTGTTCGACACTAGCTAAAGCACACATACACCAGACTCATCCTGCTGTGACAGGAGTGTACAAGTCAGACCAGAATGTCACTGTTACTTAACAGATACAGGAAAGAAATATATCTTGGTATCGTGTTAGCCAGTGGATAGAAAAATATTTAGAATTGAGAGTCCTCAGTGGTTGATACCTTTTAATGGCTAACTGAAAAGATGGTAACAAATTGCAAGCTTTCGAGACTACACAGGCCTGATGAAGAGACCTGTGTAGTCTCGAAAGCTTGCAATTTGTTACCATCTTTTCAGTTAGCCATTAAAAGGTATCAACCACTGAGGACTCTCAATTCTAAATATTTTACTTAACAGATGCACTTAACGTGTGCAGGAGGGAAAGAGCTCAGGGTCACATGCTCTACTTTTTGCACCAAACAGATTTGATTTTGAAGCTGGTGCTTGTAAAATAATTCATTCCAGTGACAGGTCATGCTGACCATTGCTGCTCCTGGACATTAAATGAAAAGTCAACATTAAAAGCTCTGTAACTGCCCCGAACACTGCAAATGTAAATTCAAAGAAATTACAAAACACTATCACAATAACAATCAACATGTCAGGACAAAAACAAAAGAAAATAAAAATTTTTTTTTTTACATTTCTGACTGTTCCCTATGCTCTAGATATGAAATATAAAGATATATAAATGATTAATCATCTTTATCAGCTATGATAAAAGCCAACACAATGATTTAGGGTATGTGCACACGATGCAGATTTAGTGCAGAACTGCAGCAGATTCTTCTGCAGCAGAAACGCTGCAGAACTGCACTGTGATTTACAGTACAATGTAAATCAATGTGAAAAAAAAAGCGGTGCACATGGTGCAGAAAAATCTGCGCAGAAACGCTGCAGATTTCAAAGAAGTGCATGTCACTTCTTTTGCGCAGTTCTGCAGCGTTTCTGCACCCCTCCATAATAGAAATCCATTGGTAAAAAACGCATAAAAAACACACCTGCGGATTCTGCCAGGAGATGCAGATTTAGTGCTGATTTTATGCAGAAAATTCTGCACCAAATCTGCATCGTGTGCACACAGCCTTATTCTTTACATAAATGGATTTTGAATGAATCACAGTCTAAACAATCTTTTGTATGCGGGACCCTATGGATAGAATCTCAAGATTCAGTTTGGCTTAGGACTTGAATATTTTTTTTCTGCATTGTTATTAAGTAGTTTTCTTTTTTATGTGTCTAGTTGACAATCACACACACATATTTTAGTGGATTTCATCTGTGGCAATGCAAATGATTGGGAGAAATAATAATGCAATCTACTATATAATTGTCTAAGGGTCACTTCCGTCTGTCTGTCTGTCCTTCTGTCACGGTTATTCATTCGCTGATTGGTCTCGCCAGCTGCCTGTCATGGCTGCCGCGACCAATCAGCGACGGGCACAGTCCGGAAGAAAATGGCCGCTCCTTACTCCCCACAGTCAGTGCCTGTCGCCCCCATACTCCCCTCCGGTCACCCCTAACACAGGGTTATTGCCGCCGGTAACGGACTGCGTTATGCCGCGGGTAACGCACTCCGTTACCGCCGCTATTAACCCTGTGTGTCCCCAACTTTTTACTATTGACGCTGCCTATGCGCCATCAATAGTAAAAAATGTATTGTTAAAAATAATTTAAAAAAAATAAACCTGCTATACTCACACTCCGTAGTCCGCTGAGCCGCTCCTGCCGGCCGCCATCTTCCGCTGCAGTTTCCGGTGGCAAAGATGGTATGGCAGAAGGACCTGCCATGACGTCATGGTCATGTGACCGCGACATCATCACAGGCCCTGCGCGACAAGGACCTGCCATGACGTCACGGTCATGTGACCGCAACGTCATCACAGGTCCTGCGCTTTGATACCAACCCTGGGACCGCAAGCTGCCGTGGACTACAAGGGGCGTTCGGAAAGGTGAGTCTGTTTATTTTTTATTTTTGCACCTGTGACAAACCTGGCTGGGCAATATACTACGTAGCTGGGCAATATACTACGTCACTGGCCAATATGCTACGTGGCTCTGTGCTGTATACTACTTCGCTGTGCAATATACTATGTGGCTCTGTGCTGTATACTACGTGGCTGGGCAATATACTGCGTGGCTGGGCAATATACTACGTGGCTGGGCAATATACTACGTGGCTGGGCAATATACTACGTGGCTGGGCAATATACTACGTGGCTCTGTGCTGTATACTACGTGGCTGGGCAATATACTACGTGGCTGGGCAATATACTACGTGGCTGGGCAATATACTACGTGGCTGGGCAATATACTACGTGGCTCTGTGCTGTATACTACGTGGCTGGGCAATATACTACGTGGCTGGGCAATATACTACGTGGCCATGCATATTCTAGAATACCCGATGCGTTAGAATCGGGCCACCATCTAGTTTTAAATAAAATTGTTATTTCAAACCGCTCTCTTAGAAAGAAGACATGAGTGTGGGCACAACAGACCCCAGAATTGGGATATGGGTGTGGTATCTACTATATAATTGTCTAAGGGTCACTTCCGTCTGTCTTTCTGCCTGTCTTGTCTGTCACGGATATTCATTGGTTGCGGCCTGTGTCTGTCATGGAAATCCAAGTCGCTGATTTGCCACGACCAATCAGCAACGGGCACAGTCCAGAAGAAAATGGCCGCTCCTTACTCCCTGCAGTCAGTGCCCGGCGCCCGCATACTCCCCTCCAGTCCTTGCTCACACAGGGTTAATGCCGGCGGTAACGGACCGCGTTATGCCGTGGGTAACGCACTCCGTAATGGCTGCTACTAACCCTGTGTGTCTCCAACTTTTTATTATTGATGCTGCCTATGCGGCATCAATACTGAAAAGATCTAATGTTAAAAATAATAATAATAAAAAATAAAAAAAAAACCTGCTATTCTCACCCTCAGTCGTCCGACGATGCACTCGCGCCTGCTGCCATCTTCCGTTCCCGGCGATGCATTGCAAAATTACCCAGAAGCGCGAGACCGCTAAGTCATCTGGGTAATTTTGCAATGCATCCTGGGAATGGAAGATGGCGGTAGCCGCGCGCGTATCGCCGGAGCTTCGGTGGATCCCAGGGGGTGACTATATAACTATTTTTTTTTTTTTTTTTTAACAGGGATATGGTGCCTACACTGCTGTATACTACGTGACCACTGTTATATACTGCGTGGCCTGTATTAATGCATCGGGTATTCTACAATATGTATGTATATAGCAGCCACATAGTATATAGCACAGGCCACGTAGTATTTGTCTGCTATATACTACATGGCTCCTATATACTACGTGGCCTGTGCTATATACTATGCGGCGGCTATATACATACATAAATACATATTCTAGAATAACCGATTCGTTAGAATCGGGCCACCATCTAGTGAACTAATTGTCTAAGGGTCACTTCCGTCTTTCTGTCTGTCATGGATATTCATTGGTCGCGGCCTCTGTCTGTCATGGAATCCAAGTCGCTGATTGGTCATGGGCGTATTGCCACGACCAATCAGCGACGGCCACAGTCCGGCAGCAATATGGCCGCTCTTTCCTCCCCGCAGTCAGTGCCCGCTCCATACTCGCCTCCAGTCATCCAGTTAGCCCTCACATAGGGTTAATGCCAGCGTTACCGGAGCTCGGTGTAATGCACTCCGGTTACGCAGCTATTAACCCTGTGTGACCAACTTTTTACTATTGATGCGGCGTTTGCAGCATCAATAGTAGAAAGATCTAATGTTACAAATAAGAATAATAATAAAAAAAGGTTATTCTCACCCTCCGACGTCGCGTCCTGTCCTCGGCAATGCAAGCGGCAGGTTCCGGTGCTAAGGATGCTCTGTGAGAAGGACCTGCCATGATGTCACGGTCATGTGACCGCGACGTCATCACAGGTCCTGCGCTCATACCAACCCTGGGACCGGAAGCTGCCGGGTGCACCGCACACAGGCGACAGGACTACAAGGGGCCCTCGGAAGGTGAGTATATGTTTATTTTATATTTCTTAACCTGTTACATACGTGGCTGGGTAATATACTACAAGGCTCTGTGCTGTATACTACGTGGCTGGGCAATATACTACGTGGCTGGGCAATATACTACGTGGCTGGGCAATATACTTAGTGGACATGCATATTCTAGAACACCCGATGCTTTAGAATCGGGCCACCATCTAGTATTTTATATGGTGCTCAAAGCATTTCCAAAGTACAGTGCCATATGGAGCCAAGTATGTCACCGTAGAGTTTGCGGTGTCCATCCCAATCTTTAGACGGGGCCTGTTTACTATGACGGTTGTTCCTTGTCCACCTGATATACAATGTGGCAGATGTCATCAATGTATCATTTGTAGACTACTTGGACAAGCCTATAAAGTAAATATTGCATTCTCCATAAATTTCTCAATTCATTTATTGCAGTTGTCGATGCTGTCAAAATGTACACAATTTCTCATTTCATTAACATTTATCTACTATATAATTGTCTAAGGGTCACTTCCGTCTGTCTGTCTGTCTTTCTGTCACGGATATTCATTGGCCTCTGTCTGTCATGGAAATCCAAGTCGCTGATTGGTCGTGGCTGTTTTGCCGTGACCAATCAGCGACGGGCACAGTCTGGAAGAAAATGGCCACTCCTTACTCCCTGCAGTCAGTGCCCGGCACCCGCATACTCCCCTCCAGTCACCGCTCACACAGGGTTAGTGCCGGCGGTAACAGACGCGAGTAATGCACTCGGGTAATGCACTCCGTAACTGCTGCTATTAACCCTGGGTGTCCCCAACATTTTCCTATTGATGCTGTCTATGCGGCATCAATAGTAAAAAAATGTAATGTTAAAAATAATAAAAAAACAAAAAACCTGCTATTCTCACCCTCTGTCGTCGCGTCCTCTCCTCGGCAGTGCAAGCGGCAGGTTCCGGGGCCAAAGATGGTATGCGAGAAGGACCTTCCATGACGTCACAGTCATGTGACCGCAACGTCATCACAGGTCCTGCGCTCATCCAACCCTGGGACTGGAAGCTGCTGCCTGCACCGCACACAGGCGAGAGGACTACAAGGGCTCCCTCGGAAGGTGAGTATATGTTTATTTTTTATTTTAACTCTTTTTTAACCTGTTACATACGTGTCTGGGCAATATACTACGTGGCCGGGCAATACACTACGTGGCCGGGCAATACACTACGTGGCCGGGCAATACACTACGTGGCCGGGCAATACACTACGTGGCCGGGGCAATACACTACGTGGCCGGGGCAATACACTACGTGGCCGGGGCAATATACTACGTGGACATGCATATTCTAAAATACCCGATGCATTAGAATCGGGCCACCATCTAGTTTTTAATAAGAGTCTTGTTGTGTACTATAACAATATGCCTCCAGGAAAATCCATGGCAACATTATACATCTACTTTACTTAACCTACGTGCATTAATAATCACTAAATAGAGATTCAGTATCTGGGCTGCAGTCTGGGACTGTGCCTGTAGTAATTGTGTTTCCTAAGCCTCCAGATGCTTGCTACAATCTCTAGCATAGTACATAGATGTGACGTGGCCAGGGCTAAAGCATGCACTGCTTGATTTCGGCAGAATACAAGGGTTCTATATAAGGACATGTTGTTGTCATTGCCTGTCAAGATACCAATCTCACTTAGTGCCTAGAGAGGAAAATGAGGAGGAATTATCTGGCCAAGCACAAAATATTAAAGGGAAAGCTCTCAGTGGAATCTTATAATAGCCTAACATGCCATAAGCCAGGATAATTAAGCTGACATTTCTTGGATGGTTTTAATGGGGTTTCAGGGTGTTCCGCTGTCAATTTGCCTTTTGTTTGAGCATCTCAATAATAAACAAAGCAATTTTTTTTTTTTTATCTCTGTGACATTTCTGGTGTTTAGGTTTGGAGTTTCTTTTGTATTAGATTATTTATTAAGACCTACTGTATGTCAGCATTTCCATCTGCTAGTAGGTGAATACAAGAAACAGCCATGCTAAAATTATACATTCACATTAGAGCAATAGATTTTTCATCCCTTTGACTTACTGGGTCTGTCGGATTTCCTTTCCATTTTAATTCTGGCAAAGCGACAGAAATATTCATGCATGTGAAATTATTCTGTCAAAAACAATTTTTTTGTTCTATAGTTGAACTAAAGAAGTTTTGTTAAAGTAAAGACTAATGGACCAAAATGTTTATGGCTAAATCTGCATAATGAAAGCGCATGAGATAATCATTTATTTAGTTGTTGTCCAACCATGAACCTACTTTTCCAGTGTGTATGGCCACTTTAACTAAGGCTGCCTTCACACTAGCAGTATTTGGTCAGTATTTTGCATCAGTATTTGTAAGCCAAAACCAGAAGTGGAACAATTAGAGGAAAAGTATAATAGAAACATATGCACCACTTCTGCATTTATCACCCACTCCTGATTTTGGCTGAGAAATACTAATGCAAAATACTGACCAAATACTGCTAGTGTGACGGCAGCCTAACTGTGGCCATTACCTTTATGGAGCACTCAGATTAGGAAAATGGAACACTCACAGCGAACTATGTTATCCAGAATGATCAACGACAGACACCAAAGCTCTTAGGCTAGGTTCACAATGCGTTAGTGGGTGTCCGCTAATGGAATTCGTTACATGGTGAAATTGGCGCAATTAACGCTATGTAACGGATCCGTTAGCGCACCCATTGACTTCAATGTGCTAACGGATCACTAACGCATCGCTAACGTATGACAGTTTTGGCATGCGTCAGCGATGTGCTGTCATTTTCGGACGGACCTCGAACGCTGCTTGCAGCGTTCAGGGTCCTATCTTCGCAAGCGCAGATCGTGCATCTGCGCTAGCGGGATTGCCAAACGCAATCCCTTTTTGGACATTGCGTTAGCGCAATCCGGATTGCACTAACGCAATGTGAACCTAGCCTTATTTTTATTAGATCCAGGTTACAGTCAGGTTACCTTCCTTTGGTGAGCTCCTATGGGGGCTGGTTGTGGGATATGCTAGGTCCGTAAGAATTTTATGAGATTCTTTCAGGATATTTTCTCCTCTGGAGATCCCAGGTGGTAGATATTGTCGTCATGTTTCTTATCGCAGTTTTATCGGTCTATAGAGATGAAACATGGCATGGATAGCACCATCTATCAAGCTAATATTAAGTTGGCGTGGTTAGAATAGCCTTACTCAGTTCAACTCACTCACGTCAGCGCCATTATAACTTTCCCCACGGCGCTGTCAGGGAGTTCAAATGAGTTCATTGGCTGTGAACTCACAAGACCTTTCTGACAGCACGGCGAGCATGAGAATTTTCTCAAGCCAGCGGTGACATCAGTAAGGTGAAAGAAGATCACCTGCGAGGCGCTGAGCAAGCGCATACAGCTCAGTGTCTGGACAGCGGGCAATACAGCTGCATCATGCAAAAATGCAGCCTGCCATCTAGATGTAGCAGAGCTAGATGCATCGTAGGACAAATGGATCATCATCTTCTCGGTGGACAGGTGGGCAATATGGTTGTTTATTATTTTAATTCTGTTACAGGGGACATTGGCTTCAGTGGACTGGGCGATGACACGAGTATGGTTTATTTTAGATTCATTAGAAGGTGTCTTGGTCATTCTTTCAATTAAAAGGACGTTATTATGGGTGTGTGTGTGTTTTTTTTTAAAATAATATCACTATGGGGTTGGTAATGAGGGTGTCTTATAGACGCCTCTCCATTTCTAACGTCTGGGCTTGATGTCACCTCACAATACAAAAGGTGACATCAACCCCACTATCACCCCACTAGATACTGCACCAGGGCAAGTGGTAAGAGCGATGCCAAGTGCCAGAATTGGCACAACGTATGGATGCACCATTTCTGTGACAGCTGAGAGCTGATGATTTTAGTCTGAGAGGAGGCAAATATCCATGGCACCTTCCTAGGCTATTAATATCCGACTACAGCTGTCTGCCTAGTCTTTGCTGATTTTTAAATATTGGGAGACCCTACGTAATTTATTCAGTAAAAAAAAAAAAAAAAAAAAAAAAAAAAAAAAAACAACAACATGTACAGTAAACTACACAAGCACTGTTCTAATTATATGCCACTGACCTCTTTATATCCATCTAGTCTGTGTGTATAAATCTATTCTATTTTGTCGGCTAACGCTGTGATTTTTCTGTACGTGGCAAATTAATTGCCGGCTTTTCAAAGGACATAAGTGTGTTTAAAAAAAAAAAAAAAAAAAAAAAAAAAAAAGGGATTGAGCGCTTGTGGAGAAAATAGTGCAAATAGGGTCTTATCCGGGATACAAATGGTTTAATATGATTGAATTGTACTCACCAGATGGAGCTAAAATTTAGCTTATAGAAGTATTCGCTGCAGCAGATCCACAGGTCCAATGGTGACCAACCGAAGGGGGGGAAAAAAAAAAAAATGGGTAAACGTGGAATCACTCTGCGCTGCTGAATAACTAGAAGTCTGGGAGTATTATCAATATAAATTGTGGTGCTTATTCATTCATGAATGAATAAAAAACACAATTTATATTTATATTATGCCCGGATTTCCAGTTATTCAGCAGCGCAGAGTGAATCCACGTATACCCATTAAAAAAAAAAAAATAGAAAAAAAATATATCGGACGGCACTCGCATGGTCAGTGTGCTGTGCGATTTTTTTTTTTTTTTCACACCCATTGATATGCATTGGAGAGTCTCATCCAAAACACAAGGACCATTGCAGCATGCTGCAATTCTTTTCTCAGTCCGATTTCAGACGACAAAAAAAAATTATCGCAGATGAGCTGTGACTCATAGCTTTAACATTTGTCAGAGTGCAATTCGATTTTTATAGGATTGCCCTCATAGATGAGCAAGAGCCCTAATAGAGCCTTTTTTTTAATACTAGATCTCATACAAACAGTTGACAACTGGACATGGAAAAAGATCCAAAAGCAAAAAGATTTCAAGGCTCTTGGCACCAGTGGGTTCAATCCTACCATGTCTTTGAGCTGTTGTGACGTATGAATGAAAAGACTACAGCACAGTCTGGTGCCTGGAGTCAAGAGGAAGGGGGAGGTTTAAGGTAAACAAGCTGGGGGTGGGTAGAATTACTGTACCAAGAGGTAAAACAGAGGCTGTCAAGAAATACCCACAATTACAAATTAGAATTCCTATAAGGCACTGGGATGGCAATTCTTGTAATTACAGCTGAAACTACTGCCCTACAATAATGATATTTTCTGCACATTTGGCAGGTTTCAATCCTTCCTCTGAGGTTTATGTATGTAGAATTTCTTAATATTTTCCATTTATTTTCCATGCAAGAGTAAGTGAGAAGTTGCAGGCTTGATACAGTTATAATTTACTACGCAACCAGACCGTCACTTGCATGTCCCTTTGGGAAAAAAAAGGACTAGGACGCAATTCACAAGAGCCTTTTACAAAGCAAAACAATAATGAACCCCTCCCAGTTTAATACTAATCTCTGACAAGCTGCTCTTCAATGGTTGAGCAGGAAAAGCCTGGCGAGCAAATGAAAACCAACAATTTCTGAGCAGCAGAAAGAAGACATTCATAAATGCCAACAATAAACAATATCCAAATTACAATGTAACTGTAGAAGGGGAGACAGCAGACTAAGGAGCCATTCACACTTTCCCCTCCATAACTGTGGACTACTTCTGCAATCAGAGTGGAAATATTTTGCTTATTTAACCTTTCCCTTACAAAAGAGGATTACAAGGCACTTCCGGAGCTCATACTCTTGGTTTATGAAACCGGTTTCAGACACATGAATTTCATCTTGTGTAATGTACATTCATTGAAAGAGAAAGGAACTTTGAAAGTAAAAAACATTTTAAGGATGTCCATTAAAGCCCTGTCATGGGAATGCCATTCACTCATTAACAGGTTAAAAAATTTTTTTCTCTTTTTCCATGCGTTGTACCATCATGGCACAGAACAATAATAAAAAAAGCTAAATTAAAATACTCAGTCCTGTGTGTTGGATGTATAATTTCTCCCTATGAATTGGTTTGATTTTTTTCAAACAGCCTTTTTCTAAAGTGCAATGTCCAAAAAACATTATTTGGTAACTGCAGCTGCACACATCAAAGACAGTACGAACAAACGATAACTACTGGAGCCATATCTTAAAATAGGGACACGCATGATACGCAGATAATTATGGTAGGAGAGAAAACGATAAAACTTCATAACCACAGATCCACAAAACCACCTAAGCTTTTTGTAATTGGGAATAAAGGAACACAATCACATGCATAGGAAAAATAGTGCTGACAGAGGTGGCTGACCTCTTGATTCCCATGTCATTGGCAGGCAGAATAGAGAGAATGGTCTATGTACCATCTGGTTAAAGGTTAAAAGACATCAAGGCTTTGAAGTCTCCCTTAAAAGAAATATGGGGGCATTTTGTTGTTAGATTTTGACAAAAAAAAAAAAAGAGAAGAAAGTGGTGCCAGGAACATGTATGAGAGTAACCTTACTGGACTGAACACAACCGTATAATCTCAGGATGATTTAGGCTGTGTGCACACGTTGCTGATTAGTTTTTTTCGCGATAAAAACACAAAAAAACAGCATACAATATGCATCCCATCATTTAGAATGAATTCCGCATGTTTTGTGCACATGATGCGTTTTTTTCCGCAAAAAAAACGCATCGCGGTAAAAAACGCAGCATGTTCATTAATTTTGCAGATTTCCCACTATAAAATGCACTGGGAAATGTCCGGAAAAAAACTCATCAAAAACGCATGCAGATTTCTTGCACAAAATTTCAGGTTTTTCTCAGGAATTTTCTGAAAGAAATCCTGAATGTGTGCACACAGCCTTAGGAGCATCCCCATACAGATAATTCCAACTCTACAACACTGTGGAGAGCTATAATTTACATTTCCGAAAAACATTGAACTAGACAAACTCCTCTATATACTGCTGGTTATTTTTTTCCCCCACATGAGATGGTATCAGTTTTGACTGTATTGTTCTGGGATATGGAGTAACCAATGCACTCAATAACCCGCGACTCATATCTGTCACAACGTAAGGCTTCATGATCATTTAATTAACAAATTAAAGAGCCATCAGTTATACCTATGTTACTGGATGCACAAAGTTCTCCATCATACACAAGTACTACAAATATGACATGAATTGATTATACATACAGTAAATGAGGACAGAAAAAAAATGTAATGTCTCACCTCTAACAGTGGTGGCACCCTTCATCCGATGTCCCAGGAAATCTATGCTTGGGTAAGGGCCAATGTCCATACTGGCAAGACTGAGAGCAGGCAAGTGGCCCCTGGAAGAGGCTTGTGTTAGCAGCAATAGGTTTCGCTCTTCAGGTGACAACTCAATGGCAATATAGTTCAGTCCATTCTGAAATCCAGCTGAAGTTTCCCTGCACATGGGACTACCACATTCACCGGCCTCTAACGTCTCTCCAGGTCTGAGGGACACATTTTCAACAGAGGCCGAGCTGTGCCTCTTCGGACTGTGTGCAAATGAAGGAGATACAGGAGTCACTTGAGTTGTAGATGAGAAAGTCTCTGAACTGTGGCGACGGCGCCCACCTTGTGGGTCTGCCCGAATTACCTTTGCACCCCTGTTAGGATCTGGGGGAGGACTGTGCAAATTAAAGCCTCCATTCATCTGATCCAAGAGCAAAGTAAGGCGCTGCACACCACCAGAAACGGTACTGTCTATAGGTAAGGTTTGATTATCGGCTGAGGATACAGGAGGAGATGAATGTGGTGGAGACTTCCGTGGACTCATTTCTGTATAGTCAGAGTTTGAACATAATTTTGGTGAGACTTTTGACTTGGGAGATGGAGGGCCGAAGTCCAGATTCATGTAGTCTGAAATTGGAGATTGTTGAGGTTCCGACCCAGATGATGAAGACGATAGACTTCCAGCAGCAGATTGAGGTCTAGAATCTGAAAGAGCAGGTGGAGGAGGCAAAGGCAGAGTATCTTGGGACCTTGTCTCTCCAAAGTATATATGGATATATTCTCCTCCAGGTGGGCTAGGTGGTTCTGGAGGATGCTCGCTCATACTGGGAAGTGTGCGCAATGCAAGTCGGGATGGTCGAGCTGCTCGACCATGTGGAGAAGAAGAAATAGGGGACCTCATCATGACATATGGTTCTGCATCTGCAGAGCAAGTAGTCTGGGGTGGCATTGTGTGATTTTGACAGCAACAATTATTTTTAGGCTGCATGAAGAAATAATCAGGCGTAAATGACAAAGACTCTGCAGGTGAAAGTCGATGCACAGGTACTGGCCGTGCTTTTGGACCAGACCACATGAGCATATAACCATCTGGAGAGTCCTCTTGGGAACCAGCAGAGGACTCAGTGCAGCAACGTGGATGAAGGATTTGCTGAGGTGCAGACACACTAGCAGGACTCATGGGAACATAATCCGCGGAAGAAACAGTAACTGCCCCATGACTCATTGGCATATAACCATCATCCTCATGACGCCCAATCTCCACATCCGCATAGTCCTCTGGATAGGGTTGGCATGTTTTTGGAGAGGAAGACAGAAGGCCAGAACTTCCCTTACATGTGGCACGAATTAGAGTAGACTCATCAAGGGAAGCGGATGAAAGTTGTGGAGTTGTAACTTTCTGTCTTCCTGGGGTTGTTAAGGAGTACGTTCTCTTTCGGGGACACTTGTCCAGCGCTGCACTTTCTAATCGCCGGGCCAGACATACACAGCCACCTGGAAATGGTTTGTCCATGGACATGTATCCATTCATGTCCCCTGTATGGGGTGGAGTATCTGATACAGAATCTGGAGTTCCACTTCCACAGCTCAAATATACACGAGACAAGTCTCCTGGACTTGAACTATAGTCATCCAAAGACATAAAACCAGTATCACTAGGTGACCCAGATGCTGAAGCATTGCAACTAAATGGCTGTACGGGAATAAGAGGATCAGATGCGGATCCATGACCACTGCTTCCGGAAGATAAGCTAACTGGGCTTGCAGCTGATGGTGGAGACCGAGGAACTGGCATGGACATGGACCTGCTGTGCTGAAGGGGTCCTGGTGCAGGAAACAATTTTCCATTACGACCACCCAAGCTTAATGTATGAGAACGGCTTAGTGGTGCTCGGAGAATACTAGGACTTAAGGGACTACTTATAACTGTCCTGTTGCTTAAATTATCTCCTTCACTCGCAGTGCGGAGTCGGGAAGATTGGTTGATAGGAACGCTAGATGAAGAGGGAGGAAAATCTGTACGAATCCTTCTAGGCAGTCCCGTCTGGCTTGGAGGCAACTGAGTATGATGCCGTCTACCTGGAACTGTAATAGGGTTCGAGCTAGAAGACTGGCTTTTACTACGAGGCCTAAATTCAGCTAACTCTTTCATGGCCTTCATAGCTTCCAAAATAGTCTCATGGATGCTTTGGGCAACCACATTATCTTCAACTTGCATCCAGATCTCCCCTGGTCCAGTGGAAGCAGATCGACCGACCTCTACAAAAAAGTAGTTGTCTGAGTGTCCACATCGTCGGATGTTCATCAACTGAAGGGTAACAGAAGGAGTTTCGCTATTTAGACGCACAAAACTGATACTTCTTGCAGACAAGCACAGGCGATGCACTCCAATCAGACTTTTAATCTGGCCCAAACCTCTGGGCTTCAAGTTTACTTGCCAAATCTCTCTGTAGGCTGCATTTGTTGGTGTTATCAGTCCATAGTTTGGATCCTCACTCATTGTCAAGTGGCTACTACAGTTTGTGCTGCAGCTGGCAGATCCTGAACAGCAGCAACCCCCAGTCCCTACACAGCCGTTTCTGTCTCTCTCTCCTCTGCCAGCACCAAGCAGATCCGTGAGTGCTCGATACCAGCTTTCTTGCTCCTGCTCGTTCTCTGCTGCCACTGCAAAATACTCATCACGAGTGTAAAGGGCAATCAGGTACTTGTTTTTAGCATCTGCTCTCTTATTAATATTAAGACAGTTGTCCAGACAAATGACCCTTTTGGCTGCTGCAGACTTGCTCCTCCACTTCTTCTCACTCTCATAGTATTCCAGCCTAGCAGTAGGGCATCCCTCTCCACGTTCTTTGAGCACAAAAAAGCGCTTGTGGCCATGCTTCTGCTTGCGTAGATAGCCGCACTTCTTTACGCTGCTGCTGTTGTTGTTGTTGTTGTGGTTGAGATTGGAGCCGACAGCAGGGAGAACTGGCTGTCCTGGAGTGGGAGGGCTGGCCATCCTCTGCTCACTTCTCAACCGCTGCTGCTTTGATACAGTCCTCGCAGGGATGATGACAGATAACGTATTTGTAGTTTTCCACCTGCTCTACGTTGACCTTCAATGGAAAATAAAAGAAGTCTTGAGTAATACGTAGTAAATAGAGGGGGTCACCCCCTGTTAATCCTTACAATCTGATTATGTGCTAATAATGAAGTGACAGAACAGGCATAAATGTATGTATGCTGATACTATCTACAGACTAGATGTGTGTACACGGGTAATACATATCACATACATATAGGCACACTGGGCATACATATTCTATATGTACAGCACTACAGTAATATCACTGCAGCAAAGACGGAAATAATGAGATCTCTGAATGAAGACATAGTAATGATATACAGAGTACGGAGCTGCGTACACAAGACGAGGACAGCCCTACAGCTCAAGGAGACTCCTCAGCTGCGCCTGTGTAATAATAATATTATATATATATATATATATATATATATATATATATATACATATATATATATATATATATATATTTTACACACACATATATATATATATATATATATATATATATATATACACACACACACACACACACACACATGTACACACATTATATAAACATGTATGTAGTAGATATTATGTATCTGTGGCCACACACCACACTCCACGCCTCCAGTAATGGAGATGCCGTCTGTACACACAGGTGACGGACTTACCGCGCTCCTCAAGGAGACTCCTCAGCGCCGTATGAACATGCTGGAAGTCGCCGCCTCAGACGCCGTTCTCTGGTGAACTCCCGTCAGGTGCAGCCATGCTCCTCAGCTCCGGCTGCCAGCCATAGGCGTACTCTCCCGCTATCGGTCACTGTGTAAATAGCGCATCTCCTCCACTGACTGAAGTAGAGAAGCAAAACAACATGTGACGTACCAAGTTACCGACACTGAAAACACACACGGCCGAGGGGAGGGGGAGCTGCTCTGATGATGTCAGGGGCACGTGACCGTGCGTGGGAGGAGCTTGAGCTAGTGGAGGTTTATGTGTGTGCAGCCCTGGTGTCCTAATCTGTTCAGTCTGTGACCAGGTAACGTGCTGTGTGCTGCTTCATGAGCTCTGCACTGTGTATACACATTACACACAGCCCTGCACTGTATATACACATTACACACAGCCCTGCACTGTATATACACATTACACACAGCTCTGCACTGTATATACACATTACACACACAGCCCTGCACTGTATATACACATTACACACAGCTCTGCACTGTATATACACATTACACACAGCCCTGCACTGTATATACACATTACACACAGCCCTGCACTGTATATACACATTACACACAGCTCTGCACTGTATATACACATTACACACAGCTCTGCACTGTATATACACATTACACACAGCCCTGCACTGTATATACACATTACACACAGCTCTGCACTGTATATACACATTACACACAGCTCTGCACTGTATATACACATTACACACAGCTCTGCACTGTATATACACATTACACACAGCCCTGCACTGTATATACACATTACACACAGCTCTGCACTGTATATACACATTACACACAGCCCTGCACTGTATATACACATTACACACAGCTCTGCACTGTATATACACATTACACACAGCTCTGCACTGTATATACACATTACACACAGCCCTGCACTGTATATACACATTACACACAGCTCTGCACTGTATATACACATTACACACAGCCCTGCACTGTATATACACATTACACACAGCCCTGCACTGTATATACACATTACACACAGCTCTGCACTGTGTATACACATTACACACAGCCTTGCACTGTGTATACACATTACACACAGCCCTGCACTGTATATACACATTACACACAGCTCTGCACTGTATATACACATTACACACAGCTCTGCACTGTATATACACATTACACACAGCTCTGCACTGTATATACACATTACACACAGCCCTGCACTGTATATACACATTACACACAGCTCTGCACTGTATATACACATTACACACAGCCCTGCACTGTATATACACATTACACACAGCTCTGCACTGTATATACACATTACACACAGCTCTGCACTGTATATACACATTACACACAGCCCTGCACTGTATATACACATTACACACAGCTCTGCACTGTATATACACATTACACACAGCCCTGCACTGTATATACACATTACACACAGCCCTGCACTGTATATACACATTACACACAGCTCTGCACTGTGTATACACATTACACACAGCCTTGCACTGTATATACACATTACACACAGCTCTGCACTGTATATACACATTACACACAGCCCTGCACTGTATATACACATTACACACAGCTCTGCACTGTGTATACACATTACACACAGCCTTGCACTGTATATACACATTACACACAGCCCTGCACTGTATATACACATTACACACAGCCCTGCACTGTATATACACATTACACACAGCTCTGCACTGTGTATACACATTACACACAGCCCTGCACTGTATATACACATTACACACAGCTCTGCACTGTATATACACATTACACACAGCTCTGCACTGTGTATACACATTACACACAGCCCTGCACTGTGTATACACATTACACACAGCCCTGCACTGTGTATACACATTACACACAGCCCTGCACTGTGTATACACATTACACACAGCCCTGCACTGTATATACACATTACACACAGCTCTGCACTGTATATACACATTACACACAGCTCTGCACTGTGTATACACATTACACACAGCCTTGCACTGTATATACACATTACACACAGCTCTGCACTGTGTATACACATTACACACAGCCCTGCACTGTATATACACATTACACACAGCTCTGCACTGTATATACACATTACACACACAGCCCTGCACTGTGTATACACATTACACACAGCCCTGCACTGTGTATACACATTACACACAGCCCTGCACTGTATATACACATTACACACAGCCCTGCACTGTATATACACATTACACACAGCCCTGCACTGTATATACACATTACACACAGCTCTGCACTGTATATACACATTACACACAGCTCTGCACTGTGTATACACATTACACACAGCCTTGCACTGTATATACACATTACACACAGCTCTGCACTGTGTATACACATTACACACAGCCCTGCACTGTATATACACATTACACACAGCTCTGCACTGTATATACACATTACACACACAGCCCTGCACTGTGTATACACATTACACACAGCTCTGCACTGTATATACACATTACACACACAGCCCTGCACTGTATATACACATTACACACAGCTCTGCACTGTATATACACATTACACACAGCTCTGCACTCTATATACACATTACACACAGCCCTGCACTGTATATACACATTACACACACAGCCCTGCACTGTGTATACACATTACACACAGCTCTGCACTGTGTATACACATTACACACAGCTCTGCACTGTGTATACACATTACACACACAGCCCTGCACTGTATATACACATTACACACAGCTCTGCACTGTATATACACATTACACACAGCTCTGCACTGTATATACACATTACACACAGCCCTGCACTGTATATACACATTACACACACAGCCCTGCACTGTATATACACATTACACACAGCTCTGCACTGTATATACACATTACACACACAGCCCTGCACTGTATATACACATTACACACAGCTCTGCACTGTATATACACATTACACACAGCCCTGCACTGTATATACACATTACACACACAGCCCTGCACTGTGTATACACATTACACACAGCTCTGCACTGTATATACACATTACACACAGCTCTGCACTGTATATACACATTACACACAGCTCTGCACTGTATATACACATTACACACAGCTCTGCACTGTATATACACATTACACACAGCTCTGCACTGTATATACACATTAAACACACAGCTCTGCACTGTATATACACATTAGCACAGCTGTGCACTGTATATACACATTACACACACAGCTCTGCACTGTATATACACATTACACACAGCTCTGCACTGTATATACACATTAAACACACAGCTCTGCACTGTATATACACATTACCACAGCTGTGCACTGTATATACACATTACACACAGCTCTGCACTGTATATACACATTACGCACAGCTCTGCACTGTATATACATATTACGCACAGCTCTGCACTGTATATACACATTACACACACAGCTCTGCACTGTATATACACATTACACACAGCTCTGCCCTGTTTATACACATTACACACAGCTCTGCACTGTATATACACATTACACACAGCTCTGCACTGTATATACACATTACACACAGCTCTGCACTGTATATACACATTACACACAGCTCTGCACTGTATATACACATTACACACAGCTCTGCACTGTATATACACATTACACACAGCTTTGCCTGTCTATACACGTTACACACAGCTCTGCACTGTATATACACATTACACACAGCTCTGCACTGTATATACACATTAAACACACAGCTCTGCACTGTATATACACATTAAACACACAGCTCTGCACTGTATATACACATTACCACAGCTCTGCACTGTATATACACATTACACACACAGCTCTGCACTGTATATACACATTACACACAGCTCTGCCCTGTTTATACACATTACACACAGCTCTGCACTGTATATACACATTACACACAGCTCTGCACTGTATATACACATTACACACAGCTCTGCACTGTATATACACATTACACACAGCTCTGCACTGTATATACACATTAAACACACAGCTCTGCACTGTATACACAATGCACACAGCTCTGCACTTTATATACTCATTATACACAGCTCTGCACTGTATATACACATTACCACAGCTCTGCACTGTATATACACATTACCACAGCTCTGCACTGTATATACACATTACGCACACAGCTCTGCACTGTATACACAATGCACACAGCTCTGCACTGTATATACTCATTATACACAGCTCTGCACTGTATATACACATTGCACACAGCTCTGCACTGTGTATACACATTACCACAGCTCTGCACTGTATATACACATTACCACAGCTCTGCACTGTATATACACATTGCACACACAGCTCTGCACTGTATATACACATTACACACAGCTCTGCGCTGTATATACACATTACGCACACAGCTCTGCGCTTTATATACACATTACGCACACAGCTCTGCATTGTATATACACATAACGCACACAGCTCTGCATTGTATATACACATAACGCACATAGCTCTGCACTGTATACACAATGCACACAGCTCTGCACTGTATATACTCATTATACACATAGCTCTGCACTGTATATGCACATTGCACACACAGCTCTGCACTGCACAGAACATGATTGGTGCAGAGCTATGTGTGCGTTGCGTAGCATGTGCCATGCAGAAACTTCTCAGGCCGGGTGCACACGATCCAGAAGTGGCAGCGCCTTGGACACAGCACTTGTTCACTGTGTCCAGAACACTGCCGTCTCTTAACGCAGGTGAATCTGCATGTGTTCACTGAACTGTGAGACTCCGTTCTCCGCAAGATAAATAGATATGCTGCTGTCTGGAGAGATGCACCACATGTCCGTCTCCGCTGGTGATCCGCAGGCGTCTGTGCACGCATAGTGGGCATAGGATTTCTTGAAATCCCATCCACGATGCTGTAACATCTGGACACTGCAGGTTAGACACTGCACAAA
Source organism: Ranitomeya imitator (assembly GCF_032444005.1). Taxonomy (NCBI): domain Eukaryota; kingdom Metazoa; phylum Chordata; class Amphibia; order Anura; family Dendrobatidae; genus Ranitomeya; species Ranitomeya imitator. The sequence goes on along the minus strand of NC_091284.1, from coordinate 558,660,930 downwards.
TATGTAGCGTCCAACCCGCAGCGTTTACTGATCGTCTGCACATACCTTCAGGCTGCTGTCACATTATCAGTATTTGGTCAGTATTATACATCAGTATCTGTAAGCCAAAACCAGGAGTGGGTGATAAATGCAGAAGTGGTGCATATGTTTCTATTATACGTTTCCTCTAATTGTTCCACTCCTGGTTTTGGCTTACAAATACTGATGTAAAATACTGACCAAATACTGCTAGTGTGATGACAGCCTTATACTGCAGGCGCCTTGCAACCAAACTGCACCCAGTGCAATTGCAGGTCAGGTACAAATTAGGCCTCTTTCACACTTCCGGCTTTTTGTTTCCATCAAAATCCGTCGTTTTGTGAAAAAAACGGATCCAGCAAATGTTGCTGCTGGATCCGTTTTTTTCTCTTAGACTTGTATTAGGCTACTTTCACACTAGCGTCGGAATTCGGCCCGTCGCATTGCGTTGGGCCGAGATTCTGACGCTAGCGTTGTTAGCGCCACACAACGGGTGCAGCGGATGCATTCTCCGGCGCATCCGTTGCCCCATTGTGAGGTGCGGGGAGGTGGGAGCAGAGTTCCGTCCACGCATTCGCGGTCGGAAAAAGCGGTCCGTCAGGAGCAAAAAACGTTACATTTAACGTTTTTTGCTCCCGGCGGTCCGCCACAACACAGCGCAACCGTCGCACGGCGGTTGCGACGTGTGGCAAAGCGTCGCAATGCGTCGCTAATGTTAATCTAAGGGGCAAAAACGACGCATTGCGACGTCTGGCAAAAAACGCCAGTGTAAAAGTAGCCTTAGCTACGGATTGTGATGGATGGCCTTCCGTTTCATCCGTCGTAAATTCTGTGTCCGTCGCCCGGAGACAACGGACATACTAACCTTTTTTTCTGTACGTCGAAAAATCGGACTTCGACAGATCCTGCGCTGTCCGTCGTTGGCTATAGTGGAAGCCTATGGACGCAGGATCCGTCGCTGTCCGTCAAAAGACGGAATCCAGCGTCGGATTCGGTTTTTTGAAACTGAGCATGTCTGGGAGAATTTCAAATTCCTGTAATTTAACCCATTTTTCCATTCATGGGGAAAAAAAAAATCTCTCAGCTGCTTCGACGGATCCGTCAAAAAAATGGATCCACTGCATTAGTTGTTTACAATCTGCACAGGATCCGTCTAGACCTATCGGACTGCAGAGGTTACATTTTGGCACCTTTATTGCATATGACTGATGGCAGTTTTGCATCTGTTCAGCTCCATTTTTTAGAGGGATAAATAATGCAGAGTGCTTTTAGGGTACCGTCACACTATACGATTTACCTACCAGCTCTCCAGCGACCAACGATGCCGAGGTCCCTGGGTAACCTGGGTGCTCTGCTTTCACTTTACGGCCAGCAGTCACAGTGCGGGAAGCAGAGACGGCAAGGGACCTGACGGACACCAGAATGTAAGTATGTGCTGTTTGTTTTTTTTTAGTTTAACGCTTGTAACCAGGGTAAACATCGGGTAACTAAGCGCGGTCCTGCGCTTAGTTACCCGATGTTTACCCTGGTTACAAGCGAACGCATCGCTGGATCGCATCGCTAGATCGCTAGATCGGTGTCACACACACCGATCTAGCGATGACAGCGGGAGATCCAGCGATGAAAGAAAGTTCCATACGATCTGCTACGACGTACGATTCTCAGCAGGATCCCTGATCGCTGCTGCGTGTCAGACACAGCGATATCGTAACGATATCGCTGGAACGTCACGAATCGTACCGTCGTAGCGATCGAAATGTTATAGTGTGACGGTACCCTTATTAGTGTCTGTGAGATAAAAAAAATAAATAAATAAATTGAACTAAACTAAAGGAGCCAATTGTTTTAAGGCTTTGTTCACATAACTGTTTATCCTTTCCATTTGTTCCAATTCAAGCAGATAAATGGAATTAGCATTCATGTATGGAACAGAAGCAGAGGGCTCCCATTGATTCATGTGGGTCAGTCTGGTTTCTGTTTGTTGTTTTCTTTTAGAACAGAAGTTCTGTACATCAGACAAGAGATAGACCCCCCATATAAATCAAAGGGCTCCTGGGCCATTTGTTTGTTCTAAAGGGTCATCAGTACACAGTCTAAGGCTGTGTTTACACAGTGCTTTTTTGTGGCATTCCCACCCCCCCCCCCACACACACACACACACACACACACACACACACACACACGGGAGTTGACCCTAAAACACTAGGGAATCCTTATGCCAACAAAGTCATGTATTGTCTGGTGACATCAAGGCCATGTACATGACAGCGTGGCAAACACTGGATGTTCGAGCTCCCCATTCAAATGCATGAGGTCTGAGTTCGGATTTGGCTACCAGCTACCAGAACCAAACTTTTTTACCTGTTCTGCCAACCTGTCTGACCTGAACATCCAGGGCTTCGCCCCTAAGCCTGTTGTTGCTGATAACAGCAAGAGCAGGCACCGCTGATGGGCGTAGTCATCAGCCGCCACCTGTGCTCAAAGTAAACAAAAAAAGATAAAATAAATATTGAAATAAAAAAAATACAGTTATACTCACCTTAACACCTACTCCCTGAACCTCTTTTCCCCTGTAAGAAAAAAAAAACACCAATACTCACCTTCACGCCTAATCCCCGATGCCCATGTCACCTGTAAATGAGAGAAAATTATAAACCATCGTATCCATTACCTATCTGCCATAATCCATACTGTCCCATGACAAATTCGGATCACTTGTAGAGCAGTCTCATCAGCTGATGTGACTGCTGTACCCGGCAGTCGCCTACACACTGACAGGAGCATGCAATCGCTCCTGCAGTGTGTAGCGTTGAGCTGCAGTGAGAAAGTTCACCGGAGTTCATCAGCTGATGAGCCCTACTAATCTCCCCTACGGCACCAAAGGCTGTCAATGAATTCATCGGGGTTCATCAGCTGATGAACTTCTGTGAACTTTCTCACTGCAGCTCAGCGCTGCACACTGAAACAAGAGCGATTTAATCCTATGTCAGTGTGAACCTGGTGTCCTCGAGAGCAGTCACATCAGTCATCAGGATCGTCTTGGGACATTATGGATTTTCTCTTCACTTCGGACAGCTGGGTATTAGGCCGGCGTCACACTAGGCGTAAGTAAATGCGGTCCGTTTTTTACGGCCGTAATACGCAGTAATTGTCCCAAAACACTGTTCCGTATTCAATGCGAATATGCGATTTTTACGCACAAATTTATCCGTGTGTCATCCGTATGGCTTCCGTACGGCGATTTTTTTTCTCGCAGGCTTGCAAAATGGACATATCATGGATCCATCGGCTCAAATATTCTTAAAAACATATATACAGTCTATATATATATATATATATATATATATATGTCGGTGAGACACATATATATATTTTTTTTAATTCAGCGCTAGATAGTGGAAAAGCCGGTAATTCAATTGCCGGCTTTTCCTATCGCCTTCACAAACCCGACAGGATATGAGACATGGTTTACATACAGTAAACCATCTCATATCCCTTCTTTTATTACATATTCCTCTTTAGTAATGCAAGAAGTGTCTTTGTGTCAAATTTGGGGTCTCTAGCTATTAAATTAAAGGGTTAAATCCCGGAAAAAATTGGCGTGGGCTCCCGCGCAATTTTCTCCGCCAGAGTGGGAAAGCCAGTGACAGGGCAGATATTAATAGCCTAGAGAGGGACCATGGATATTGGCCCCCCCTGGCTAAAAACGTCTGCCCCCAGCCACCCCAGAAAAGGCATATTCTGGCACACAGCCTCTCTCTTCCCACTCCCCTGTAGGGGTGGGATATGGGGTAATGAAGGGGTAATGTCACCTTGCTAATGTAAGGTGACATTAAGCCAGGTTAATAGTGGAGAGGCGTCAATTATGACACCTATCCATTATTAATCCAATAGTACGAAATGGTTAATAAAACACACACACATTATTAAAAAGTATTTTAATGAACTAATGACACATGGTGTTTTAATATTTTATTATACTCTTAATCCACCTGAAGACCCTTGTCACCTGAAACAAAGTTAAAAAAACAAACAACAATATTCCATACCTTCCGTCCTTACAGTCTTGTCCCACACTGTAAATCCATCTGAAGGGGTTAAATCATTTTACACCCAGGAGCTCTGCTAATGCAGCTGTGCTCCTGACTGTAAAACTTGGTGAATGGATGGAATGCAGGGGAATGTACTGTAGTTACCTCGAGTCGCGATGATGCGCCCTCTGCTGGATGAACTCATATGAACTCGAGCGTGGGAAAATATTCTGTAAGTGTGATTTTACTGTACACCGTGCTGACTTGCCAGCTTTTCTATAGAACACCGCAGCGTATTTCTCACAAGTCACACGGTCCGTGTGTAATCCGTAATTTTCTCGCCCCCATACATTTTCATTGGCGTATTTTTTGCGCAATACGCTGACTAACGCAGCATGCTGAGATTTTCTATGCCCGTAACATACTGCAGATAGGAGCTGCCCCATAGAGAATCATTGGGCCGTGTGCTATGCGTATTTTCTGGACGTATTTTCTGCGCTCATATACATCCGTAAAATTCGCTAGTGTGACGCCGGCCTTATTGTTGCTTTTTTTTACAGGGGACAAGGGCATCGGGGATTAGGTGTTAAGGTGAGTATAATATTTTTTATATAAATGTGTAAAACAGTTTTATTCTTTGTGTTTTATATTTACAATTTTTATATGGAGTTAGTCATTGGGGTGTCTTATAGATGCCTCTTCATTATTAACCCCTGGGTTTCATGCCAACACAAAGCTGATATGAACCCCGCCAACCCTAATAACCCACTTGCCACCGCATCAGGGTATTTGGGAAGAGCGAGGCTAAGGACCAGATATGGCGTACCTTATTGATACGCCATTTTTGGGGTGGCTGAAAACTGATGTTTTTAAAAAATCTGGGACGGGGCCAATAACCATTGTTTTTTCCTAGGCTATTATGCATAGGGAGACGCTACGTCAATTTTTTTCTGAGTTTCCCACTATAAACTAACCAGTAAAGGCTAAGCACACATCTGTGAGCTGATATTAATAGTTTGGGAATCTTTGGCTATTGGCTCAATCCCAGAATATTAGCATCAGCCATTCACTTTCCCTCTGCTGATTCTGAAAATTATGCGGAAGCCAATGCCATTTTTTTCATTTTTTAAGTAAAAAAATAAATGTCAGCATGGGAGCCTGCCGATATGAACTTGATTAACCCCACGTGCTTCACCGAAGAGTATTGTGGTGCACGCCGAGTCCTGCCAGTTGCTGTTTGGTTACAGCCTAAGGCCGGTTTCACACGTCAGTGGCTCCGGTACGTGTGGTGACAGTTTCCTCACGTATCGGAGACACTGACTCACGTAGACACATTAAAATAAATGTGTCTCTGCACATGTCAGCGTGTTTTCACAGACCGTGTCCGTTTACAAAACACGGAGACATGTCAGTGTTCGTGGGAGCGCACGGATCACACGGACCCATTAAAGACAATGGGTCTGTGTAAACACGTACCGCACAAGGATGCTGTCCGTGTGCCATCCATGTGCCGCCTAAGGACCACACGGAACAGTAAGTGCTGTCCCCTGTGTGTGGTGCTGAAGCCGCCATTCATCCCTTCGGTCCTGCTCGGCTGAAAGCAGCACTTGCAGGAGAGAAGGGATGAAAAATCTTTTTTTTTTTAATTAAAAATAAAGTTTGGGGGTCATCTAATGCCTCCGACCCCTCCCCACCCTCTTACGCCCGCCCCTTAGCAGAGAAATACCCAGCTCCCGCGATGGCTCCTCTCAGCGCCGCAGCTTGTCCTGTGTGAGCGGTCACGTGGTACCGCTCATTACAGTGATGAATATGTGGCTCCACCCCTATGGGAGGAGCGGGCGGGCGCACGGGGGGTGGGAGGCGGGAGGTGACCCAAACATTATTTTTAACAAAAAATAAATAAATAAATCCTTGATTTTTCATTCCTTCTCTCCAGCGAACGCTGCTGGGGAGAAGGAATGAATGCCGGCTTCAGCACCAAAAGCAGGGGACAGCGCTTAACTGTAGCGCTGTCTCCTGCACGGTCCGTGTGGTCCTCAGTCGGCACACGGGCGGCACACGGCTGCCACACGTGTGCCACACTGATGTGCCACATGAGCACACGGACACGGATAACTCCGGTACCGATTTCTCCGGTACCGGAATTATCTGGACGTGTGAGACTGGCCTAAGTAGGTTCATTCTGTGAATGCTCCTACATAGGCTTGTGACAATGTGGGACATCGCTTTAACCCTTGGATTGCCCTCGAACCTAGGGTGAGTATATAGGGTTCATTTAAATGATTAAAGAATGTGTCTGTTTTATTTATGGTGTGTGTGTGTGTGTGTGTGTTTATTTAAGCTCTTTACTAAAGGTGCCTTCACACTCAGCGACGCTGCAGCGATACCGACAACAATGCCGATCGCTGCAGCGTCGCTGTTTGGTCGCTGGAGAGCTGTCACACAGACAGCTCTCCAGCGACCAACGATCCCGAGGTCCCCAGTAACCAGGGTAAACATCCGTATCTGTCCTCCGGCGCTCTGCTTTCCTCTGCACTGTCAGCGCCGGTCAGCCGGAAAGCAGAGCGGTGACGTCACCGCTGTGCTTTCCGGCTGGCCGGCACTGACACAGGATGCAGGAGGAGTGCAGAGAAGCAGAGCGCCGGGGACAGACAGCTGAAGGTAAGTATGTAGTGTTTGTTTTTTTAACGTTTACGCTGGTAACCAGGGTAAACATCGGGTTACTAAGCGCGGCCCTGCGCTTAGTAACCCGATGTTTACCCTGGTTACCAGTGAAGACATCGCTGGATCGGCGTCACACGCCGATTCAGCGATGTCAGCGGGAGATCCAGCGACGAAATAAAGTTCTGGACTTTCCTCAGCGACCAACGATCTCCCAGCAGGGGCCTGATTGTTAGTCGCTGTCACACATAACGATTTCCTTAACGATATCGTTGCTACGTCACAAAAAGCAACGATATCGTTATGTGTGACGGCACCTTTACAGGTTTAGTAATGAGAGTGTCTGGCTGACACAACTTCATTGCTAAACCTAGGGCTTGGTGCCAGGGACAGCTGCTGACACCAACCCCAATCCCATTACCTTGATGGGACTGCATCGGGGCATTGGGAAGAGCCTGAGCTAAGTGCCAGAATTAGAACTTCAAATATGAAGTGCCATTTCCGGGCAGCTGAAGACTGGAAATTTTAGCCTAGGATGGGGAAATTAAGCATGAAAAAGAAGGTTTTGAACAAGAAAATTACATCACATAATTTTTTTTTTATTCTCAAATATCTTTATTTAGCTCCAAAAACCATTCAGTGCTGTACCAAAGCGCGCCAAAAATGCCCGTATTTTTTGCTGTCTATTTGCTGCCAACAAATTCCCAGAGATGCAGAAATTTCTGCAATCAAATACTCAACATGTGCACATAGCCTTAGGGCTCGTGAAGACAACTGTATTTTCGGCCTTTGGCTTCAAACCGCACCGGACCAGTGTTATGCTATAGGGCTGTACAGTGTCTGTCCGAGGAAAAAATATCCAATATTCAGATCGCACTCAACCATGCAAGTCTATGGGTCTGTGGGAAACATTGGGCTGCACTTGGATGAGTACAGTCCGATGATTTTCATGGACTGACAGACTGATGGAGACTTTGTTTTCCCATGTTCTCCTCATCCAAGACAATCCGATCACACTGTATCAACATCTGATCAGAGTGTCATCTGTATAATTGGCTTGATTTTCTCAGATTGTTACCCTAGCCTAACATTGAAGTCTATGACAAATGGAGGTAAACAAAAAACAGACCTGCCCCCAGGAAGATTTCACAGGTATGAGGGACAAACTTCAAAAGCGATTATTGCAGCAGTGCCAGGGACCCGAACTAAAAGAGCCCCCTTGTCAGAATGCAGCATCAGTGCGGCACAAGGTGGCTCTTTTAGTTACAAACGCCAGGGGGGGGGTGACAGGTTCCCTTTAAACATGTGTTCTGCTCGAAAAACCATTGTTATTGAATGTCAGAAAAAGACGCGGTGTAGACACACCGCAAGGGTATGTGCACACACAGGGTCGGACTGGCCCACAGGGTAACAACCCCACTGTATGAGCAGTACTTGGCATAATTCACTTGATTCATCAGTACAGAAAAAAGCAAACTACCCAGTTTATTATTATATGGTGATATATAGGTAAATTTGTGAACGAAGGTAGTATAATATTTGCATGCAGGTGAAAAGTGGAACCCCCAAAGTCAATGTTATTGGTGGGCCCTTGTCACCCCAGTCCGACACTGCGCACACAGCATCTTGAAGATGCCAGCGGAAGTTTTCACTGGCGGTCTTTTAACTGAAAAGTCTTTGTAATTTCAGGTATGTAAAGCAGGCATCTTCCAAATGAAGCCACCCGAAGAATGTTCCGGCTATTGAGGCTCGGGAACCTTGGAGTGACAGAAGACTGAACAATATTTAGAATTGGGAGTCCTCAGTGGTTGATACCTTTTAATGGCTAACTGAAAAGATGGTAACAAATTGCAAGCTTTCGAGACTTACCAAGATATTTATCTTTCCTGTATCAGAAGACTGATCGTCGTTTTTACATTACTGTGCATTATGCTCATTGTTTTGCAGAATCTGCCTGAAAAAGACATTGTGTGCTCATGCCATTAGAATGCGAGTAAAACCTCTGGTTTCACGGACTGGGGTAAAGGACCACCGTAGAGAGGGCGGAGGTGCGTCCCGCTGTCAGCAGCTGTACATAGGGATTGATTACTGGAAGGAAGAACGCGCCATATATGACTGTGGGGGAGGGGCTGCATGTGCAGACGGTGCAGGTGAAGCCGCCCTGCGCCCACCCCACCTCACAGGCTGAGCTGTCAAGTGCCAACGTAAGAGAATGACTCGGGGCTCCTGCCCGCATGTGCCCCTTACTCATGTATGAGTGGCTCAGTAGAGGTGGACACGTAGGCCGGTTCTCTTGATTCGTCATTCTGTTCGTCCTGACCATGATGGGATGCATTGCGTAGAATACATTATCTGGTGTGACCGCTCGCTGCAGATGTCCTCAAGCACACTGCATGCAGACAGCAGGGAAGGTGGGGGTCTTCCCTTTAACCTTTTTTCTGCTGGAGAGGAGCAAGATGCAGGGGGGATCTTCCCTTTAACCCTTTTTTTATGCTGGAGAGGAGCATGGTGCATGGGGGTCTTCCCTTTAACCAGTCTTGTGGGGGTGTGCGGGGTCTTCCCTTTCACTCTTTTTGTGTCGGAAAGGGGCATGGTGAAGGCAGACACTGCAGGGCTACGAAGATAGAGGCGCAACCGTACTCTGCAGTGATTCATGTTTATACTGCAAAGCAGCAGCCCTCAGGAGTGTAAGCGGTTAATCTGCAGTAGTAGTGTAGTGAGGAGGCTGACTGCCCTCCCCTTCACAATAGTGAGAGGTGCAGGGCTTGTTGTGTACCATCATGTGGCTGAATACAGTCACCCAGAGAGGAAGGGCTGCTGCCATGTGTCCCCTCTGCAGGCTGGGTGCTGGACACAGTGTGGGTGCTGGACACAGTGGGTGCTGGCAGTCAGATCCATGCAGCTCTGCAGTAACCTAGATCCGGACCATGGGAAGGACGTTTTACATTGCAGGCGGTAAACAAATATACATGGGAGGCTCCTGTGTTGTTTACCAGGACCAAAATGAGTCATCCTCCTCCCAGCAGACAGCTAGTACTACTCTGCACATTGCATTGCTGGGAACATCCAGGCGTTATTAACCCTTCCACACAGTTCAAAAACACATTTCCCATTTTTGTGAAGAAACTTGATAACCAGAACTACATGAATATCCCCCTAAAATAATAAATACAGGTGCTTCTCACAAAATTAGAATATCGTCAAAAAATTCCTTTATTTCAGTTCATCAATTCAAAAAGTGAATCTCATATATAGAGTCATTACAAACAGAGTGATCTATTTCAAGTGTGTATTTCTATTAATGTTGATGATTATGAGAAAGGAGGAAGGGAGTTTCCAGCACGTCCATCCAGTGTAGGTAAAATTTCCAAGTTTATTAGAACATTTTAAAAAAGAGAGAAAGACTCTGCCTGACGCGTTTCTGGCGCACCACGGCGCCCTTCGTCATAGGAGCTAATACAAAGTAAATGAATAGGTTTATATATGACAAGGAACCAATCACAAGCATGGCAATTAATTACATTGGAAAAACTGCAGCTGAACACACAACACAATTCTCTTCTTTTAAAGCATATCAAAATTACATGAATGAATGATTTTTGTTACCGCATAATTATATCTCAGTTTAATATATATATAAGGTCAAAATCCAAAAAGCTTCCCGCGATGCTAATTAGTTTTTCCAGTCACCACCTCTTGGTGACTGACCCTTTCTATGCCAAAAAATGAAAAGTTTGATAGGTCTCCCTTATGCACAGAAATAAAGTGTTTTGCAGCTCCGGAGTAACCTGATCTTTTTTATATACGGTATATGTTAAACTGATAGATATAATTATGCGGTAACAAAAATCATACATTCATGTATTTTTTATATGCTTTAAAAGAAGAGAATTGTGTTATGTGTGTTCAGCTGCAGTTTTTCCAATGTAATTAATTGCCATGCTTGTGATTGGTTCCTTGTCCTATATAAACCTGTTGATTTACTTTGTATTAGCTCCTGTGACTAAGGGCGCTGTGGTGCGCCAGAAACGCATCAGGCAGAGAGTCTTTCTCTCTCCTTTTTTAAAAATTGTTTTTTAAAATGTTCTAATAAACTTGGAAATTTTACCTACACTGGATGGATGTGCTGGAAATTCCCTTCCTCCTTTCTCACTTCAGCTGAAATCACCAGCAGGTACGGCACCCACCAGTTATATTCATTTGCAACAGCTCACATATGTATGTCTCAGCGTGTCAAGCTCCAACCTTTCCTCCTTTCCCCTCCTCTCTCCCTCAGAGATTTGTTGATGATTATAGCCTACAGCCAATGAAAACTCAAACGTCATTATCTCAGTAAGTTAGAATAATTAACAAAAAACACCTGCAATGGCTTCCTAAGTGTTTAAAAAGGTCCCTTAGGCTGTTTCAGTAGACTCCACAATCATGGGGAAGACTGCTGATTTGACAGATGTCCTGAAGGCAGTCATTGACACACTCCACAAGGAGGACAAGCCACAAAAGGTCATTGCTAAAGAAGCTGGCAGTACAGAGTGCTGTATCCAAGCATAGGCGTCTTTTTTTCCAAGCTAAACAAGCCCAACTTTTCCAACCTCTCTCCAGATTATAGACCTTCCATCCCTTTTAATGATCTAGTTTCCCACCTTTGAACTGAAATCTAACTTCTAAATATCCTTTTTAGATCTAGAGCCCCAAACTGGATCCCATATTGTACGTGTGGCCTCAGAAGTGATTTTTAAAGCGGTAATACGTTGGGATTTTATCTCTTTTTTTATATATCCTAAAATCTCGTTCGCTTTTGCAGCTGCTTCTACTTGACATTGAGAACTATTGCTCAGCTTACTTGTAATCAGAATACCCGGGTCCTTCTCCTGTTCTGTAGTCCCAAGTTTGTGCAGGTTTGGAATAGATGGGGACGGTGCTGGAAATGTGAGAAGTCTGATGTGTCTTTGTTGTAATCTCTGCAGCTGAGTCCTGGCTGGAGAGGGTGCCATGTCTGTCTGGGTCGGATGGAAAAGACAGGAAAAGGGAATGACTCTACCAGAAAGAACGCCAGTTGTAAGTCGCCATCAATAACTGTACTGTTATCTCTTACATGTTCTCCGGGACTGGTATCTATCACTATATGTGTTAGGCATCGGGATTCTCCCTTTGTGCGGGATAGATCCCAAGCATTTTCTGCTTCTGCGGTCTCCCATTCAAGTCTGACCACTGCGATTGCTGCTTGGCACAGATGTCGGTCCCAGGTCTTGCTCATTCTCGTGGTATACGTTTGGTTACTGCTGGCTCTCCAGTCAAGTCTATGGTCACCAGTGATATGCATGTGCAGCCTTGCACTCTGGAGTCTAAGGCTTCTTTTACACTAGCGTCGGGCTCGGCCCGTCACAGTGCGTCGGGCCGAGGTTACCGACGCTAGCGTTGTGTCCGCCGCACAACGGGGGCAGCGGATGCATTTTTCCAGCGCATCCGCTGCCCCATTGTGAGGTGCGGGGAGGTGAGGGCGGAGTTCCGCCCGCGCATGCGCAGTCGGAAATGACGGACCGTCGGCCGCAAAAAACGTTACATGGAACGTTTTTTGCAGCCGACGGTCCGCCACAACACGGCGCAACCGTCGCACGACGGTTGCGACGTGTGGCAATGCGTCGCTAATGTTAGTCAATGGAGAAAAAACGCATCCTGCAAGCACTTTTGCAGGATGTGTTTTTTGTCCAAAACGACGCATTGCAACGTATTGGAAAAAACGCTAGTGTGAAAGTAGCCTAAGTCCAGAGATCACCTTACTGAGCATGTCCGTGATGTAGTGGCTTCTCATTGGTGGTCGCACGTTAGCTGCTGTGATGACATGGCAGCTCCAGATTGGCTTGCGGGAGATGTCTCAGCCGACTGGACATGAGTGCTTGAGGTGGAGCTTAGCGTATAAAAGGCTCTTGGTGGAGAGCACTAGTGTTATTTATGTTTGGTGTGTGTGGCTGGCTACTCTACCACTGTGTGTGTGTGTGTGTGTCTTTGCTCAGAGAGTGTACACGTTGGCAGGCAGGTTGCACACTTATGGGGTTTTGTACCCTTGGGTCAGCGCCTGAGTCTCTGGTCTGCTACATGCTCTGGGTGCCGATCAGGCACAAGTTCAGCAGTGTCAGGACAGTGGTAACTAGTCGCTTGGCTTAGCATCTGTTTCGTACCTGTGCGTGATTGGCACAGTTCCGTTACAGAGCAAGCTCAACCCTTATGCTATACTTCTCAGTGAGAGCGGCAGGGTATTGTACCTATCGTTAAATAGCTCTCTCTCTTGGTTCAGCATCTGCTTCAGTCAGGTGTGCGGTTAGCACCGTTTAGTTGCAGAGCTAGTCCAATCCACATGCAATTATCTCTGAGATGCTAACAGGGTATAGCACTTCGCATACTCGGGCCGTACCTTTCAGTGAAGTAGCTGAGCTTGGTACTCAGTGTTCCCTTCACACTGAGCGGCATTAACTCAGTGTGTTCAAGGTGACGCTGTTGTGTTCTGTCATTATTCACTAGCAGCAGGGTTCTTCTCTGCACGGTAGACCCCAGGTTGCGATTGCACTTTATTTTTATATTTTATTTGGTGCAATCCGCCAACCCTAACAATATGTCACCATATGGCAGTAATATCAGTATTGGTCTTTGTATAAAGATTATTTTCAGTAACAGCCTTGTCAACAGCTGAGGTTCTTCTACATCCACTATTAGGGTGCACCTACATATTTGTAATCAGGGTTACATGGTTAGGAGGCCACTCAGAAGTTTTGCCCCCTGAACCATACCCCTAGCTGCGCCTCTAGTACCAACGCATCGATCATCGGTCCGATCTCGGATCGCAATGCACGAACTAGTTGCGTGTTTATCAACCCAAGCGTGACAACTTGAAAAACATATGAAGCTGTCATGCTTGGGAGACGCTCTGCCATTCCGTACATTGCAATCCAAGATCGGACGAGTGATCACAGACGTCTGAAAGAGCCCTTAGACTGAGTTTTTTCCTAAATCTTTAGGGTCTGGAACAGAGTATATGACAAGCAATCTGCAGACATCAGGTTATAGAGCTAGGAGACCTGAGTAGACTGATATATTGTGGGAAAAGAATCAGTATAATTTGTAATTCATTCCTTTAAGCCCCAAGGGTGGTTTGCACGTTAATGACCGGGCTAATTTTTACAATTCTGACCACTGTCCCTTTATGAGGTTATAACTCTGGAACGCTTCAATAGATTTTGAAGATTCTGACATTGTTTTCTCGTGACATATTTTACTTCATGATAGTGGTAAAATTTATTTGATATTACCTGCGTTTATTTATGGAAAAAAAAGATATTTGGCAAAAATTTTGAAAATTTTGCAATTTTCCAACTTTGAATTTTTATGCCTTTAAATCACAGAGATATGTCACACAGAATACTTAAGAAGTAACATTTCCCACATGTCTACTTTACATCAGCACAATTTTGGAACCAAAATTATTTTTTGTTAGGGAGTTATAAGGGTTAAAAGTTGACCAGCAATTTCTCATTTTTACAATACCATTTTTTTTAGGGACCACATCTCATTTGAAGTCATTTTGAGGGGTCTATATGATAAAAAATAGCCAAGTGTGACACCATTCTAAAAACTGCATTCCTCAAGGTGCTCAAAACCACATTCAAGAAGTTTATTAACCCTTCAGGTGTTTCACAGGAATTTTTGGAATGTTTAATAAAAATGAACATTTAACTTTTTTTCACACAAAATTTAATTCAGCTCCAATTTGATTTATTTTACCAAGGGTAACAGGAGAAAATGGACCCCAAAAGTTGTTGTACAATTTGGCCTGAGTACGGTAATACCCGATATGTGGGGGTAAACCACTGTTTGGGCGAATGGCAGAGCTAGGAAGGTAAGGAGCGATATTTGACTTTTCAATGCAAAATTGACTGGAATTGAGATGGGATGCCATGTTGGGTTTGGAGAGCCCCTGATGTGCATAAACATTGAAACCCCCCACAAATGACACCATTTTGGAAAGTAGACCACCTAAGGAACTTAACTAGATGTGTTGTGAGAGCTTTGAACCCACATGTGTTTCACTACAGTTTATAACGCAGAGCTGTGAAAATAAAAATTATTTTTTTCCCATAAAAATTATTTTTAGCCCCAAGTTTTGTATTTTCCCAAGGGTAATAGGAGAAATTGGACCCCAAAAGTTGTTGTCCAATTTGTCCTGAATACGCTGATACCCTATATGTGGGGGGAGACAACCGTTTGGGCGCATGACAGAGCTCGGAAGCGAAGGAGCGCCATTTGGAATGCAGACTTAGATGGAATGGTCTGCAGGCATCGCATTGCGTTTGCAGAGCTCCTAATGTACCTAAACAGTAGAAACCCCCCACAAGTGACCCCATATTAGAAACTAGACCCCCCCAAGGAACTTATCTAGATGTGTTGTGAGAACTCTGAACCCCCAAGTGTTTCACTACAGTTTATAACACAGAGCCGTGAAAATAAAACAAATATTCCCACAAAAATGTTTTTTTAGCCCCCCAATTTTAATTTTCCCAAGGGTAACAAGAGAAACTATCATGTTACAGGGTCAGATCGCTGATCTGACACTTTGCACAGCACTGTGTCAGATCAGCGATCTGACATGCAGGGCTGCAGGCTTACCAGCGCTTGCTGGTAAGCCACCTCCCTGCAGGACTCGGATGCAGCCCCGCGGCCATTTTGGATCCGGGGCCTGCAGAGAAAAGAAGGTAGAAGACCCTCGAAGAAACGCAATCACATTGCGTTGCTCCGAGGGTCTCAGGGAAGCCCCCTCCCTGCGCAATGCTTCCCTATGCTGCCGGAACACTGCGATCATGTTTGATCGCAGTGTGCCGGGGGTTAATGTGCCTGGGGCGGTCCACACCTGGCACATAGTGCCGGATATCAGCTGGGATAGTCAGCTGACACCCGGCCGCGCTCCCCTGTGAGCGCGGCCGATCGCATATGACGTACTATCCCATCACTGGGAATTAAGTCCCATGTCACCTCGACGGGATAGTACGTCATATGGTATTAAGGGGTTAAATATCTTTTTCTTCTAGGATTAGAAGTCCAGTGGGCATTTTTACTCACTTGCTGACCGCTATCTCTGTATTCACAGTCATACAGAAATACCTGTCATTCACAAAACTAGCAACCTGCATAGCTCATTCGGCGCTATCACATTTTACCTGTAGATAGAACTGTGCCGTACTAAAGCCTTATGAAACACAAGAATAAGGAATTGATATATTCAGTCATTGCGAGCATAGATAGTGTCCAATAACCATTTATTTCTATTTACAGGGAAGGCAGGAAGTCTATTTACACACTCTAATGAATCTGTCACATTCTGCTGAGACATATGGTACATCTGAGATTAGAAGATCGCAGTGATTAAATGAACACAAGTCCTCTTGAAATCGTCAAGGTGATTCATGAGTTAACAGGTTTCTTCTTAAGGTACCGTTACACTTAACGATTTACCAACGATCACGACCAGCGATACGACCTGGCCGTGATCGTTGGTAAGTCGCTGTGTGGTCGCTGGAGAGCTGTCACACAGACAGCTCTCCAGCGACCAACGATGCCGAAGTCCCCGGGTAACCAGGGTAAACATCGGGTTACTAAGCGCAGGGCCGCGCTTAGTAACCTGATATTTACCCTGGTTACCATTGTAAATGTAAAAAAAAAACACTACATACTCACATTCCGGTGTCTGTCACGTCCCCCAGCGTCAGCTTCCCGCACTCACTGTGTCAGCGCCGGCCGGCCGTAAAGCAGAGCACAGCGGTGACGTCACCGCTGTGCTTTACGGCCGGCGCTCACAGTCAGTGCGGGAAGCTGAATGCGGGGGACGTGACAGACACCGGTATGTGAGTATGTACTATTTTTTTTTTTTACTTTTACAATGGTAACCAGGGTAAATATCGGGTTACTAAGCACAGCCCTGCGCTTAGTAACCCAATATTTACCCTGGTTACCAGTGAACACATCGCTGGATCGGCGTCACACACGCTGATTCAGCGATGACAGCGGGTGATCAGCGACAAAAAAAAGGTCCTGATCATTCCCAGCGACCAACGATCTCCCAGCAGGGGCCTGATCGTTGGTCGCTGTCACACAGAACGATTTCGTTAACGATATCGTTGCTACGTCACAAAAAGCAACGATATCATTAAAGAAATCGTTATGTGTGACGGTACCATTAGAGTTCTTCCAGATCTATTGGCTGTGCTGCTTATTGGAACAATACCCTTCCATTATATAAACCTGTGTCTGGCTTCCCTCCATGTGAGCAATAGAATCTTCATTCTGTTCTTGGCTGCATTGTAGAAAGTGTTCTGGAGAATCGCTATTACTGTTTTGAAATTGTTGCATGCATTTGTGGCGGATACCTTTTTCCCATTTTTGGCGTTCTTTCCTCTTGCTTTTCTGCCTCATAACTGTGCTCCCATCTCACCTTTGTATTTTATCCTGTGTGCCTGCTGTTTGATTGTGCCTTGGTTTTCCCGTCTGTCCAGCCCGTGGTAGCACTTTTATTTCTGTCCTTTTCCTCCCTGGGTGGAGGGCGAGAGCTGCGTAAGACTTTTGTAGCAGCACAGAGAGGTATGAGAACCGGGTATCTCCACCTTAAGAAGTAACTCTGGTGTTAGGGATAGACTATGGCTTCCCTAGATTAGGGACACTATAGGGTCTCTCTTCCCTGGCATTCCTATGACCACAGAGTGACATTATTGCTTGCCACATATTTTCTGATCCTGACATTGATCCGATTACTGTACTAGCCAAACAAATGCAGACTCTATCTTTGGAGATGACAGATCTGTGGTCTATAGTTGAACAGCAACAGCAGCAAACTGGGGATCTCAACTGCTATCCAGACAGCCTGAATCCAAAGTGGACCTCTCGGATCGGTTCCCTGGGAGGGCAGGATAAATTCATGGTTTTCAAGTAATCCTGGAAACTGTACTTCAGGCTACGTCCTCGTTCCTCTGGGAGTGAGGAACAATAGGTGGGGATTGTTGTCTCCCTTCTTCAATGGGATCCCCAATCATGGGCCTTTTCTTTATCGGTTGGCTCCCAGTCTCTCGGGTCAGTAGATTAATTTTTTGTGGCCTTAGGCCTCATCTATGATGATCCTGACTGGTTTTCCCTCCTTGAGTCTAAGCTATGCAAGCTCTAGCCGGGTGGTAGGCCAGCAGAGGAATTTTGTTCCGATTTCTGGAGCTGGGCCACTAATAACATGAGGAGCGTACCGGCCCTCAGAAGCCAATTTTGTCAAGGCCTGTTAGAAAGGCTAAAGGACACATTGGTCCTGTATGAAACTCCTAATTCCTTGGAGGCCACTATGGCCCTAGTCATCCAGATTAAGAAATGCCTCAGAAATAGGTCTGTGATGACCTCTCCCCCAACTGTTCTCCCTTGGGGGAGAGAGATCCCTCGTGTGCTCTGATGATCCTATGCAGTCGGGGAGCATCTCAGTTCGGGCCAAACCTCCTGCTTTCCTCCACAGAATGGAGGTTTGTTTCTTTTGTGGTTAGTAGGGTCACTTCATTGGGGTCTGTCCCTCTGCACTTAAACCAGCAGAAAACTTCTGACTCCAGGTTGTCGGAGGATTACAACCTGGGCGTATACATTTCCTCCATGTGTACCTGTCAGTTTGTCTTACCTACAGAAGTAGTTGTCGGTACAAAACTTGATAGTGTCTATTCTTTTGGATAGTGGCCGATATGGTGGATGCGCGGTTTGCCCCGACTCATGGCTTGTTCTGTAGTGTTTAACACCCCTGAAGGGCATTTCGAAAACCTTGTCATGCGATTCTGGCTGACTAATGCCCCTGCTGTTTTTCAAAATTTTATAAATATCTTCTGTTATCTGGTGGGCAAATTTGTGGTGTTAAACCTTGATGACATTTTAATTTACTCTCCTGATTTTGGGACACTTCATCAAGTCAGACGGATACTACATATATTGCAAGATAATGTATTGTATGCTAAGCCTGAGAAATGTGTGTTCGCCATTCAGGAAATGCAATTCCTAGGTAATCTGGTGTCTGCTTCAGGTTTCCGGATGGATCCGAGAAGGTCGCGCAGTATTAGAGTGGAACCTTCCGGAAAATCTTAAAGCCCTACATCGCTTTATGGGGTTTACTAATTATTATTGGAAGTTCATCCAGAACTTATCTTCCATTGTCAGACTACTCACGGACATGACCAAAAAGGTATAGATTTCTCTGATTGGACCGAACCTGCATGTCAGGCATTTAACTCTATAAAAAAAGTTTTTCCTCAGCTCCAGTACTCATGCAGACTGGTTTCACAGCAGTTTATTGTGGAGGTGAATGTATCTGAAGTGAGGGTTGGCGCCGTCTTATCACAGGGATCATCTCCTGGGAAATGGCGCTTGTGCGCATTCTTCTGTAAGAAACTTTCAGTGGCCGAAAGAAATTATGACATAGGCAATAAAGAACTTGTTGCCATTAGGATGGCCATTGAGGAGTGTCGTCATTTTCTGGAGGGGTAACTCACCCTGTCAACCAAGGTCTGAAGTGCATGGACACCTTTATTTATTGTGTGTTTATGAGTTGTTCTTTTTAATAGAGCTGTAGTCTGATTTTAATATCATGCTGATTTATGTTTAGTACATGTGTGTGTTCTTTACAGGTTATGTTATATACTGATGTGTTAGCCACATTATTCTGGACGACCCTTTTTTGATCTGTGCATTTATACTGATAGTGAATATGGCATTATTTAAGGGATAAACGTTGCAAAATGCACAGGATGGAGGTGTAGTATACCCATGAAAATGGCAATTTAGCATATCCTGTATGGCTGTGACTAGCGATTTAACGTATTGCTTTATCGTATTCATGATATTTTTATCTGTTTTTCTTCTGATATTTACAGTTTCCATTTATAGAATAAATGAAATATTCCATAAAGCTCTGTCCGTGCTGCCCTATGTTATTGGGAGTTAGGTGGTGTTTATGTAGTGCAGAACCTCTTTAAGCAATATGTGCATGAGTTATTTTTGCGGTGTTTTATTTTTTGGCTGCGATTTTTGTCAAAGCACATTAACCTAACAGTGATGCATTACCGGGCTCGTCTCCGGTAAGCCACACCACTTATTAGGTCACTGTATCGCTTGTGGGAGGTTGTTATGACACATGTTTGTGTTCCCTCTATTTTCTCCTTGCATGGAGCTCTATTGAAGTCATCTGTTTTGAATGAGCGTAGTTTCCATAGTGCATCAGTGGGGCGGGATTTACTTTCATCCCCCACATAAGGCAAACAATCATTTCATTCCCTGTGATGATGGCTCAGGAAAGCACTTGTCTTGGTGAGCGTAGGATAGCACATCGCCCTCTCTCCACCCCCTCACAAAACCCACAAACAAGTGGTGGGCTGGAGAGAATTCACAACCGCTCCATATATGGCTGCAGTCATCCATGTGTCTCCCAGGAAGACTGACAATCCTATGCATTATAGATGGTCTCGTATCCGGCGCGTGACACCTCTGTCCATAAGAGCTTGCAGTCAAACACAGCAAACTGTCTATGATGTGTTCAACAGCGAAAAAAGGCTTCAGTCTTAATGTGAATCTGAAGATAAAAGGGAGGGTTTCAAAGGGATTGGTTGGAGCTATTGCTTTAATGCGTTATTATCTTCATTAGGCACTTTAATCCTACAGAATTGTATATAGCCTAATGCCGTAGGGAAGTGTTGCCTTGAAAAGCACGTCCACAGGTTAACCTGTTAATGGCTACAGACGTTCTTTACACAGATAATATAGCAATTCTGGTGCCGATGTAAAATCACATCATCATGCACTGGGCTTTCTGAATATTTCTCATTTTCACATAAATGGAATTTTCTGCAATACCCGATCCTGAGCATTTGATTACAGGATGCTCATGTAACAGAGCAGAACTGGATCCCAAACCTGTGCTATATGGAAAACGAGGACTATTGAAATAACTATAGAGACAAGCCATCTATGGCTGTAAAGCTGCAAAGTAAGAAGTGTTACTAGTTTATTTTTATCATGTAACATAATGCAAACTGAATAAACAAAAGAGAAATCAAACAATAGTTGGCGTGACCACCTTTTGCATCAATTCTTCTAGGTACACTTGCACACAGTTTTTGAAGGAACTTGGCTGAGAGGTTCTCCCAAACATTTTGGAGAACTAATCACAGATCTTCTGTGGATGTAGGCTTGTGTCAATTCATTTGCCTCTTCATGTAACCCATCCAGACTTCATGATGTTGAGATCACAGCTAGGTGTGGGTTATATAATCACTTCCAGAACTCCTTGTTGTTTTTACTAAAGATAGCGCTTCCATTGGCTGTATGTTTGGCATCATTGTCCTACTGCAGAATACATTTGGAGCTATTGAGACTCATCTCTGATAGTATTGTATGATGGATACGTATATATTATTATTATTATTATTATTATACATTTTTATAGCGCCATTTATTCCATGGCGCTTTACATGTGAATACGGGGCAAATATAGACAAATACATTAAACATGAGCAGATAACAATATATATCTGTATTTCTCAGCATTGAGGCTACCATTAATCCTGACCAAGTCCCTAAATCTATTTGCTGAAGTTCAGCCCCAAACTTGAGAGGAAACTCCACCAGGCTTCACTGTTGCCTACAAACACTCATTATTGTACCACTCATCAGTCCTTCAGCATACAAACTGCCTTCTGTTACAGGCAGATATTTCAAAATTTCACTCAAGTCCAAAGCCCCTGCTTCCATTTTCTTGCAACCCAGTCCCTATATTTTTGTGCATAGTTGAGTCTCTTGGCGTGGTTTCCATGTTGAAAATATGATTATTTAGCTGCAATTCTTCCATGAAAAAACACTTCTTACCAGACTTTCCCAAACAGTAGATGGGTCTAGCTGAATCCTACTAGTTGCTGCCAGTTCTGAGCTGATGGCTCTGCTGGACATCTTCCAGTACCAAAGGGAAGTAAGCATTATGTATTTTTCATCTGCTGAACTATGTTTTCTTGGCCAACAACTGCCATCTTGCTCTGTTTCTTTGAGGGTTGTGACATGAGATCAATTGATCACCTGTAACTGGACGTCTAGCTAGTAGTCACCGGAATGTGAGTATGTAGTGTTTTTTTTTTTTACATGTAAATGCCTTCTGATGGTTTATGTAGAATGATTCTTTAAAACCCTGCTGTTATGTTTGGTCAAAAACGACCGATTTTGAACTTTAATATTTTTTAAAATATTCAAGATGCGGTTCTGAAACTTGTGGTTGATTGACTTTTCCTCATTTGAGGGGTTCTTACTATGGGTACTTTTTTTTTGTTTACTTTTTGCTCCACAATTTTTTATACACTTGTACTGTTTGGTCAAAAATGACCGATAGCCTTTTATAGTGATCTCCAGCCATTTTATAAGTAAAATAAAGGAGCTATAATCTCATTTTGGACTATATATTACATCTACTACTATTTATGAATTTATTTAGGTCCTTTTGGTCCATGCAGATTTACACATAAATACATTTTCTCATTACAATACTGCAGATGGATTACCTTCCAGTATAGTTATGTGCCAAATATTTTTACCCTGCTGTTCATGTGAAATAGTTCAATTCAGTTCTCAACATTTCATATTGTAAATGAACATATTTTCTTTTTTTACTTGTGTTCCCTGATCTAATTTCTGTGAAATGCTGACCTGAAAGAGTACTAATAAATTCTGTCTGAAAAGTGTGTTTGCTTTACTCTGTGCTCTTATCCTAAGGCTGTGTGCACACGTTGCTGATTTTTCGCATTTTTTTCGCGTTTTTTCACTATAAAAATGCTATAAAACCGCAAAAAAGCATACATTATGCATCCCATCATTTAGAATGAATTCCGCAATTTTTGTGCACATGATGCGTTTTTTTCCGCGAAAAAAACGCAGCATGTTCATTAACCCCTTAATCCCATATGATGTACTATCCCATCAAGGTGACCTGGGACTTAATTCCCAGTGACGGGATAGTACGTCATACGCAATCGGCCGCGCTCACGGGGGGAGCGCGGCCGATCGCGGTGGGTGTCAGCTGACTATCACAGCTGACATCCGGTACTATGGGCCAGGAGCGGTCACGGACCGCTCCCGGCACATTAACCCCCGACACACCGTGATCAAACATGATTGCAGTGTTCCGGGGCATAGGGAAGCATCACGCAGGGAGGAGGCTCCCTGCGTGCTTCCCTGAGACAATCGGTACAAGGCGATGTGCTCACCTTGTACCGAGCGTCTCCTCGCTGCAGGCCCCAGATCCAAAATGGCCACGGGGCTACTTCTGGGTCCTGCAGGGAGTACTTCCGGGTCCAGAGCAGGCTCTGGTAACCTAGCAGCAGGGCATGCCAGATCGCTGATCTGACACAGTGCTCTGCAAAGTGTCAGATCAGCGATGTCCACCCTAGATGTGTAAAAAAAAAAAACCTAAATAAAGAAACAAAAATATATATATTGTTCCCATAAATACATTTCTTTATCTAAATAAAAAAAACAATAAAAGTACACATATTTAGTATCGCCGCATCCGTAACGACCCGACCTTTAAAACTGTCCCACTAGTTAACCCCTTCAGTGAACACTGTAAAAAAAAAAAGAGGCAAAAAACAAAGCTTTATTATTATACCGCCGAACAAAAAGTGGAATAACACACGACCAAAAAGACGGATATAAATAAACATGGTACCGCTGAAAACGTCATCTTGTCCCGCAAAAATAGAGCCACCATACAGCATCATCAGCGAAAAAATAAAAAAGTTATAGTCCTGAGAATAAAGCGATGCAAAAATAATTATTTTTTCTATAAAATAGTTTTTATCGTATAAAAAGCGCCAAAACTTAAAAAAATGATATAAATGAGGTATCGCTGTAAACGTACTGACCCGAAGAATAATACTGCTTGATCCATTTTACCAAACGCGGAACGGTATAAACGCCCCCCCCCCCAAAAAAAAAAAAGAAATTCATGAATAGCTGGTTCTTGGTCATTCTTCCTCTCAAAAATCGGAATAAAAAGCGATCAAAAAATGTCACGTGCCCGAAAATGTTACCAATAAAAACGTCAACTCTTCCTGCAAAAAACAAGACCTCAAATGACTCTGTAGACCAAAATCTGGAAAAATTATAGGTCTCAAAATGTGGTAACGCAAAAAATATTTTTTGCAATAAAAAGCGTCTTTTAGTGTGTGACGGCTGCCAATCATAAAAATACGCTAGAAAACCCGCTATAAAAGTAAATCAAACCCCCCTTCATCACCCCCTTAGTTAGGGAAACAAAACAAATTAAAAAAATGTATTTATTTCCATTTTCCCATTAGGGTTAGGGTCAGGGCTAGGGTTTGGGTCAGGGCTAGGGTTAGAGTTAGGGCTAGGCTTAGGGTTGGGGCTAAAGCTAGGGTTGGGGCTAAAGCTAGGGTTGGGGCTAAAGTTAGGGTTAGGGTTACATTTATGGTTGGGATTAGGGTTAGGGGTGTGGTTAGGGTTATGATTAGGATTAGGGTTAGGGGTGTGTTTGGATTAGGGTTTCAGTTAGAATTGGGGGTTTCCACTGTTTAGGCACATCAGGGGCTCTCCAAACGCGACATGGCGTCTGATCTCAATTCCAGCCAATTCTGCATTGAAAAAGTAAAACAGTGCTCCTTCCCTTCCGAGCTCTCCCGTGTGCCCAAACAGGGGTTTACCCCAACATATTGGATATCAGCATACTCAGGACAAATTGGACAACAACTATTGGGGTCCAATTTCTCTTGTTACCCTTGGGAAAACAAAAATTTGGGGGTCTAAAAAACATTTTTGTGGGAAAAAATGTATTTTCACGACTCTGCGTTATAAACTGTAGTGAAACACTTGGGGGTTCAAAGCTGTCAAAACACATCTAGATAAGTTCCTTAGGGGGTCTACTTTCCCAAATGGTGTCACTTCTGGGGGGTTTCTACTGTTTAGGTGCATCAGGGGCTCTGCAAATGCAACGTGACACCTGCAGATTAATCCATCTACCGTATATACTCGAGTATAAGCTGACCCGAGTATAAGCCGACCCCCCTAATTTTGCCACAAAAAACTGGGAAAACTTATTGACTCGAGTATAAGCCTAGGGTGGAAATGCAGCATTTACCGGTGAATTTCAATAATAAAAATAGATCATTATTTCCCCATAGCTGTGCCATATAGTGCTCTGCATTTCCCCATAGCTGTGCCATGTAGTGCTCTGCACCGTTCATTATTTCCCCATAGCTGTGCCATATAGTGCTCTGCACTGTTCATTATTGCCCCATATAGTGCTCTGCACCATTCATTATTGCCCTATAGCTGTGCCCCATATAGTGCTTTGCGCCGTTCATTATTGCCCTATAGCTGTGCCCCATATAGTGCTCTGTGCCGTTCATTATTGCCCTATAGCTGTGCCCCATATAGTGCTCTGCACCGTTCATTATTGCCCTATAGCTGTGCCCCATATAGTGCTCTTGCACCGTTCATATTGCCCCATAGAAAGCTGTGCCATTGTCGCTGCTGCTGCAGTAAAAAAAAAAAACAACACATACTCACCTCTCTTGCTTGCAGCTCCCGGCGTCCGGTCCCGGCGTCTCTGCACTGACTGATCAGGCAGAGGGCGCCGCGCACACTATATGCGTCATCGCGCCCTCTGACCTGAACAGTCAGAGCGCAGATAGACGCCGGGAAGATGGAGCGGCGCCCGGCGGCTGGAACGTGGACAGGTGACTATGCGATACTTACCTGGTCCTGGCGTCCGGCTCCTTCTCCCGGACAGCTGTCTTCGGTGCCGCAGCTTCTTCCTCTATCAGCGGTCACCGTTACCGCTGATTAGAGAAATGAATAGGCGGCTCCACCCCTATGGGAGGTGGAGCTGCCTATTAATTTCTCTAATGAGCGGTCCCACGTGACCGCTGATAGAGGAAGAACTGCAGCACCGAAGACCGTGGGACGGCAGGGGGACCGTCAGGAGCGCTGGAAGCAGGTAAGTATGCCTCAGCGCCCTCACCCCCTCACCCGCCGACCCTGCCACCCACCTTGACTCGAGTATAAGCCGAGAGGGGCACTTTCAGCCCAAAAATTTGGGCTGAAAATCTCGGCTTATACTCGAGTATATACGGTAAGTCTGCATTCCAAAGCTGCGCCAATAACCAATGTCGTCAAAGCTGCTTGTAACCATATAGTTTGTGCCAACATTTTAATGGCTACACAAGAGACAAATATGGTCCATATAACCCTATACACTTTCCCAATTTTATAATTGTCAGGGGTGGGTTAAGGCTGAGTTTAAATATCCATGAAGCGGTTCATAAATTGTGCATGTTGTGAGTTCAGTATCTATAAAGGATGCATTTTACTGACATGGATTAAAGAACTGATATTTTCCCTTCATTAACTTTTATTGTATGTCAGCTAGTCTACTGTGACTGCTCCAAGAGCATATGTTCCATAGGTGCAGTCTATGGAGGCCCCTGGGAAGAGGGGACACATTCCAATTCAGGTTAGCATTCTCTGCATTTTAATCAGTGATAAAAGTCTGCATTGGGTTGTGATCTACACAGATTCTGCAATAGGTAATTGTACTTGAGTCATAAAAGATGATGCTGAGATAGGAATCTCTTAACATGTGGTTAGAAATGTGAAGTGGCTTTATATTTTTAGTTTCAGATTTTTAGTTTTTTAGGGTCTCTCATCCACCAAGAAGCCAATAGGGATACTAATCGTAAAGAGACTGTCACTAGATACCTAATCTGAGAATAGCATAACATAGCGACAAAGGCCATGAGGTAAGCAACGTGGCACTTCCTGGGTTGCTCGGTGTACTACTATTGTTTAAAACAGGTTTTGTGCTACATGTATTTAAAAAAGGCATTCTTTTTTTTTCCGTACCGTTTTCTTTATTTAAAAAAAATGTAATTTTGTAAATTTACACAAGCCGCTGGGGCGTTTTAGACTCATACTTTTGGTCCTCTCATCAGAAGAGTTTTCAACAAGCTTGCATTTTATCAGATGGATTACAATGACGGGTAACCATTCTACTCAGCAGTTAACACAGGATTCACCAATCACAATAAGCGATGTCAAAGATGACCCTGCTCTTCCTTCACAGTCACTTTTTCACATGCTCATTGGTCACTTGAGTACAAAAGATAGGGCCTGGTCAGATAATTTTGGCTATGTACATGTGTTGTTCCCTGAAAACAACAGGAAGTTTAAGTCTAAAATGGCCAAGTGACCAGTGTGAAAATGTTAAGATTTCTACTTTTTTTTAATACAGATTGTGATATGTAATATATATAGAGAGAGAGAGAAAAGAGGGCAGCACTCCAAATCCTTTCATGGTGAAGAAGTGTGTAGCTTATTCAAACTCACATCTCTGCGACGTTTCGGCTCACACTGAGCCTTTCTCAAGCAGTGGGTGTAACCAACAATTGTGTTTTTATAAGCATAATCCACAATCATTTGCATATTATAACAATAGCCATAAATATATATATTTCTCAAAATACATCATATCAAAAAATACTCAGTGCAATCCCTTTACATATATTCAAAGTGCAGTGTGCTAAAGTGCTAGTTCGTGCATTAATTCTTAGTTATACCTCA
The DNA here is from genome assembly GCF_032444005.1 of Ranitomeya imitator. NCBI lineage: Eukaryota > Metazoa > Chordata > Amphibia > Anura > Dendrobatidae > Ranitomeya > Ranitomeya imitator. The sequence goes on along the minus strand of NC_091284.1, from coordinate 558,633,556 downwards.
TTAATAATACTCAATCATGATTCCTTATTGTAAAATATCACGTGCAACTGTGTTTATAATAATTTATATCTCTTACCCTGCCAGGATTAGGTTAAACCACATGGAGGACGCTATGTCTGCCATTTCTGGTGTTCCTATTACGCTCCCGCCTCTCTCGCCGCTTGTGCCTTATACTTACCATGCCGCGGCATCCCGGTGCGTTCCTGCTTGCTCCCAGTCTTCTGCTCTTCCTGCGCGCTCGGGTGCGCCCGCGCCCTGGGGTCGGCGGCGCACGCGCACATTCTCCTCGCTGATCCCAGGCCGCTCTCTCTGGTAAGCTCCGTGCTTTGGAGGACTTCCACCTGGAATCTATTCCTCCGTCCTCCTTATCAGGCCGCCTCTTCTCCCTGACGTTGCCTGATTGTCATGTGAGTTTCCATGTGACTCTGGCCCCACGTAGTCTTGTTTTTTCTGTTCGCTGCCCGCCTGTATCAGCTGCCTTTCTGTTCTGCCGTACTGCTGTGTTTTCGTTCCCTTGTGTTTTCCCTCCGTCCTCCTGTTACCTGTTTCCCTTTCGTTTTTCCCTTCCAGTGCCTGCAAACCTGTGTCTCCTGTTTTGTTCCCTATGGCCTTGCCTTCGTCATGTCAACCAGTTAGCGCTCCAAATCTCACCTGTCTGGTTCCTGGTAACCTCCGTTACTCCCTGGTCTGTGTATCCTTCACTTCATCCTGCCTGCAATTTGTATTACTCTCTTTCCCGCACTTCTCCTTCAGGTACTAGCTGCCGCGACAGTAGTCTTCCTTGAGCCTGCCCCGAACACTCGCTGTATAGGGGGTGGTCCACCAGGTCCACTCGCCCTTGGGGGCTTCGCTGTCGCGGTCTAGCGGGTCCACCTTTTGGAGTTCCCTAGTGTTCTCACAGTACAATCAGGCCATGGACCCCGCTGGTACTCCTTTTTCCGCTCAGAAAAAGCTTGGGGCTCTCCGTGATAATCAGAATAGGATCATGGCCTTTTTAAAAGCCATGGAGTCCCGCTTATCAGCATTACAGCCCTCTGACCCCGGGAACGCGTCCCAGATGGCCAGTCTCCAGCAAGAGCTCGCCCAGCAACACGACACCCAGGGCCATATACTAAATTATATTGCTTTGGTGGATAACCGTTTGCTTTCCCTGCAGTCGGCCGCTTCGGCTCCCGCTCCGCATCCACCACCTCGCCTGGCCAAACCTTCACGCTATAGTGGAGATCCTAAGTTTTGTCAGGGTTTTCTAAACCAGTGCCAACTACATTTTGAGCTATTGCCGCAACAATACCCCACTGATCGTGCCAAGGTGGCTTTTCTTGTGTCACACTTGGAAGGGGAGGCTTTGGTCTGGGTGAATCCACTTTGGGAGCGGGACGATCCTCTGGTTTCCCAACTCGACAATTTTTGGGAAACTTTCCGTAAGGTGTTCGATGAACTCGGTAGCTTGGCCTCTACCACTGAGTCCCTTTTTAATCTCCACCAGGGTATTCTTTCTGTCGGTCAGTACGCCATTCGATTTTGTACTTTGTCATCTGAGCTGGGTTGGAACAACGAGGCCTTGGTGGGAGCTTTTTGGCGGGGCCTGTATTCTCGAATCAAGGATGAACTGGTGGGTCGAGACACACCAACGTCCTTGCAGGATCTCATATCTTTAGCTACTCGCATATATCTTCATTTCCAGGTTCGGCTTCGTGAAACAGCTAGAGAGAGAAGACCTTCTCACCTGTCTTCGGTCTCTTTCAGTTCTTTCTCTTCGCGATTGGTTTCTTCATATCCGGTTCCGGCTCCTGAACCCATGCAAGTGGATTGTCTCCGACCAGCAGATCAACGCCGCAAAGAAAGAATCACACAAGGTCTCTGCTTCTACTGTGGCAGCGCGTCTCATCTTTTCGGTTCTTGTCCGGTGAGACCAGGAAACGCTTCCGCCTAGGCCAGGTAAGAGAGGCCTCCCTAGGTATCTGTGAATCCTCTCTACCTTTTCTCTACCTTAACTCTTTTTGTTTTAGTTAATCTTGGTACTAGCCGTTTTTCTGAGCAGGCTTATGTTGATTCTGGTGCTGCAGAAAACTTTATTCAGCTAGATGCAGTCAAGAGACTCCATATTCCTGTCAAATCCTTGGAGACTCCTCAGCAGTTAGCTTCGGTTGATGGTAGGCCTTTGCGGGAGACCATTAACCTCGTCACAGAAGAGGTGGAGATACAGATCGGAGCTCTGCATCGGGAGAAAATTGCCTTCTATGTGCTACCTTCGTTGTCTCATACGTTCCTTTTAGGTCTTCCATGGTTAATAACTCATGAACCTGTCCTGGATTGGCGATCTGGTGATGTCTTACGCTGGGTTCACGCCTGTCAAACCTGGTGTCTTCTTCCTGTACAAACTGTTAAGTCTCTTCAGTCTAATCTGGTACCTGCAGGTTTGCCTTCGCCCTACTGGTCCTTCTTGGACGTCTTCGACAAGAAAGAGGCGGAGATCTTGCCCCCACATCGTCCATATGACTGCCCGATCGACCTTGTACCTGGCACGACACCCCCCAGGGGGCGAATTTATCCTCTGAATCCTCTTGAGTCTCAAGCTGTGACTGAGTATGTCCAGGAGAATCTAGCTAGAGGTTTCATCCGGAAGTTGTCTTCACCTGCTGGCGCGGTATTCTTTTTTATCAAGAAGAAGGATGGGTCTCTTCTTCCCTGCATATTTTGGATCCGTCTAAAGGTACCGTCACATTAAGCGACGCTGCAGCGATATAGACAACGATGCCGATCGCTGCAGCATCGCTGTTTTGTCATTGTGTGGTCGCTGGAGAGCTGTCACACAGACAGCTCTCCAGCGACCAATGATGCCGAAGTCCCCGGGTAACCAGGGTAAACATCAGGTTACTAAGCGCAGGGCCGCGCTTAGTAACCCGATGTTTACCCTGGTTACCATTGTAAATGTAAAAAAAACGAACCACTACATACTTACATTCCAGTGTCTGTCGCGTCCCCCGGCGTCAGCTTCCCTGCACTGTGTAAGCGCCGGCCGTAAAGCAGAGCGGTGACGTCACCGCTGTGCTCTGCTTTACGGCTGGCCAGCGCTGACACAGTGCAGGGAAGCTGACGCCGGGGGACCCGACAGACACTGGAATGTAAGTATGTAGTGGTTTTTTTTTTTTACATTTACAATGGTAACCAGGGTAAATATCGGGTTACTAAGCGCGGCCCTGCACTTAGTAACCCGATGTTTACCCTGGTTACAAGTGAAGACATCGCTGTCACACACGCCGATTCAGCGATGTCAGCGGGTGATCCAGCGACGAAATAAAGTTCTGGCCTTCTAGCTCCGACCTGCGATGTCACAGCAGGATCCTGATCGCTGCTGCGTGTCAAATACAACGATATCGCTATCCAGGACGCTGCAACGTCACGGATCGCTATCGTTATCGTTCTAAAGTTGCTCAGTGTGAAGGTACCTTAAGGTCATCATGGTGGCTCCTGTTAGTTTGTCTTCTCTACCTCCTGGTAAGACTTTTGTTCCTGTGTTGGGGTGGGACATACTTCCAAATTGGCAGGTCATGTCGGCTTCAAAAAGACACTCGTTTCTGTCCCGCTTTTATTGGTGGCCGACTCTTCTTCAGGATCTCCGAAGCTTCATTTCCTCCTGCCCGTCTTGTGATAAGAACAAGACTCCTAGGCATTTACCCTCCAGTTTGCTTCATCCGTTTCCTATTCCATCTGCTCCTTGGCAGCACATTGCAATGGACTTCATCACCGATCTGCCTCGATCTTCCGGTTGCACTGTCATTCTGGTTGTTGTAGATAGGTTTTCCAAGATAGCTCACTTCATATCTCTTTCGGGTTTACCTTCTGCACCTGAGTTGGCGAAAGCTTTCATCCATCATATTTTTCGCATTCACGGTCTTCCTCAACATATTGTTTCGGATAGAAGGGTGCAGTTCACCTCTCGCTTTTGGAGGTCTCTTTGCAAGTTTATGGACGTCACGCTTGATTTCTCATCTGCCTACCATCTACCTACCATCCGCAAACCAATGGTCAAGTGGAACGTAGCAATCAAACTTTGGTAACTTATCTTCGTCACTTCTCTAACTCTCATCAAGATGACTGGGTAAATTTACTTCCGTGGGCCGAATTTGCATACAACAATCATTCCAGCGAGTCTACTTCTAAGTCTCCTTTCTTCATCGTCTACGGGCAACATCCTGGTGTACCACTTCCGGTTCCTCCTGTCTCAGGTGTCCCAGTGGCCGATCTTTTGTACGGGGAGTTCTCTAGGATTTGGCAGGAGACCAGGACCGCTCTTGAACTGGCCTGTGCCAGAATGAAGAGACATGCGGACAATAGGCTCTTGGATTCTCCTCTATTTCAGCCTGGTGATAAGGTGTGGTTATCTTCCAAGTTTGTTCGCTTAAAAATGCCTTCGCACAAACTGGGTCCCTGCTATATTGGACCCTTCGAGGTCTGGTCCCGTATCAATAATGTCTCTTAAAAGTTGAAACTTCCCGCTTCGCTCCGCATCCCCAATTCTTTTCATGTTTCCCTCTGAAACCTGTGGTCCTCAATCAGTTCCATTCCACTATCAATCGTTCTCCTCAGCCTAATTTTTCTAAAGATGTCTTTGAAGTTAAAGACATTCTTGCTATGAAAAAGATTAGAGGGAGGGTCTTTTTCCTGGTTGATTGGAAGGATTTTGGGCCTGAGGAAAGATCTTGGAAGCCTCGGGAGAACATCCAGGCTCCTCGAATCCTGGCAAAATTTCTTTCGGGTCTTAGGAGGGAGGGGCATAAGGGGGGGAGTACTGTTACGCTCCTGCCTGTCTCGCCACTTCTGCCTTATACTTACCATGCTGCGGCATCCCGGCGCGTCCCTGCTCGCTCCCGGTGCATTCCTGCTCGCTCCCAGTCTTCTGCTCTTCCTGTGCGCTCAGCTCCTGGTCATCCTCGGGTGAACGCGTGCACTGGGGTCAGTGGCGCACGCGCACATTCTCCTCGCTGATCCCGGGCCGCTCTCTCTGGTAAGCTCTGTGCTTTGGAGAACTTCCACCCGGAAGCTATTCCTCCGTCCTCCTTATCAGGCCGCCTCTTCTCCCTGACATTGCCTGATTGTCATGTGAGTTTCCATGTGACTCTGGCCCCACGTAGTCTTGTTGTTTCTGTTCACTGCCCGCCTGTATCAGCTGCCTTTCTGTTCTGCCGTACTGCTGTGTTTTCGTTCCCTTGTGTTTTCCCTCCGTCCTCCTGTTACCTGTTTCCCTTTCGTTTTTCCCTTCCAGTGCCTGCCAACCTGTGTCTCCTGATTTGTTCCCTACGGCCTTGCCTTTGTCGTGTCAACCAGTCTGCGCTCCGAATCTCATCTGTCTGGTTCCTGGTAACCTCCGTTACTCCCTGGTCCGTGTATCCTTCACTTCATCCTGCCTGCAATTTGTATTACTCTCTTTCCCGCACTTCTCCTTCAGGTACTAGCTGCTGCGACAGTAGTCTTCCTTGAGCCTGCCACGAACACTCTCTGTATAGGGGGTGGTCCACCGGGTCCACTCACCCTTGTGGGGTTCGCTGTCGCGGTCTAGCGGGTCCACCTTTTGGAGTTCCCTAGTGTTCTCACAGTTCTATTGCATGCACAGCACATGTCATGACATCATTATACCATGCCGTAGGCTGTTGGCCAATCACAACAAGAGTGTGGCTCTCATCTCCTTGCGCACGCCCACTATTCTCTTATCGGCATCATTCCACCATCTTGGATGTGGCTACAGTACTTTTCTTTAGCACAAAGTTTATATAAATGCTCTCTATTTATTTTCTATTATATTAGACTGAACAGCCATCGTTTGTTAGATATATATTAGTGTAATAGATCAGTTGTGCATTTCTTTAATCATAGATACTTAGTAGGCTACCGTGGATACTAACATCCACTCTGACATACCGGACGGCACCTTACTCAGGTTGTCTCCAGTTGCCAATGTACCTCCACATTGATGTGTAGCCCTATCAGGCCACAACATCATTATTAGAGGATACATACAAGTGGGCATTTCTCTTGCCTAGTATCTAGTTTTTTTACACAACAAATTTTTCAGATACAACTGACTTTTTTACTATGCACCATATTTTATTATTGGACTAAATTATTGTCACTGGCCAACAGTCTCATACATGACATATTATTATACTGAAAAATTCATAATTATAACAAACAGTAAAAAAGTTTTTTGATAAATAGATCTTCCATCCTCAATGTGGTTGTACCCCATCTTCCTGCAGGCTGATAATTGCTTGAAGTGACGATATCACTAAAATAATCAAGAAAATAAAACAATATTAAAATTAGAGCACAATAACAAAGTTCATTTGTACATCATGCTTCAAGATTTAAACCGGAGTCCATATACATCTGAGTCCTAAGAGCACCCTGGGGGGCTAATACATATTGGGATGAATTTTAAAATCCACATTAAGCCCTTTCGGTTTTAAGGTATTTAACTAATACAGGTCCTTCTCAAAAAATTAGCATATAGTGTTAAATTTCATTATTTACCATAATGTAATGATTACAATTAAACTTTCATATATTATAGATTCATTATCCACCAACTGAAATTTGTCAGGTCTTTTATTGTTTTAATACTGATGATTTTGGCATACAACTCCTGATAACCCAAAAAACCTGTCTCAATAAATTAGCATATTTCACCCATCCAATCAAATAAAAGTGTTTTTTAATAACAAACAAAAAAACCAACAAATAATAATGTTCAGTTATGCACTCAATACTTGGTCGGGAATCCTTTGGCAGAAATAACTGCTTCAATGCGGCGTGGCATGGAGGCAATCAGCCTGTGACACTGCTGAGATGTTATGGAGGCCCAGGATGCTTCAATAGCGGCCTTAAGCTCATCCAGAGTGTTGGGTCTTGCGTCTCTCAACTTTCTCTTCACAATATCCCACAGATTCTCTATGGGGTTCAGGTCAGGAGAGTTGGCAGGCCAATTGAGCACAGTAATACCATGGTCAGTAAACCATTTACCAGTGGTTTTGGCACTGTGAGCAGGTGCCAGGTCGTGCTGGAAAATGAAATCTTCATCTCCATAAAGCATTTCAGCCGATGGAAGCATGAAGTGCTCCAAAATCTCCTGATAGCTAGCTGCATTGACCCTGCCCTTGATGAAACACAGTGGACCAACACCAGCAGCTGACATGGCACCCCACACCATCACTGACTGTGGGTACTTGACACTGGACTTCAGGCATTTTGGCATTTCCTTCTCCCCAGTCTTCCTCCAGACTCTGGCACCTTGATTTCCGCATGACATGCAAAATTTGCTTTCATCAGAAAAAAGTACTTGGGACCACTTAGCAACAGTCCAGTGCTGCTTCTCTGTAGCCCAGGTCAGGCGCCTCTGCCGCTGTTTATGGTTCAAAAGTGGCTTTACCTGGGGAATGCGGCACCTGTAGCCCATTTCCTGCACACGCCTGTGCACGGTGGCTCTGGATGTTTCCACACCAGACTCAGTCCACTGCTTCCTCAGGTTCCCCAAGGTCTGGAATCGGTCCTTCTCCACAATCTTCCTCAGGGTCCGGTCTCCTCTTCTCGTTGTACAGCGTTTTCTGCCACATTGTTTCCTTCCAACAGACTTACCATTGAGGTGCCTTGATACAGCACTCTGGGAACAGCCTATTTGTTGAGAAATTTCTTTCTGGGTCTTACCCTCTTGCTTGAGGGTGTCAATGATGGCCTTCTTGACATCTGTCAGGTCGCTAGTCTTAAGGTACCTTCACACATAACGATATTGTTAACGATATCGTTGCTATTTGTGACGTAGCAACGATATCGTTAATGAAATCGTTCTGTGTGACAGCGACCAACGATCAGGCCCCTGCTGGGAGATCGTTGGTCGCTGAACAAAGTCCAGAACTTTATTTCGTCGCTGGACTCCCTGGAGACATCGCTGGATCGGCGTGTGTGACACCGATCCAGCGATGTCTTCACTGGTAACCAGGGTAAACATCGGGTAACTAAGCGCAGGGCCGCGCTTAGTAACCCGATGTTTACCCTGGTTACCATGCTAAAAGTAAAAAAAAAACAAACACTAGATACTTACCTACCGCTGTCTGTCCTCCAGCGCTGTGCTCTGCTCTCCTCCTGTACTGGCTGTGAGCCGGAAAGCAGAGCGGTGACGTCACCGCTCTGCTTTCCGGCTCACAGACAGTACAGGAGGAGAGCAGAGAAGCAGAGCGCAGCGCTGGAGGACAGACAGCGATAGGTAAGTATCTAGTGTTTGTTTTTTTTTACTTTTAGCATGGTATCCAGGGTAAACATCGGGTTACTAAGCGCGGCCCTGCGCTTAGTTACCCGATGTTTACCCTGGTTACCGGCATCGTTGGTCGCTGGAGAGCGGTCTGTGTGACAGCTCTCCAGCGACCAAACAGCGACGCTGCAGCGATCCGAATCGTTGTCGGTATCGCTGCAGCGTCGCTTAATGTGAAGGGGCCTTTACCCATGATGGGGGTTTTGAGTAATGAACCAGGCAGGGAGTTTATAAAAGCCTCAGGTATCTTTTGCATGTGTTTAGAGTTAATTAGTTGATTCAGAAGATTAGGGTAATAGGTCGTTTAGAGAACCTTTTCTTGATATGCTAATTTATTGAGACAGGTTTTTTGGGTTATCAGGAGTTGTATGCCAAAATCATCAGTATTAAAACAATAAAAGACCTGACAAATTTCAGTTGGTGGATAATGAATCTATAATATATGAAAGTTTAATTGTAATCATTACATTATGGTAAATAATGAAATTTAACACTATATGCTAATTTTTTGAGAAGGACCTGTAGATCCATCTAAGTTCTTGTCTTTTCAGGAGAGATATTCTATCTCCCCCTCTCCTTTGTATAGGGATCTTATCTAATATCCTAAATCTAAGGTCTTTTTCTGTTTATGTCCTATGTTTCTGTTCTATGAAATGTTTTGAGACCGGAAGGTTTTTTTTCTAATTGAATGTCGATGGTTGTTCATACGTATTTTTAACTCGCAAGTTGTTTTGCTTACATACCATAGTTTGCAAGGGCATTCCAATAAATATATCACCTGGTCATAATTACACGTTAAATATTGTTTGATTGTATATTCCTTATCTGTATTTGGGTGTTTGAAATGGGAACCTTATATCATATATGTAGAATTCACGCAGGAAAGGCATGGAAAACAGCCTTTTTGACCCACCCCAGTTATTGTGGTCTGGCAGGTATTTTTAAATGAACCAATATCTGATTTTACCACATGGTCTCTAATATTCCTGCCCCTACGATATGAGAACAATGGGGGTTCCCTAAATTCTTTAATACCTGGTAAACAATTGCTCAACATCCCCCAATGTTTTCTAATCATCTCTGCTATGTCACCGCTTTCCTCTGTATATGTCATCACACATGGTATTCTAGTCAATGTTTTTCTTTTACTGCTTTTTCCAAGTAGTTCCCTTCTATCTTTCTTTAGGACTATATGTTTGGCCGTGTTCAATAGTTCCTTTGGGTACCCTCTATCAAGAAATTTCATCACAAGGGTATCTACAACACCCTTTACCTCCCTTTCCTCCTTTACAATCCTATGGACCCTTAGTAATTGGCTAGGGGTATTGACCTCACCATGCTGCGGGGGGTGCTGGCTATCATATGTTAGGAGGTTATTTTTATCAGTCTCCTTAACTTGCAACTGTGTTTATAATCATTTATATCTCTTAAGGTACCTTCACAATGAGCGACTTAACAACGATATCGCTAGCGATCCGTGACGTTGCAGCGTCCTGGATAGCGATATCGTTGTGTTTGACACGCAGCAGCGATCTGGATCCTGCTGTGACATCGTTGGTCGGAGCAGAAAGGCCAGAACTTTATTTCGCCGCTGGATCTCCCGCAGATATCGCTGAATTGGCGTGTGATGCCGATCCAGCGAAGTCTTCACTGGTAACCAGGGTAAACATCGGGTTACTAAGCGCAGGGCTGCGCTTAGTAACCCGATGTTTACCCTGGTTACCAGTGTAAATGTAAAAAAAAACCAAACACTACATACTTACATTCCAGTGTCTGTCCCCCAGCGTTCTGCTTCCCTGCGTTCTGCTTCCCTGCACTGACTGAGTGCCGGCTGGCCGCAAAGCACAGCGGTGACGTCACCGCTCTGCTTTACGGCTGGTGCTTACACAGTGCAGGGAAGCAGAACGCCGGGGGACAGACACCGGAATGTAAGTATGTAGTGTTTTTTTTTTTTTTTTTATATTTACACTGGTAACCAGGGTAAACATCGGGTTACTAAGCGCGGCCCTGCGCTTAGTAACCCGATGTTTACCCTGGTTATCCGGGGACTCCGGCATCGTTGGTCGCTGGAGAGCTGCCTGTGTGACAGCTCTCCAGCGATGACACAGCGACGCTGCAGCGATCGGCATCGTTGTCTAGATCGCTGCAGCGTCGCAAAATGTGACGGTACCTTTACCCTGCCGGGATTAGGTTAAACCACATGGATGACGCTATGTCTGCCATTTCTGGCGTTCAATTGCCTGCACAGCGCATGTCATGACATCATTCTACCATGCCGTAGGCTGTCGGCCAATCATAACAAGAGTGTGGCTCTCATCTCCTTGCTCACGCCCACTATTCTCTTATCGGCATCATTCCACCATCTTGGATGTGGCTACAGTACTTTTCTTTAGCATAAAGTATATATAAATGCTCTCAATTTATTTTCTATTATATTAGACTGAACAGCCATCCTTTGTTAGATATATATTAGTGTAATAGATCAGTTGTGCATTTCTTTAATCATAGATACTTAGTAGGCTACCGTGGATACTAACATCCACTCTGACATATCGGACGGCACCTTACTCAGGTTGTCTCCAAAAAACTTTTTTTTCTGTTTGTTATAATTATGAATTTTTCAGTATAATAATATGTCATGTATGAGACTGTCGGCCACTGACAATAATTTAGTCCAATAACAAAATATGGTGCATAGTAAAAAAGTCAGTTGTATCTGAAAAATTTGTTGTGTAAAAAAACTAGATACTAGGCAAAAGATATGCCCACTTGTATGTATCCTCTGATAACGATGTTGTGGCCTGATAGGACTACACATCAATGTGGAGGTACATTGGCAACTGGAGACATTGATGCTGCACAACTTATCTATTACACTAGTACATATCTAACAAAGGATGGCTGTTCAGTCTAATATAATAGAAAATAAATTGAGAGCATCTTATTACTTCTACCCAAGTGTATGACCTTACATTTATCCCCATTAAAGATGTATAACTATGCGCTTAATTCTAAAACTCTGGGCAAAACCGTCAATGAAAAAGACCTGGGTGTATGGGTGGATGACAAACTCATGTTTAGTGACCAGTGTCAGACAGCTGCTACAAAGGCAAATAAAATAATGGGATGCATTAAAAGAGGCATAGATGCACATGAGGAGAACATAATTTTACCTCTATACAAGTCACTAGTTCGACCACACTTAGAATACTGTGTACAGTTCTGGTCTCCGGTGTATAAGAAAGACATAGCTGAACTAGAGCGGGTGCAGAGAAGAGCGACCAAGGTTATTAGAGGACTGGGGGGTCCGCAATACCAAGATAGGTTATTACACTTGGGGCTATTTAGTTTGGAAAAACGAAGACTAAGGGGTGATCTTATTTTAATGTATAAATATGAGGGGACAATACAAAGACCTTTCTAATTATCTTTTTAATCGTAATCATAGACCTGAGACAGGGACAAGGGGGCATCCTCTACGTCTGGAGGAAAGAAGGTTTAGGCATAATAACAGACGCGGGTTCTTTACTGTAAGAGCAGTGAGACTATGGAACTCGCTGCCGTATGATGTTGTAATGAGTGATTCATTACTTAAATTTAAGAGGGGATTGGATACCTTTCTTGAAAAGTATAATGTTGCAGGGTATATATACTAGATTCCTTGATAGGGCGTTAATCCAGGGATCTAGTCTGATTGCCGTATGTGGAGTCGGGAAGGATTTTTTTTCCACCAAAGTGGAGCTTACTATTTGCCACATGGGTTTCTTTTGCCTTCCTCTGGATCAACATGTTAGAGCATGTTAGGTTAGGCTATGGGTTGAACTAGGTGGACTTAAAGTCTTCTTTCAACCTTAATAACTCTGTTACTATGTTACCATCATATTCCATAGTGCTTTATAAACATTATCATCACTCTCCCCAATGGGGCTCACAATCTGAACATGTCTTTGGAGTTGGAGGAAGCCACGCAAACATGGAGAGATCATGCAAATGGAATGCCCGCCAGGGCCGTGGGGTTCTTGGTACTGGGTCCGTTACTTAAAGGGAAGTGTCACAGCGGTAGTGACCCAGTCCTTGGCCCTGGGTGCTCATGTTAAAGGAATGGTCTTTAATGGGTGTGTGAAATAAAAGTTTGTGACTCCACCTGTGGTATTCTGTCAAGGATGACCGACGCTGCTTTAAGGGGTCCTCTGGGATGATGTTATGGTAGCAGGGATGGTATGACTTCCCATAGGTGAAGCTGGGTCCCCAGGGCTCCCGTTGTAGTAGAGACAGGTGGTAGATGGTGTAGTAAGAAATGGAGGACACAAGGTTGCAGTCTCTTTACCTTTTTACTTTGGATTAAGGCAGCCACAGTCCAGGGTACCGGATCACAGGTGCTGGTATGGTCTGGCCAGCTTGGAAGCGACTCAGGAATCCCCCTACCCAGGTGGGGTTGGAAGCCTTCCCTGTAGTGCTGTGGTGTAGTCCCTTGCTGCCTTAGGCCTCACACAAGGTCCTCACATTTTCTCTCTCTGCCCCCTTTACGTAGGACACTAACCCGCATAACAGGTAACTCGAGCCTTTTTACAGGATCTCTATCATGTAGCGGGCTCTATGCGTTACTGTGTCTTCAGGTGTCTATGGTGAACTGATGACTTGCAATCCAGCTGTCCACTGGTATCTGCTGTGTGACATAAAGTACTACACATCTTCGGTCTTCTGGCTACCAGTATCTACACTCAGCGTGGAGAGGAAGCCCACTCGCAGCTTCTCTCTTCAGCTCTTCACTCTCCTTTGCTTCTTCGCCTCTTCAGTCTCTTTACAAGTTGCTCTGCTTTCTCTTTCCTTCCCAGGAGCTACAGAATCACTTGTCTGCCCGACCCCAGCTTTCCTTCCTCACTCTCCTCTCACCAAGTGCCTAGCAAATGCCTAGCAACTGACTCCTCCTCCCAACCAGAGAGAGCAGCTCCCCCAAAGTAGGGTGCAGAGCTTCCCCTTCTGGCCTGGAGTCAGAATGGTGTATGTGCTGAATACCTGTTAAAGGGATACTTCCTTGCTTCCATGCATGGCATCACTCTCCCCGTGAAGAAAGCAATGCCACTGTAACAACCGGTTACCTGAGGTGTTACACAAACTCAGTGCAGATGTTTTGTTTGGATTTGAATCAGCGAACCCAGCGCAGTAAAGGTACCGTCACACATAGCGATTCTGCAGCGATACCGACAACGATCCGGATCGCTGCAGCGTCGCTGTTTGGTCGCAGGAGAGCTGTCACACAGACAGCTCTCCAGCGACCAACGATCCCGAGGTCCCTGGTAACCAGGGTAAACATCGGGTTACTAAGCGCAGGGCCGCGCTTAGTAACCCGATGTTTACCCTGGTTACCATCCTAAAAAGTAAAAAAACAAACACTACATACTTACCTTCCGCTGTCTGTCCTCGGCGCTCTGCTTCTCTGGTCTGGCTGTGAGCGCCGGGCAGCCGGAAAGCAGAGCGGTGACGTCACCGCTCTGCTTTCCGGCTGACCGACGCTCACAGCCAGAGCAGGAGGAGTGCAGAGCACAGCGCTGGAGGACAGACAGCGGTAGGTAAGTATGTAGTGTTTGTTTTTTTACTTTTAGGATGGTAACCAGTGTAAACATCGGGTTACTAAGCGCGGCCCTGCGCTTAGTTACCCGATGTTTACCCTGGTTACCAGCGAAGACATCGCTGAATCGGTGTCACACACGCCGATTCAGCGATGTCTACGGGGAGTCCAGCGACCAAATAAAGTTCTGGACTTTCTTCCCCGACCAGCGACAGCACAGCAGGGGCCTGATCGCTGCTGCTTGTCACACTGGACGATATCGCTAGCGAGGACGCTGCAACGTCACGGATCGCTAGCGATATCGTCTAGTGTGACGGTACCTTTAGGCAACAATGTTAACCACTGAGCCACAATACACACTTGGGCAGTTTTACTATTGCTGACTGTTATACTATTATTATATTATGACATAGCCATGTGCAATTACAGTTGTAAGTAATTTTATTGCCATGAAGACAGATAGGTGCAGAGATGTTGCATTTGCAGTGCTTGAGCAAGCAGGGAAATCTACAATGCAAGCTGCTCCTGCTTTGAGTTTTTGCTGCTGATGGGTGTCCTACAGGAAGACTGCAGAAATAGGAAAGCGCTGCTCATCTTGCTGTAGACTATTTGCTGACCGTGTAGCATTTATCATGGGTTAGCGATGTGTCTGTGGTGTGTAGTGAAGTAGTGTGCACTTTATCCCATTAGCAGTCCTGCCACCTTCATTCGGCAACAGACACTAAACTTGGCTCGAGAAGCTATGCAAGTATTGATCACAAGTTTTATATGCAGATCAGACTCAGCATTTAAGAAAGAGGAGTGATGAGTAAAGCAGCTTTCGTCAGACAGCCTACACCCTGGGGCGACTTGATAATCAAAATATCATAGACTGCAGTGTTTCAGCCCTTTATAATAAAAAGATTCTTTTATGTCTCACTGTCGACAAAGTGATCTGCAGTGTCTGCTTATGAACTAATGATAAACATTTGACGGAGCTAATGATGTCAGGGCACATAACCAGAAGTTATCAAGCCCATTAACACTCACTAAATGACATCAGGGCCGGGAAAAGACGTAGTCAAAGATTGGTACTCGCCTGGGGCGCCATATAAATATATGTTTGAGAAGGCGCAATTTATTGCAGAGACAAATGTGATTTAAAACTTCAGTCGTTCCACAGTGTGAAACCCCTTTCAGCTCCTTTCAGAATAGTGATGGGCATTTGTGACTGATCCGGTCAAAGTACCGCCTCCCTTCTGTGAATGATCAGAGGCAGAATCCCAATGAGAGCTACTTGCCAGTTTTTGAATGGCTCTCACTGGGGGTAAAATAGTGGGGTTATGCAGTTGAGATGACCGTGCTACAATGTGGAGTTTCTGATTTTAGTTTTAAATATGTGTTCATCTACAGGTTAACACATGTTCAGTAAAAATCAGTTTGGCCCATCACTAGTTTAGAAGCCGATCCTGTGATAATAGGAGGATCCCAGCCTACTGCTGGGGAGAGCATGGATGATGTAGGGAATAAAGATAAGCTATGGATGGAGTATGTTTACCTCTCTTTACTTCACTAGTATGATGCTGACTGGGACGTGCAGGACCTCCACAAATTGTAAAGGTCACCAAGCGCTCTATTCAGTGAGTTCTGACATGCTCAGTTATGGTTGTCAGTTTTTCGAAGCAGAGCTGAGTAACAGAAACAACTCCAAAATTTCCTAAATGACACAAAACATATGTACCCTGTTACTGCTACAAGATGCCTGCTCTGCTACCCATAAAAGGATTAATGTGTCCACAGCAACTAATGTAGCACTCCTTATGTATAACACTAGATGTTGGCCCAATTCTAACGCATTGGGTATTCTCGAATATGTATGTAGTATATAGCACAGCCGATGTACTATATTGCACAGCCACGTAGTATTAAAATAAAAAATAGTTATATACTCACCTTCCGGCGGCCCCCGGATCCAGGCCAGGCCTTTACCGATGCTCGTCGCGACGCTCCGTTCCCAGTAATGCCTTGCGGCAATAACACGTGATGATGTAGTGGTCTCGCGAGACCGCTACTTCATGTCCGGTCATTGCCGCAATGCATTCTTGGGACCGGAGCGTCGCGAGTACCAGGAAAGGCTGGCGCGGAAGGTGAGAATATAATGTTTTGTTTTTTTTTATTATTACTTTTAACATATGTTTTTACTATTGATGCTGCATAGGCAGCATCAATAGTAAAAAGTTGGGCACACTTACACGGTTAATGGCAGCGTTAACGGACTGCGTTACACTGCGTTATGCCGCGGTGTAACGCAGTCCTAAAACGCTATGTGGGCACTGACTGGAGGGGAGTATGGAGGGGGCACTGACTGGACGGAAGTAGGGAAGGGCCAATTCACGGCCAGACTGCCTGTCGCTGATTGGTCGCGGCCAGCCGGCCGCGATCAATCAGCGACCCGGGATTTCCGTTACAAACAGACGGAAGTACCCCTTAGACAATTTTATATATATAGATTCCTCCTCAACCCTATACTTGTTGGTTTCAGTGTCTACCCCTCCATCTTCTGTCAGACCAGGGAAGTGTAAATTTGATTGCAATGTATCATTTATCTTTGTGTTCAGAGTAGACATATTAGCATGTTACATGTAGCAGGTGTAAGGGTACCGTCACACAGTGGCATTTTGATCGCTACGACGGCACGATTCGTGACGCTCCAGCGATATATCCGTGACGTTCCAGCGATCTCGCTGTGTCTGACACGCTCCTGCGATCAGGGACCCCGCTGAGAATCGTACGTCATAGCAGATCGTTTGAAACTTTCTTTCGTCGTCTAGTGTCCCGCTGTGGCGGCATGATCGCATGGTGTAACATATATCGGGTACGATGTGCGCATAGTAACCAACGGCTTCTACATCGCACATACGTCATGAAATTATCGCTCCAGCGTCGTACATTGCAAAGTGTGACAGCAGTCTACGACGCTGGAGCGATATTGTTACGATGCTGGAGCGTCACGAATCGTGCCGTCGTAGCGATCAAAATGCCACTGTGTGACGGTACCCTTAGCATGGTAAGTGTGAGCACTTTTCTGGAGTACATTCAGGTGTGCAATATGTGTGAGGAGTGTGACTGAAGTGTGTTCATTGTGTGTAAAGAGGTCAGTAGGACATCTGTCTGGATGTGCCAATTATGTACAGTATATGAACATTTGTGAATTTTTCGTCTTCATATTTCTGTATAAGTTTGACCTAAAGCTACATCAGCTTTTCACATAACTATAAAGTAGATAAGAGAACCAATCAACCCAGAATTCATTGTTTCATCAATCATGGCAAGACCTCCTGGACAAATAGAGCAAAACATGCTCAAACCATGTTACCACCACAGTGTTTCACATATATTATAAGGTTTTTTCCTGTAATGCAGTTGTCTCTGGGATACTGCGACAGAGAGGGTCAAGAAGATTGAGGTGTCTGGTTACACAAACTTCTGCACTTATTAAGACTGCTTCACCATTCTATTAAAACAGTGCAGGTTTTCTTGTTATCATTGCAAGGGTTAATCAGTACAGTTGATGTCCTTGAGCACTTCATCCTGAATTGGTATATGTGCTCAGCTCTGGCACATGGGAGTTGCCAGTGATAGCTCTACGTCCCGGTTTGGTGGTGAAAGAGAAAGTTCAGTGTTTGGAGTTGGCGGTTGGAGAGTTTTTCTGGAGATTGCTCTGTGGAGTTGTTTTCCATGTTTTTCTTTATCCTCTCACATCTGGTTTTTCCTTCCTCTGTTTCCCACTCTATTGTTTTGTGAATGTATTTGTATGATTATAGTTTTCTTTTATGCCTGTCTGTTAAGCCTGTCTGTCTGGCTAGTGTTTTCATATACACTTGATCCCCTCATCTCCCTGGGTAGGGGAGGGATCAGATAAAGGTTAAGTTAGGAGCTTAAGGTACCGTTACACTAAACGATTTACCAACGATCATGACCAGCGATACGACCTGGCCGTGATCGTTGGTAAGTTGTTGTGTGGTCGCTGGAGAGCTGTCACACAGACAGCTCTCCAGCGACCAACGATGCCGAAGTCCCCGGGTAACCAGGGTAAACATCGGGTTACTAAGCGCAGGGCCGTGCTTAGTAACCCGATGTTTACCCTGGATACCATTGTAAATGCAAAAAAAAAAAACAGTACATACTCACATTCCGGTGTCTGTCACGTTCCCCGGCGTCAGCTTCCCTGCACTGTGTAAGTGCCGGCCGTAAAGCAGAGCGGTGACGTCACCGCTGTGCTTTGCCTTACGGCCGGCCGGCGCTGACACAGTGCAGGGAAGCTGACGCCGGAGGACGTGACAGACACCGGAATGTGAGTATGTACTGTTTTTTTTTTTTTTTTTTTACTTTCACAATGGTAACCAGGGTAAATATCGGGTTACTAAGCGCAGCCCTGCGCTTAGTAACCCGATATTTACCCTGGTTACAAGTGAACACATCGCTGGATCGGCGTCACACACGCCGATCCAGCGATGACAGCGGGGTGATCAGCGACCAAAAAAAGGTCCTGATCATTCCCAGCGACCAACGATCTCCCAGCAGGGGCCTGATCGTTGGTCGCTGTCACGCATAACGATTTAGTTAACAATATCGTTGCAACGTCACAAAAAGCAACGATATCGTTAATGAAATCGTTGTGCGAAGGTACCTTTAGGTACGAGAACCCAGTGCTTCCACCTTCGTGAGTAATCCGGGAGACAGGAATAGACTAGGGTGCCCCTAGTTTGAGAGATTGGGTAGGTGTCCACAGTCCCTTGACTCTACTGTTTTCAAACATAATGCTTTTCATTTAAACCAAATCTCATCCATCCACAAAAAATTGTTCCAATAGCCTTCTGGATTGTCAAAGTAATATTTAGCAAACTGCTGGTGTGCAGCGATGCTATTTTTGGAGAACAGTAGCTTTCTCCTTACATTTCTTGCCATGCAAACCATTGCTGTTCAGTGCCCTCTTAATAGGGTACTCATGATCATTCAAATTAGCTAATATTGGGACCTTTAGCTGCTTAGAGGGTGCATTTAATTCCCTTGTGACCTCATGGCCTATTACATGCCTTGCTCTTAGAGTGGTCATCTTTGTTGATCTTGAATTTCTTCCATTTGTACATAATTCGTCTAACAGTGGATTGCTGAAGTGCATACTTTTTTGAGATGGTTTTTGTTATTTTTCCTAATCTGATGAGTATCAACAACCCTTCTTCTAAAGTCTATTTTGTTCATGCCATGTTACACTTCCACAAACATGTGTTGTGAAAAATCAGACTTTGATAGGTCATTACAAGTTCATAGACACCAAATATACTCGTATAGGTTTCTTTTTATATCTAAGTGGTGAAGAAATAATTCCAAACTTTGTTAAAAAAAAATTGCGCCATTTTCCGATACCCATAGCATCTGCATTTTTCGTGATATTGGGTTGGGTGAGGGTCTATTTTTTGTGTACCGAGCTGATGTTTTTAATTATACCATTTTTGGTGCAGATATGACCTTCTGATGACCCGTTATTGTATTTTAATGCAATGTCGTGGCAGCCAAAAAAATGTACTTCTAGCGTTAATCCTTTTTTTATTGATAGATTGGGCGATTCTGAATGCAGCGATACCAAATATGTGAATGTTTTTTATTTTTTTTTATTTTGAATGAGGCGAAAGGGTGGTGATTTGAACTTTTATATATTTCTTTTTTTTTATATTTTTAAAAACATTTTTATTTGCTTTTGGCATGCTTCAATAGTCTCCATGGGGAGTGGAAGCTGGCATAACCCGATCAGCTCTGCTACATGAGCAGATCGCCTGTATGTTACAGAATTACTTGCTATGAGCACCGACCACCGACAGTGACAACCATAGAGGTCTGCTGAAGACCTCTGGTTGTCATGCCATCCCATCGGCGACCCACGGTCATGTGACACCGGTGCTGATGGGTGGGATTTTCGGCGCGCTTGCTGGAAGTGCATGTTAAATGCCACTGTCACAGTTTGACAGCGATATTTAACTAGTTAACAGCCGTGGGTGGATCGACTTTACACCTGCGGCTTTGAGGATATGTGCACACGTATCTGTGAGGCCTGCGGATTTTTCCGCAGTGGATTTAATAAATCCGAAGTGCAAAACTGCTGCGGTTTTTCCTGCGGATTTATCGCGGTTTCTATTGCGGATTCTGCTGCGGGTTTACACCTGCAGTTTTCTATTGGAGCAGGTGTAAACCCGCAGCGGAATCCACACAAAGAATTGACATGCTGCGGAATGTAAACTGCTGCGTTTCCGTGCGTTTTTTTCTGCAGCATGTACACTGCGGATTTTGTTTCCCATAGGTTTACATTATACTGTAAATCCATGGGAAACCGCAGCAAAATCCGCAGCCTATGCACATACCCTAAGAGGCACATGTCAACTGTTCAAAACAGCTAACATGTGCCTGAAAAGATGTGGGTTCAGCTCAGGAGCCCACATCAAAGGGATGGTGTCCGACATCGGCGTATAATTACTCCCGATGTTGGAAAGGGGTTAAACTGCTGCATAACTCATTGCTTGCCCCAAAGGTGTATCTATGTTTTCTGGCATCTGGGGCAAGAATTGGTGCCACCCCTCCCCCACCAAGCACATATGTGATTTTTACACTTAGTTACGTGCCGACAAGCTGCTCGACATAATTCAGTGTTCAGTGAAAAACTGAGAGAAGCAGAAAGAAAATCTCGTTGTCGCTTAACAGCGTAAGTATGAAGGTCGCATATGAGTGAAGCGGCCATGTGATGTCTGCAGGAACCTGCAAGCAGAGCTGAATGAGTATATTACACGCTGTTAGGATTGGCTGCAGGTCTTGATTTTATAATTAAAGAGGGCATCCAGGTTTGAGATGGAAGTCTGCAGTCACTATACAGTCTTGGCCAAAAGTATTGACACCCCTGCAATTCTGTCAAATAATACTCATTTTCTTCCTGAAAATGATTGCAAACACGAATTATTTGGTATTATTATCTTCATTTAATTTGTCTTAAATGAAAAAACACAAAAGAGAATGAAGCAAAAAGCAAAACATTGATCATTTCACGCGAAACTCCAAAAATGGGCCCGACAATACAAAAGTATTGGCGCCCTCAGCCTAATACTTGGTTGCACAACCTTCCAGTAACCATCAATGAGTTTCTTACAATGCTCTGCTGGAATTTTAGACCATTTTTCTTTGGCAAACTCCCCCAGGTCCTGATATTTGAAGGGTGCCTTCTCCAAACTGCCATTTTTAGATCTCTCCACAGGTGTTCTATGGGATTCAGGTCTGGACTCATTGCTGGCCACCATAGAAGTCTCCAGTGCTTTCTCTCAAACCATTTTCTAGTGCTTTTTGAAGTGTGTTTTGGGTCATTGTCCTGCTGGAAGACCCATGACCTCTGAGGGAGACCCAGCTTTCTCACACTGGGCCCTACATTATGCTGCAAAATTTGTTGGTAGTCTTCAGACTTCATAATGCCATGCACACGGTCAAGCAGTCCAGTGCCAGAAGCAGCAAAGCAACCCCAAAACATCAGGGAACCTCCGCCATGTTTGAGTGTAGGGACCGTGTTCTTTTCTTTGAATGCCTCTTTTTTTTCTCCTGTAATCTCTATGTTGATGCCTTTGCCCAAAAAGTTCTACTTTTGTCTCATCTGACCAGAGAACATTCTTCCAAAATGTTTTAGGCTTTTTCAGGTAAGTTTTGGCAAACTCCAGCCTTGCTTTTTTATGTCTCGGGGTAAGAATTGGGGTCTTCCTGGGTCTCCTACCATACAGTCGCTTTTCATTCAGATGCCGACGGATAGTACGGGTTGACACTGTTTTACCCTCAGACTGCAGGGCAGCTTGAACTTGTTTGGATGTTAGTCGAGGTTCTTTATCCAACATCCGCACAATCTTGCATTGAAATCTCTTGTCAATTTTTCTTTTCCGTCCACATCTAGGGAGGTTAGCCACAGTGCCATGGGCTTTAAACTTCTTGATGACACTGCGCACGGTAGACACAGGAACATTCAGGTCTTTGGAGATGGACTTGTAGCCTTGAGATTGCTCATGCTTCCTCACAATTTGGTTTCTCAAGTCCTCAGACAGTTCTTTAGTCTTCTTTCTTTTCTCCATGCTCAATGTGGTGCACACAAGGACACAGGACAGAGGTTGAGTCAACTTTAATCCATGTCAACTGGCTGCAAGTGTGATTTAGTTATTTCCGACACCTGTTAAGTGCCACAGGTAAGTTACAGGTGCTGTTAATTACACAAATTAGAGAAGCATCACATGATTTTTTGAACAGTGCCAATACTTTTGTCCACCCCCTTTTTTATGTTTGGTGTGGAATTATATCCAAATTGGCTTTAGGACAATTATTTTTGTGTTTTTTCATTTAAGACAAATTAAATGAAGATAATAATAAAGAATTTGTGTTTGCAATCATTTTCAGGAAGAAACTGAGTATCAGCTGACAGAATTGCAGGGGTGTCAATACTTTTGGCCACAACTGTATATATATAGATAAAAAAATATATACCTATTCTATTTGTACTTACTGTATGTAATCAATGTCTGCTCCTGCTATGATTTAACACTACCGCAGCTGCTGAATTGCCAGCTTTTCTTCTATTTATGTATGTAATATAAATACGTATCTGTGTATATATATATATATATATATATATATATATATGTATATGTGTGTGTGTGTGTGTCACTGTCATCTATATATTCTATATTATATTATGTGTATATACCTATTCTATCTTTTCTATTCTAACCTGTCACGCTGTGATATAACTGAACGTTGCACATGAATTACTGGCTTTTATTCTATCTTACCAAATGCTACTGACTTTTTCCGATTTTAAGAAAAATGCTTGTTACCGATCACAAAGCAGAATGTACCATATTCATGCCGAATTTATGTTTGGCTATCGTTTTCCAAACATTTCTCTCATCTCTAGTCAGAGTTTCAATTGTACTCGCGTCTGTGAGATGCGAGTACAATTGATCTCTGGGAGCTAGAGTGTTGCAGCTTCTTGGTGCCGGCTGTCAGCTTGACAGCCGGCTTAGAGAACAGCCATGTCACTAAATATGTAGCGACCCCACAGGGGGTTGGTAAGTGGATGGTACGACAAACACACACAACGGGATGGTATAGTAGAGAACAAGGCCCTACTGATAGGGAATAAGGGATGGTCACTACCTGAACTCAAATCTAAGTCTGTCCCTGCATTCCCCTAATGCCCTAAGCGGGTCCTTCCCCCCACCACCGTCATGAACCTCATCCCTTGGTCACCTCACACTGCCCTGGCTAGTGCACAGGCCAGCAAGGGGCGCTAGCCTCACCACTGCAGATAATACCACACATGGGACAATGACAAACACGAAAGGGACGGGGTAAAAACACAACTGAGCTTCAACTTCCTCTGCTGCAGTGCACCACACATCAGAATACAGGCATGAGAATCACAAGCTCACAAAATCAGCTGATACACTACAGCAGCCAGCAAGCTCCTCCCTCCAGGCTTGGTCACTGTAGATTGCGCTATCACCGAGTCAACTAATGCATCAAGTGACCATTTAAAGGATGGTGGGAGTGGTCACCGCCCACATCAGCTGACCAAGCCACACTGCAGCTACAGCTCATTGCCAGCGGGGGGGACATATTAACCCATGCTGGTCCTGAAAGGAAAAGCTATATTTAAAATAGAGTGAAACCAGAGCTGCCACAAATCCAAACATGGATCGTGACAGGATGATTCCCGGTCTGGGGGTGACAGAATGCATTCACTGGGGAAACACTTTAGATCGTCACATTAGGTGGCCCAACTACACCCCCTTGACGGCTGTGCCCGTGCTGCCCCCTCTAGATACGCCTCTGGCCTGCCCCATTTTAACCCTTTCCCATGCTTCTCCTGGGACAGCCACTACACAGGCAGGCCATCCACAAATGTCCTAGCTGTCCACTGTGTATCATACTGCTGGACAGTACTACTGATGATGAGAAATCTACTCTCTTGAAGGTACAAAAAATGAAACGACTTCCAAAATAGGACTAATTTTTGGCAAGGCTTGGGGACAACCCATTGCTTCTTTTGTTTGAGAACAGTACTACTGTTTTGTCTCCCTAAAGAAGAAGATAATTTTTTGACATCTTGATAAAATTCCTTTGTAATTGCCTACTCATATTGCTATTAGCAAACCAGATGAAGACCACAAAACAAGATAATTTTTTCAAGCGTAGTTGAGAAACAAAAACTTCAAGTACATCTATTTTGTCTCCCAAACTAAACTCATAATATTTAAATGGATTGTGAAAAACTATTATTCTTTGTTTAGGAAAGTGCTAAGCTCTTGATATTCCACAAACAGGAATAATTTTGGCTCCCAATTGAGTGAAAATGCCACAGCTTCTTCCATTTGCACCAACTGTGTATAAATAACAAGGCATGCATCTGCCTCTAATAAGGGATATTTTTGGATCATTTATACAATATATAAGGTTCTTGCAAAGTCTGGAACTGCTGTGTGTGGTTAAATAGGCTACTGTTTACCACCGCTGACCATCTGTTTTTCCTTAGCCAGACAAGATGAGGTCACTTGGACTTTAAGTAGGCTGGGTTTGCATTACAAAACTTAAGACTGGTTCAATAGACTTTATGGTGAATTCAAAGTGTTATATGCATATTTTCTAGGTAATCCAAGTTTTTTAAATACCGTATATACTCGAGTATAAGCCGAGATTTTCAGCCCATTTTTGGGGCAGAAAGTCCCCCTCTCAGCTTATACTCGAGTCATACCCAGGGGTCCGCAGGGGAGGGGGAGCGGGGGCTGTCTAATAATACTCACCTGCTCCTGGCGTGGTCCCTGCAGGTCCCTGGTTCTCCCGGCGCTTCAGCTTCTTCCTGTACTGAGCAGTCACATGGTACCGCTCATTACAGTAATGAATATGCGGCTCCTTCTCCTATAGGGGTGGAGCCGCATATTCATTACTGTAGTGAGCAGTACCATGTGACTGCTCAATACAGGAAGAATCTGCAGTGTCAGGGAACCAGGGACTGCACGCGCCAGGAGCAGGTGAGTATAATGGGGAGGGGAGCGCTGCGCGATATTCACCTCTCCTCGTTCCTGGCACCACACCGTCTTCAGCGTCTTCTGCAGTGACGCTCGAGTCAGATGGGGCGATGAAGCGCCCTCTGCCTGAACGTTAGTGCAGAAGACGCTGAAGACGGAGCGGCGGCCGGAAACAGGAAAGGTGAATGTTTAAAGTGCCGGGGGCCTGAGCGACGAGAGGTGAGTATGTGATTTTTTTTTATTGCAGCAACAGCAAATGGGGCAAGTGTCTGTATGGAGCATCTTCTGGGGCCATAACCGTTTGTGCAGGATTATATGGGGCAAATATCTTTATGGAGCATCTTATGGGGCCATAATTAACATTTGTGCAGCACTATATGGGGCAAGTGTCTGTATGGAGCATCTTATGGGACCATAATTAATGTTTGTGCAGCACTATATGGGGCAAATATCTTTATGGAGCATCTTATGGGGCCATAACGTTTGTGCAGCACTATATGGGGTAAATATTTCTATGGAGCATCTTATGGGGCCATAATCAACATTTGTGCAGGATTATATGGGGCATATTTTAATATGGAGCATCTTATAGGGCCCATCATAAACTTTATGGAGCATTATATGGGGCTCCTGATTCAATATGGATATTCAAAAGCACTTAATCTACTGATGTCTCAATTAATTTTACTTTTATTGGTATCTATTTTTACTTTTGAAATTTACCGGTAGCTGCTGCATTTCCCACCCTAGGCTTATACTCAAGTCATTAAGTTTTCCCACTTTTTTGTGGCAAAATTAGGGTTAGCTTATACTCCTTATACTCGAGTATATACGGTATGTGATTCGCCACAATAAAATTTTATGAGAAAATTTGATAAAACCAGAAAATATGTGTTTCAAAAGATCTGCTCATCTCTAGCTTTTATCCTTTGTTCAATAGTAGGTGTTCTGTGGATGACTGAAAATTGAATATCTATCAGACTAGTTTCACACTCTCCTTGATCATTGGTTTGCAAATGATAGCAGTAAAAATCAATTTAGTTGTTAATGTCCACACAATGAACTGTGATTTTCCTGCATAATTGCACTTCCAAAAAGAATAAAGCTTTCAACTGCTCACACACTGAGCTAGTCTACATGTCAGTGCAGTTTCCCACCCACCGCAGGCACATCTCAAGCCCCAGTTTGGGGTAAACCCACTCTCACACTTAAATGGGGAGGTGCATTTTGAAGGGGGGGTACATTGCATTGCATTACAGTAGAGCTTGTCCTCCCCATGTATGACAGATTAGATATGGGAGAAACAATTGCATCATGCAATATGGTAATATAAGGGTCATACTAATTTCATTCAATTTCTAATATATCATACAGCAGTTTACAATGTTGGCGCTCACGGTGCTAATATTTCTACAAAACCGTAGAATTAAAGGGGACAAGTGCTTAGGGAAGAACTGCAGTCATTTGGCTCCTAATGACATGTGAAGTGCTGTGGAATTAATGGTGATATATAAGTGAATAAAATAAATAAATATAGATAATTCAGGTGCTGTCTTTCATATTATTTTAAGAGTAAACAAGATGGCAGAACATTAAGCACATTCAAAACCACAGGAATGATAGGGAAAAATTCCTCATTACTATATTACGTACTTTTAGGCTATGTGCACACGTTGCAGATTAGGCTTAGGAATTTCTGGTGCGGATTCTGCCTCCTGGCAGAAAATGCACCTGCGGATTTGTCGCGTTTTTTGTGCTTTTTTTTACTGCGGTTTTCTTGCAGATTTGCTGCGTTTTTTACCCCTGTGGTTTTCTATAATGGAATGGGTACAAAAACGCTGCAGATTCACAAAACAGAAGTGACATGCTACTTCTTTTAAACCGCAGCGTTTCCGCAGCGGATTTTCCGCAAAGTGTGCACAGCATTTTTTTTCTCATTGATTCTCATTGATTTACATTGTACTGTAAATTAATTGTGGATCTGCAGCGTTTCTGCACCGCAAAAAACGCTGCGGATCCGCAGAAAATCCGCAACGTGTGCACATAGCCTTACTAGTAACACGTGACCGTGGTCTCGTGTTTGAAGATGCCACGCAGGTCCTGGAAGTACTCCATTGGGTATACTTATACCTCATGACGTGATTTCTCCTCAACCCACTTGGACATCCATGGCTGCAATTTACTGGGACTTCATGATCAAGATCCCCACAGGCACTAACCCCTCGCTATCACACCAAAGTATCCACCCGTGTACCTACGGCTGTAACTTACCTCACAGAGACCTCGAGCTCCTCCACAATCCACGAACTCTCTCATATTAACACAGGCGATCCAATGCTATAGGTCTTAACCCTTTGAATCTGAAACACCTTTATGCACCCAGAGCCATTGCACAAGTAAAAACACTTTCTCATTACTCTGTGAACCTCATAAATTATATGTATAAGTTTGATCAAGGGGGCTGTTCCAAGGGGATACATGTTACCTGCAGTGTCACATTAATAAGTCTTTGAGATTAAAGGGAATCTGTGACCTCCTTTTTCGCAACAAGTTAGATTATACTCACCTAGGGGCGGTCCGGGTCCAATGGGTGTCGCAGGTCCGGGGTCGGCGCCTCCCTTCTTCATATGATGTCATCATCCTCCTTGCTTTGTGTTGCAGCTCCTGGGATGGCATACTGATTTGCCCTGTTGAGGGCAGAGTAAAGTACTGCAGTGCGCAGGCGCCGGGCCTCTCTGAGCTTTCCCGGCGCCTGCGCACTGCAGTACTTCGATCTGCCTTCAATAGTGCAGAGAATTATGCCTCCGCATGAGCCTCTGGGTGAGTATAATCTAACTTATTTTTCTTATCTTTCAGGTTACATCAAGGGCTTATCTACAGCATTACAGAATGCTGTAGATAAGCCCCTAATGGCAGTGGCGGCATCTCAAAGGGAATCTGTCACTTCATTTTTCGCATAGGAGATGCCGCCACCACCATTAGGGGCTTATCTACAGCATTCTGTAATGCTGTAGATAAGCCCTTGATGTAACCTGAAAGATAAGAAAAATAAGTTAGATTATACTCACCCAGAGGCGGTCCGGGTCCGATGGACGTCGCAGGTCCGGGTTCGGCGCTTCCCATCTTCATGTGATGACGTCCTCGTCTTTGCTTCTGTCGCGGTTCATGCTCAGGCGTAATTCTCTGCCCTGTTGAAGGCAGATCGAAGTACTGCAGTGCGCAGGTGCCGGGAAAGCTCAGAAAGGCCAGGCACCTGCGCACTACAGTAGTTTACTCTGCCCTCAACAAGGCAAATCAGTATGCTAGCCCAGGAGCTGCAACACAAAGCAAGGAGGATGATGACATCGCATGAAAATGGGAAGCACCGAACCCGGACCGGCGACACCCATCGGACCCTGACCGCCTCTGGGTGAGTATAATCTAACTTATTTTTCTAATCTTTCAGATCACATCAATGGCTTATCTACAGCATTACAGAATGCTGTAGATAAGCCCCTAATGGCGATGGCAGCATCTCATATGCGAAAAATGAGGTGACAGATTCCCTTTAAGAGCCATGCTTCGCAACATATTTTAAAGGGAATCTGTAACCATATTTGTCCAATCTCAACTATTAAGATAGGCATGCAGGTTATAGAATGCTGACAAAAGTCCTCTCTGTGTGTCTCATATCAGATTCATTGTTGTGGATTAATCAACTCTTATCACTTTATATAAATAACCTCTTCCATGCTCTAGGGAGGATGCTGCATGGAAGATAACTCTGCCCCCAGAGCTTATTTTACATGATGGGAAGTTATGAATGTGATGTGTAATAGTCACTCTCTGCTTTCCTGATCTGACAGCAGAGCTGTGTGTGATTGTAACTCATACATCTGCATTTTCCTCTCAGATTCAGATTCCATCTCACAGGGAAATAAAAGACTGACCATCACTTCCAAACAGAAGACAGGTGTGTACAGGGGCAAACTAATAGTAGCCAACTCCATATACAGTTGAAACCAGAAGTTTACATACACTATATAAAAAGACACATATGCATGTTTTTCTCAATATCTGATGTGAAATCAGAACAAAACCTTTCCTGTTTTAGGTCAATTAGGATTAGCATAATTATTAATATTTGCCAAATGCCAGAATAATGAGAAAGACATTAGTCTGTCCTCCTTCTCCTGGACCTGTCTTCTGCCTTTCATACTGTAGACCACTCCCTTCTGTTGCAGATCCTCTCAGCCTCAGACTTGACCCTATCCTGGATCTCATCATATCTGACAGA
Organism: Ranitomeya imitator; assembly: GCF_032444005.1. Taxonomy (NCBI): domain Eukaryota; kingdom Metazoa; phylum Chordata; class Amphibia; order Anura; family Dendrobatidae; genus Ranitomeya; species Ranitomeya imitator. The sequence goes on along the minus strand of NC_091284.1, from coordinate 558,604,331 downwards.
CCAAACATTCAGTGTCTCCCTCCCCCACACTACCTTCTCACTCCACCCCTTGTCTGCCAGTGTTCCCTAAGGCTCTGTTCTAGGACCCCTACTCCTCTCCATCTACACATTCGGCCTGGGACTGCTCATAGAATCGCACGGCATGCAGTATCATCTCTACGCTGATGACACACACATAAAAATCTGAACCTGACCTCACCTCCTTACTCACCAAAATCCCACACTTTCTGTCTGCTATCTCGGCCTTATCTGCTTATTTTCTAAAACTCAACATGGACAAAACAGGATTCATCAACTTTCCCCCATCTCACTTTACCCCTCCACCAGACCTTTCTATCAATGTCAATGGCTGCTCACTTTCCCCAGTCCCACATGCCCCGTGCCTCGGGGTGATCCTCGACTCTGCCCTCTCTTTCAAGTCACATTTCCAAGCCCTTGCCTCCTCCTGCCATCTCAAACTCAAAAATATCTCCTGGACCCGTGCATTCCTTGACCGCAACACCACAAAAACACTAGTGCATGCCCTTATCATCCCCCACCTTGACTACTGCAACCTCCTACTCTCTGCCCTCCCCTGTAGCACTCTGGCACCACTCCAATCCATCCTACACTCTGTTGCCTGACTTATCTACCTGTCTTCCCGCTATTCCCCAGCTTCTCCCCTATTCCAAGCCCTTCACTGGCCCTTCACTGGCTTCCTATCGCTCAGAGACTCCAGTTCAAACCACTTACAATGACATACAAAGCCATCCACAACCCGTCTCCTCCATACTTCTGTAACATGGTCTCCCGGTACTTACCTACGCGCAACCTCCAATCCTCTCAAGATCTCCTCCTCTGCTCTCCTCTCATCTCTTCTACCCACAACCGCATCCTAGATTTCTCCCGTGCTTCCCCCATACTCTGGAACTCTCTACCACAACACATCAGACTCTCACTTACTATAGAAACCTTCAAAAAGAACCTGAAGACTCACCTCTTCCGACAAGCCTACAGCCTGAAGTGATCCTCAACCTACTGAACTGCCACACAACCAGCTCTACCCTCTCCTAGTGTATCCTCACCCATCCCCTGCAGGCTATGAGCCCTCACGGGCAGCGTCCTCCCTCCCTATATAACTGTATGCCTTGTTTTTTGCTCATGTTTAATTGTATTTGTCTATATTTGCCCCCTTTTCACATGGAATAAATGGCGCTATAAAAATGTATAATAATAATAATAAAGAGAGAATGTTTTAAGGCATTTTTATTACTTACTGAAAAGTCAAAAGATTAAATACACTAAAATTACTATGCCTTTAAATAATTCTGGACTGCTCATATGATGATGTCATGTATTTGGAAGCTTCTGACACACCTGTTGATTTATTTTAATGCACACCTGAAGCATACTGCTTCTTTGTGTAGCATCGTGGGAAAGTCTCAAGAAATCAGTCAAGATATCAGGAAGAGAATTGTAGGCTTGCACAAGTCTGGCTCATCCTTGGGTGCAATTTTAAGGTATCTGAATGTGCCTCGTTCATCCGTACAAACAATTATATGCAAGTACAAAGAAGATGGGAATGTCCAGCCATCATACCTCCCAGGAAGGAGACAGTTTCTGTGTCCCAGAGATGAACGCGCTTTGGTCCAACATGTGCATATCAACGCAAGGGCAAAAGCAAAAGATCTTGTGAAGATGATGGCGGAAGCTGGTATGATTGTGTCAATATTCACAGTGAAATGAGTACTGTATCAACATGGGCTAAAAGGCCACTCTGCTAGGAAGAAGCCAATACTCCAAAAGAAACAAAAAAAAACATTAATGTTTGCAAATGCACACAGGAAAAGACCTTAATTTTTGGAGACATGTCCTGTGGTCTGAAGAAACTAAAATTGAACTTTTTGGGCATTATGACCATCGATACATTTGGAGGAAAAAAGGAGAAGCTTGAACGCCTAAGAAAACCATCCCAGTTGTGAAACATGGGGGTGGCAGCATCATGTTGTGGGCTTGTTTTTTCTGCAGGAGGGACTGATGCACTTCACAAAGTAAATGGCATCATAAGAAAAGAAGATTATGCAATACTACAGCAAGATCTCAAGACATCAGCTAGGAAGTTAAAGCTTGTCCGGAAATGGGTCTTCCAAATGGACATTTATCCAAAGCATACTGCCAAAATGATAACAAAGTGGCTTAAGGATACCAAAGTCAATGTTTTGGAGTGGCCATCACAAAGCCCTGATCTCAATCCTATTGAAAATGTAAGGGCAAACTGAAAAGGCAGGAGCGAGCAAGGTGACCTACAAACCTGGATCAGTTACACCCTTTTTTCAGGAGGAATGGACCCAAATTCCAACCAAATATTGTGAGAAGCTTGTGGAAGGATCTCCCAAACGTTTGACCAAAGTCATTCAGTTTAAGGGCAATGGTACTAAATACTAATGAAATGTATGTAAACTTTTGACTTTGCAGTAATAAAAATGCTTTAAAACATTCTTTCTCATTATTCTGGCATTTGGCAAATAATAATTATGGTAATCCTAATTGACCTAAAACAGGAAAGATTTATTCTGATTTCATGTCAGATATTGAGAAATACATGGATGTGTGTCTTTTTATATAGTGTATGTAAACTTCTGCTTTCAACTGTTTAACCAATAAATGGCTACTCTTAGTTTGCACCTGTACACAGCTGTCTTCTGTGTGGATGTGATGTTCAGTCCTTTATTATTTGTATACATAGGCTCTCTGAATGAGCACTCCACCCCTCATCCTCTGATGGTTTTAATCACAGCAGAATCATATCTACCCACATAAACACAGGCTTCAGCCTAGGAGAGGATTCACAGATTCCCAGCACCAAGAATCACATTATCGCGGCAGCTGGGTATACATGAATTGATCAATTTATGTGCTAAGTATTCTTAATTTTTTCTCATCTTCTATAGAAGTATTGCAATTCATATTTCATATATTTTATGTTTTCAGTGCATCTCACAGGCAGACAGGGTTGTAAAATAGTTGCAAAACAGCAGAGCTCAGAGAGTTTCAACAATGTGTTTATAAGTGGGCAAATTTAATTTCTCCTGTCCTGTGTTCGTTACTTGTCTCATACTGGTAACCCCTTCCTCCCCTTATTTAAAAATAAGCTCTGGAAGCAGAGTTATCTTCCAAGCAACATCCTCCACATAGCCTAGAAGAGCTTATTTACATGTAAGAAATGTGGATTTCTCTGGAATAAGACAGTAGATTGCAGAAATCAAGATATAATTTTATTCAGCTTCCTATGACCTCCATGCATATATAGATGACTTACGAGAGTTGATCCTACTGACAGGTTGCCTATGAGCTAAATGTGTTATCCAGGATTACAAAAAAATTGTTTTTTTCTAGAAACAGCACCATGCCTGCCCATGGGTTGTTTCTATTATTTCAGATCAGCTCCACTGCAGTGAATAGCACTCGACTTTAGTACCACTTTCAAGTTATGGACAAATGCGGTGCTGTTATTAGAACAAACTTGTTGTATTTCCAATCCTAGAGGGTGTCGTAGCACTAAGCGCATCAGTGATCAGTACTAATAACTTCTGTAAAGGAACCTGTGCAACTTTTGTCAATGGCCACACCAAGTTTGGTGCATGTGCTGATAAATTCTATCAACAGGTATCTTAAAAAAAGTGTATAGATACCCTATGTACCTGATAGTCTTAAAAATGTGTCCTGAGATCCAAAAATATTTAGACGTGAGAGTCCTCAGTGGTTGATACCTTTTAATGGCTAACTGAAAAGATGGTAACAAATTGCAAGCTTTCGAGACTATGCAGGTTCCTTGATCAGGCAAAGACCAATGCAAATTCTGAAGAATCACATACTTATACACACCACAGAGAGAAAGAAGGCAATAGATACGACAAGTGACCTCAAGCAGAATTATCACTAGAGGAGGGATAGACATAGATATTGGAACAGTTCATACACGAGGAAGTCTTAATGTTTTATGTCCTCTGAATGGGTCTGGTTCTATGTTGTGATGACCCCAGAAGGTCTGAAAAGCAAATTCCTTAATTGATGTGAAAAGACATAAATCCATGTGAAACATTCATTCCTGCACTGAGTGTGTCAAAGGTCCTCATGAGTTTATACTCACAGATTCTTCGGTCTTTCTGAGATTTGAAATTACCTTTTTAAAACAAGTGATTTCATGTCCATGATGCTATGACCGGGGATACAAAAATGTTTTGCTACCGGTAGGTCCATTCTTTTTTCTCTGATTGTGTGTTGATGAGAATTCATCCTTATTCTAAGTTTTTGCCCTGTCTCCCCCACATACAGACCCCCAGTTGGACATTTAATACAAATAATTAAATACACCACATTAGATGTGATGCAGCTGAAAGTACCTGGGATCTTGTAGTCCTGATGTGAGTTGAGGATCTTTATCTTGTCTGTGGTCATTATAAATGGACACATTATACATTTTTTCTGGTTGCAAGGAAGGGTTCCTACAACTGTTTGAGAGGACAGGGAGCTTCTTACAATGATGCTTCTTAAATTTGGGGGCTGCCTAAAACACAGTAGTCGGGGGTCTGGGAAAATAGATTATAATCGGGCATCTTTTTGTAGTAAAGGTTGTAATTTCCGTGCAGCTCCCCTTAGCACCTCCAGATTTGGATTGTAAGTAACTGCTAGAGGCACCCGATTATTTTCTTCTTTAGCTTTGTAATGTAGCAAGTGATTCCTTGATATTCTGGTGGCTCTTGTAATTTGGTTTTCAATTGTTCATGGATGGCAGCCCTCATTCAAAAAAGTCTTTTTGAGGTGACCAAGGTGTTTGTCTCTATCCATGGGGTTGGAACATATATGATTGTATCTGATGGGTTTACTGTAGACAATAGAGTTTTTTATGTCTTTTTGATGGAAACTGTCCTATTTAAGGTATGTTGGACAGTCGATTGGTTTCTGGTACAGGGATGTCTCTATTTCATTGTTCTTTAGCTTAATGATGGTGTCCAAAAAGTTAATTTCAGTGCTGAAGTAGTTGAGTGTTAAGTTGATGGTGGGATGAAATTGATTAAACTGTTTGTGGAACGTCTTTAGCTGTTGCTCAGACTCTGTCCAGATAATTAAAATATCATCAATGTAGCAGTAGTACGCCAGAGGCCTGATGGGACATGAGGACAAAAAGTCACTTGGCCATGAAAAAAATTTGCATACTGTGGGGCCATTTTACTTTCCATAGCTGTACCAGTCTCCTGTAGATAAATCTTGCTGTCAAATTCAAAGTAATTGTGGGTGAGGATGAATTTTGTAAGTTTCTCCACAGAATCCGCATCATTCTCTGTGTTTTCCATAAAGAATTTGCAGGCATTTAATCCATCCTGGTGTGGGATATTGGAGTACAAAGATTCCACATGCATGGTGGCCAGGATGGTTCCTTCTGGTAGAGGACCTATTGCTGCTAGTTTATTCAATAGGTCAGTTGTGTCCTGAATGTAGCTGGGTGTATCCTTTACCAGAGGTTTAAGAATACCCCCTACCCATCCTGAAATCCATTGAACTTCACAGTAGTTTTCTGTGAGTGTTAAGTCTAAAAGGACAAATTAACTCTAACAATTTCCTTGTAATAATCCCTGGAATCACACCATGTTTTTTTTATCAATATGATTTCTGCTTGAAGTCATGATGCTCAGCACTAATGAACATATTAATGGTCTAGTTATTTACATTTGTAACATTTTTTATTAATATTATTATTATTTATTTATATAGCACCATTAATTCCATGGTGCTGTACATGATGTGCTCCACCGACAGAATATTCCACTCCCTATGGACAAAGTCACAAGGCAATGCTATGAAATTTAGAGTTGATGCAGTCTTAAGTCGAAATGCCATGAACCAGTATAGATCAGGAACTGCGATTTATGTGGTTACCTTAATTACTGTGTAAGGGTAGGGATGTTTTGTTCTTTAATCTCTGTGACTATTAAGGAGAACTTTTCTTCTAAGCTATGGTTAACTCCTATATTTTAACTTTTTATTGTTGAGGGAACATATTATTATGTTCGGAAGAGTTTAATTTCCTTGACCAGCCCTCTAATTTGTATCTCTGGCAAGAGTTTCAGGTACATGATAAATGGGTGAATAAAAGGAAGATCATTACCATTCACTTTGTATTTCAAATTAAGGCCCGCAGCCATGTTCATGATTTGCATTTAAACAGAATCACAACACATTTACCTTTGATACCATTGCCTAAGAATACATACATGCCTAGTACTGCACTAAAACCAGGACTCCATAAGAATTGTAGATCAGAAGAGCACTGCATTATTGAATTCTGGAAAAATAGATTCATTTGATTGTTTCATTTATTTACATGGAGTAATCAATTAAAAACACATGTGCGCAGGGTACTTTAATTCCTATTTCACTTAGGTTCACTTAGGTTCACAATAGGTTCACTTCCTATTTCATCATCCTAATACCCTATCAACATACTGGTTTGGCTTAAAACAAATTTCAGATGTCTCATAAAAGATTGGCAGGCAAAAGTAGACAGTTAAATTATTAGCTGGTATGGTTGGTTCTCTCATACATAATAACTTATTTTTCCCCAAATAGCAATCATTAAATTAAACCCCGCCGTTTTTTAAATGGCTGCTAACAGGGTTATGGGACACAAAATTGTCACTAGCCTTGTGGGGTAGGGGCACAAGATGAGATATTACGGTCATGCCGGCGTCTCGCATGCCTCGTCAGTGTCGCCCTACTCACTGCATTCACCACTTTGCTTCCGGAGCATCAGACCAGCTTCCTGTGTTGCCTTGTACTCACTGCCAGGTCTGCTCCTAGACAATCTCCAACTGGATTTAGGGAGGCGCAGCCACGTACTACAGGAATTTTACCTTGCTGTGTTCTGCAGGGTTTGCCTTCCCCAGTCTAGCCCTAGGAAGCAACGGGTTTATTAGACAGTTCCTCCCACCACTTCTTGCCCGGTCATTGGTTCCCAGTTGCTTGTCTCTGAATCTTGCAGATGCATGATTGTTCTGACCCAGTTTGTTTATAGTTTATCCTGACCTCTCCTGACCTCAGCTATGTATACTAAACCTGTGTTGCCTGCCCTGACCATAGATTGTCTGACTACATGTCTGTCTCACCCTCCTGTATCTTGTACCCGTGTCTCTTACCCTCCAGTCAGCTGCTGCAGACCTAGGCACTGTCCTGGAGTGGTACCTATGGACTGACATTGGCTAACCCTATCCTCACCATCAGAGGCTCTAGTGAATGCCCGGGAGTCACTTAGTTACACCCGTCCAAGGTAAACCCAGCCCGTGGCACGGTGGGTACACACCCGCCAGCAATACAATTACTTTAAAGGCATAAATATAAAATATTACTCTGAAGGAGCATAAACTAGGACACTTTTCCTATTTTCCTTACTGTGAGTCTTTATTATTTTGTTTGGTGAGCACAGAGGAGAAATTCTTGTGTAGGAAGCATTTATAGTGGATTAGCAAAGTAAAGAAGTTAATTTGCAGAGAACAGTCATGAATGGAAAACATCATCATGGTGCTTAGGGTTGTATAGAAGAAAAAGGTACAGAATAAACTGACTGCCATGACTAGTCGCGGACAAGAACCCTCACCAGTTTCTTCCTGCCATGCAATGCATAATTGTTAAATCTTTTACTTTTCTCTCATAGGAAGAGATCTGTCAATCATGCAGAGCTGGGCAGGGAACAGTAAATCGGTGTCTGCCTTTGTGCATGGTCATCTCAGTCATATCAGTTTAGGCTACCTGTTTAAAGTGTATTTTTTCTGAAAGCTGCATGGGAAAATGGCTGTTTGTAATAAGGGAGCCGATTCATGCTGTATGTGGTTCATGGAAAATACAGAATGTATACCATTTTCTCAATGCAACCAGATTACCCTTTAAGTAACCTCATAGAAGAGTTTCCTTCCTTTAGGCTTGTCCTCCACCTACATACCTCATTGAAAGTGTTACTTGCTCAGGAAAATGAAATACATAATATGGTGAAAGCTCACCGACACAAAAAGGGGACTTAAAAATCCTCCAAAAAATTGAAAAACGTCACAGAGAAAAATGCAGGGATGTTTACCTGCTGAAGCCTCCAACCAAATGCACTGCAGGGTGCAGCGGACCCGATTAATGATGGCAAACACACAAGTGCAAAAAATACCAATGAAACAACCACTTTCAATCCAATGTTGGCTGTTTGGCATTAGTGCACAAAAAGATAAGCGATAATAGTCTGTATGTGGCGTTGTTCACATAGGCCATGCAGAGCATCTGGTTTACAGCCTGTTACTGACGCACATATATGCGGGCTGTGGATTAAGAACACTTAGTGTTCGAAACGCGCTCAGCTGTACCATGGTTGTCCTTCCATTCTTTGGATATTGTTGATTTTTGACATGCAGTGTTTCTTCTCGTTTTAAAAATTATTTGGAATAAAGAATTTTCGATTTTATACATTTTCCTGAGCTGGATTATTTTCCTACTTTCACCGTTCCCAGAGAGCTTTGGCAGAAGCCCTTTCCGTGCTCGGATTGATTAAAACTTATGGAGATCATTCAAGAAGGGTGAGCTGAAATTTTGTGTGTGTTTTTCATATATGCGAGCTGCCCAGTGCTACAAAATGCATGCTATGCGAACAGAGGCCAACAGTTTACAGAGCCATCTTGGTCCGACTGCACCTTGCAAGATAAAGTGCAAAAAAAAAACACATATCAATGTATGTAAGGTATTAGTTTATATTGGGGCCTCAATACGTAAGCTGGCAACCCGCGTCAAGGGTCCTTACATTTTTCCAGTCCTAATGCTAAACATAGAGTAAAAGCTCACCGACACAAAAAGAGGACTTAAAAAACAATAATAACAAATAATATGGTGAAAGGATATGGACAACCCTTCAACTAATTGAGTTCAGGTCTTTCACTCATTTCCATTTTAAGGAGTTGCATAAAATCAGGCCCATATAAATATACTTTCAGTCCACAAACATATGAAGAATTGGTGGCACTGAAGAGCTTAGCAACTTTAACGAAAGTCTATCACCCCAGACTTTGACGTTAAACGTTGTATATTGCCTTGTGAGATATAGTGCCTTGCGAAAATATTCGGCCCCCTGGAACTTTTCAACCTTTTTCCACATATCATGCTTCAAAAACATAGACTATACATTTTATTTTAAATTCACTTTCTCTATTATCCAGAAAATGCAATTTATTCTGTAAATATATTGTAGTACTGGGTGCTCAATTCCTCTTACTGTCATTTGCATAAGGCCTTGTCATTCTCTCTTGATTGAAAACCCTTGCTTGCATTAACCAGCGCTGTGTAGAGAGAATCCTCCTACACGCTGTGCCTGAGTGAGCTCTGTAGCAGTATTCTTCTTCAGGTGTCTTCTTTCCTTTCTTCTGCGGTGACTCTACACAGGTATACTTGGAAGTGCAGTGGAGCAGCCACAACAGAGAGGAGAAAATGCTGTTTGCGCCACGCCGGACATTACACAGTGAGTTCATGAAATGCTAGATTATAATCAAATCTCACAGAGGAGCAGAATTTACTGAAAAAGTTTACGCTGTATATGACTGAAAGGTGTCAGAGCCTAGTATATTGCAGATTTCTATCTATGAGACCCTTTTCACATGTCAGTGTTTCTGGTACGTGTGCTGTAATTTTTCAGATGTACCGGAAACACTTATTTATTATAATCTATTGGGCTGTGGACAGTGTGTCCATGTGACCCACACATAGACATGTCCATTTTTTTCCCGCAGCATGGATGGCAATACGTAAGCAAACTGGAATTGTGGGAAGCAACTAACAGAATGGTTTTAAACAGGGAGAAATGCAAAGTCCTACATCTGGGTAAGAAAAATTAAAAAAGCATGTACAGACTGGGAGGAATAGGGCTAAGCAACAGCACATATGAAAAAGACATGGGTATGCTAATAGATCACAGACTAAATATGAGTCAGCAGCGTGATGCAGCAGCAAAAAAGGCAAATGCAATTCTGGGTTGTATTAACAGAAGCATACGGTCTAAATCACGTGAAGTCATTATCCCTCTCTACGCCTCTTTGGTCAGGCCTCATCTGGAAACTTGTGTCCTGTTTTGAGCACCATATTTTAAAAAGATATAAACAAACTGGATCAAGTTCAGAAAAAAACAACCAGAATGGTGACCAGTCTGTAAACAATGTCCTATAAGGAAGGGTTAGAGGAATTGGGAATGTTTAGCTTGCAAGAGAAGACTAAGAGGAGACTTAATAGCCGTCTACACATATCTCAAGGGCTATCACACTGTAGAGGGATTATCCTTATTCTCATTTGTACAAGGAAAGGCTAGAAGCAATGGGATGAGACTGAATATGAGGAGACACAGATTAGATATTAGAAAAAAAACTTTCTGACACTGAGGGTGATGAACGAGTTGATCAGGCTGCATCAGAGGTGGTGAGTTCTCCTTCAATGGAAGTCTTAAAACAGCTGCTGGACAGCCTTCTGTCTGAGATGGCTTAGTGAATCCTACATTGAGCAGGGGGTTGGACCAGATGACCATGGAGGTCCCTTCCAACTCTACCATTCTATGATTCTATGTCATAAAGTGTGATATCAGTGTGCCATCCATGTGACACATACCGGAATGGAATGCAAAATGGAAATTACAGATCTTTAGGTGTTAAAGATGTGCAAAGATAGAAATATATAGATAAATGTGGGGTAGATAGTTAGATATACGTGAGATCGTGAGATATATAATTAATGCCTTGCATGTGTAGTTTACTGTACATGTATTATATACATGAAAAATATGACATGGGGTCCCCCCACTTTTGATAACCAGCAAAGGTAACGCAGACAACAGTGAGATAATGTTATCAGGCTGAGAAGGTCCATGGTTATTTTGCCCTTCCCAGCCTAAAAATACCACGTCACAGCCGCCTCAGAAGAGGCGCATCACATTAGATGCTCCAATTCTGTCACTTTGCCTTCATTCTTTCTAAGTGCCCGGGTGAATTGCAAATCGGGGTAATGAGGCTTTTGGTTGATGTCATCTGTGATTTGTCAAAAATCACAGTTGGCATCAATCCCTGATCTTAGTAATGGATAGGTGTCTATTAGTGATGAGCGAGTGTACTCGTTGCTTGGGTTTTCCAGAGCACGCTCGGGGGATCTCCCAAGTATTTGTTAGCGTTCGAAGATTACGTTTTCATCTCTGCAGTAGAATGATTTACAGCTACTAGACAGCTTGATTGCATGTGAGGATTCCCTAGCAACCAGGCAACCCTCACATGTACTCAGGCTGGGTACTAGCTGTAAATCATTCAGCTGAGGTGATGAAAACTTAATCTCCGAACACTAACAAATACTCGGAGATCACCTGAGCGTGCTCGGGAAAACCCGAGCAACGAGAATACTCGTTCATCACTAGTGTCTATCAGACACCCAAGTACTCCAAAAAACATGCACACAAACACCAAAAAATACTTTACTTGATTAAAAACTCCAACATTTTCCCTGGGTCACCAATTTATAAAAAAAAAAAACATGCAAGTGTGACGTAGTTCTGGGAGTAGTATACAAATCAAAACCTGAAAAACATAAAAAGAGAGAAATAGAAATGACACTGTCCCCCATTCACCAATTTAACCCCTTAATCCCATATGACGTACTATCCCATCGAGGTGACCTGGGACTTAATTCCCAGTGACAGGAGAGTACATCATATTCAATCGGCTACACTCACAGAGGGAGCGTGGCCGATCGCAGCCGGGTGTCAGCTTGCTATCGCAGCTGACATCCGGCACTATGTGTCAGGAGCAGTCATTGACCGCTCCTGGCGCATTAACCCCCGAAACACTGCAATCAAACATGATCGCAGCATTCCGGGGGCATAGGGAAGCATCGCGCAGGGAGTGGGCTCCCTGCGTGCTTCCATGAAACTCTCGGTACAAGGCGATGTGCTCACCTTGTACCAAGGGTCTCCTCCCTGCAGGCACCGGATCCAAAATGGCTGCGGAGCTAATTCCGGGTCCTGCAGGGAGGTGGCTTACAAACGCCTGCTCAGAGCAGGCGTTGGTAAGCCTGCAGCCCTGCTTGTCAGATCGCTGATCTGACACAGTGCTGTGCAAAGTGTCAGATCAGCGATCTGACCCTATAGTGTGATGTCCCCCCCCTGGGACAACGTTATAAAGTAAAAAAAATAATATTTAGATGTGTAAAAAAAAAAAAAAAATTCTTAAATAACAAAAAAATATATTGTTCCCATAAATACATTTCTTTATCTAAATATTAAAAAATTAAATAATAAAAGTACATATATTTAGTATCGTTGCGTCCGTAACGACCCCACCTATAAAACTGTCCCAGTAGTTAACCCCTTCAATGAACGCCGTAAAAAAAAAACGAGGCAAAAAAACAACGCTTTATTATCATACTGCCGAGCAAAAAGTGGAATAACACGCGATCAAAAAGACGGATATAAATAACCATGGTACCGCTGAAAATGACATCTTGTTCCGCAAAAAATGAGCCGCCATACAGCATCATTAGCGAAAAAAAAAAAAGTTACAGTCCTCAGAATAAAGCGATGCAAAAATAATTATTGTTTCTATAAAATAGTTTTTATCGTACAAAAAGCGCCAAAACATAAAAAATGATATAAATGAGGTATCGCTGTAATCATTTCTGACCCGAAGAATAAAACTGATTTATCAATTTTATCAAACATGGAACGGTATAAACACCCCCCCCACAAAAGAAATTCATGAATAGCTGGTTTTTGGTCATTCTGTCTCACAAAAATCGGAATAAAAAGTGATCAAAAATGTCACATGCCCGAAAATGATACCAATAAAAACGTCAACTCGTCCTGCAAAAAACAAGACCTCACATGACTCTGTGGATCAAAATATGGAAAAATTATAGCTCTCAAAATGTGGAGATGCAAAAACTATTTTTTGCAATAAACAGCGTCTTTTAGTGTGTGACAGCTGCCAATCATAAAAATCCGCTAAAATACCCACTATAAATAGTAAATCAAATCCCTGTTCATCACCTCCTTTGTTAGGGAAAAATAATAAAATTAAAAAAATGTATTTATTTCCATTTTCCGGTTAGGGTAAGGGTTAGGGCTAGGTTAGGGTTGGGGCTAGGGTTAGGGCTACAGTTAGGGTTGGGGCTAAAGTTAGGGTTAGAGTTGGGGCTAAATTGGACAACTTTTGGGGTCCAATTTCTCTTGTTACCCTTGGGAAAATAAAAATTTGGAGGGCTAAAAAACACTTTTGTGGGGAAAAAATGATTTTTTATTTTCACGGCTCTGTGTGTTGGGGGTCGAGCTCCTGCCTCTGCACAGGGGAAATCTCGAGCCATCTCCGCTGCGGTCTCCCATTCTTCTCCTGCCACAGTGGAGCCTGCTCAGCGGAGGCGTCAGTCCCAGCGTCATGCTCAGTCTGACACTGTGCGAAGGGTTACTGCTGTCCTTCCAGCTTCTGACATTGTAGCCAGTACTGGTCAGCAGCGAGCAGACTTTTTTGGACTAAGTCCTACTTTTCCCCTTCTGAGCATGCCCAGGGTAAGATCTCTCATTGGAGATCAAGGGTCACATGCTCAGGTACTGCAGCTATTCCCATTGGTACTCTAGGAAGGTCCTGAAGTTGCTCAAGTTCTGTGGCCTTTTTTGGAAGGTCCTGTAGTTACTGCAGCTATATAAGGTGCGCATGACCGCATGGCCATGCGCTAGTATCTTTCTGAGTTATGTGCTTTGCGCCAGTGTGGTCATGTGAGATTGTATTCAGGGACCCGGCTGAAATAAGCCCCTAGAATACCGGCACCTCCGGTGAGGAGATTGTGTGTTTGAGTGTATTCAGGGACCTGGCTGAAAAAATCCCCTAGAATGCTGGCACCTCCGGCGAGTAGTTTTGTGTGCATGCATGACCACTGACTGCTCTCTGTTGGGCAGTTAGCCTGTGTTCCTGTGAAGTCTAACAGGGAGCAGTGCTTTCCTTTCACGGCTACTCTGTGAAGTAACAGAGCCAGTCTATACCGCGAAATAGTGCCACCATTTACTAGCAGCAGGTTCTCCTGCACGGTGGACCCCGGGCTGCGAACGCATCAATAATAATAAACATCTATATTTACTCGGTGTGTTCCGCTAGCCCTAACAGAATACTAGCGCCAGGGTCTGGCTAGTAAATTGTGGATAAACAGCAATCCTTGCGGTACATCCAGCAGCTGGAGGGTAGGTTGGCGGCTCTCGAGCGCTCAACCTCAGCTGTGGATGTCACCGCAGTTGCTGTTCATGCTGCTAGCGTGGCTGCAGCTACCTTGTCCACTGCCACCCCTGCTCCGACTCTATCTCACCTCCCGCTGCCAGATACATTTTCTGGTGATAGTAAATCTTCTAGGGGTTTCGTGAGCCAGTGCTCTATACATCTCGAGCTTCTGGCTGCACGTTTCCCCACAGAGCGGGCAAAGGTGGGATTTATTGTGTCTCTCCTGTCGGACAGGGCGTTGGAGTGGGCTACGCCACTGTGGGAACGTGGCGATCCTGTGGTGCAGAGTGCTCCGCTGTTCTTGAGCACTCGGAAACAGGTCTTTTTATGGCCTCGAGTCACCCATGATACGGCGCTCTAACTGTTGGCATTGACTCAGGGCTTGTCCTTGGTCAGCCATTTTTCCGTCCACTTCCACACCCTAGCATCTGAGCTGGAGTGGTCGGATAAAGCCCTTATCCCTATATTTTGGAGGGGGCTGGCTGATCACGTGAAGGATGCTCTGGCCACAAGGGAGTTTCCCGCCACACTGGAGGAGTTAAAAGCTGTGTCTACCTGAATTGACCTCCGTTTTCACGAGCAGAGGTTAGAGCGTGTCCAGTGTAGGCAGAGGTTTCGGCTGGCTCCCACCTTCGCCAAACCTTTGGAATCTCCGGTCCTGGTTCCTGAGTCACATGAGGCCAAGGAAGTGTCACGAGCGGGATCTAAGTCCCGGACCACTCAGGCACTCAAGGTCTGCCATGTTTGCCAGCAGTCAGGACATCTTCCACCAGATGTTCACAGCGGTCAAGGAAACGCCAGCGTCTAGTGGTAGTAGGTGGAGGTACACTAGACACAAATCCTTTAAGGGGACAATTACAATAGCTCATTCACTCACTCGGTAGAGCTCTGCGTGGATTCTGGGGCGGAGGGCAATTTTATGTCTTCTGCCTTCGCCCAACGTCATGCAATAACCCTGGTGTTGCTAGCTCAACCAGTAACTGTACGAGTGGTGAATGGGTCGACACTGCCCTCACAGATTGCACACTAGACCATCTCTTTCACTCTGTCCTTGTCGCCATCTCATCAGGAGATTATATCTCTGCTCGACATTCCTGAAGGAATTGATGAGGTCCTCTTAGGGATTCCTTGGCTACGGTACCACTCTCCTCATATCGAGTGGTCCACAGGTAGAATTTTGCGATGGGGTGAATCTTGTGGGGTTAGATGTCAGAGGGAGAGCGTTCAGGTTGCTACAACAGAGGTACCCGCAGATCTTTCCTTTCTGCCCAAGCAGTATTGGTCCTATGCTGACGTGTTCTCCAAAAAGGCAGCGGAGACCCTTCCACCTCACCGCCACTATGACTGTCCTCTTGACCTCTTGCCTGGTGCTGAGCCTCCCCGGAGTCGAGTCTATCCTTTTTATCTCTCCCTGAGATGGAGGCAATGTCTCAGTACATACAGGAAAATCTGGCAAGTGGATTCATTAGAAAGTCTGTGTCACCTGCAGGGGCTGGGTTCTTCTTCGTGCAGAAGAAGAGTGGAGAACTATGTCCATGCATAGACTACAGGGGTTTTAACTAGGGTTGAGCGACTTTTACTTTTTTAGGGTCGAGTCCGGTTTTGCGAAACCTGACAATCTCAAAAGTCGAGTCGAGTGAAATCGGCCGATTATCGCGAAAAGTCGGGGATCGACCGAAACACGAAACCCAATGCAAAGTCAATGGGAAATCTCTCTCTCTCTCTCCGTCCCTGAACAGAAAAGCTGGTGTTACACATTGCAAATCGCTACAGCGCACAAGCGAGAAGATGGCGATAGGCGTGCACGCCCCTAAGACCTATGTCATTACTCTGCCCACACTCCTTCATTGGCTGAAAAAATGGCGCCAAACGCGTCATACGAAACGCGACTTTGGTGCGAAGATCGCCGACCGCATGGCTGAACCCACACTAGGATTGGGTTGGGTTTCATGAAACCCGACTTTGCCAAAAGTCGGCGACTTTTGAATTTGTTCGATCCGTTTCGCTCAAGCCTAGCCTTAACGCCATCACCATTAAGAATAAATATCCTCTGCCCCTGATATCTGAGCTTTTTGATAGGCTTCGGGAAGCAAGGGTGTTTACTAAACTAGATCTGCGGGGTGCTTACAACCTGATTCGCATCCGTGAGGGGGACGAATGGAAGACAGCTTTTAACACCAGGGATGGGCACTATGAATATCTAGTGATGCCCTTTGGGCTCTCTAATGCCCCAGACATTTTCCAAGAAATGTAAACGATATCTTCCGGGATATGCTCTCCACCTCGGTCGTAGTCTATTTGGATGATATTCTCATCTACTCTCCAGCTATTGACTCCCACCGGAGAGATGTTTGCAGAGTCTTCGACCTCTTACGAACTAACTCCCTCTACGCCAAGTTGGAGAAATGTGTGTTTGAGCAGGAGTCTTTACCGTTCCTGGGCTATATCATCTCCACCCAAGGATTGGCTATGGATCCTGCCAAACTACAGGCTGTGATGGACTGGCAAGAACCCCATTCCCTTAAAGCGGTGCAGTGCTGTGTGGGGTTTATTAACTATTATCGCCAGTTCATTCCTCATTTCTCAACTTTGGTAGCTCCCTTGGTAGCCCTCACCAAGAAGGGAGCAAATCCCAAATTGTGGTCTGTGGAGGTCTCCAAGGCTTTCACTTCTATTAAATCTGATTTTGCTAGCGCTCCCATTCTACATCGCCCCAATGTAGATAAGCCGTTTATAATGGAGGTGGATGCCTCTCCCGTTGGTGCTGGAGCAGTCCTCTTCCAAAAGGATGCTCAAGGTCGGAAGCATCCTTGCGTCTTCTTTTCCAAAACCTTCACACCAGCGGAGAGGAATTATTCCATCGGGGACAGGGAGTTGCTAGCAATGAAGTTAGCCTTCTCAGAGTGGAGACATCTCTTGGAGGGGGCTCGTTTTCCCTTCCAAGTATTCACAGACCACAAGAATTTGGTTTATTTACAGACCACCCAGCGGCTAAATTCTCGCCAGGCTAGATGGTCCTTGTTCTTCTCTTGGTTCCATTTCACCCTCCATTTTCTTTCCGGGGAGAAGAACATTTGTGCCGTCGCTCTCTCTCGCTCTGTTGTATCATCTGAGGAGGAGAAGGAGGAGCCTCAGCTTATTGTCCCTTCTGAGAGCCTGAGAACTGTGGCCCCGGTTTCGCTAGAGTCTGTGCCTCCGGGCAAGACTTTTGTACCATCCAGTTTGCATCCAGAGGTTCTCTCTTGGGCTCACTCGTCTAGGGTGGGTGGACATTTTGGGACCAAAAGGACATCTGAGCTACTGTCGAGGACATATTGGTGGCCGCATATGGCCCGTGATCTCGCAGACTCTGTTTGGGCATGTGTCTCCTGCGCCAGGAACAAGTGTCCTCATCAACGGTCAGCTGGGTTGTTTCATCCCCTGCCGGTAGCAGACAGACCCTGGGAGATGGTCGGGATGGATTTTGTGGTGGGCTTACACAAGTCTCGTAGCTGCACCATTATTTGGGTTATCACTGACCATTTTCCCAAAATGGTGCACTTGGTGCCCCTTCCATGGCTACCTTCTGCACGGGCTCTGGCGGCGTTGTTTATAAACCACATATTTCTCCTACATGGTATGCCGGACAAAATTGTCAGTGACCGGGGTCCCCAGTTTGCATCTCGATTCTGGAGAGAGCTTTGTCGTCTACTCAACATTGAGTTGAATCTCTCCTCAGCTTATCATCCCGAGACGAATGGGTTGGTAGAGAGGGCCAACCAGACCTTGGTCACATATCTTCGACATTTTGTCTCAGCCAGGTAGGATGACTGGGCATCCTTGCTACTGTGGGCGGAGTTTGCGCTGAATAACGCCGTAGCCAACTCCACCGGACAGACCCCATTCCTCCTAAACTATGGTCAACATCCGCGGGTACCTGTGCCTATGCCCGTGTCTTCCGCCGACTCCAGGGTGGCAGACTGGGCTGTGGAGGCGCGGGACATTTGGGACTGCACTCAGGATGCCATTCGGGCCTCCAAGGAGAGAATGAGGTTCTCCGCCAATGCACATCGGCTCCCCGCTCCGACCTTTGCTCCTGGCAACTTAGTGTGGCTCTCCGCCCGTAACATCAGGCTGCGAGTTGAGTCCACTAAGTTTGCTCCTCACTACATGGGCCCTTTCAAGGTCCTCAAACAGGTTATCCCAGTGGTCTACCGTCTGGCACTTCCGCCACATCTGAGTATCACCGACACCTTTCATGTGTTCCTCTTGAAGCCCGTATACATGTCCCGGTTTTCCGAGTCATCTGCCGAGACATCGGGTTCATCTACGGACGATTATGAGGTGAATGCTATTTTGGGGTGCAAGATGGTACGTGGCAAAAAATTTTATTTGGTGGACTGGAAGGGTTATGGTCCTGAGGACAGGTCCTGGGAGCCTGCTGAGAATATTCGGGCTCCGCAGCTCATTGCTGCCTTTGAGCGTGGTGAGGTCCAAGGGGGGGGGGCCTAGGATGGGGGGTAATGTTAGGGGTCGAGTTCCTGCCTCTGCACAGGGGGAATCTCGAGTCATCTCTGCTGCGGTCTCCCATTCTTCTCCTGCCGCAGTGGAGCCTGCTCAGCGGAGGCGTCGGTCCCAGCGTCATGCTCAGTCTGACACTGTGCGAACGGTTACTGCTGTCCTTCCAGCTTCTGCCATTGTAGCCAGTATTGGTCAGCAGCGAGCAGACTTTTTTGGACTAAGTCCCACTTTTCCCCTTCTGAGCATGCCCAGGTTAAGATCTCTCATTGGAGATCAAGGGTCACATGCTCAGGTACTGCAGCTATTCCCATTGGTACTCTAGGAAGGTCCTGAAGTTGCTCAAGTTCTGTGGCAGTTTCCCATTGGTCCTTTTTTGGAAGGTCCTGTAGTTGCTGCAGCTATATAAGGTGCGCATGACCGCACGGCCATGCGCTAGTATCTTTCTGAGTTATGTGCTTTGCGCCAGTGTGGTCATGTGAGATTGTATTCAGGGACCCGGCTGAAATAAGCCCCTAGAATACCGGCTCCTCCGGTGAGGAGATTGTGTGTTTGAGTGTATTCAGGGACCTGGCTGAAATAAGCTCCTAGAATGCTGGCACCTCCGGTGAGGAGTTTTGTGTGCATGCATGACCACTGACTGCTCTCTGTTGGGCAGTTAGCCTGTGCTCCTGTGAAGTCTAACAGGGCACAGTGCTTTCATTTCACGGCTACTCTGTGAAGTAACAGAGCTACTCTATACTGCCAAACGGTGCCACCATTTACTAGCAGCAGGTTCTCCTGCACGGTGGACCCCGGGCTGCGAACGCATCAATAATAATAAACATCTATATTTACTCGGTGCTTTCCGCTAGCCCTAACACTGTGTTATAAACTGTAATGAAACACTTCAGGCTTCAAAGTTCTCACAACACATCTAGATAAGTTCCTTGGGGGTCTTGTTTCCAATATGGGTTCACTTGTGGGGGGTTTCTACTGTTAGGTACATTAGGAGCTCTGCAAACACAATGTGACGCCTGCAGACCATTCCATCTAAGTCTGAATTCCAAACGGCTCTCCTTCCCTTCCGAGCTCTGCCATGCGCCCAAACGGTGGTTCCCCCTCACATATGGGATATCAGCGCACTCAGGACAAGTTGGACAACAACTTTTTAGGTCCAAATTCTCCTGCTACCCTTTGGAAAATACAAAACTGGGGGCTAAAATATAATTTTTGTGGAAAAAAATGATTTTTTTATTTTCACGGCTCTGCGTAATAAACTGTAGTGAAACACCTGGGGATTCAAAGCACTCACAACACATCTAGATAAGTTCCTTTCGGGGTCTACTTTCCAAAATGGTGTCACTTGTGGGGGGTTTCAATGTTTAGGCACATCAGTGGCTCTCCAAATGCAGCATGGCGTCCCTTCTCAATTCCAGTCAATTTTGCATTGAAAAGTCAAATCGCGCTCCTTCCCTTCTGAGCTCTGCCATGCGTCCAAACAGTGGTTTACCCCCACATATGGGGTATCAGAGTACTCAGGACAAATTGCACAACAACTTTTTGGGGTCCAATTTCTTCTCTCACCCTTGGGAAAATAAAAAATTGGGGCGAAAAGTCATTTTTGTGCAAAAATATAATTTTATATTTTTACGGCTCTGCATTATAAACTTCTGTGAAGCACTTGGTGGGTCAAAGTGCTCACCACACATCTAGGTAAGTTACTTAGGAGGTCTACTTTCCAAAATGGTGTCACTTGTGGGGGGTTTCAATGTTTAGGCACATCAGAGGCTCTCCAAATGCAACATGGTGTCCCATCTCAATTCCAGTCAATTTTGCATTGAATAGTCAAATGGCGCTCCTTCCCTTCCGAGTTCTGCCATGTGCCCAAACAGTGGTTTACCCCCACATATGGGGTATCGGCGTACTCAGGAAAAATTGTGCAACAACATTTTCGGGTCCATTTTCTCCTGTTACCATTGGTAAAATAAAAAAATTGTAGCTGAAGTAAAAAATTTTGTGACAAAAAGTTAAATGTTCATTTTTTTTAAAACATTCCAAAAATTCCTATGAAGCACCTGAAGGGTTAATAAACTTTTTGAATGTGGTTTTGCACACCTTGAGGGGTGCAGTTTTTAGAATGGTGTCACACTTGGTTATTTAATATCATATAGACCCCTCAAAATGACTTCAAATGTGATGTGGTCCCTAAAAAATAATGGTGGTGTAAAAATGAGAAATTGCTGGTCAAATTTTAACCCTTATAACTCCCTAACAAAAAAAAATTGTGGTTCCAAAATCGTGCTGATGTAAAGTAGACTTGTGGAAATGTTACTTATTAAGTATTTTGTGTGACATATCTCTGATTTAAGGGCATAAAAATTCAAATTAGAAAAATTATACATTTTTCAAAATTTTTGGCAATTTTCCTTTTTTTCACAAATAAAAGCAGGTAATATCAAATAAGTTTTACGAGTGTCATGAAGTACAATATGTCATGACAAAACAGTGTCAGAATCCGTTGAAGCGTTCCAGAGTTATAGCCTCATAAAGGGACAGTGGTCAGAATTGTAAAATTTGGCCCGGTCATTAACGTGCAAACCACCCTTGGGGCTTAAGCGGTTAGTTAGAAAAAAATTTTCATGCAGGTCTGATGTTCTCCAAATCTGGCCCCGGAGTCCCCGCTCATCAGAGCCGCTGACTCACGCTGCACTCTGTGAGATTTGGCGGCTCTGAATTATCTTTCTTTGCACATCTTTAATACATAAACATGTTTAATTTCTATTCTGCCTTCTATTCCAGTACATGTCACATGGATGGAGCACACGGATGGCACACTGTTGGCATATGAATTATGCACATGGACACGAATAACACCGGTACTGCTTTTCCCAGTACTGGTAAAGTCAGGATGAATGAAGGGGGCCTATGGCATTGTAGCAGTTTCAGATGTAAATCATGCAATGGAAGATACTGTCCAGGTGTGATGAGTCTCATTTCATTTTATCAAATGATAGCCATGTTTTTGCGATGATGTGCTCTTTTAGGACCCTGATGACTGCAGCAAATTACAGTTTGCAGTGGTTGTATGACTTACAAACAGGGCAGACATCACCGGGGTAAAGAACCTTAGAGCAGCCTGCACAATATCCTCAGGGACACAGGTAAATTAGTATGTCTTAGGAGCTCTGTGATCATGGCATGCAGAGTGGGATCATACAACTTGCCACAAGACCTCACGTGCTAACCCAGCACATCATTAAAGCAGTTACAGTTTGGAGCGATTACCATTAAGAGAGTTTTCACTGGGTTTGTATATTTCCTCCCCCATATGACATTGCCCAATCATAAGCA
The DNA here is from genome assembly GCF_032444005.1 of Ranitomeya imitator. NCBI lineage: Eukaryota > Metazoa > Chordata > Amphibia > Anura > Dendrobatidae > Ranitomeya > Ranitomeya imitator. The sequence goes on along the minus strand of NC_091284.1, from coordinate 558,582,213 downwards.
AGCAGTAAAATGCATCAGAAAAAGAACACGCCCTACAATAGCCTAGGACATGTTTCTCAGTGTGTAAAGGTACCGTCACACTAAGCGACGCTGCAGCGATACCGACAACGATCCGGATCGCTGCAGCGTCGCTGTTTGGTCGCTGGAGAGCTGTCACACAGACAGCTCTCCAGCGACCAACGATCGCGAGGTCCCCGGTAACCAGGGTAAACATCGGGTTACTAAGCGCAGGGACGCGATTAGTAACCCGATGTTTACCCTGGTTACCATTGTTAAAGTAAAAAAAACAACCACTACATACTTACCTACCGCTGTCTGTCCTTGGCGCTCTGCTTCTCTGCTCTGGCTGTGAGCGCCGGGCAGCCGGAAAGCAGAGCGGTGACGTCACCGCTCTGCTTTCCGGCCGCTGTACTGACAGCCAGAGCAGAGAAGCACAGCGCCGAGGACAGACAGCGGTAGGTAAGTATGTAGTGGTTGTTTTTTTTACTTTAACGATGGTAACCAGGGTAAACATCGGGTTACTAAGCGCGGCCCTGCGCTTAGTAACCCGATGTTTACCCTGGTTACCAGCGACGACATCGCTGAATCGGCGTCACACACGTCGATTCAGCGATGTCAGCGGGAGATCCAGCGACGAAACAAAGTTCTGGACTTTCTTCCCCGACCAGCGATATCACAGCAGGGGCCTGATCGCTGCTGCCTGTCACACTGGACGATATCGCTAGCGAGGACGCTGCAACGTCACGGATCGCTAGCGATATCGTTTAGTGTGACGGTACCTTAAGACCTGTAATGTCAGACAGCCTAATCTTCTGATCTAATCTTGTGCATGATTAGAGATTTTTGGGATTAGAACATAGATGACTAAAACCTCTCAAATAAGGTCCCATCAATCCATGGGGTGGGGGGGTCAGCACAGCTGAATTTAGCTGTTTCATAGCACTATTACCTCTACTGTTCTTCCTGTCCCCTCACCCAACAATACCTGTGAAGATTTCAAAAATGTGTCCGTAATCACACTTATGTCTATTGTGATCAGGGAAACTTGTACAAGCTCTTCAGTGAGATTAGTGCAGGGTGTCATTACATCTCACATAGGAGTAGCTCAGAATAGGTAGGATACTCTTGTGGGAGACATACAATGACAAACAACCTATTCTTAGGGTACCGTCACGCAGTGGCACTTTGATCGCTAGGACGGCACGATCCGTGACGTTCCAGCGATATCGTTACGATCTCGCTGTGTCTGACACGCTACTGCGATCAGGGACCCCGCTGAGAATCGTACGTCGTAGCAGATCGTTGGAAACTTTCTTTCGTCGCTGGATCTCCCGCTGACATCGCTGAATTGGCGTGTGTGACGCCGATTCAGCAATGTCTTCACTGGTAACCAGGGTAAACATCGGGTTACTAAGCACAGGGCCGCGCTTAGTAACCCGATGTTTACCCTGGTTACCAGCGTAAACGTTAAAAAAACAAACACTACATACTTACCATCAGCTGTCTGTCCCCGGCGCTGTGCTTCTCTGCACTCCTCCTGCATCCTGTGTCAGCGCCGGCCAGCCGGAAAGCAGAGCGGTGACGTCACCGCTCTGCTTTCCGGCTGACCGGCGCTGACAGTGCAGAGGAAAGCAGAGCGCGGGGAACAGACAGCTAAAGGTAGGTATGTAGTGTTTGTTTTTTTAACGTTTACGCTGGTAACCAGGGTAAACATCGGGTTACTAAGCGCGGCCCTGCGCTTAGTAGCCCGATGTTTACCCTGGTTACCGGGGACCTCGGGATCGTTGGTCGCTGGAGAGCTGTCTGTGTGACAGCTCTCCAGCGACCAAACAGCGATGCTGCAGCGATCGACATCGTTGTCGGTATCGCTGCAGCGTCGCTGAGTGTGACGGTACCCTTACAGTAGAATGACTACAAGTTACCCTGAGCATAGCAGTCATAAATGTGATTTTTGACATCTTTTATCTCTCTTCTTTGGATGGGCAGTGAGGTGGAGACTTAGGGACTGCGGTCAGTACAGGTACCACCTCCTTCAGAGCTCGTCCCATGTTACTCCTAAACCACCAGTTCATAACAGTACAAGTGGCCAAAAATTAATTAAATGCATCTCAAAAGAAGGGAAAAAAAATTTCTGAGCCGTTTTTTTTTCTGTGCTCTGTTTTGTCTTTTTTTTCCTCTTGATCTCTGGGTGGTTCAGGATTTATGCTCTGGCATGGATGTTCAGGGTTTGTTTTCTCGTGTGGATCAACTTGCTGCAAGAGTACAGAGTATCCAAGATTATGTTGTCCAGACTCCGGCTTTGGAGCATAGAATTCCTACTCCTGATTTGTTTTTTGGGGACAGATCCAAGTTTTTGAACTTTAAAAATAACTGCAAATTGTTTTTTGCTTTGAAACCCCGTTCTTCTGGTGATCCCATTCAGCAAGCTAAAATCATCAAATCCTTGCTGCGTGGTGACCCTCAGGACTGGGCATTCTCCCTTGAATCAGGGGATCTGGCATTGCTGAATGTAGACACATTTTTTCAAGCGCTCGGATTATTGTATGACGAACCTAATTCTGTGGATCATGCAGAAAAAACCCTGTTGGCCCTGTGTCAAGGTCAGGAAGCTGCAGAATTATACTGCCAGAAATTTAGGAAATGGTCTGTGCTCACTAAATGGAATGAGGATGCTCTGGCTGCTATTTTCAGAAAAGGTCTTTCTGAAGCCCTTAAAGATGTTATGGTGGGCTTTCCTACGCCTACTGGTTTGATCGAATCTATCTCTCTAGCCATTCAGATTGATCGGCGTCTGCACGAGCGCAAAGCTGTGCACCATATGGCAGTGTCCTCTGAGCAGAGTCCTGAGCCTATGCAATGTGATAGGATTTTGACTAGAACAGAACGGCAGGAATTCAGACGTCAGAATAGGCTGTGTTTTTACTGTGGTGATTCTGCTCATGTTATTTCTGATTGCCCTAAGCGTACTAGGAGGGTCGCTAGGTCTGTTACCATCAGTACTGTACAGCCTAAATTTCTTTTATCTGTGACCCTGATTTGCTCATTGTCGTCCTTTTCTGTCATGGCATTTGTGGATTCAGGCGCTGCCCTGAACTTAATGGACTTAGAAATCGCCAGGCGCTGTGGTTTTTCCTTGCAGCCTTTGCAGAGCCCTATTCCTTTGAGGGGCATTGATGCTACACCATTGGCCAAGAATAAACCTCAGTACTGGACGCAGATGACCATGTACATGGCTCCAGCACATCAGGAAGATTGCCGTTTTCTGGTGTTGCATAACCTGCATGATGTTGTTGTACTGGGTTTTCCATGGTTACAGGAACATAATCCGGTGCTGGATTGGAAAACTATGTCTGTGACTAGTTGGGGTTGTCAAGGGGTACATAGTGATGTTTCTTTGATGTCAATTTCCTCTTCCCCCTCTTCTGAGGTCCCTGAGTTTTTGTCGGATTTCCAGGATGTATTTGATGAGCCCAAGTCCAGTTCCCTTCCTCCACATAGGGACTGTGATTGTGCTATTAACTTGATTCCAGGTTGTAAATTCCCTAAGGGCCGACTTTTCAATCTGTCTGTGCCAGAGCATGCCGCCATGCGGAGCTATGTTAAGGAATCTTTGGAGAAGGGGCATATTCGGCCGTCTTCGTCACCATTGGGAGCGGGTTTCTTTTTTGTTGCTAAGAAGGATGGCTCCTTGAGACCCTGTATAGATTATTGTCTTCTTAATAAGATCACGGTCAAATTCCAATACCCCTTGCCTTTTCTTTCTGATTTGTTTGCTCAGATTAAGGGGGCTAGTTGGTTTACTAAGATTGACCTTCGAGGGGCATATAATCTTGTTCGTATTAAACAGGGTGACGAATAGAAAACTGCATTTAATACGCCCGAAGGCCATTTTGAATACCTCGTGATGCCATTCGGGCTCTCTAATGCTCCATCTGTGTTCCAATCTTTCATGCATGATATTTTCCGCAATTATCTTGATAAATTCATGGTTGTATATTTGGATGATATTTTGATTTTTTCCGATGATTGGGAGTCTCATGTGAAGCAGGTCAGGATGGTATTCCAGATCCTTCGTGATAATGCTTTATTTGTGAAGGTGTCTAAGTGCCTATTCGGAGTTCAGAAGGTCTCTTTTTTGGGTTTTATTTTTTCTCCCTCGTCTATGGAAATGGATCCTGTTAAGGTCCAAGCTATTCATGACTGGATTCAACCCACATCTGTGAAGAGCCTTCAAAAATTTTTGGGCTTTGCTAATTTCTATCGCCGTTTCATTGCCAACTTTTCCAGTGTGGTTAAGCCCCTTACTGATTTGACGAAGAAAGGCGCTGATGTGACGAATTAGTCCTCTGCAGCTGTTGAGGCCTTTTGGGGAGCTTAAACGCCGATTTTCTTCTGCCCCTGTGTTGCGTCAGCTGGATGTTTCTCTTCCTTTTCAGGTTGAGGTTGACGCTTCTGAGATTGGGGCAGGGGCCGTTTTGTCTCAGAGGGATTCTGATGGTTCTTTGATGAAACCATGTGCTTTTTTTTCCAGAAAGTTTTTGCCTGCGGAACGCAATTATGATGTCGGCAATCGGGAGTTGTTGGCTATGAAGTGGGCGTTTGAGGAGTGGCGACATTGACTTGAGGGAGCTAAGCACCGCGTTGTGGTCTTGATTGATCATAAGAATCTGATTTACCTCGAGTCGGCCAAGCGGCTGAATCCTAGACAGGCTCGATGATCCCTGTTTTTCTCCCGTTTTGATTTTGTGGTCTCGTATCTTCCGGGATCTAAGAATGTTAAGGCTGATGCCCTCTCTAGGAGTTTTTTGCCTGATTCTCCTGGAGTCCTTGAGCCGGTTCGCATTCTTAAGGAAGGGGTGATTATTTCTGCCATCTCCCCTGATTTGCGGCGGGTGCTTCGGGAATTTCAGGCTGATAAGCCTGACCGCTGTCCAGTGGGGAAGCTGTTTGTTCCTGATAGATGGACAAGTAAGGTAATTTCTGAGGTTCATTGTTCAGTGTTGGCTGGTCATCCTGGGATTTTTGATACCAGAGATTTGGTTGCTAGGTCCTTTTGGTGGCCTTCCTTGTCGCGCGATGTGCGTGCTTTTGTGCAGTCCTGTGGGACTTGCGCCCGGGCCAAGCCTTGCTGTTCCCACGCTAGTGGGTTGGTTTTGCCTTTGCCGGTCCCTTAGAGGCCCTGGACGCATATTTCCATGGATTTTATTTCGGATCTTCCTGTTTCCCAGAAGATGTCTGTTACCTGGGTTGTTTGTGACCGGTTCTCTAAAATGGTCCATCTGGTACCTTTGCCTAAGTTGCCTTCCTCCTCAGATTTGGTTCCATTGTTTTTTCAGCATGTGGTTCGTTTGCGTGGCATTCTGGAGAATATTGTGTCTGACAGAGGTTCTCAGTTTGTCTCTAGGTTTTGGCGGGCCTTTTGTGCTAGGATGGGCATTGATTTGTCTTTTCCTTCGGCGTTTCATCCTCAGACTAATGGCCAAACTGAGCGAACTAATCAGACCTTGGAAACCTATTTGTGATGCTTTGTGTCTGCTGATCAGGATGATTGGGTGGCTTTCTTGCCGTTGGCCGAGTTTGCCCTTAATAATAGGGCTAGTTCGGCTACTTTGGTTTCACCTTTCTTTTGTAATTTTGGTTTTCATCCTCGTTTTTCTTCGGTGCAGGTTGAGCCTTCTGATTGTCCTGGTGTGGATTCTGTGGTGGACAGGCTGCAGCAGATTTGGACTCATGTGGTGGACAATTTGACGTTGTCTCAGGAAAAGGCTCAACGTTTTGCTAACCGCCGTCGGTGTGTTGGTCCCCGGCTTCGTGTGGGGGATTTGGTTTGGTTGTCTTCTCGTCATGTTCCTATGAAGGTTTCCTCCCCTAAGTTTAAGCCTCGGTTTATTGGTCCTTATAAGATTTCTGAAATTATCAATCAGGTGTCCTTTCATTTGGCTCTTCCAGCCTCTTTTGCCATTCATAATGTTTTCCATAGATCTTTGTTGCGGAGATATGTGGTGCCCGTTGTTCCCTCGGTTGATCCTCCTGCCCCGGTGTTGGTTGAGGGAGAGTTGGAATATGAAGTTGAGAAAATTTTGGATTCTCGTTTTTCGAGGCGGAGGCTTCAGTATCTTGTCAAGTGGAAGGGTTATGGCCAGGAGGATAATTCTTGGGTTGTTGCCTCTGATGTCCATGCCGCTGATTTGGTTTGTGCTTTTCCCTTGGCTCGTCCTGATCGGCCTGGGGGCTCTGGTGAGGGTTCGGTGACACCTCAAGGGGGGGTACTGTTGTGAATTCCGCAAGGGGCTCCCTCCGGTGGTTGTAAGTGGCACTTTTGTGAGTTCTGCTCTTGGGCTCCCTCCGGTGGTTTTAAGTGGTATGGCTGCTCCTTGGATTTAGCAGTCTGCAGCTGCTTCCACTGATTGTCATTCTCCTCGGCTATTTATGCCTGGCTCTTTCCTTCAGCCAGTGCCACTTGTCAATGGTTCCTGGTTGGATTCACATCTCTCTTGGATTTCCCTGATATCCTGACCAGTTCAGCAAAGTTAAGTCCTTGCTTGCTCTTTTCTGTCCACAGGTTGTGGACTTATTCGTTCTGTGCTTTCTATGTTTTGTCCAGCTTGTCAGTATGGATATATTCAGTTAAGCTGGAAGCTCTGGGAAGCAGATTTACCCTCCACACCTTTAGTCAGGTGTGGAGATTTTTGTAAACTCTGTGTGGATTTTTGTAGTTTTTAATACTGACCGTACCGTATTCTATCCTGTCCTATCTATCTAGCTAGACTGGCCTCCTGTGCTACATCCTGGTTTCATTCTGTGTATGTCTTTTCCCTCTCCACTCACAGTCATTACTTGTGGGGGGCTATCTATCCTTTGGGGATTTTCTCTGAGGCAAGATAGTTTTCCTGTTTCTATCTTTAGGGGTAGTTAGTTCTCAGGCTGTGACAAGGTGCCTAGGGAGTGAGAGGAGCATCCCACGGCTACTTCTAGTGTTGTGCTGAGCTTAGGGACTGCGGTCAGTACAGGTACCACCTCCTTCAGAGCTCGTCCCATGTTGCTCCTAAACCACCAGTTCATAACACCTGCTATTGCGGGGCATTTTCATTTTCTGTTGTGTGCTGCTGCCTGCTAATGATTGGGCAATTTCCCACAGGGGGAAGAAGTATAATCCCCCAGTGAAAATTTTCTGATAACGCCCACTTGAATGTAACAAAAAGTAACTATTTAGGTGCCAAATACTTTAATTACGAATACCTCCACAACAGAAAGGTGAAATAAGAAAAAAAAGCCATCATTACATAATGTAAAGTTCAATACGAAAAAATTGGTGATAAGTTCTTTTTAAAGAAGCGCTCCCATCAAAATGTTGATCCTATAAATATATGTACTTACAATTGCTCATTTTGCCTTTCTACCCAGCTAGTTCTTTTGTTTTCCATTAAGTCTATGACATCACGTGATTAAAAACTGACTCGTTGAATCCTTCTAAACTTTATGTAGACACAGTAAGTCAATTTTCCCTGTATGAGTCATAAATAAGTCTCTGCAAAAGTCCCTGGCAGAGGGGAAAGCAGATCAACTGTGTGAGGAGTTATATGGCAGTACATAACCAGACATTACAAGGTGTGGCAGTACATTACCAGACATTACAATTTATTGGCAGAACATTACCAGAAATTACAAGGTATGTCACTATATTACCAAACATTATAAGGTATGGCAGTATATAATCAGAGATTAAAAGCTATGGCAGTACAAAACCATACGTAGAAAAGTATGGCAGTAAATAACCATACATAGCAAGGTATGGTAGTACATTACCAGACATTACAAGCTATGGCAGTATATAATCAGACATTACACGATATCACAGTATATTACGAGACATTACAAGTTGTGGCAGTATATAACCAGACATTACAAGGTATGGCCAGAGATATCAGGTTTTTCATCTTCCTAATCCATTCCAGACAAATGTAATTTAGATAAAGGGGGCTTCACTCCAAACAAAGCAATAGATCAGCCTAAGCTTTTACCTAAAGTGGGAGGGATAGAATAGATGCATATTGGAAGTCTCAGGCCATAGACAGTAATTGATGTACTAGCTCAGAAACAGGGAGGCCACACCCCGGCTTGCACAGAATGCAACAATACAAAGAAAAAAACACAAAAATTGAGCTTAACTTGAGTTGGTACACATGCAGAAGTTAAACGCATTTTCACATTGGCCACAAAACTGTTGTGAATTCTGTGGCTGAATTCACTCCTGTGGTCACAAGTGGTACTGCAGCTTCTGAGCTTCCTCCCTCAGGTGTTCTGGTGAGCTCGTTAACTGCTTCATTACTTAACTCCGCCTGATGCTGCTATCCTTGCTCCTTGTCAATGTTTCAGTGTTGGATCTGAGCTTCTCCTGATTGTTCCTGTGACCTGCTGCTCTGTATAGCTAAGTGCTTTTTGCTTTTTTGTTGCTTTTTTTCTGTCCAGCTTGTCTTTTGTTTTGCTGGAAGCTCTGAGACGCAAAGGGTGTACCGCCGTGCCGTTAGTTCGGCACGGTGGGTTTTTTTTGCCCCCTTTGCGTGGTTTTGCTTTAGGGTTTTTTGTAGACTGCAAAGTTCGCTTTACTGTCCTCGCTCTGTCCTAGAATATCGGGCCCCACTTTGCTGAATCTATTTCATCCCTACGTTTTGTCTTTTCATCTTACTCACAGTCATTATATGTGGGGGGCTGCCTTTTCCTTTGGGGAATTTCTCTGGGGCAAGTCAGGCCTATTTTTCTATCTTCAGGCTAGCTAGTTTCTTAGGCTGTGCCGAGTTGCCTAGGTAGTGGTTAGGCGCAATCCACAGCCGCTTTTAGTTGTGTTTAGGATAGGATCAGGTGTGCAGTCTACAGAGTTTCCACGTCTCAGAGCTCGTTCTTGTATTTTTGGGTATTTGTCAGATCACTGTGTGCGCTCTGATCGCTAAGCACACTGTGTTTCTGGATTGCCTTCATAACACCTGTCATTAGCAAACATAACAGTACAAGGAGCCAAACTAATGATTCTCAATAGAGGGAAAGAAAAAGTTCTGACATCATTTTTTTTTTTTCTGCTCTGTGTTCACTTTTTTTTTTTCCCCTAGACATTTGGGTGATTCTGGACACAGGTGTGGACATGGATATTCAGGGTCTGTGCTCTTCAATGGATAATCTCGTTATAAATGTACAAAAAATTCAAGATACTATTGATCAGAAATCTATGTTAGAACCAAGAATTCCTATTCCTGATTTGTTTTTTGGAGATAGAACTAAGTTTCTAAGTTTCAAAAATAATTGTAAGCTATTTCTGGCCTTGAAACCTCATTCTTCTGGTAATCCTATTCAACAGGTTTTGATTATTATTTCTTTTTTGCGCGGCGACCCTCAAGACTGGGCATTTTCTCTTGCGTCAGGAGACCCTGCATTGAGTAGTGTCGATGCGTTTTTCCTGGCGCTCGGATTGCTGTACGATGAGCCTAATTCAGTGGATCAGGCTGAGAAAAATTTGCTGGCTTTGTGCCAGGGTCAGGATGATATAGAAGTATATTGTCAGAAATTTAGGAAATGGTCAGTACTCACTCAGTGGAATGAATCTGCGCTGGCAGCTTTGTTCAGAAAGGGTCTCTCTGAGGCTCTTAAGGATGTCATGGTGGGATTTCCTATGCCTGCTGGTTTGAATGAGTCTTTGTCTTTGGCCATTCAGATCGGTCGACGCTTGCGCGAGCGTAAATCTGTGCACCATTTGGCGGTACTGCCTGAGGTTAAACCTGAGCCTATGCAGTGCGATAGGACTATGACTAGAGTTGAACGGCAGGAATACAGACGTCTGAATGGTCTGTGTTTCTACTGTGGTGATTCCACTCATGCTATTTCTGATTGTCCTAAGCGCACTAAGCGGTCCGCTAGGTCTGCCGTCATTGGTACTGTACAGTCCAAATTCCTTCTGTCCATTACCTTGATATGCTCTTTGTCGTCGTTTTCTGTCATGGCGTTTGTGGATTCGGGCGCTGCCCTGAATCTGATGGATTTGGATTATGCTAAACGTTGTGGGTTTTTCTTGGAGCCTTTGCGGTGTCCTATTCCATTGAGAGGAATTGATGCTACACCTTTGGCCAAGAATAAACCTCAATACTGGGCCCAGCTGACCATGTGCATGGCTCCTGCACATCAGGAAGTTATTCGCTTTCTGGTGTTGCATAATCTGCATGATGTGGTCGTGTTGGGGTTGCCATGGCTACAAACCCATAATCCAGTATTGGATTGGAATTCCATGTCGGTATCCAGCTGGGGTTGTCAGGGGGTACATGGTGATGTTCTATTTTTGTCGATTTCGTCATCCACCCCTTCTGAGGTCCCAGAGTTCTTGTCTGATTATCAGGATGTATTTGAAGAGCCCAAGTCCGATGCTCTACCTCCGCATAGGGATTGTGATTGTGCTATCAATTTGATTCCTGGTAGTAAATTCCCTAAAGGTCGATTATTTAATTTATCCGTGCCCGAACACGCCGCTATGCGCAGTTATGTGAAGGAATCCCTGGAGAAGGGACATATTCGCCCATCGTCATCACCACTGGGAGCAGGGTTCTTCTTTGTAGCCAAGAAGGATGGTTCGCTGAGACCGTGTATTGATTACCGCCTTCTTAATAAGATCACTGTTAAATTTCAGTATCCCTTGCCATTGTTATCTGACTTGTTTGCTCGGATTAAGGGGGCTAGTTGGTTCACTAAGATAGATCTTCGTGGTGCGTATAATCTGGTGAGAATCAGGCAAGGAGATGAATGGAAAACTGCATTCAATACGCCCGAGGGTCATTTTGAGTATCTAGTGATGCCGTTCGGACTTGCCAATGCTCCATCTGTGTTTCAGTCTTTTATGCATGACATCTTCCGTGAGTATCTGGATAAATTCCTGATTGTTTACTTGGATGACATTTTGATCTTCTCAGATGATTGGGAGTCTCATGTGAAGCAGGTCAGAATGGTTTTTCAGGTCCTGCGTGCTAACTCTTTGTTTGTGAAGGGATCAAAGTGTCTCTTCGGTGTGCAGAAAGTTTCATTTTTGGGGTTCATCTTTACCCCTTCTACTATCGAGATGGATCCAGTTAAGGTCCAAGCCATCCAGGATTGGATTCAGCCGACATCTCTGAAAAGTCTGCAAAAGTTCCTGGGCTTTGCTAATTTTTATCGTCGCTTCATCTGTAATTTTTCTAGCATTGCCAAACCATTGACCGATTTGACCAAGAAGGGTGCTGATTTGGTTAATTGGTCTTCTGCTGCTGTGGAAGCTTTTCAGGAGTTGAAGCGTCGTTTTTGTTCTGCCCCTGTGTTGTGTCAGCCAGATGTTTCTCTTCCGTTCCAGGTCGAGGTTGATGCTTCTGAGATTGGAGCAGGGGCGGTTTTGTCACAGAGAGGTTCTGATTGCTCAGTGATGAAACCATGTGCTTTCTTTTCCAGGAAGTTTTCGCCCGCTGAGCGTAATTATGATGTGGGCAATCGAGAGTTGCTGGCCATGAAGTGGGCATTCGAGGAGTGGCGTCATTGGCTTGAAGGAGCTAAGCATCGTGTGGTGGTATTGACTGATCATAAGAACTTGACTTATCTCGAGTCTGCCAAGCGCTTGAATCCTAGACAGGCCCGTTGGTCGTTATTTTTTGCCCGCTTCGACTTTGTGATTTCGTACCTTCCGGGCTCTAAAAATGTGAAGGCGGATGCTCTGTCTAGGAGTTATGTGCCCGACTCTCCGGGTTTATCTGAGCCAGACGGTATCCTCAAGGAAGGAGTCATTGTGTCTGCCATCTCCCCTGATTTGCGGCGGGTGCTGCAAAAATTTCAGGCGAATAAACCTGATCGTTGTCCAGCAGAGAAACTGTTCGTCCCTGATAGGTGGACTAATAAACTTATCTCTGAACTTCATTGTTCGGTGTTGGCTGGTCATCCTGGAATCTTTGGTACCAGAGAGTTAGTGGCTAGATCCTTCTGGTGGCCATCTCTGTCACGGGATGTACGTACTTTTGTGCAGTCCTGTGGGATTTGTGCTAGGGCTAAGCCCTGCTGTTCTCGTGCCAGTGGGTTGCTTTTGCCCTTGCCGGTCCCAAAGAGGCCTTGGACACATATTTCGATGGATTTCATTTCTGACCTTCCCGTTTCTCAAAAGATGTCAGTCATTTGGGTGGTCTGTGATCGCTTTTCTAAAATGGTCCATCTGGTGCCCTTGGCTAAATTGCCTTCCTCCTCTGATTTGGTACCTTTGTTCTTTCAGCATGTGGTTCGGTTGCATGGCATTCCTGAGAATATTGTTTCTGACAGAGGTTCCCAGTTTGTTTCAAGGTTTTGGCGAGCCTTTTGTGGTAGGATGGGCATTGACCTATCCTTTTCCTCGGCTTTCCATCCTCAGACTAATGGCCAGACCGAACGAACCAATCAGACCTTGGAAACATATCTGAGATGTTTTGTTTCTGCAGACCAGGATGATTGGGTGTCCTTTTTGCCGTTGGCTGAGTTCGCCCTTAATAATCGGGCCAGCTCGGCTACCTTGGTTTCTCCATTTTTTTGCAATTCTGGGTTCCATCCTCGTTTCTCTTCAGGACAGGTTGAGTCTTCAGACTGTCCTGGTGTGGATTCTGTGGTGGATAGGTTGCAGCAGATCTGGACTCAGGTAGTGGACAATTTGATCTTGTCCCAGGAGAAAGCTCAACTTTTCGCTAATCGCAGACGCCGTGTGGGTCCCCGACTTCGTGTTGGGGATCTGGTTTGGTTATCTTCTCATCATATTCCTATGAAGGTTTCCTCTCCTAAATTTAAACCTCGTTTTATTGGTCCGTATAGGATTTCTGAGGTTCTCAATCCTGTGTCTTTTCGTTTGACCCTCCCAGACTCCTTTTCCATACATAATGTATTCCATAGGTCGTTGTTGCGGAGATACGTGGCACCTATGGTTCCATCTGTTGAGCCTCCTGCCCCGGTTTTGGTGGAGGGGGAATTGGAGTATATTGTGGAGAAGATTTTGGATTCTCGTGTTTCTAGACGGAAACTCCAGTATCTGGTTAAATGGAAGGGTTATGCTCAGGAAGATAATTCCTGGGTTTTTGCCTCTGATGTTCATGCTTCCGATCTTGTTCGTGCCTTTCATGCGGCTCATCCTGGTCGGCCTGGGGGCTCTGGTGAGGGTTCGGTGACCCCTCCTCAAGGGGGGGGTACTGTTGTGAATTCTGTGGCTGAATTCACTCCTGTGGTCACAAGTGGTACTGCAGCTTCTGAGCTTCCTCCCTCAGGTGTTCTGGTGAGCTCGTTAACTGCTTCATTACTTAACTCCGCCTGATGCTGCTATCCTTGCTCCTTGTCAATGTTTCAGTGTTGGATCTGAGCTTCTCCTGATTGTTCCTGTGACCTGCTGCTCTGTATAGCTAAGTGCTTTTTGCTTTTTTGTTGCTTTTTTTCTGTCCAGCTTGTCTTTTGTTTTGCTGGAAGCTCTGAGACGCAAAGGGTGTACCGCCGTGCCGTTAGTTCGGCACGGTGGTTTTTTTTTGCCCCCTTTGCGTGGTTTTGCTTTAGGGTTTTTTGTAGACTGCAAAGTTCGCTTTACTGTCCTCGCTCTGTCCTAGAATATCGGGCCCCACTTTGCTGAATCTATTTCATCCCTACGTTTTGTCTTTTCATCTTACTCACAGTCATTATATGTGGGGGGCTGCCTTTTCCTTTGGGGAATTTCTCTGGGGCAAGTCAGGCCTATTTTTCTATCTTCAGGCTAGCTAGTTTCTTAGGCTGTGCCGAGTTGCCTAGGTAGTGGTTAGGCGCAATCCACAGCCGCTTTTAGTTGTGTTTAGGATAGGATCAGGTGTGCAGTCTACAGAGTTTCCACGTCTCAGAGCTCGTTCTTGTATTTTTGGGTATTTGTCAGATCACTGTGTGCGCTCTGATCGCTAAGCACACTGTGTTTCTGGATTGCCTTCATAACACCTGTCATTAGCAAACATAACACAAAACATTAAAACCTACAAGAGAAAAAGTAAGCAAAAACCCTGATGTAACTAAGTTAAAAAAGCAAAAGTGCATTTAAATAACACAGAGTTTTTAGTAATACTGTTTTTTTTATCAAAAAGTAGCTCAAAAGCCATCCCACCGCGTCAAGGTAACTCTGATCGGGACCTCAGATCAATGTTGACCTCAGTGTGAATAAGGGCAGACAAAAGCACTGCGCCCAACCAGGGAACACCAGACTGGGGAAGACTTATATACAATCTCTAGCTCAGAAACAGGGAGGCCACACTCCGGCTTGCACAGAATGCAACAATACAAAGAAAAAAACACAAAAATTGAGCTTAACTTGAGTTTGTACACATGCCGAAGTTAAACGCATGTTCACATTGGCCACAAAACATTAAAACCTACAAGAGAAAAAGTAAGCAAAAACCCTGCTATAGCTAAGTGAAAAAGCAAAAGTGCATTTAAATAACACAGAGTTTTTAGTAATACTGTTTTTTGATCAAAAAATAGCACAAAAGCCATCCCACCGGATCAAGGTAACTCTGATCGGGACAGTCCTATACTGTCTAATATTAGTGTACCTGTGCTTTAATGCATTGTTCAGAAAAGGTATATTTTTACAGTCAATGCAGTTTGGACAATGGCTTTGATTGGTAGCCAAACAATTAAAATTCCACACTTGTGAGGATTTAATACAGAGAAAACCGTGAATCAAGGCTCACTTTTGTACTAGCACTATAAATAGCAGAATATCAGATGCATGGCTCCTCAGTTGCCATAACAGAGCACTATAAAAATGCTTATTTTTGCTTTCAGAATATGAAAATGGTTTCCTTACAGTTGGTATTGTTTTATAGGAGTGTATGCATACTTTAAGATGTGTTTATGGGTGTATTTACTATGATAAAGCAAAGATTACTCATTGAAAATGCATATAGGAAAAACAAAATTAGCATCAAGGCTGATCTTTTCTCAAATGGATTTAGGCAAATCTTGACAGGCGCCATAGAGGTTCAAGCACAGCAAATTTGTTGCAGAAGTTTCTATCCTTTTGATCTGAATGGCGCTTACAGAAATCTATGCAGAAATGACCTGATTCACATGTATGTGGGGGTACACGCAAGCATCCCAGAAGATAAGCATCAATTAAAAGGCAGTTGTTCCATGGCAAGGAATTAACAGCCATCTTCTCTCTTCACACAGGTACAACTTCCCACTTCTGATTGCTGTCTCATCTGCTGCAATATATTGTAATGGTACAACTTCCCACCTCTGATTGCTGTCTTATCGTCTGCAATATATTCTAATGGTACAACTTCCCTCCCCTTATTGCTGTCTCATCTGATCCTAGTTAATGATAAACTTACCTGGAGCAGCCAGTGCCAGGCAGCAGCTGCCAAGGCAAACAGGATCATGGGGTGCATTAAAAGACGTCTGGATACACATGATGAGAGCATTATACTGCCTCTGTACAAATCCCTAGTTAGACCGCACATGGAGTACTGTGTCCAGTTTTGGGCACCGGTGCTCAGGAAGGATATAATGGAACTACAGAGAGTACAAAGGAGGGCAACAAAATTAATAAAGGGGATGGGAGAACTACAATACCCAGATAGATTAGCGAAATTAGGATTATTTAGTCTAGAAAAACGATGACTGAGGGGCGATCTAATAACCATGTATAAGTATATAAGGGGACAATACAAATATCTCGCTGAGGATCTGTTTATACCAAGGATCTGGGGATTTATTATAATGGAATATCGGCTGAACTGGATGGACAAATGTCTTTTTTCGGCCTCACTAACTATGTTACTATGTCACTATGTTACCACCTCTGATTACTGTTTCATCTGCTGCAATATATTCTAATGGTATAACTTCCCAACTCTGATTGCTGTCTCATCATCTGCAATATATTCTAATGGTACAACGTCCCACCTCTGATTGCTGTCTCATTGTCTGCAATATATTCTAATGGTACAACGTCCCACCTCTAATTGCTGTCTCATCTGCTGCAATATATTCTAATGGTACAACTTCCTACCTCTGATTACCGTCTCATCTGCTGCAATATATTCTAATGGTGCAACTTACCACCTCTGATCACTGTTTCATCTGCTGCAATATATTCTAATGGTACAACTCCCCAGCTCTGATTGCTGTCTCATCGTCTGCAATATAGTCTAATGGTACAACTTCCCACCTCTGATTGCTGTCTCATCTGCTGCAATATATTCTAATGGTACAACTTCCCACCTCTGATTGCTGTTTCATCTGCTGCATATATCTAGTGGTGCAACTTCCCACCTCTGATTATTGTTTCATCTGCTGCAATATATTCTAATGGTACAACTTCCCACCTCTGATTGCTGTCTCATCTTCTGCAATATATTCTAATGGTACAACTTCCCACCACTGATTGCTGTCTCATCGTCTGCAATATATTCTAATGGCACAACTTCTCACCTCTGATTGCTGTTTCATCTGCTGCAATATATTCTAATGGTACAACTTCCCACCTCTGATTGCTGTCTCATCTGCTGCAATATATTCTAATGATACAACTTCCCACCTCTGATTCCTGTCTCATTGTCTGCAATATATTCTAATGGTACAACTTCCCACCTCTGATTGCTGTCTCATCTGCTGCAATATATTCTAATGTTACAACTTCCCACCTCTGATTGCTTTCTCATCTGCTGCAATATATTCTAATGGTACAACTTCCCTCTGCTTGCTGTCTGCTGTCTGTCATCTGCCGCTTTACCATCTAGAAACATTTTAATGTGCCTGCTAAGGCTAGTTTCACATTTGCGTTTAAATCTGCAGCGTTTAATCCGCTTCCAAGTGGTGGAAAAAATGCATATAAACACATACAAACGCAGCGTTTTTTAGACGCATGCGTTCCCGCATGCAGTAAAAAAAACGCAGCGTTTGTACGCGTTTATATGCGTTTTTCCTGCGTTTGCGTTTTTGGTGCGCATAATGAGAAATTTCACAAGAGAAAAATCTAGATAACCAGACAATGGCAATGGGACTACAGAGGGTGTGTATTATGGGATTTCTTTATATAGACCCCTGAACAGCTGTAATCTTCAGATTTTGCTCCTGTATCCTGTGTTATGATGGATCTTCGCATGGAGAGCTTTTATTTCAACCTGGATTTAAGCATCAAGCTGTTTCTTGTCTGTGACTTTGCTTGGGAGCAAGACAGAAATCACAAAAGATGGAGAAGGAGACAACGTAGGCATTTCTGGAGACACCCCATTATCGAAATTCATTGAATATACAAGGATGTCGCTTGCTCGTGTTCAAGGAGCCATACGGAGACAGGACACCCAGCTCCGTAGAGCGATTCCACCAGAGGAACGTCTGCTGGTTACATTAAGGTACGTTCCAAATCTAAACCAATGACAGTCCAAACCAGGGATTCAAGCTTCAGGAGGCTAATTTGCATATTCCAGGTGCCTTCTGGGAGAAGCGAAGTCTCCCTAAGCTAGAAGATCGTTGGGTACAGCCGGGACCAGCTGCTTCGAAAGCATCACCAAACCGCGCGCCTTACGGCGCGCAAATTTTTGCCTGTAGGACATTATTGCAAGAGAGCTTGGCTGAGTAGATTACACAAGAAGGAAAACACACAGCAAGTCAGCAGGATCTAGGAGCAACATGGCAGATGTGACAACCTACATGGTGAGCTGCAGCATGTGCTACATGTTCACAGATCGACCAGAAGAAGAATCCAATTTCACCTGTCAGAAGTGTAGACTAGTGGCCCTTTTAGAAGAAAAAGGTGCGGGGTCTGGAAGAAAGAATAGCAACTTTGAAACTCATCAAAGAGAATGAAGACTTTCTAGACAGAACAGAAGCATCTCTACTGGACACAGAAGACAAACAAGATGGAAGAACTAGAAGCAGAAATATCTACAGGTAACTTTGACATAGTGGGAATAACCGAGACATGGTTAGATGAAAGCTATGACTGGGCAGTTAACTTACAGGGTTACAGTCTGTTTAGAAAGGATCGTAAAAATCGGAGAGGAGGAGGGGTTTGTCTCTATGTAAAGTCTTGTCTAAAGTCCACTTTAAGGGAGGATATTAGCGAAGGGAATGAGGATGTCGAGTCCATATGGGTTGAAATTCATGGAGGGAAAAATGGTAACAAAATTCTCATTGGGGTCTGTTACAAACCCCCAAATATAACAGAAAGCATGGAAAGTCTACTTCTAAAGCAGATAGATGAAGCTGCAACCCATAATGAGGTCCTGGTTATGGGGGACTTTAACTACCCGGATATTAACTGGGAAACAGAAACCTGTGAAACCCATAAAGGCAACAGGTTTCTGCTAATAACCAAGAAAAATTATCTTTCACAATTGGTGCAGAATCCAACCAGAGGAGCAGCACTTTTAGACCTAATACTATCTAATAGACCTGACAGAATAACAAATCTGCAGGTGGTTGGGCATTTAGGAAATAGCAACCACAATATTGTGCAGTTTCACCTGTCTTTCACTAGGGGGACTTGTCAGGGAGTCACAAAAACATTGAACTTTAGGAAGGCAAAGTTTGAACAGCTTAGAGATGCCCTTAATCTGGTAGACTGGGACAATATCCTCAGAAATGAGAATACAGATAATAAATGGGAAATGTTTAAGAACATCCTAAATAGGCAGTGTAAGCGGTTTATACCTTGTGGGAATAAAAGGACTAGAAATAGGAAAAACCCAATGTGGCTAAACAAAGAAGTAAGGCAGGCAATTAACAGTAAAAAGAAAGCATTTGCACTACTAAAGCAGGATGGCACCACTGAAGCTCTAAAAAACTATAGGGAGAAAAATACTTTATCTAAAAAACTAATTAAAGCTGCCAAAAAGGAAACAGAGAAGCACATTGCTAAGGAGAGTAAAACTAATCCCAAACTGTTCTTCAACTATATCAATAGTAAAAGAATAAAAACTGAAAATGTAGGCCCCTTAAAAAATAGTGAGGAAAGAATGGTTGTAGATGACGAGGAAAAAGCTAACATATTAAACACCTTCTTCTCCACGGTATTCACGGTGGAAAATGAAATGCTAGGTGAAATCCCAAGAAACAATGAAAACCCTATATTAAGAGTCACCAATCTAACCCAAGAAGAGGTGCGAAACCGGCTAAATAAGATTAAAATAGATAAATCTCCAGGTCCGGATGGCATACACCCACGAGTACTAAGAGAACTAAGTAATGTAATAGATAAACCATTATTTCTTATTTTTAGTGACTCTATAGCGACAGGGTCTGTTCCGCAGGACTGGCGCATAGCAAATGTGGTGCCAATATTCAAAAAGGGCTCTAAAAGTGAACCTGGAAATTATAGGCCAGTAAGTCTAACCTCTATTGTTGGTAAAATATTTGAAGGGTTTCTGAGGGATGTTATTCTGGATTATCTCAATGAGAATAACTGTTTAACTCCATATCAGCATGGGTTTATGAGAAATCGCTCCTGTCAAACCAATCTAATCAGTTTTTATGAAGAGGTAAGCTATAGACTGGACCACGGTGAGTCATTGGACGTGGTATATCTCGATTTTTCCAAAGCGTTTGATACCGTGCCGCACAAGAGGTTGGTACACAAAATGAGAATGCTTGGTCTGGGGGAAAATGTGTGTAAATGGGTTAGTAACTGGCTTAGTGATAGAAAGCAGAGGGTGGTTATAAATGGTATAGTCTCTAACTGGGTCGCTGTGACCAGTGGGGTACCGCAGGGGTCAGTATTGGGACCTGTTCTCTTCAACATATTCATTAATGATCTGGTAGAAGGTTTACACAGTAAAATATCGATATTTGCAGATGATACAAAACTATGTAAAGCAGTTAATACAAGAGAAGATAGTATTCTGCTACAGATGGATCTGGATAAGTTGGAAACTTGGGCTGAAAGGTGGCAGATGAGGTTTAACAATGATAAATGTAAGGTTATACACATGGGAAGAGGGAATCAATATCACCATTACACACTGAACGGGAAACCACTGGGTAAATCTGACAGGGAGAAGGACTTGGGGATCCTAGTTAATGATAAACTTACCTGGAGCAGCCAGTGCCAGGCAGCAGCTGCCAAGGCAAACAGGATCATGGGGTGCATTAAAAGAGGTCTGGATACACATGATGAGAGCATTATACTGCCTCTGTACAAATCCCTAGTTAGACCGCACATGGAGTACTGTGTCCAGTTTTGGGCACCGGTGCTCAGGAAGGATATAATGGAACTAGAGAGAGTACAAAGGAGGGCAACAAAATTAATAAAGGGGATGGGAGAACTACAATACCCAGATAGATTAGTGAAATTAGGATTATTTAGTCTAGAAAAAAGACGACTGAGGGGCGATCTAATAACCATGTATAAGTATATAAGGGGACAATACAAATATCTCGCTGAGGATCTGTTTATACCAAGGAAGGTGACGGGCACAAGGGGGCATTCTTTGCGTCTGGAGGAGAGAAGGTTTTTCCACCAACATAGAAGAGGATTCTTTACTGTTAGGGCAGTGAGAATCTGGAATTGCTTGCCTGAGGAGGTGGTGATGGCGAACTCAGTCGAGGGGTTCAAGAGAGGCCTGGATGTCTTCCTGGAGCAGAACAATATTGTATCATACAATTATTAGGTTCTGTAGAAGGACGTAGATCTGGGGATTTATTATGATGGAATATAGGCTGAACTGGATGGACAAATGTCTTTTTTCGGCCTTACTAACTATGTTACTATGTTACTATGTTACTAAATTTAGTGTTTCCTGACATGTATGTTTTGGGTATTTTCCTTTCTTTAGCGTAACCACACCATAAATAGAATAGTTTGTAATTTTGGGGGGGTTTGTTTTTCTTACAGATTTCTGGCAACTGGAGAGTTTATCATCCCTCCACTTTCAATACCGGCTTAGAATATCCACCCTGTCCAGAATAGCTGCGGACACCTGCCGAGCTTTGTGGAATGTACTCCGGGATGAGTTTATACCCCTACCCACCACGGACATGTGGCTTGAAATTGCGGAAAAATTCTGGAGTGTGTGTGATTTCCCCAACTGTTTAGGAGCAGTGGATGGAAAGCACATCAGCATTATCAAACCTGCCAGAACAGGATCGGAGTATTTCAACTATAAAAAATATTTTTCTGTTGTGCTCATGGCAATAGCTGATGCGAACTATCGCTTCATCGCCGTGGACATTGGAGCTTTTGGCCGTGGCAACGATTCCCAGACTTTCAAGAACTCAGATATGGGCCGCCGTGCGTATGGCAAAAATTTCAATTTTCCCCCGCCACAACCTTTCCCCAACACTCAAGGTTCCCCGATGCCATTTGTTATGGTTGGGGATGAGGCCTTTCAGATGTGTGAAAACCTACTGAAGCCCTATTCCAGTTGGGACTTGAACCACACTAGAAGGATCTTTAACTACAGACTGACCAGGGCCGAAGAACAGTAGAGTGTTCCTTTGGCATTCTGGTCTCTAAATGGCGCATTCTTGCATCAGCCATAAATCTAAAAGTGGAAACAGTCGATGAGGTGGTCAAAGCCTGTGTGGTTCTGCACAATTATATAATGGCTAAGGAGCAACCCAACATTGAACTGGATGAACCAGTTGCACACCCAATGCCCGATTTCCAGTATCACCCGCTGCGGTCAACTGCAGCAGTTGGTCACATGCGGGACCAATTTGCTGCCTTTTTTGATTCAGATATTGGACGTGTGTCATGGCAGGACAATGTTGTGTAAATGTCCTGTTGTAATTAGATCTGTACAAGTAATTTTCTGAAATGATAATAATATTTCTCATTAATAAACTTTAGTTTTGGTTGTGTTGACCGTGTCTCATGTTTTTTATCTACAAACCAAGGCTGTCCTAAAACTATCAGTATTTGGTCTGCATTTAATATCAATATTTGTAATCTAAAACCAGGAGTGGGTGATAAAGGCAGACGTGCTAGTTATTATGTTAATATTATAATTTTCCTCTAATTGTTCCACTCCTTGTTTTGATTAACAAATACTGATATAAAACACTGACCACATACTGCTAGTGTGACGGCAGCCATGTTGTTTTAAGCTTGATGACGTCATTGCGTCCTGATTCTGTTCTGCAGTATCCATTGGACACAGACTGAAGAGACAATGACTGTCACATTAAAGAGATCTATACTCATCAAGTCAGGTGTCAGAAATAATGAATTCATGATGCACATATAACAGCCTCATGAATTCACTATTTCTGACACCTGTGCAGGTGAGCATAGATATGCCATGTGTGACCACCATCGTCCCTTCAATTTGTGTGTAATAGATTATGTACACAGAAGAGAAAATGGAGGTTATACAAGGCAGTTCTCTACTCACCAGGTCAGGTGTCCTAACTAATGAGTTTTTTGACACCTGACCTGTTCAGTAGAGTTCTGCACTGTATTTCCGACATTTTCTCTTCAGACTGCAACACTAGTCACAGACTAAGCAGAAAGAAGAGATTATGGAGATAATACATCTATTATTTTTTGGCCCACCTCATATCTTTATACTAAAGACACACAAAGCTGCAGTCTTTTTATATAACTACTGGAGATATGATGTGGCCCAAAAATTAAGTCTGTGGCGAAGTTTCTTATTTGGCGCACGGTGTGTGTTGCCGGCGGCGATAGACACAATAAACCAAACATAATTGGGGCAAATAAAATTGTATTTATTTTTTAACAACCCAAAAATTTAACTGCGACGGCTTGGGGTAGAGTGATGTAAACGGGGGGTGTGAAGCACTGAGGCCTGGCTAACCGTGGACGACTTTGAGGTGACAGGAGAAGGGGCAATGAAACTAGTGGGATCTGGTAGTTCGGGGATGGGGCTTGACACATAAGAGGCTTGAGACGCACTGGAAGGGTGAGACAAACCTGACATTATAGACACATTGGGAGGTGAAGGGGGAGGAATACTAAGAGTCCTCTGTTTTTTTGTTTTTGTTATTTGGGGGTTTGCCGGGTTCTGGGAGGCCTTGGTGGGCTCATAAGGCGTGGCATGGTGGTGGGTGACCTGTCAGGGTCCGGCTGCACTGTGTCAGAGTCCATAGTGTTCATAGAATGTGCAGTCATGCCAGAGTCCATAGTGCTCGTAGAGCGTGCAGCCATGCCAGAGTCCATAGTGCTCGTAGAGTGTGCAGCCATGCCAGATTCCATAGCGCTTGTAGAGTGTGCAGCCATGCCAGAGTCCATAGCTCTTGTAGAGCGTAAGGCCATGCCAGGGTCCTGCTGCATCGTGGTGGTGGCAGTACAGAAGGCCATGCCAGGGTCCTGCTGCATCGTGGTGGTGGCGGTACGGAAGGCCATGCCAGGGTCCTGCTGCATCATGGTGGTGGTATGGAAGGCCATGCCAGGGTCCTGCTGCTTCGTGGTGGTGGCGGTAGGGAAGGCCATCCCAGGGTCCTGCTGCATCGTGGTGATGGCGGTACGGAAGGCCAAGCAAGGGCCCTGCTGCATCGTGGTGGTGGCGGTACGGAAGGCCATGCCAGGGTCCTGCTGCATTGTGGTGTCAGTGGAGGAGGTCCAAGCAGGAGCAGAGATTGTCATGGTGGTGGCGGTGGGATGTCCAACTGCACTCGGCATGGAGGTCGGCTTTTGCTTGGTCAAGGCTTTTGGTGACCTGCTGGATACGTGCATTCAAGAGGATATGCGAAACATCCATTCGGTCACCCAAAGCCTTGATTGCTTCATGTAAAACCGAGCTCAAGTGCAAAAACTCGGGCATTAGTGACCTGTCAGAAGTCCTTTGCCGCTGCTGGGAAAAGCCCCCCATAAAAAGGGGCAGTGGAAGAGGACTGCGAAAGGGGAAGACCTGATGGACCAGCTCCCTGGTCTCCAGAAAGTGTGGCAGGCCCACTTGCTGCTGCCTGCTGGATGGCTGGAACAGATCCGTGGCTGTCGGATGAAGGACCGCTCCAGAACCTGGGCCAACAGTAGTGCTCCATGTGCTGTGAAAAAAGGAAAAAGAAAATTAATACTAAAAATTAACGAAACCCAAAATCCTGTGGAATAGAAAAATACAGATTATGGCAATACAATACAACCTAATGCACGTGATCAATACTTACGTTCTCTGGGCAAGGACCGGTCTTAAAAATCCCAGAACTCGATAGTATTTGTATCTTCTGATCCTTGCTCCTGAACCACTGGAAACACGACTCTCTTGACGCAGGTCCTTGTTGAAGCGGTCCTTCATCAAACGCCAACGTGTTTTGACTTTGGCCACTGTTAAAAAAAATAACATTGTGGTCAGAAAAAGGACTTTTGGCCGTGCTCACACAACTGTGTGTGATGAGAGAAACTCCTGAGAGTTTCTTTCATCACACACAGTTGAGTGAGCACGACCAAGGTCTCCGCTGCTTCACACTGCAGTGCAATACTTACCAAATGCATTTCGGACCCGAGTCAGGGCATTGTCCCAGCCATCCCACATATCTTTGGCCACCTCATTCCATAGGCGCTGCATCGTGACATTGTTTGAGTGCAGTGGATCCCGGGTGTCCCACAACGGGACTCGCTCCTGGACCAGGGAGAAAAGGAGGTCATTTTCAATTAGATCATCCTCCCGTTGTGGAACCTAAAAATTAAATAAAGTCATTAAAATTTGGTCAATTAATATAAGGAAAAGAAAGAAAAAAGATGCTGAGAAACGGCATGAATAGGAAAGTCAACATACAAAAGGATTCCAGAAGAAAAAAGTAAAGAAATATGAATGGAAAGAAAGGAAGATTCAAGAATATTACACTGAGGATACAGTAAACAGTCAGCCTTGTATACGTATCCGCTGCCGTCTTTCCACCCGACCTTGACTCCGCTGCTCCTGCCCAGTCTCTGCCGCAGATGAAGAAGAGCTGTAAAAAAATGAAATACAAAAATTGTCACATGTGTGGATGTGACAGTGAATACTTACCAATCTGAGGAGGCAAGTACTCACCTCACTGACATGTTTGACTTCAGAAGGCCCAGGACGTTGCTCCTCATCAGAAGAAGAAGACAACATGCTGATGCATGTAGAAAGAAAGAAATGCAAGAAATTAGGACATGTAGAGACAGAAAATAGAAAATAAAGGCATTGGCTAGGATATACTCACATTGTTCAGTGTCTTGTTTTCCTCCAAGATGTAGCCTGTGTCTCGTCTGCTTCAGTGTCTGCTGAGTAGTGATCTGCAAATGTCCACTACCTCCCTTTATCACCTACTATTTGGGGGGTGGCTTATCAGTGTCTAGACATGTTTTTCTCTTTTGAAACGCATGCGTTCATGAATGCAAGCAAACGCATGTGCTTGTGAACGCATGCATTCATATAGACAGCAATGCATTTTTTGTCGCAATCCTTGCGCAATAGACTGCATACGTTTTCAGGCGGCAAATTGATGCCTCTAAAAATTATTACATGTTGCATTTCCGCGCCAAGCCGCAAACGACGAAACGATGCATGCGTCGTCAAAAGAGGCAAAACGCGAACAATCAAAAACGCATGCGTACCCATATGTTAAATATAGGAATACACAATGCATGCGGATATATGCGGTAGAAACGCTGCGGACACAACCACAAATGTGAGACCAGTCTAAATCATTGGTAACATTAATTTGCTGCATTGTACTTAATACTCACTGTTGCATATCCATGACTGGGATCAGTCTAGATGTTATCTGGTGGAAGGTGCTATAGCACATTGATTCCATGGTGCTGTACATGAGAAGGGGCTACATACAAATTACAGATATCACTTACAGTAAGAAAACTAACAGTGACAGACTGATACAGAGGGGCGATTACCCTGCCCTTGCAGGCTTGCATTCTACAGGATGATGGGGAAGGAGACAATAGGTTGAGGGTTGCAGGAGCTCCGGTGTTGTTGAGGCGGTAGCTTCGGTAGTGATGAGGAGGCAGCAGGGTCAGTGTAGGCTGTATGTAGGCTTTTCTGAAGAGGTGGGTTTTCAGGTTCCGTCTGAAGGATCCGAATGTGGTTGATAGTCGGACGTGTTGGAGCAAAGAATTTCAGAGGCTGGGGGATATTCGAGAGAAGTCTTGGAGGCGGTTGGGTGAGGAGCGGATAAGTGTGGAGAGAAGGAGGTCTTGGGAGAACTGGAGATTACGTGAGGGAAGATATTGGGAGATTAGTTCAGAGATATTGGAGGAGACCAGTTATGGATGGCTTTGTAGGTCAGTATTAGTCATTTGAACTGGATACGCAGAGAGAATGGGAGCCAGTGAAGAGATTTGCAGAGAGGGGGAAGCAGAGGAATAGTGAGAAGTAGCGAGGAGAGAGATGAATTAGTCGGGCAGCAGAGTTAAGGATGGACAGGAGGGGTGCAAGGATGTTAGCAGGGAGGTCACAGAAAAGGATGTTGCAGTAGGGAGATGATGAGGGCATGCACAAGCATTTAAGTAGATTGAGGGTTGAGGAAAGAATGGATTCTGGAGATATTTTTGAGCTGCAAGTGACAGGAGGTGGAAAGAGCTTGAATGTGCGGTTTGAAGGACAGGGCAGACTCAAAGGTTACTCCAAGGCAGCGGACTTCCGGTACGGGGGAAAGTGTGATGTCATTAATTGCAATAGATAGGTCAGGTAAGGAAGATCTACAGTATGAGATGAAGGAAAGATGATGATGTAGCCAGGCCCAATGTATTTGATTATCTAACCACCCCCTGGGGTGCCTGTCCCAGCTGCCAAATTATCCTCAACCAGTTCCCACAATCCATCTCTCCTGAGCCTGGATTGTGGTTTATAAATTTAGAATCATCCTAAGGGGTGCACGCATGTGGGGGTGCACGCAAGCATCCCCGAAGCAAAGCATCCCAGAAGATAAGCATCAATCAAAAGACAGTTATTCCATGGCAGTTAGTCAGGGCAGGAGTCAGGTAACTCACACTTTGCACTCCCTTTTATCCATGTGCTTTATTTCTATCCTGTGTTCCCTTGAAATCCACATTCACTGCACCATCCACCCTTCACCACGACTCATGCACATCAGCCCCTCTATACTTCCCTCTCCCATGTACAGCTCCCATGTACTTATCACCTTCCTGAAAACCTCAGCCCATCTTGCCCAAACACATTGCACAAAAAACTTCTTACAATTCCAATACCTACTTGCTCTTTATCCTCCCACTCCTTCTGATTTCAGGGGATATCTCCCCCAACCCTGGTCCACCATCCCCCTACCTCAACCCCTATCCTACCTTGTATCAAAACCACACTAATCTTATTAATATTACTTGCACTCCTTCATATCCTTCTTTTACTTGTGCCCTTTGGAATCCACGGTCTGTATGTAACAAACTTCCTTTTCTGCACAATTACTTTCTGAACAATTTTCTGAATCTGTTGGCCCTCACTGAAACCTGGATTCAGGATTCTGACACTGTCTCCCCTGCTGCCATTTCCCATGGTGGCCTACAATTCTCTCCTTCCTCGAGACCCACAAACAGACCTTGTGGTGGAGTCGGCATACTCCTGTCCCCACAATGCACCTTCCAGGTCATCCCCCTAGTTCCATCACTCTCATTCCCTTCTTTTGAGGTCCACACCATCAGGCTCTTTCGTCCCCTCTCCCTCAGAGTAGCGGTCTTATATCTGCCCCCAGGCTCACCCAGCCAGTTCCTTGACCACTTCTCAGCCTGGCTGCCGCACTTCTTGTCCTCAGAACTCCCAACCCTTATCCTGGGAGAATTCAACATCCCCATAAACAGCCCCACTTCCACATCTGCATCCCAGCTTCTATCACTAACCACGTATCTCGGCTTCTCACAGCTCTCAACCTGGCTCTGCTCAATCCCCTACCTAGATAACTCACCGCTTCCCCTCTCTGACCACAACATTCTCTCCTTCGCGCTCACAATATCCTCGCCCATCACACTACACTCCTACCTACCACACATTTATAAATCTAGACACCATTAACTCTCACACACTTTCAGACTCCTTACACTCACTGTCCCCAATCTTCTCTTTTTCCTGTCCTGATCAGGCTGTGCACCATTACAATGACACTCTCAGAAGCACCCTGACTAAGTAGCGCCCCTCACCCTCAGAACCTCCAAGCACAGAGTAAAACAGCCCTGGCTCACATCACAAACTCGGCTTCTCCAACGATGCTTTAGAAGTGCTGAACGCTTATGGAGGAAAACTCACACACCAGAAGACTTCATCCACTTCAAATTTATGTTAAGAACCTATAACTCTGCCCTTCACCTCTCCATACAGATCTACTTCACCACACTGATCTCCTCACTTGCCAACAACCCCAAGAAGCCTTTTGACACCTTTCACTCCTTCCTCAGCACAAGCCACTATCACAGATATTTGTGCTGATGACCTGGCCTCCCACTTTATAGAGAAAATAGGTAATATCTGACAGGAAATCCGCTCCCAGCCACTAAGTGCTGTGACTCCCATCCCTCCCTGCATTTCCCCTGGCTCACACTCCACATTCTATCCCATCACAGAAAAAGAAGTCTCCAGGTTCCTCTATTCTTCCCGTCCGACTACATGCACAACCGACCCCATTCCCTCACATGTCCTCCAGTCACTCTCTTCAGTCGTGACAACTCACCTAACTACAATCTTTAACCTCTCCCTCTCCTTGGGCATCTTCCCATCCTCCTTCAAACACTCTATCATTACTCCATTATTAAAGAAACCCTCTCTCGATTCATCCTGCGCAAATAACTACAGACCAGTCTCCAACCTCCTCTTCATCTCTAAACTCTTGGAGCTCCTCGTCTACTCCTTTTTTACCCATTACCTCTCCGCTCACTCCCTCCTAGACCCTTCGCAGCCAGGCTTCCACCCTTTACATTTGACAGAAACTGCATTCATCAAAGTGACCAATGACCTTCTTACAGCAAAGTGTATAATGGTGACAACTCTCTGCTCATTCTTCTCAACCTCTCTGAAGCTTTTGACACTGCTGACCACCATCTCCTACTCTCTAGGCTCCAGTCACTAGGCATTAAGGATACTGCCCTCTCCTTGTTCTTGTTCTATCTTTCTGACCGCTCCTTCAATGTATCTTTTGTTGGCTCCACTTCGTCCCCTCTTCCTCTCACTGTCGGGGTACCTCAGGGCTCAGTCCTTGGCCCACTTCTCTCTCCACATGGCCCCAATTGGACAGACCATCAACAGATTTGGCTTTCAGTACCATCTTTATACCGATGACACACAACTATACACGTCATCCCCTGACCTTACCCCTGCTGTACTATAGAATGCCAGTGACTGTCTGTCCGCAGTCTCCAACATCATGTCCGCTCTCTATCTGAATCTCAACCTCTCCAAAACTGAACTTTTTCTGATATCGCCATCTACTAACCTCCCTAAATCTGACATTTCCCGCTCTGTGGGTGGCACCATAATAGCACTCCGGCAGCAGGCACGCTGTCTGGGTGTTACGTTAGACTCTGATCTCTCCTTCACATCCCATATAAAATCTCTTGCCCGCTTGTGCCGCTTACACCTAAAGAACATCTCTAGAATCCGCCCTTTTCTCACCATGGAAACAACAAAAACCCTCACTGTCGCATTGATCCACTCCCACCTGGGCTACTGTAATGCCCTATTAATTGGCCTCCCCCTCACTCGACTTTTTCCTCTCCAGTCTATCCTTAATGCAGCAGCCAGGGTCATCTACCTGGCTAATTGGTATTCAGATGCAGCCGCTCTTCGCCAGTCATTACACTGGCTGCGCATTCATTATAGGATCCAATTCAAAGTACTTGTTCCCACCCACAAAGCTCTTCACAGTACAGCACCCCTTTACATCTCCTCCCTTATTTCTGTCTATCGGCCTAACCGACCACTGGGCTCTGCAAATGACTTTCAACTAACCTCTGCACTAATCCGTACCTCCCACTCTTGTCTCCAAGATTTCTCCCTCACTGCGCCAATCCTCTGGAATGCTCTACCCCAAGAAATTAGGACCATCCACAATTGGCATAGTTTTAGGCGTGCCCTCAAAACACATTTGTTCAGAGTGGCCTATCACATTCCCTAATCAGTCATTTTATGTGTAAGGGCGTGTGTGTAGCCCATGCACTATCTCTATCTATCCCTCACTCCCTCAAGATGGCTGGACCATGATTGTAAATACATCATTGTAAATAAGCTCCTGTACTTTGTATCTCCCCCACCTCATTGTAGATTGTAAGCTCTCACGAGTAGGGTTGTCTTATTGTTCTTTAATTATTGTTAACATTGTTACTTATGACTTCCGTTTGAAACTGTTAAACTGTAAAGCGCTGCGGAATATGTTGGTGCTATATAGATAAAGATTATTATTATTATTACATGTACAAGCCTCATTCAGACATCCTTGTATTTTGGTCTCAGTGCTCATGATGTATGGACTGGCCACAGATCCTCCCACCCGAACTGAACAACCTCATACCCAGGAACCATTTTTGGGCTCCTCATTTTCAAAAGGATATTCGGATGTTAGTCAGTTCAGATGTGTGCAACTAGAGTATTACATGGGATGAAAGCCTCTCCTAAAAAGAGAGGTTGGGATGATTTAGCTAATAAAAAGATGCTTAAGCAATCTAATTTATTTGTGTAAATACTTGTAGGATCAGTACAAAGGATTGACATAAGGCACATTCCTTCCAAAGACTTTGGAAAGGACCAGGGAGCACACAATACATGTGGAGTAAAGGAAATTTCGGCAGCTAAATAGGAAAGAGTTCTTTACGGTTAAAGCAGTCAGACTGTTGAATGCCGACCACAAGAGGTAGTAATGGCTGATAATACAGTATTATTTAAAAAAGGGCTGGATGATTTACTCAGTACAAATGGTATTGTGGGTTATAAATAATCTAGGGATAGATGGTGGAGAAAGGTTGAACTTGGTGAACCTAGGTCTTTTTTTTCAGCCTATGTTACTATATGTAACTTTATTTGCCTATGAGGCTGTTGAGTTAGGTTTGGAGAAAGGGGGCCAGTTTGTATATCACTGGCTGAACATGACCATCTTTCAAGAACGTCTGAAATCGACTTTCTGTATCAATTGTGCTATCTGGGAATGTAACCTTTTTAGCATCACAAAATTGGAAGGGCCATCATTCCTTTGAGTGAAAACTAATTCTTCTTTACACACAGCTTACAATGATGTGGCTTCTCTGGATGACACAAAGACACTTAAATGACAATGGCAGCAATGCTAATCAATCCACAACAAGGATGCATAGTGTGTAAAGCCACAAATGCTTGCAAAACCCTGGGAGCTTACAATGGGCAAATAGCTGTAAACAGCTTATGTCACACAATGGAGGTTATAACAATGGAAAAATCCCCTCCCAGTAAAGTTCTTTTGGTCTTAGCCTTGCCCTGTAGCAAAATTCATTAATGCTTTTACTGTGTATAATTAATGCTTCTTAGTGTCTGATCTTCCTGAAAGAGCCATACAATGTCTAACTCATTATTAAGTTTTGTTATTTTGTAGTCCTATGCAAACTGAAGAATTGCATCTTAGACAATGTTCACATGTGTTTTTTTTGTAGCTTTTTTAGCAATAAAAATGCCACATTCAAAATGCAGTCTTTTCTGCATTTATGCTGTTTTTTTTAATGCAGATTACCTGTGTGATTTGTCTACAGTTCATTTTTTAAAAATGCAGCAAAAAAACCACTACAAAAAACAGCATAACTATTTTGCTGCCTTTTTTGCAGCTTTTTTTTTGCTTTCTTCTTGCTTTCTATGGATGAAAAAAGCTGAACAAATGCTGAAAATATTGAAATGCTGCAGATTTAAAAAAAATGCTGCTGTGTTCAAATACAGTCAAGGAAAAAAACAAATCTCATAGCTTTTGCTGGTACTGTAAATTGCAGCTTCTTTTGTGAAATAAAAATGCAGCAAAAAAACCCGCTACTTGCAAACATAGCCTTATTCATGTAAAGAAACCTCCATGAGGGGGGACTCATTGTTGCATAAAGCAGACACAAGTTTTTCTGTTTGGATCATTTTTTTGGCCTTTTGACATTTCATTTGCTTCCGGGACCCTGTCACCATGAAAATGCAGAACAATCTACAGGCACCATGTTATAGAACAGGGGTAAGAGAGCAGATTGATATATAGGTTTGTCAGAAAAAAATCAGTATAACCTGTTTTTATCATTTAAACTTCTGCTCTTTTTCAGATTTTCATCTAGAGGGCGGTCCGATTAGTGACTGACAGCTCTCTTTGTATAAGAGAGCATACAGAGGTAGATGTCAGTCACTGATAGGATCATCCACTGGACTAAAAAGCTCAAAAAGCACACAGGACTAAATGATGGGAAGTGTGAAAATACTGATGGCACTACAAAGTGATATACGGGATCGCTAGCCACACACTTAATAAAGCACAAACAACTGGGAGAAAAAGAAGTGTGTAAGGCCAGTCTCACACGTCCAGATAATTCCGGTACCGGAAAAATCGGTACCGGAATTATCCGTGTCCGTGTGCTCATGTGGCACATCAGTGTGGCACACGTGCGGCATCCGTGTGCCGCCCGTGTGGCGACAGGGTACCCCTATGGGAGGTGGAGCCGCATCTTCATCACTGTAATGGGCTGCACCACGTGACCGCTCATACAGGAGAAGCTGCGGCCAGGAGAGGAAGCAGCGAGGGAGCCGGGTAAGTATTTTATTAACAGTGGGGGGGGGGGCGCACAGGGGGGTGGGAGGGGGATGGGGACAGGGATCTTTTTTTTAAACACCAAAAAAAAAAAAAAAAAGATTTTTCATATCTTCTCTCCAGCGAACACTGCTGGAGAGAAGAAATGAATGGCTGCTTCAGCACCACGCTGGGGGGACGGCGCTTACTGTAGCGCTATCTCCTGCACGGCACACGGACTGCACACGGACAACATCCGTGTGCGGTACGTGTTTTACATGGACCCATTGACTTTAATGGGTCCGTGTAATACGTGCGCTCCCATGAACACTGACATGTCTCCATGTTTTCCAAACGGACACACGGTCTGTGAAAACACGCTGACATGTGCAGAGACACATTGATTTTAATGTGTCTACGTGAATCAGTGTCTCCGGTACGTGAGGAAACTGTCACCTCACGTACCAGAGCCACTAACGTGTGAAACCGGCCTAAAGCATGGCAAGGATCACAGATGTAAACAAAATAAAGTAAATTTATTGAGGTTCAAATATGCAAGAAAGACAAAAACACATTTAAAAACAATTAAAAAGCCAAAAGGCTAGAATAAGTAACAGCTGGAGGACCATATAAGCACCATGTAGACTCCTGCATTGTGTGTATCGGGGATATGCTATAATTAATGCACACTCAAGCTGTCCTGGGAAAGTAACTGTTCCAGCAACATAGCGATCAATGTAATACTAAATCACATGAACAGGTAAAAATGAACAGATAAAAAATAATCCTAAGCAAATGAACCCCAAAGAGCTATTAAATGGGAAAAGAGGAAAATCTTGTAATATCCCAGAGATGACGGCTATAACACATGCAATGGAAGGACAAAGAAGTCCCAGGAGAGCAGGGCTGTATAAGACCTGTTGGTAGATGTAGCAAGTTAAGACCACCCGGTCACACCATGATGCTTGGAAGAAGGATCCCCACGCATATCGCCACAAAGTGTGGCTTCCTCAGGGGAAAGTAGAAAGTAATTTTTCAAACTTATATAATGAAATGTAATTATGCCTTGCACAGGCGTGTACTACAGAGAACATAGAATGAACTTCAATCCAATATTGCGGCCAGCATGCAGCCAGCAGGTAAGGAAAGGGTGAATCAAACACCGGAAAACTCCGCCCACGTGACCGAAAACTGGTCCTGCCAAATTCAGGTGACAGGTTTTCTTTAAGTCCCAGGTCACCTCGATGGGACAGTACGTCATCTGGGATTAAGGGGTTAATCACATGTTGTTTCCTGCGCAGTAGGAATGCCTTTTGCCAAAGCCTAAATAATAAGGACTAAATGATGAGAACACAGATTCTACTAAACCTTTGCTCACAAAGCTATGGATTAATTCACTGGGCCCCACCTGCTCTAGAAGGCCAGTTTCACACGTCCTAATATTTCTGGTACTGGAAAAAACGGTACCGGAGATATCAGTGTGTCCATTTGCCACATCCGTGTGGCATTCATGTGCTGTCTGTGTGGCATCCGTGTGCTGTCCGTGTGTTGTCCGTGTGTCCGTGTTTTGAAACAATTTGTTTCAATTTTAACCCTAAGACTTTATAAATGCACATGGATGGCACACGGATGGGATCCGTGTGCAGTACTTGTTTACACGGACCCATTGATTTGTATGGGTCTGTGTGCTCCTTGCTGTTGCTCAAAAATGGACATGTCAGCATGTTTTGCACACGGACACACAGTCCGTGAAAACATGCTGACATGTGCATAGACTCATTGATTTGAATGGGTGTACGTGTGTCAGTGTGAAACCGGCCTTACATGGTGCTTGCAGATTGGACAGCATTTTCATGGTGACAGGTTCCCTTTAAATCTTTCCAATAGGCTTCTCTACAGGATTTGCAAATTGTCTCTTCAGAGAGGAAGAGGACTAGTACTCTATTGCCACCTATTGGAAGTAGCTATCCTAAAAGTCAATGTCGACCGTTTAATGAGCCTTGTCACATGACTTAGGATAAAAGCCAAACCAGAATCTCAATTTGCAGACACTGTGTATCGGGGTACTGCCCCTCATCAGTGCAAAGTGGAGATCTGATTTGGCTGAGTGAGGTATCCAAGAAGTAACGTTTCTCCTTGCGGCACTAGAGTTCTAGTCCTCTTCCTCTCTGAAGAGACAATTTGCATATTTCCCAGAGGAGCATTGCGGCGGGATCCAAGAAGTATCGTTTCTCCTTGCAGAGAGTGACATGTTAAGCATGTCGAGAGGAGGAGACTTAAAGCCGCAATGCTCCTCTGGGAAATATGCAAATTGTCTCTTCAGAGAGGAAGAGTACTAGAACTCTAGTGCCGCAAGGAGAAACGTTACTTCTTGGATCCCTGTCAGATGCCGCTCACTCAGCCAAATCAGATCTCCACTTTGCACTGACGAGGGGCAGTACCCCGATGCACAGTACCCCGATGCACAGTACCCCGATGCAGAGTGTCTGCAAATTGAGATTCTGGTTTGGCTTTTATCCTAAGTCATGTGAAAAGGCTCATTAAAGGGTCGACTCGACATTGACTTTTAGGATTGCTACTTTCAATAGGTGGCACTAAAGTTCTAGTCCTCTTCTTCTCTGAAGAGACAATTTGCATATTTCCCAGAGGAGCATTGCAGCTTTAAGTCGCCTCATTACAACATGCTTAACATGTCACTCTCCGCAAGGAGAAACAATAGTAAAGGATATAAAAAAAGGTTTGTTGAAAATCTAAATATATATATAAAAAAAAACAACAAACCCTTTTACTGTTTTTTAAAAGTCTAAAAAGCAGCAACAAGTTTGCATGAAGGAAGTCTTAAGGAGAACTCCCTTTCAAACCCATTGACTTTCCAAACAACATTGCGGGCTAAATGCAAATATGGTTCAATAACTGTTTTCATTTATCATTGAAACCATTGAAAGTCAAAAATACATTTGATAGAGGAAATGGTAACAGAACAATGTTAAAGTTTTAATATATCATGTAATTGCAGTTCACTGTGCTCTAGTAATAAAAAGCTGAAAAGAATCATTTTCTATTAATCTCTGCATTCAAATGTAAAGTGGGCAATAACATATGCAGAGATTTCCAAATGCAATTGCTATGAGAAAAAAAATTATAGAACTCCTAATGTCTATGCCATGGTATATGAAGAAGAATAACAGGATAATTTACTCTAACATACCGCAGCTTTTTGTATGCAAATTTTGATATTAGGCTAGGGCTAAATCCAGTGGTCTGTGTGAGAGCTGATCCTGCAGTATTTTAACAGGGTTGTGATGGGTTTAAGTTTATCAGCTGTTAGTCCACAAAATGCGCATATCTAAATGAGACTGGAGTCAATAGTCTCCTTGAAGACCTATTGTCCTCTCTCTGTGACTCTTAAGGTACAGTCACACTTAGCGACGCTGCAGCGATACCGACAACGATCCGGATCGCTGCAGCGTCGCTGGAGAGCTGTCACACAGACAGCTCTCCAGCGACCAAAGATCCCGAGGTCCCCGGTAACCAGGGTAAACATCGGGTAACTAAGCGCAGGGCCGCGCTTAGTAACCCGATGTTTACCCTGGTTACCAGCGTAAAAAAACAAACAGTACATACTTACATTCAGCTGTCTGTCCCTTGCCGTCTGGTTCCTGCACTGACTGCTGGCCGTAAAGTGAAAGTGAAAGCACAGCACAGCGGTGAGTCACACAGCGGTGACTCACCGCTGTGGCTGTGCTCTGCTTTCACTTTACGGCCAGCAGTCAGTGCAGGAATCAGACGGCAAGGGACAGACAGCTGAATGTAAGTATGTACTGTTTGTTTTTTTACGCTGGTAACCAGGGTAAACATCGGGTTACTAAGCGCGGCCCTGCGCCTAGTTACCCGATGTTTACCCTGGTTACCAGTGAAGACATCGCTGGATCGGTGTCACACACGCCGATTCAGCGATGTCAGCGGGAGATCCAGCGACGAAATAAAGTTCTGGACTTTCTTCCCCGACCAGCGATCTCCCAGCAGGGGCCTGATCGCTGCTGCCTGTCACACTGGACGATATCGCTAGCGAGGACGCTGCAACGTCACGGATCGCTAGCGATATCGTCTAGTGTGACAGTACCTTAAAGGTACCTTAAAGGTACTGTCACACTAGACGATATCGCTAGCGATCCGTGACGTTGCAGCGTCCTCGCTAGCGATATCGTCCAGTGTGACAGGCAGCAGCGATCAGGCCCCTGCTGGGAGATCGCTGGTCGGGGAAGAAAGTCCAGAACTTTATTTCGTCGCTGGACTCCCCGTAGACATCGCTGAATCGGCGTGTGTGACACCGATTCAGCGATGTCTTCGCTGGTAACCAGGGTAAACATCGGGTAACTAAGCGCAGGGCCGCGCTTAGTAACCCGATGTTTACCCTGGTTACCATCCTAAAAGTAAAAAAACAAACACTACATACTTTCCTACAGCCGTCTGTCCTCCAGCGCTGTGCTCTGCACTCCTCCTGCTCTGGCTGTGAGCGTCGGTCAGCCGGAATGCAGAGCGGTGACGTCACCGCTCTGCTTTCTGGCTGCCCGGCGCTCACAGCCAGACCAGAGAAGCAGAGCGCCGAGGACAGACGGCTGTAGGTAAGTATGTAGCGTTTGTTTTTTTACTTTTTAGGATGGTAACCAGGGTAAACATCGGGTTACTAAGCGCGGCCCTGCGCTTAGTTACCCGATGTTTACCCTGGTTACCGGGGACCTCGGGATCGTTGGTCGCTGGAGAGCTGTCTGTGTGACAGCTCTCCAGCGACCAAACAACGACGCTGCAGCGATCCGGATCGTTGTCGGTATCGCTGCAGCGTCGCTATGTGTGACGGTACCTTTAGTTAAGAAAGAAATGCTAACGAGATATGATAAGTAAGTAAAATTGACCATCACTGATGTAGTCTGCCTTTCTCCAGCCCACACCATATATCACAACATGTGACATTTTCTAGTTTTTTAGATTTTCAGCCTTATGAAAACCCAGAAATATAACATCAACTTGAATTCTGACTATAGTAGTAATCCCGTTAGGTATGTGTAGGATGGTAAAATATTTTTTAAAGCATGGTAGTCATATCATTCCACTAGGACACTCACATGTAAAAAATTATTACATAAATTAGGAAAATGTCCTGCAATCTTCTTTCATTGCATGTAATTACCCATCTTCTTCTCACCTGAAAAATAGGGGTGCAACAAAGATTGTTAATAAGTCTGAATTTAAGCAGTTCTCCTCCACAGGATTTCTTGCTGATCTAATTAGCAAGAGGTCTCTTTATTATTATTATTATTTATTATTTATTTATATAGCACCATTAATTCCATGGTGCAGTACATGAGAAAGGGATTACATACAGAGTTATAGATATCATTTACAGTAGCCAAATTTACAATGACAGACTGGTACAGAGGGGAGAAGACCCTGTCCTTGCAGACTTACATTTTATGGGATAATGGGGAAGAGACAGAAGGTTGGGGGTGTGGCAGCTCGGGTGGTTGGTGAGGCGGCAGCTCGGGTGGTTGGTGAGGCGGCAGCTCGGGTGGTGGTGAGGCGGCAGCTCGGGTGGTTGGTGAGGCGGCAGCTCGGGTGGTGGTGTGGCGGCAGAATGGTTATTGCAGGTTGTAGGTTTTCCTAAGGCCGGTTTCAAATGTCAGTGGCTCCGGTACGTGAGGTGACAGTTTCCTCACGCACCGGAGCCACTGACACACGTAGACACAGTTAAATCAATGCATCTGTGCAGATGTCATTGATTTTTTGCGGACCGTGTCTCCGTGTGCCAAACACGGAGACATGTCAGTGTTCGTGGGAGCGCACAGATTACACGGACCCATTAAAGTCAGTGGGTCCGTGTAAAATATGTACCGCACACGGACGTTGTCCGTGTGCAGTCCGTGTGCAGTGCACGAGACAGCGTTACTGTAAGCGCTGTCCCCACACTGGTGCTGAAGCCGCGATTCATATCTTCCCTGCAGCAGCGTTTGCTGTAGAGAAGATATGAATAATCGTGTTTAAAATAAAGCTCCATGTGCCCACCCCCCTCCCACCCCCTGTGCGCCCCCCTGCTGTTATTAAAATACTCACCCATAGGGGTGGAGCCGCATATTCATTACTGTAAATGAGCGGCCCACGTGACCGCTCATACAGTAGAAGGTGCGGCCAGGACAGGAAGCAGCGCCAGCGAGGGAGCTGGGTGAGTATTTTAAGAACAGCGGGGGGGCGCACAGGGGGTGGGAGGGTGGTGGGGACATAGAGCTTTATTTTAAACACGATTATTCATATCTTCTCTACAGCAAACGCTACTGCAGGGAAGATATGAATGGGGCTTCATCACCAGATGCTGGTGCGTGTGGTACCCAGCACGGTGCGTGTGGTACCCAGTGGGCACACGGGCAGCACACGTGTGCCACACTGATGTGCCACGGAAACGCACGGGCACACGGACACGGATAATTCCGGTACCGATTTTTCCGGTACCGGAATTTTCTGGACGTGTGACACTGCCCTAAAGAGATGGGTTTTCAGGTTCCATCTGAAGGATCCGAGGGTGGTGGATAATCGGACGTCTTTATGTTATCCCTTCTTATTTTTGTAGCATTTTGCCTTTTGTGCATGTTCTTTTTATTTCTCAGAGTGTGTATTTTTGTAAGGTCTATTCTTTTGTATATTAAAGTATATTACATATTAATAGTAACCCCTTCATGCCGCAGATAATTTCCCTTTTTCCATTTTTTTTCTCCCCTTCCTCCCAGAGCCATAACTCTTTTATTTTTCTGTCTACATAGACGTACAAGGGCTCGTTTTATGTGAGACGAGTTGAACTTTTGAATTACACTATTCATTTAACAATATAGTGTACTCAAAAACGGAAAAAAATCCAAATCCAGTGAATTTGTGAAAAAAAACAAAAATTGGTTTTTGCAAATAGTT
Organism: Ranitomeya imitator; assembly: GCF_032444005.1. Taxonomy (NCBI): domain Eukaryota; kingdom Metazoa; phylum Chordata; class Amphibia; order Anura; family Dendrobatidae; genus Ranitomeya; species Ranitomeya imitator. The sequence continues at coordinate 558,542,640 of NC_091284.1, read as the reverse complement.
TTTAAGGTGTAAATTTTGTGTTAAAAGTGCCCATGCAATATGATTATCCTCATCAATGCAATTACAGCCATCCCAAACATGTCCATTGTTTTATTATTTTAGTGGTGAAAAAAAATCAGGGGTGGTTGTGTCGCCATTTTCTAAGGCCAGTAACAATTTTTATTTTTCAACCAATGGAGCTGTGTGATAGCCTATTTTTGCGGGGAGACACAACATTTTTATTACTACCATTTTGGGATAGTTTGTTACAGCATTTTTTGGTGAACTGCAGCGACCCAAAAAAAACTTAATTTTGGCGTACTTGAATTTTTTTCCATTTACGGTATTCACCATGCAGGTTAATTGTTTTCATTTATTGATAGATCAGACTTTTCTGAATACGGCAATACCACATATTTGTATTTTTTTTTAAAGTTTTTACCACCTTGGGATTTTCAGTTTTTGCATCTTCATTTTTTGCTCCCCTTCTTTGCAGACCTCAATATGGTCATATGAGGACTTGTTTTTTTCAAGGCGAGCTGTACTGTTAAACGGCACCATTGATTTTACCATATAGTGCACTGGAAAATGGGAACAAAATTCCAAGTTCAGTGAAATTGCAAAAAAAAGTGCAATATCACATTTATTTTTGCTTTTTTTTTTACCATGCTCACTAAATGCTAAAATTGACCTTCCATAATGATTCTCCCAGTCATAATGAGTTTGTAGACACCAAACATGTATAGTTTATTTTTTCTTTAAGTGGTGAAAAAGAATAAAAAAGCTTATAAAAAAATAATGCCGCCATATTCCGAGACCCGTAGCGTATCCATTTTTCATGATCTGCAGCTGTGTGAGAGTTTGCTTTTTGCACATCGAGTTGACATTTTCATTTATACCATTTTGAAGTAGATATGATATTTTGATCACCTGTTATTGCATTTTATTGCAGAGTTGTTGCGACCAAAAAACAATGAGATTAATTATTTTTATATTTTGATAGATTATCCATTTTTTAACTCGGCATTACCAAATATATGTATTTTTTATATTTTTGTTATTGTTTTACTTTGAATTGGGCAACTTTTATATTTTTTTAAATATTTCGAAAAACATTTTTTTCTACTTTTACCGGCTTCAGTAACCTTCCGATTGCTTGTGCTACACATAGCAAGTAGTGTTGAGCGATACCTTCCGATATCAAGAAGTATCGGTATCGGATTGCATCGGCCGATATCCAAAAAATATTGAATATCACCGATACCGATACCCGATACCAATGCAAGTCAATGGGACACAAATATCGGAATGTAAATAAGCCCTTTCTGTCCTTCTACATCCTATTCCGGTGCGGGGAAGAGTGTGGGCAGTGCGTGGGCGGACACTGTGCATGTCTGTGTGTGCGGGCAGGATCTGTGTGGGCCTGCCGGGGATATGTACAAGCGTCTCGGGGGTCTGTGCGGGCTGCCGGGGCTTTGTGCAGGTTTGCCGGGGCTCTGTGCCGGCTGCCAGGGCTCTGTGCGGGCTGCCGGGGCTCTGTGTGGGCTTGCCGGGGCTCTGTACGGACTTGCCGGGGCTCTGTGCGGCTTGCCGGAGCTCTGTGTGGGCTTGCCAGGGCTCTGTGCGGGCTTGCCAGGGCTCTGTGCGGGCTTGCCAGGGCTCTATGTGGGCTTGCCGGGGCTCTGTGTGGCTTGCCGGGGGTCTGTGCAGGCATCGTCTGATGGGATTACAAGTCCCGTCGGACGATGCCTGCAAGAGTGACAGTGATTGACACATTAGCCAATGATGGGAGAGTAGTAGTCCCATCATCCGGCTAATGTGTTAAATGTAAAAAAAAAAAAAATATTACATATATACTACATACAATACATTCATACATTACATACAATACATACATAGAGTACATACAACATAGAGTACATACTCACCATTACTTGTCATTTTGTTCCCCGAAGCCAGTGTCATCTGTAAAAAAGATTAAAATAACAAACAACCTTGTCCGCAGAAATCCACGAGTGTCTAACGATGATCTCCCGTGGAGAACGGCAGCATCAGCGGATGCGACCGCTCTCTAGGGGCTCCAGGAACACAATGATGGGAGGAAGGTATCCTTCTGCACTGTATTCCTCCACCGCTGTAAAAAAAATAGTCCCTAGTCTCACTTTTGGCATTGCTGTATGAGAAATTTTCCCACGTAGCAATTGCCATAAAGTGAGACTTTGTCCTAACGTAACCTCTCAGTGCACTGCAGGAGCCATTGTCTCCTGTCAGTGTGTCACTGAGGGTCCTATAGAGCAGTGACATCACCCGATGTCACTGTTCTATAGGGGAGATCGTCATGGGACACTTGTTATTAATTGGACTACGGCGGACAGGTAGTATACTGTTTATTACTTGACGTTTTTTGCAGGCGCTGAAGTATGGTAAGTATGGTTAAATGAAGAATATTAAAATACTCTTTTTCCTAATGTGTGCATGTTTTATTAACCCTTTATTACTATAGGATTAATAATGGATAGGCGTCTTATTGACGCCTCTCCGTTATTAACCTGGCTTAATGTCACCTTACAATAGCAAGGTGACATTAACCCCTTATTACCCCATATCCCACCGCTACACAGGAGTGGGAAGAGAGGGGCTAAGTGCCGGAATCTCACAGATGTGTCATTTCTGGGGCGGCTGCGGACTGGTATTTGTAGCTGGGGGGGAGCAATATCCATGGCCCCTCTGTAGGCTATGAATATCAGCCCGCAGCTGTCTGCGTAGCCTTTCTGGCTATAAAATATAGGGGACCCCACGTCATTTTTTGGGGGGGTCCCCCTATTTTAATAGCCAGTAAAGGCTACGCAGACAGCTGTGGGCTGATATTCATAGCAGGCTACAAATATTGGCCTCCGCCGTCAGCTTTCCCCCTCTGGCGCAGAAAATTGCGCAGGAGCCCACGCCGTTTTTTTCAAATTTTTTTTAATTCAACGCTCATTAAGGCCTCTTTCATACTTGCGTCGGTACGGGTTCGTCGCTATGCGTCGGGCTGACGTACTGATGCACGTTGTGAAATTTGTGCACGACGTGGCAGCGGATGCAGTTTTTCAACGCATCCGATGCCCATTCTGAAGTCCGAGGAGGAGGGGGCGGAGTTTTGGTGGCGCATGCACGGTAGAAGATGGCGGACGCGACGGACAAAAAAACGCTCACTTGAACATTTTTTCGTGCCAACGGTCCGCCAAATCACGACGGATCCGTTGCATGATGGACGTGACTTCTGGCCATCCGTCGCTATCCATCGCTAATACAAGTCTATGGGTGAAAAACGTATCCTGAGAGCACATTTGCAGGATCTGTTTTTTTCTGCCGGGTCTGTTTTTTTCTCATAGAGTTGTATTAGCGCCGGATTGCGCCTGATGGCCACACATTTCATTCGTTTCTTGCCGGATCTGTCAAAAAAGCTGTTTCCGCCAAACGGAAAACACATACAGAGGAACGGATTTTCTGTCCAGCGAAAAAATGCACAGCGACGGATCCGGCAAAAAACGGATGAAACTGAGATGTGAAATGATGAATCCTGCCTCTGAATCCATTTTTTCATGCATGTTTCAATTCAAATCATGCACTTTTTTCTTTTATTTATTTCCAAAAACTGTATCAAAACCACGCAAAAACCGCACCAAAAACTGCATCAAAAGCTGCATCAAAACTGCACCAAAAACTGCATAAAAAACCACACCAAAAACTGCATCAAAACCTGCATTAAAAACCGCAACAAAAACCTGCATCAAAAACTACACCAAAAACTGCATCAAAACTGCACCAAAAACTGCACCAAAAACTGCATCAAAAATCGCACCAAAAACTGCATCAAAGCCTGCATCAAAACTGGTGCAGTTTTGATGCAGTTTTTGGTGCGATTTTTGATGCAGTTTTTGGTGCAGTTTTGATGCAGTTTTTGGTGCAGTTTTTGATGCAGTTTTTTGGTGTGGTTTTTGGTGTGGTTTTTGGTGCAGGTTTTTGGTGTGGTATTTGATGCTTTTTTTATGCTGTTTTTGAAAAAAATGGATCCGGCGGAAAATAAACGATTCGGGGAAAAAACGGATCCTGTGGAAAAAAGCAGATCCTGTGGAAAAAACGGATCCAGTGGAAAAAATGGAGGAAAAAAACAGATCCTGCGGAAAAAAACGGATCCGGTGGAAAAAAATCGGATCCGGTGGAAAAAAACAGATCCGGTGGAAAAAAAGGGATCCATTTTTTTCAAAACTCGACGCATTGTGCCTGACGGCAAAAACCTGATGTTTGAAAGCAGCCAGATATTTGGATAGATACATCTATGTATCTATAGATATATCTATCTATAAATATATCTATAGATAGATATATCCATAGATATATAACAGAAAGGTCGATGTTTTCAAGGCTACTTTCACACTTGCGTTTTTAGCAATCTGTCGCAATCCGTCGTTTTGGGAAAAAAACGGATCCTGCAAATGTGCTCGCAGGATGCGTTTTTTGCCCATAGACTTGTATTAGCGATGGATCACGACGGATGGCCACACGTCGTGTCCGTCGTGCAACGGATCCTTCGTGTTTTGGCAGACCCTCGGCACCAAAAAACGTTCAAGTGAGCGTTTTTTGTCCGTCGCGTCCGCCATTTTCTACCGCGCATGAGCCACTGAAACTCCGCCCCCTCCTCCTCGGACTTCAGAATGGGCAGCAGATGCGTTGAAAAACTGCATCCGCTGCCACATCGTGCACAAATTTCACAACGTACTCGTACTGACACAAGTGTGAAAGTAGCCTTAATGAGTGTTTAATTTAAAAAAAAAAACGGCGTGGGCTCCCGCACAATTTTCTGCACCAGAGGGGGAAAGCCGATGGCCGGGAGCCAATATTTGTAGCCTTCTATGAATATCAGCCCACAGCTGTCTGCGTAACCTTTACTGGCAATTTAAATAGGGGGACCCTCCAAAAAATGACGTGGGGTCCCTCTATATTTTATAGCCAGAAAGGCTACGCAGACAACTGCGGGCTGATATTCATAGCCTAGAGAGGGGCCCTGGATATTGGCCCCCACGGCTACAAATACCAGTCCGCAGCCACCCCAGAAATGGCGCATCTGTAAGATGCGCCAATTCCGGCACTTAGCCCCTCTCTTCCCACTCCCGTGTAGCGGTGGGATATGGGGTAATAAGGGGTTAATGTCACCTTGCTATTGTACGGTGACATTAAGCCAGGTTAATAACGGAGAGGCGTCAATAAGACGCCTATCCATTATTAATCCAACAGTAATAAAGGGTTAATAAAACACACACACACACATTAGGAAAAAAGTATTTTAATATTCTTCATTAACCATACTTACCATACTTCAGCGCCTGCAAAAAATGTAAAATAATAAACCATATACTACCTGTCCGCCGTAGTCCAATTAATAACGAGTGTCCCACGACGATCTCCCCTATAGAACAGTGACATCGGGTGATGTCACTGCTCTATAGGACCCTCAGTGACACACTGACAGGAGACAATGGCTCCTGCAGTGCATCACTGAGGTTACGTTAGTTCAAAGTCTCACTTTATGGCAATTGCTGCGTGGGAAAATTTCTCATACAGCAATGCCAAAAGTGAGACTAGAGACTATTTCTTTTACAGCGGTGGAGGAAAACAGTGTGGAAGGATACCTTCCTCCCGTCATTGGATTCCTGGAGCCCTTAGAGAGTGGTCGCATCAGCTGATGCTGCTGTTCTCCTCGGGAGATTGTCATGGGACACTCGTGGATTTCTGCAGACAGGGAGTATATTGGTTGTTTGTTATTTTAATATTTTTTTACAGGTGACACTGGTTGCGGGGATCAAAATGACAAGTAATGGTGAGTATGTACTTTATGTTATATGTACTGTATGTCTGTATGCATGTATTGTATGTAATGAATGAATGTATTGTATGTAGTATGTATGTATGTAGTATGTATGTGTGTAGTATGTATGTATGTATGTAGTATGTATGTAGTATATATGTAGTATGTATTTAGTATGTATGTTGTATGTAAGTAGTATGTAGCATGTATGTAGTGTGTTTGTTGTATGTAGTATGTATGTAGTATGCATGTTGTATGTAGTATGTATGTAGTATGTAGTATGTATGTAGTATGTATGTAGTTTTTTTTTCTATTTTTTTTTACCTTCAACACATTAGCCGGATGATGGGACTACAACTGTCCCATTATTGGCTAATTTGTCAATCACTGTCACTGTTGCAGACATCGTCCGATGGGACTTGTAGTCCCATCGGACGATGCCTGCACAGACCCCCGGCAGCCCACACAGAGCCCCGGCAAGCCCACACAGACTCCCGGCAGGCCGCATAGAGCCCTGGCAAACCCGGACAGAGCCCCGGCAAGCAACACAGAGCCCCAGCAAGCCCGCACAGAGCCCCGGCAAGCCCCACAGAGCCCTGGCAAGCCAGCACAGAGCCCCGGCAAGCCTGCACAGAGCCCCGGCAAGCCACACAGAGCCCCGTCAGGCATGCACAGACCCCCCATGGTCACGCACAGACCCTGCCCGCACACACACACACACGCAGTCTCCGCCCACACACCACCCACACTCCATTATAGTGCACCATTGCACTATGGGAACTTTCGATTCCGGCATCCGATATTGCAAAAATATCGGAACTCAGTATTCCGATACCCGATATTTGCAGTATCGGAATGCTCAACACTAATAGCAAGGCTTTATCCCTTCTATGTGTAGCAGAAATGCTCATCTGCTATGAACACCGACCAGTGGGTGGTGCTCATAGCAGAGTGACAATGATAACCACAGACATCTCCTGCAGACTCCAGGTTGTTATGTCAACCCATTGGCGCCCAGCAATCATGTGACAAGGTTGCCGTGCGTGGGTCTTATGGCACGCTTCCGGCACAGCTATGTGAAATGCCAGTCTGTGATTGACAGCGGCATTTAACATGTTAACAACAACTGCAGGAGGATCGCGATTCCACTTGCGGCAGTTAGGGGTACATGTTAGTTGATGTGCTTGAAAACCTGCAAGTTCAGCACCAGAGCCCACATCAAACAGTAGGAGGCGACCTGTATTATATTACATTAATATGTTTATTTTCAATGGGGTAATTTGAACTTTTATTTACTGTATTTATTGTTTTATATTTTTAAAACTTGAAGATGCATTCATCTTATCCCTTGTGCTATATGCAGCGATGTCACTGCATCACGTTTTCAAATGAGCTCCGTAATTACAGTCACAGGAGCCATCAGCTGACCCCTGCTAGTCATGACAACCCATCGGCGACCTGCGATCAAATCACGCGCTGACAGGCGGAGTTAATTACATGCGTGCACGTCAGAGATTGACAGTGGCATTTTACAAGTTAACAATCTCAGGCAGAGAACTGCTCCACCCATATTTGTTAGGGGCAGGTCTTGGTCGTAACACATAGCATCACCTGCCGGCTTTGGGGCGAGTTCACTACGTGAGCCCGCTGCATACACTTGCTTCCATTATGTGCTGAATATATTATGGGTTAATGAGTTTTACTTTTTATGCAAACCTACCCACAACCTCACAGAGAGAACGTAAAGTCTAGTTGTGTTGCCCGGTGACAGCCAGCATGCATGCTGGAAGCTTACTTGTTTGATTCCAAAGAGCAGAGTGTATGTGTTAGGTCAGAGTCACACAACTGTAGAATACGTCCGAGTGCTATGTGAGAAAACATTGCATAGCACTTGGCTCAGTGTTAATCTATGGAGCAGCTCACATCAGTGGGGTTTTTTCAGGCGTATTCGGCGTTGGTGTAAAATCACAGCATGTTGCAATTGTACACCTATATATTATCTGAGACTTGCCAATGCAAGCTTTTGGGTGCGAGAAAAACTCGGATGCCACATGGACCATCCGTATAGCGTGCGACAAATATAAACCCATTTTCCTGTAGGAAGGAAATTGTATCCGCCAAAAACAGGAAGCTTGGTATGTAGGTTGTCCTGGCTTCGTGCCCTTGAGGGTCCAATTGCCACAGAGGTACTGCACCTCAGTCAGAGGTGTGGTATCTAGCTCTCATGTAAGGAGGGGGCACTACCCGGGATTCACACATGTCCATTCAACACCACACTGCTCCAGGCTAGGGGGAGGGGCCCCAGCTCTGGTGGGGAGTAGTGTGACAGTTGGAGGGAAGGTTAGTGAGTTGGTGGGGAGGAGATGAGGAGAGCAGAAGTGAAGAGAGAAGCTGCTAGAAGGAAGAAAGGGGTCCTAGGGGCCAGGGAAGTGAGGAATCCACCCGTGGCGCCCGAATCCATGCTGACCGTAGTCGGGTGGAAGGACCAGGTCACAATAGGGGGGACCGGCTCCAGACTAGTGGAGGGACTGCAAGTCTCAGCTAGCAAACTGGAAGCTATGGTAACTGTATGTGCCACAGCCAAATCCACACACATTCGCTGAAAAGGCAGCCATATAGGGTCATGGGGACCAAGAGGACATTGCTCAACAGGACCCGAGGCTGCTGGCTTGGGACACTGTGTGTGAGGCACAGAGCAGGAGGGCGAAGCCAGCGCAGAGAGATGGCCTAGAAAGGTACAGCATAAGGGAGTTTCGGAGAAGTGCGCCCAAATTGACTGAAAGCTGTTTGGACCACAGACCCGGAGAACACAGCACCCGGCTGGTGATTGTACCTAAGAACTGTGAGTAAAGTTGACTATAACACTTTAACTGCCCTGGGGCCTAGCTCTACTCATGGAGAGCTGTAACATCTCTGCGGCGTCACCAACTGCCCCAGTGGACCTAAACCACAGCGTCGGCCATTTTTCTTATTGTCAAACACCACAGATGATGCCACGAACTAATCCCCTATAAACTTTATTCCCCTTACCCCCTCATTATTTTATTGGTTGCCTAGGGCCACGAACCGGGTCACTCCTGCAGTGACATCCCCCGAAGAACCATCGGACTGAGTACCCCACAGCCCAAGCGGGCGCTCCCCTGCCAAGATTGTGTCTACAATCTTGGAATCAGTGAGTGGGCCTGTATATAGGGCTACAGATACCCACTGTGCTGTTTGGTGACATGGTGTGTATCACACACAACATGGACCAGAGGAAGCGAAGGAAAGAGTTGTCTCAGGAGATTAGAAAGAAAATTATAGACAAACATATTAAAGGTAAAAGTTAAAAGACCATCTCCAAGCAGCTTGATGTTCCTGTGACTTCAGTTGCACATATTATTCAGAAATTTAAGATCCATGGGACTGTAGCCAACCTCCCTGGATGTGGCCGCAGGAGGAAAATTGATGACAAATTAAAGAGATGGATAATTCCAATGGTAACCAAAAAGCCCAGAAAAACTTCTAAACAGATTAAAGGTGAACTTCAAGCTTAAGCAACATCAGTGTCAGATCACACCTTCCATCGTTGTATGAGCCAAAGTGGACATTTTGGGAGATGACCAAGGAGGACACCATTGTTGAAAACAAATCATGAAAAAGCCAGACTGGAATTTGACAAACTACATGTTGACAAGAAAAAAGGTTCTGGTAGAATTTCCTATGGACAAATGAGACATAAATGGAACTTTTTGGCAAGGCATATCAGCTCTATGTTCGGAAAAATGAAAAATGAAGCATATCAAGAAAATAACACTGTCCCTACTGTGAAACATGGAGGAGGCTCTGTTATGTTCTGGGGCTCCTTTGCTCCATCTGGCACAGGGTGTCTAGAATCTGTGCAGGGTACAATGAAATCTCAAGACTATCAAGGGATTCTAGAGAGAAATGTGCTGCCCAGTGTCAAAAAGCTTGGTCTCAGTTGCAGGTCATGGGTCTTGCAACAGGTTAATGACCCAAAACATACAGCTAAAAACCCAAGAATGGCTAAGAGGAAAACATTGAACTATTCTGAAGTTGCCTTCTATGAGCCCTGACCTATATCCTATTGAGCATCTTTGGAAACAGCTGAAACATGCCGTCTGGAAAAGACAACCTTCAAACACGAGACAACTGGAGCAGTTTGCTGTTGAGGAGTGGACCAAAATACCTGTCCAGAGGTGCAGAAATCTCATTGACAGTTACAGGAATCATTTGATTGCAGTGATTGCCTCAAAAGGTTTTGCAACAAAATATTAAGTTAAGTGTATCATCACTTCTGTCCAGGCCTATGTCATGAGTTTTATTTTTTTTTTTTAAATCTGTGGTTAAAAAGCAATGTCTGACTTTCATTTGTTCATTTTCATAGATTTTTTATTTATTACTTTTGTCAGATTCAAGTTATTTCTGTGATCATTGTGGGTTTTTCTGTCATTAAACGAGGGGTACCAACAATTTTGACCATGCCATATATATATATATATATATATATATATATATATATATATATATACAGTGGGGCAAAATAGTATTTAGTCAGTCAGCAATAGTGCAAGTTCCACCACTTAAAAAGATGAGAGGCATCTGTAATTTACATCATAGGTAGACCTCAACTATGGGAGACAAACTGAGAAAAAAAAATCCAGAAAATCATTGTCTGTTTTTTTAACATTTTATTTGCATATTATGGTGGAAAATAAGTATTTGGTCAGAAACAAACAATCAAGATTTCTGGCTCTCACAGACCTGTAACTTCTTCTTTTAAGAGTCTCCTCTTTCCTCCACTCATTACCTGTAGTAATGGCACCTGTTTAAACTTGTTATCAGTATAAAAAGACACCTGTGCACACCCTCAAACAGTCTGACTCCAAACTCCACTATGGTGAAGACCAAAGAGCTGTCAAAGGACACCAGAAACAAAATTGTAGCCCTGCACCAGGCTGGGAAGACTGAATCTGCAATAGCCAACCAGCTTGGAGTGAAGAAATCAACAGTGGGAGCAATAATTAGAAAATGGAAGACATACAAGACCACTGATAATCTCCCTCGATCTGGGGCTCCATGCAAAATCCCACCCCGTGGGGTCAGAATGATCACAAGAACGGTGAGCAAAATTCCAGAACCACGCGGGGGGACCTAGTGAATGAACTGCAGAGAGCTGGGACCAATGTAACAAGGCCTACCATAAGTAACACACTACGCCACCATGGACTCAGATCCTGCAGTGCCAGACGTGTCCCACTGCTTAAGCCAGTACATGTCCGGGCCCGTCTGAAGTTTGCTAGAGAGCATTTGGATGATCCAGAGGAGTTTTGGGAGAATGTCCTATGGTCTGATGAAACCAAACTGGAACTGTTTGGTAGAAACACAACTTGTCGTGTTTGGAGGAAAAAGAATACTGAGTTGCATCAATCAAACACCATACCTACTGTAAAGCATGGTGGTGGAAACATCATGCTTTGGGACTGTTTCTCTGCAAAGGGGCCAGGACGACTGATCCGGGTACATGAAAGAATGAATGGGGCCATGTATCGTGAGATTTTGAGTGCAAACCTCCTTCCATCAGCAAGGGCATTGAAGATGAAACGTGGCTGGGTCTTTCAACATGACAATGATCCAAAGCACACCGCCAGGGCAACGAAGGAGTGGCTTCGTAAGAAGCATTTCAAGGTCCTGGAGTGGCCTAGCCAGTCTCCAGATCTCAACCCTATAGAAAAACTTTGGAGGGAGTTGAAAGTCCGTGTTGCCAAGCGAAAAGCCAAAAACATCACTGCTCTAGAGGAGATCTGCATGGAGGAATGGGTCAACATACCAACAACAGTGTGTGGCAACCTTGTGAAGACTTACAGAAAACGTTTGACCTCTGTCATTGTCAACAAAGGATATATTACAAAGTATTGAGATGAAATTTGGTTTCTGACCAAATACTTATTTTCCACCATAATATGCAACTAAAATGTTAAAAAAACAGACAATGTGATTTTCTGGATTTTTTTTTCTCAGTTTGTCTCCCATAGTTTAGGTCTACCTATGATGTAAATTACAGACGCCTCTCATCTTTTTAAGTGGTGGAACTTGCACTATTGCTGACTGACTAAATACTTTTTTGCCCCACTGTATATATATATATATATATATATATATGTGTGTGTGTGTTTTGAAGAATATTTCCTTTGAAAACGATGTTTAAATGGTTAGAGAATTGATCTTTTTAAAAGCTCGGATAGAAATCACACTGCATTCGGATGTAAATTGAATTCTAGGTATGAAAAATCAGATTGTACTCGCATGACACTTGCATTACACTCGTGCAACTCTCGGCAGGGAGACTAGAGGTATCATCATTGTACTGTGACTGAGTGACTGAGACAAGTGATGTGCCATCCATTCCATAATGCCCTCTGCTTGCTCCCCAGTAATAGGTTTGCTAAAGGCAAAGGAGGCCATTGCCACTATTTATTTTACAATACAATTAGTACAACACTATAATTAATTGACTTTTTACATTTTTTTCAGGTTCAATTATTAAACCCTTGCCAAAACAGACACAGGAAATGGCAGATGGGTACTCATTGGGTACTCATACAGTAAGAAAAATGTGGCAGCAGACCACAGTATATGTGTAGCGTTTATGATTATTAAATTGTACTAGCAAAAGAGTTGTACAAAAACTGACATGTATAGTTAATAGTTAAAGGACCACTCCATTATTTTTTTAACTGACCAATCTATTAGTTATTAGTAATATGTGTACAGTGAGTGTTAAAATACTTACCTATTGCTACTTTTTGCTGCTTTGGTCAATCTCTTGCATTATGTAACTACAGTCGTGACTAGTGTTGAGCGATACCTTCCGATATCAGAAAGTATCGGTATCGGATTGGATCGGCCGATATTCAAAAAATATCGGATATCGCCGATACCGATCCCCGATCTCAATGCAAGTCAATGGGAACAAAATATCGGAATTAAAATAAACCCTTTCTTTCCTTGTAGGTTCATTCTACATGAAGGAAAACAACTAAGAATAATGCAGGATGTATTTGGGGAGGTGGCGGAGACATTAAAGGCATAGAGGTTTAGCCCAATCAAATAGAATAGCATGATTTTTTTTTTTTTAAAGACGTTCGGAGTGACAAAGATATTGACTATGTAAATTTTTTTTTATTTTGTCAGATATTGATGTTTCACTATTCCACGCCCTTCCACTTCTTTTTTTTTCCTTTTCCCACACTTTCATCTTCATCATCATCAGCATCTTTGACATCAACTTCTTCTTCACCTTATTCATCTTCTTCTTCATCTTCTACCTATTTTTTTTTTATTACATTCTTCATATTCATTTTATTCAACTATTATTATTATTCCTATTCTACATATTCATTTTATTCAACTGTTATTATTCTTCCTATTCTACTTCTTCATCATATTCTCATTTGTGACAGGCATTCCCGTAGTTGTTATCTATAAAAGTTTGAAGATTACACCTTCTGTTCTGCCTGTCACAAAAGTTACATTTGTCCGCGTTCAGTTTGGCCTGCAGCATCAGGCTTTATCCAGGGGCACCACGAGGAGGAACGGACTCACCCCCATACACTGCTTAGTCTTCTTCTGCATATAATTTAGATAATATCTTTTGCTCTGGTATTAAGTGTTATGCTTAATGTTCTTCTGCTCTTTGTTCTGCAGCCTCTTGTTCTTCTGCTTCTCGGTCTTCCATGACGTCGTCTCCAGGGTCGTCGTCTCCAGGGTCGTCGTCTCCGCCGTCGTCTTCTCCGCTGTCGTCGTCGTCATCGGGGTGGTCTTCAGGGTCGTCATCTCCAGGGTCGTCGTCATCTCACTGGTTGTCGTCTCTGGTGTCGTTGTCATCTTAGGGGTGGTCTTCCGGGTCGTCGACTTTAGGGTCTTCAACTTGGAAATGTAGCAGAAGGTACAAGAAGGCTGAGAAAATGCCAAGAACCAGCTGATGGAACTGGAACTCGGATGGCTACCCGAAGGTTCAAGAGCCTATGGAACTACCGAGGACCAGCTGACGTTACTGGAACCCGGTTACTAAGCAGGAGGTACCCGTGCTAAAAAGCACTACCAAGGACCGCCTGACATTGGCGGAACTCGGATACCCAGAAGGAGGCACCTAAGCCAAAGGCTCTGCCCAGAACCAGCTGACGTTACTGGAACCAGGATGGGGAGCAGAAGGTACAAGAGCAAAAGACAATGCCGAGAACCAGCTGACGGTACTGGAACCCGGATGGGTAGCCGAAGGTCCAAGAGCCAATGGAACTACCGAGGACCAGCTGACGTTACTGGAACCCGGTTACTAAGCAGGAGGTACCCGTGCTAAAAAGCACTACCAAAGACTGCCTAACGTTGGCGGAACTCGGATACCCAGAAGGAGGCACCTAAGCCAAAGGCTCTGCCCGGAACCAGCTGACGTTACTGGAGCCAGGATGGGGAGCAGAAGGTACAAGAGCAAAAGACACTGCCGAGAACCAGCTGACGGTGCTGGAACCAGGATGGGGACCAGAAGGTCCACAGGAGAGGAGAGAACAGCTAGGCCGCGAGGCAGCCGCAGTTACCGAACCCCAACAGTCCTACAGGGGGAGCTTGGCCTACTGGCACTACAGAACCAGCCTTGACTGCCAATTCACGCAGCCCACATAGGAAGCTCCTAAACTGGAGGCACCCTGGAGTTGGCTAACCCGATTGCAACACGACGGGGCAACGCATAGGTGTCTCAGTGAGCTTGACAGTACCCGGAAACAGCTGACGGTGCTGGAACCAGGCTGGGCACGAGGGAGTACCCGTGACAAAAACACTGCCGAGAACCAGCTGGCGGTGCTGGAACTCGGATGCGTTGCCCCAGTGTGCAAGAGCCAATGGCACCGAGGACCAGCTGATGGTGCTGGAACCCGGTTACTAAGCTGTAGGTGCCCGCACTTAAAAGCACTACCAAGGACCGCCTGGCGTTGGCGGAACTCGGATACCCAGGAGGAGGCACCTAAGCCAAAGGCTCTGCCCGGAACCAGCTGACGGTGCTGGAACCAGGTGGTGGACCAGAAGGTCCACAGGAGAGGGGAGAACAGCTAGGCTGAGAGGCAGCCGCAGTTACCGAACCCCAACAGTCCTACAGGGGGAGCTTGGCCTACTGGCACTACAGAACCAGCCTTGACTACCAATTCACGCAGCCCACATAGGAAGCTCCTAAACTGGAGGCACCCTGGAGTTGGCTAACCCGACCGCAACACGACGGGGCAACGCATAGGCGTCTCAGTGACCTTGACACTACCCGGAAACAGCTGACAGTGCTGGAACCAGGCTGGGCACGAGGGAGTACCCGTGACAAAAACAGTGCCGAGAACCAGCTGGCGGTGCTGGAACCCGGATGCGTTGCCCCAGTGTGCAAGAGCCAATGGCACCGAGGACCAGCTGACGGTGCTCGAACCGGTTACTAAGCTGTAGGTGCCCGCGCTTAAAAGCACTACCAAGGACCGCCTGGCGTTGGCGGAACTCGGATACCCAGGAGGAGGCACCTAAGCCAAAGGCTCTGCCCGGAACCAGCTGACGGTGCTGGAACCAGGATGTGGACCAGAAGGTCCACAGGAGAGGAGAGAACAGCTAGGCCGCGAGGCAGCCGCAGTTACCGAACCCCAACAGTCCTACAGGGGGAGCTTGGCCTACTGGCACTACAGAACCAGCCTTGACTACCAATTCACGCAGCCCACATAGGAAGCTCCTAAACTGGAGGCACCCTGGAGTTGGCTAACCCGACCGCAACACGACGGGGCAACGCATAGGTGTCTCAGTGAGTTTGACAGTACCCGGAAACAGCTGACGGTGCTGGAACCAGGCTGGGCACGAGGGAGTACCCGTGACAAAAACACTGCCCGAGAACCAGCTGGCGGTGCTGGAACACGGATGCGTTGCCTATTCAAGACTGTCTTCCTAGAGCCCCAACTAGCAGTGTTGGAGCAAAGGGTAAGCAGGGGAAGCATAGTGTAGGCCGAAGCCTGCACTGGAGGCAGCTTTGTGTCTGCGTTGCGTTTGCAGGACACGATGCCGGCTACACAGCAGGGGAACAGCTGGCGGTGCTTAACCCCACTAACACATTGGCTGGTGTTTTTCTCTGTGCAGCTAGCACGTCTGGGCAAAAACTGGCGGTGTTAGAGCCCAGGGTCAGCAGGAGGAGGAGAGGAGCAGAGTGTAGGCCGAAGCCTAATTGAACCAATTTCAAAGGTAACCTTTAACCCACCCTCAGGTGTTACAATGTAGAAGAGCCACACCTTGTGCAGCAGTAATGCTCCATAAGTGAGAGGTTGCTCTTTAAATTTTGCTCATTGCACACGCAGAATGAAAGACGTACACAATTTTGCCCATTGTACAGTAGAACTGTATTGGAGGCGTGACTTGTCTTTTTAAGGAGACGCGGCACAGGTGTCCAAAAATAACGCCTTGGTGCTGGGCGCAGCCTCCTGAGCGTTGTTATTTGCTGTACAGGAGTGTGTGCTCTTGTTAGCCCTTGGCCATGCGCTGTGAGCGCAGCCTGTCTTATGACCTCATTTCATGTTGGCCGGTGCGGTTATCGATGGGCATGAATCCCAGACCCCCAGTGTGTTGTCAATAATTCACACTGCGGGGCTGGGATTCATGGCCTTGTGCAGTAAATATGTTCGCCGCTCACAAATGTCCTTACACCTGCTTCAGACTGGGCGGCCTCAGCTGATCCCTTATCGCATGCCGCGGCCATAAGGCCGCACAGTCTGAAGAAGGCGGAAGGAGATGAGTGAAGACAGGCGAACATATGCACTGCATATGCCCATCAATCACACCCTCGCAGTAAAAATAGATCAGACGAGGGGCGTTGTGTCGGGCAGGGCGGACGCACAGGCACAGCCAGCCAACCAATGATGTCAGAGGACGGGCAGCGCTACCAAGGGGGGTGCTGCGTGTCATTAAAAAGGAAAGTCACACCTCAGGGACATTGTAATGGTCTCTAATGAGACACATTTTGTACGTGTTGAGTTCCACGTGGGCAAGGAGAAAAAGTCAGCCACCTTGTACAAATGCAGCAGTACTGCTGTACAAGGTGGCTGTTATACATAGAAACACCTGGGGGGGGGCAGGTTCCCTTCAATTTCAGTTCAGGTGCCTGCATGGTGTTTGCAGGACACATTGCCGGCTACACAGCAGGGGAACAGCTGGCGGTGCTGAACCCCACTGACACATTGACTGGTCTTTTTCTCTGTGCAGCTAGCTCGTCCGGGCAAAAACTGGCGGTGTTAGAGCCCAGGGTCAGCAGGAGGAGGAGAGGAGCAGAGTGTAGGCCGAAGCCTACACTGGTGGCAGCTTTTGGTCTGTTGTGCCAGCGTGGCTTGTGCTGGACACGATGCCGGCTACACAGCAGGGGAACAGCTGGCGGTGCTGAACCCCACTGACACAATGGCGGGTGTTTTCCTCTGTGCAGCCAGCACGTCCGGGCCCCAACTGGCGTAGTTAGAGCCCAGGGTCTGCAGGAGGAGCAGAGTGTAGGCCGAAGCCTAATTGAACCAATTTCAAAGGTAACCTTTAACCCACCCTCAGGTGTTACAATGTAGAAGAGCCACACCTTGTGCAGCAGTAATGCTCCACAAGTGAAAGGTTGCTCTTTAAATTTTGCTCATTGCCCACGCAGAATGAAAGACGTACACAATTTTGCCCATTGTACAGTAGAACTGTATTGGAGGCGTGACTTGTGTTTTTAAGGAGACGCAGCACAGGTATCCAAAAATAACGCCTTGGTGCTGGGCGCAGCCTCCTGAGCGTTGTTATTTGCTGTACAGGAGTCTGCGCTATTGTGATCCCTTGGCCATGCGCTGTGAGCGCTGCCTGTCTTTTCACCTCATTTCATGTTAGCCGGTGCGGTTACCAATGGCCATGAATCCCAGACCCGCAGTGTCTTTTAATAAAGTCACACTGCAGAGCTGGGATTTGTGGCCTTGCGCAGTAAATATGTTCGCCGCTCACACATGTCCTTACACCTGCTTCAGACTGGGCGGCCTCAGCTGATCCCTTATCGCCTGCCAAGGCCATGAGGCCACACAGTCTGAAGAAGGCGGAAGGAGATGAGTTAAGACAGGCGAACATATGCACTGCACATGCCCATCAATCACACCCTCGCAGTCAAAATACATGAGACAACGAGGGGGGTTGTGTCGGGCAGGGCGGACGCACAGGCACAGGCAGCCAACCAATGATGTCAGAAGACGGGCAGCGCTACCAAGGGGGGTGCTGAGTGTCATTAAAAAGGAAAGTCACACCTCAGGGACATTGTAATGGTCTGTAATGAGACACATTTTGTACGTGTTAAATTCAAGGTGGGCAAGGAGAAAAAGTCAGCCACCTTGTACAAATGCAGCAGTACTGCTGTACAAGGTGGCTGTTATACATAGAAACACCTGGGGAAGTGGGGGCAGGTTCCCTTTAATTTCAGTTCAGGTGCCTGCATGGCGTTTGCAGGACATGTTGCCAGCTACACAGCAGGGGAACAGCTGGCGGTGCTGAACCCCACTAACACATTGGCTGGTGTTTTTCTCTGTGCAGCTAGCACGTCCGGGCAGAAACTGGCGGTGTTTAAGCCCAGGGTCAGCAGGAGGAGGAGAGGAGCAGAGTGTAGGCCGAAGCCTGCACTGGTGGCAGCTTTTGGTCTGTTGTGCCAGCGTGGCTTGTGCTGGACACGATGCCGGCTACACAGCAGGGGAACAGCTGGCGGTGCTGAACCCCACTAACACATTGCCTGGTGTTCTCCTCTGTGCAGCCAGCACGTCCGGGCAGAAACTGGTGGTGTTTGAGCCCAGGGTCAGCAGGAGGAGGAGAGGAGCAGAGTGTAGGCCGAAGCCTAGTATAATCAATTTCAAAGGTAACCTTTAACCCCCCTCAGGTGTTGCAAAGTACAAGAGCCACACCTTGTGCAGCACTAATGCTGCACAAGTCAGAGGTTGCTCTATGAATTTTACTCATTGCACACGCAGAATGAAAGACGTACACAATTTTGCCCATTATACAGTAAGACTGTATTGGAGGCGTGACTTTTCTTTTAAAGGAGACGCAGCACAGGTGCACAAAAATAACGCCTTGGTGCTGGGCGCAGCCTCCTGAGCGTTGTTATTTGCTGTACAGGAGTCTGCGCTCTTGTTATCCCTTGGCCATGCGCTGTGACCGCTGCCTGTCTTATGACCTCATTTCATGTTGGCCGGTGCGGTTAGTGATGGCCATGAATCCCAGACCCACAGTGTCTTTTCATAAAGTCATACTACAGGGCTGGGATTCATGGCCTTGCGCAGTAAATATGTTTGCCGCTCACTCATGTCCTTACACCTGCTTCAGACTGGGCGGCCTCAGCTGATCCTTTATCGCCTGCCACGGCCATGAGGCCGCACAGTTTGAAGAAGGCGGAAGGAGGGGAGTGAAGACAGGCGAAGATATGCACTGCTCGTGCCCATCAATCACACCCTCACAGTCAAAATATATGAGACAACGAGGGGCGTTGTGTCGGGCAGGGCGGACGCACAGGCACAAGCAGCCAACCAATGATGTCAGAAGATGGGCAGCGCTACCAAGGGGGGTGCTGCGTGTCATTTAAAAAGGAGAATCACACCTCAGGGGCAGTGAAATGGTCTGTAATGAGACACATTTTGTACATGTTAAATTCAACGTGGGCAAGGAGAAAAAGTCAGCCACCTTGTACAAATGCAGCAGTACTGCTGTACAAGGTGGCTGTTATACATAGAAACACCTGGGGGTGGGGGTCAGGGTCCCTTTAATTTCAGTTCAGGTGCCTGCGTGGCGTTTGCAGGTCACGTTGCCGGCTACACAGCAGGGGAACAGCTGGCGGTGCTGAACCCCACTGACACATTGACTGGTGTTTTTCTCTGTGCAGCTAGCACGTCTGGGCAGAAACTGGCGGTGTTTAAGCCCAGGGTCAGAAGGAGGAGAGGAGCAGAGTGTAGGCCGAAGCCTGCACTGGTGGCAGCTTTTGGTCTGTTGTGCCAGCGTGGCTTGTGCTGGACACGTTGCCAACTACACAGCAGGGGAACAGCTGGCGGTGCCGAACCCCACTGACACATCAGCTAGTGTTTTTTCTGTGTAGACAACACTTCCAGGTGGCAACTGACAGTGTTGAAACCCAGGGAATCAAAGAGGAGCAGAGTGTAGGCCTGATGCCTGCAGTGGAGCAAGTTGAAAGGGAACCTTTAACCTCCCCCCAGGAATTTGTTGCTGAAAGAGCCATCTTGTACAGCAGTAATACTGCACATGGAAAATGGTGGCTCCTAAAATTATGCTCCTTGCAAACGCTGAAGTACACACTCATATAATGTGTCCCCTCACACCGTTAAACCGTCCCAGAAGTGGGACTTTCCTTTGTAATGTGACACAGCACAGCCGTCATTCCAACACCCTTGGTGCCGTGCGCCACCTCCTCAACGTTGTTTGGTTCTGTCACGGAGCCCGTGCTGTATTGTTATCCCTTGGCCATGCACAGTTAGCGGTGCCCGTCTTCTGACATCATTTATGTGTCAGGCTGGCAGTGCCTGTGCGTCAAAGCTGCCCGAGATCCAACCTCGCAGTGTCATCTAATGTAATCCCACTGCGGGCCAGGGATCCATGGGCATGCGCAGTGCATATCATCGCCTTTCACTCACCTCCTTCCTGCTTCTTCAGACTGTGCGGCGTCACGGCCGTGGCATGCTATTAGGGATCAGCTGATGCCGCCTAGTCTGAAGAAGCGTGAAGAAGGGGAGTGAGAGGCTAGTATATGCACTGCGCATGGCCATGGATACCAGGCCCACTGTGGGATCACATTAGACGACACTGCGAGGTGGCATTTCGGGCAGCGTGGACGCACAGGCGCAGCCAGGATGACAACAAATGATGTCAGAGGACGGGCAGCGCAAACTGTGCATGGCCAAGGGATAACATAACAGCGCAGGGTCCATGACGGAATCAAACAACGCTAAGGAGGCAGCGCACGGAGCCAAGGGGGTAGGAATGACGGCTGTGCTGCATCACATTACAAAGTAAAGTCCCACCTCCGGGACGGTTGGACGGTGTGAGGGGACACATTACATGAGCGTGTAGTTCAGCGTTTCCAAGGAGCATAATTTCAAGAGCGACCTTTTCCTTGTGCAGTATTAATGCTGCACAAGGTGGCTCTTTCAGTAACAAACGCCTAGGGGGGGGACAGGTTCCCTTATATTTTTGTTGTGCCAGCGTGGCGGTCGCATGACACGTTGCCGGATACACAGCTGGGGATCAGCTGACGTTACTGAACCCCAATAACAGAGGAGCGACTGTTGACTGTGCAGACAGCACTTCCAGGCACCAACTGGCGGTGTTAGAGCCCAGGGACAGCAGGAGGAGCAGATTGGAGGTATTGCCGCACACACAGCTGGGGATCAGCTGACGTTACTGAACCCCAATAACAGAGGAGCGACTGTTGACTGTGCAGACAGCACTTCCAGGCAACAACTGGCGGTGTTAGAGCCCAGGGACAGCAGGAGGAGCAGAGGAACAGAGTGTAGGCCGAAGCCTGATTGGAGCAAGTTGAAAGGGAACCTTTAACCCCCCCCCCCAAGACGTTTGTAGCTGAAAGAGCCATCTTGTGCAGCACTAAGGATGCAAAAGGAAAAGGTTGCTCTTTTAATTATGCTCCTTGCAAACACAGAAGTAAACACTAAAAATGTGTCCACTTATACCGTAAAACCGTCCCGGAGGTGGGAATTTCCTTCGTAATGGGACGCAGCACACCAGTCATTCCTATCCCCTTGGTGCCGTGCGCTGCCTCCTCAGCATTGTTTTAAGCTGTCACGGAGCCTGCGCTGGTCTGTTATCCCTTGGCCATGCCCAATTTGCGCTGCCTGTCTTCTGACATAATTTGGTGTCAGGCTGTCAGTACCTGTGCGTCCACGCTGCTCCAGATCTCACCTCGCAGTGTCGTCTAATGTAATCCCACTGCGGGCCTCGGATCCATGGGCATGCACAGTGCATATCCTCGCCTCTCACTCCCCTCCTTCCCTCTTCTTCAGACTGTGCGGCGTCACGGCCGTGGCATGCTATTAGGGATCAGCTGACGGCGCACAGTCTAAAGAAGGCGGAGGGAGAGGAGCGAGAGCCCGAGGTGAAGATATGCACTGCGCATGCCCATGGATCCCAGGCTTGCAGTGTGATTCAATCAGAAGACACTGCGAGGCGGGTTCTCGGGCAGCGCGGGCGCACAGGCGCAGCCAGCCTGACACCAAATTATGTCAGAAGACAGGCAGCGCAAATTGGCCATGGCCAAGGGATAACAGAACAGCGCAGGCTCCGTGACAGCTTAAAACAACGCTGAGGAGGCAGCGTATGGCACCAAGGGGGTAGGAATGACGGCTGTGCTGCGTCACATTATGAAGGAAAGTCCCAGCTCCGGGACGGTATAACGGTATCAGTGAACACATTTTATAAGTGTTAAGTTCTGCGTGTGCAAGGAGCTAAACTAAAAGAGCTACCTTTTCCTTGTGCAACATTACTGCTGCACAAGGTGGCTCTTTCAGTAACAAACGACGGGGGGGGGGGACAGATTCCCTTACATTTAGGTTGTTGTGCCAGCGTGGCGGTCGCAGGACACATTGCCAGCTACACAGCTGGGGATCAGCTGACGTTACTGAAACCCAATAACACTGGGTCGTATGTTTTGACTGTGCAGCCTGCACTTCTGAGCCGCAACTGGCGGTGTTGGAGCCCTGGAATAGCAGTTCAGGTGGTAGAAAGATGAACACATCAGGAGACCGGGATGACACCCAATTACTTAATCAGGCAGAGGAGTGGCAAATTCCTGCGAGATCCAGGCCTGGTTCATTTTCAGGAAAGTAAGCTGGTCAACGTGATCGGAGGATAGTCGCATGCGACGGTCTGTTAGTACACCACCTGCGGCACTAAAGACACGTTCCGATAAGACACTAGCCGCAGGGCAAGCCAGCACCTCCAATGCATACTGGCTTAGCTCTGGCCACGTATCCAGCTTAGAGACCCAAAACTTGAACGGGGAAGAGCCGTCTGGGAGTACAGTAAGAGGGCAAGCCATGTAGTCTGTCACCATCTGACGGAACCATTGCCTCCTGCTGACTGGAGCCGCCGGTGATGGTGTAGATATTTGGGGCGGGCACACAAAAGTTTGCCACAGTTGTGCCATACTGGGCTTGCCTTGGGCAGAGGCACTGCTTCTGCTCCCTCTTTGTGCAGAGCCTCCCCCACTGCCTCGACGCACTGAGCTGCTTTGTAAAGCACTAGCAGCACTCCTCTCAGTTGGACTGGAGAAGATGATGGAATTCACCAGTGTGTCGTGGTACTCCCGCATTTTACGCTCCCGGGTCAACGCTGGGATGAGGTTTTGGACGTTGTCCCGGTAGCGAGGATCGAGGAGGGTGAATACCCAATAATCAGGCATGTTGAGAATGTGGTCGATGCGGCGGTCGTTTCTCAGGCACTGCAGCATGAAATCCACCATGTGCTGCAGACTGCCAACTGGCCAAGAAACGCTGTCCCCTGCTTGAGACATGATCTCTGCCCGCTCGTCATCACCCCACCCTCGCTGTACACACTGACCACTGGACAATTGTGTCCCTCCCTCTTCTGGACGAAGCTCTTCCTCCTCCATTGACTCCTCCTCATCCTCCTCACAAAGTGGCCCCTGCATACCCCTTTGTGAGGAACCACGTGGCGCTGACTCTCCAGAAGCTGATGGAAAAGGTGACTCCTCATCCTCCACCTCTTCCACAACATCATCCCTTAACGCTTGCAAAGTTTGCTGAAGCAGGCAGATAAGGGGGACAGTCATGCTGACTAGTGCATCATCTGCACTTGCCATCCGCGTGGAATAATCGAAAGGATGCAAAACCTGGCAGACGTCCTTCATAGTGGCCCACTCTGTGGTTGTGAAGTCTGATCGGCGCTGACTGTGACTTTTTAGCTCCTGATGCAGCTGGTACTCCAATACTGCTTGCTGCTGCTCACACAACCACTCCAACATATGTAACGTGGAATTCCACCTGGTAGGTAGGTCACATATGATGCGGTGTTCCGGAAGGCGGAATCGGCGCTGCAGAGCAGCAATGCGGGATCTTGCCAAGCTGGAACGCCGCAAGTGAGCACACTCTAGGCGGACCTTGTGCAGCAGTGCATCAAGATCCGGATAGTCCCTCAGAAAACTCTGCACAACCAAATTGAGCACATGTGCCAGACATGGGATGTGAGTGAGGTTGCCAATGGCCAAAGCTGCCACCAGATTTCGGCCATTGTCACACACTACCATGCCTGGCTGGAGATTCGCTGGCACTAACCACACATCGCTCTCCTGCTTGATTTCATTCCAGAGCTCCTGCGCTGTGTGGCTTCGATTCCCCAATGAAACTAGTTTCAAGATGGCCTGTTGACGTTTGGCCACGGCTGTGCTCATGTCGGTCATAGGTAAATGTTCACGGGTCCATGTGGAGGTGGACTGTGATGGCTCCTGCAGCGATGATTCTGAGGAACTTGTGTATGAGGAGGAGTCAATGCGTACAGACTGGATTCCTGCAATCCTTGGAGTGGGCAGGACACGTCCTGCGCCACTCGCACGATCTGTACCTGGCTCAACAACATTAACCCAATGGGCAGTGAGGGAAATGTATCGCCCCTGTCCATGTTGACTGGTCCACGCATCGGTGGTGAGGTGGACCTTGCTACTGACGGCGTTCAGTAGCGCGTGTTTTATGTGTCCCTCAACATGCTTGTGCAGGGCAGGGACAGCTTGCCTGCTGAAGTAAAAGCGGCTGGACACCTTGTACTGTGGGACTGCCAATGCCATCAAGTCACGGAAGCTGTCAGTCTCCACCAGCCTGAATGAGAGCATTTCCAGGGACAAAAGTTTGGCAATGCCTGCATTCAGAGCCTGTGCTCGGGGGTGGTTGGCCGAGAATGCCCGCCTTTTCTCCCATGCCTGTACTACCGATGGCTGTAGAGTAGACTGGGAGTGTGAGGATGACTGGGAATGTGGTGCGGTGGGTGGAATTACACTAGGTCTCTGGACAACAGTGCCAGAGGTTCTTCCATGGCGATCCTGGGAGGAAGCCAAACCAGCTGTGCGTGAGCTGGAGGAAGAGGCAACACGAGCTGAAGAGGTGGTAGCTGCCGCTGTTGGTTGGCCTACGTCTTCAGTGTGTTTTTGTAACTCCACCGCGTGCCTGGTGCGCACATGTTTCCACATATTTGTGGTATTGAGGTTGCTGACACTTTTCCCTCTTTTGACTTTCTGATGACACAGCTTGCATTTGACAAAACAAATGTCATCTGCAACTGTGTCAAAAAAGGACCAGGCACTGCAAGTCTTGGGAGCGCCCTTTTTGGCTTTTGAAAGAGACAGGCTCCTAACGGGTGCCAAAGGGGAGGCTACAGGCTCCGCAGTCTTCCCCCTCCCTCTCCCTCTTTGGCCCGTAAGGGGAATCTCTTCCTCAGAGCTGCTCCCACCACCTTCCTGTTCCTCACGCCACGATGGGTCAACGACCTCATCATCTCCACTACCCTCTGCCACCAACTGCTCCTCCTGGGTAGTCTCGGCAGCACAGTATGCACCAGAAAGCGGCACCTGAGTTTCATCATCAGATGCGTACTGCGCTGTGATGACCGGAGGTACTGGCCCACCCGCCTCTTCAGAGTCAGAGAGACAAAGCTGTTGGGCATCACTGCACACTGCCTCTTCTTCCATTTCTCCAATGCTGCTTGGCTGGCCCCCTGTTTCCAAGCCAAGAGATTCAGAGAACAGAAGTAGAGACGGCTCCTGTCCTGGGCTCTCTGACCGCCTGGCCAATTTGGCAGGTGGTGAAGAGACAGATGGCTGCTCTCCAGTGGTCTGTGCCTGAGAGGATGTGGCACTAATTGAAGTCGATGCCGATGCGTTAGCTGCCATCCATCCGACAACGGCTTCAATTTGATCTTCACGCAGCAGCGGTGCACGGCGCTCTCCGACAAAGCTGCGCATGAAGGACTGTTCCCTGCTGAAACTGAGTGATGATGAGTCACCGGTGCCCGCAGCAGGCACAGAATAACCATGTCCTCTCCCTGCTCCTCTCCCTGCTCCGCGCCCACGCCCACGTGCCTTACTCCCTGCCCTCTTCATCTTGGTTGACAGATAAAGATAAGCAGAAAAGTACTAAGGCCTTAGTGTGCTTATTCCTGAAATGCTCCTCCTAACAGGTGTAAGAAACACTAATGTTGTAAAGTGTGAACTAGACTTTATTATTTATAAAATGTGGCCTACACAAGTGTTAAGTGGTGTTTGGTGAACTTTACTTTTTTTTTTTTTCTGCAGATCGGACCACAGAGCAAGTTTAACTCACACGGGGACCGTGCAGAGAGCCGTAAACGGCGCTGCAAGGCCCAAAAACCCTCCTCTAGGTTATCCTATGTAGTGTTTTTCCACTATTTAGCTGGAGACGGGTGGAAAGACACTAATAGGAAATTTTTTTTTTTAATTTTCAACAGGCTGCACTATTTGAAAACAAAGGACAAGTTATTTAACGGTATGAGGCAGTAACGCACCCTGAGCTGAATCCAACCAGCTGTGGCTGCACACAGACTACAGGGCGAGCTGCGCTCACACGGAGACCGTGCAGACAGCCGTAAACGGCGCTGCAAGGCCCAAAAACCCTCCTCTAGGTTATCCTATGTAGTGTTTTTCCACTATTTAGCTGGAGACGGGTGGAAAGACACTAATAGGAAATTTTTGGAAAAATTTTCAGCAGGCTGCACTATTTGAAAAAAAGGAAAACATTTTTTCACGGTATGAGGCAGTAACGCACCCTGAGCTGAATCCAACCGGCTGTGGCTGCACACAGACTACAGGGCGAGCTGCGCTCACACGGAGACCGTGCAGACAGCCGTAAACGGCGCTGCAAGGCCCAAAAACCCCCATCTAGGTTATCCTATGTAGTGTTTTTCCACAATTTAGCTGGAGACGGGTGGAAAAACACTAATAGGAAATTTTAGAAAAAATGTGCAGCAGGCTGCACTATGAGCAAGCAAGGACAATGGATAGAACTGTATGAGGCAGTGTGAACCCCCCCTGAGCTGAATACAACCGGGTATATGGCTGCACACAGACTACAGAGTGAGCTGCACACACACACACAGAGACCTTGCAGAACGCTGTTAAAACAGCGCTGCAAGGCAAGAGCAAGGTGAACAGTGAACAACACACAGCGTTTTGCTAAATTAGCCTTGGGAAAGCAAAATAAAGCAATTAGCTATCTCAACTGGCCCTCAGTTAGAACACAGCGTCCTGTCCCTAACTGAAATCACAGCAGAGTGAGCGCAAAATGGCGGCAGCATTTTTTATAGTGCAGAGTGACATCATTTCAGCAGCCAATCACAGCCTTGCCAGTACTTACATACCCACCATGCTAAACAGGATGTGCCCACACTTCCATTCATTCCTCATTGGCTGCTGCGTGCAGTTTGAATTCTGGGAACTTCCGATTCCGGTATCCGATACGCGGGAAGTATCGGAATTCGGTATCAGAATTCCGATACCGCAAGTATCGGCCGATACCCGATACTTGCGGTATCGGAATGCTCAACACTAGTCGTGACCAGCCGGAAGTCACTTTTTCAATTCACACTGGAAATATCTTCCAACCCCTGTTAAAATGCAAGGTTTTTGTGATGTAAATAATCATGCCAAAAAGAATCATTTCAGAATTTTTTCCACCTTTAATGTCACCTGGAATCTGTACAAATTAATTGAGAAACTAATTGAAATGATTTTGAAAGGGAAAATAAAAATAAGATGACTAAAATATTATGTTTGCATAAATGTGAATGCCCTCTTATTATTCACAATGTGGTTGTGTTCATTAGGCTATCACATTCAAATTCATTTGAAATAGTAGTCAGTACAGAGCTGTCATCATTTAAAGTGATTCTACTTAACTCCATTTAAACTGTAGCTGTGTGACGCTGTAAGAATCTGGCTGCACTCGCATGTCACCCGAGTGCAGTCCTATAGAGCATGTAGATTCAAACAGTGAAAAACGGAGAGTGGACCCACTGGACCGTGATGACGAACCCCTCTCGGACGAGCTGACCAGGTGGACCGCCCCCTATACAGGGAGAGTTAGGGGCAGGCCCGTGAGGGACTATCGCCACGGAAGCTGGAGGGTCGACTGAGATCAGATGGTTACACAGCAGGCACAAAGGAAAAGAGGGAACAGAAAGGAACTACTGAGACAAGGGAGAAGATGGGAACGCTACGGAGGCAAGGAGGCTGGCAGGACAATATGGAGACACTGAGGCTGACGGGAGCAAGGAAAAGATATAGGAGCCGGGCAGGTACCGCAGAGGAACAGGAACTGAAGGAACAAGGCAGGAACACAGGAAACAGGCAGGCACTGCAGAGGGCGGGGGAGACCCAAAGTCAAAGAGCTAGGAACGCACAGAGACCACAGGTGACCAGAAGCACTTGTAAACACAAATGAACATCAGGCACAGAGAAGCAGCAGGAAGCAGTTTACATAGCAGCATGGGAGCTACTTCCGGGTTACAGTCCTCCAGGATGACGGAGAGGACAGGAAAGAGCGCCAACAGAGGAATCAGATGTGCGCACGCGCAGAGCTGAATGCGACGCGCGCGCACCCGGCGAGCTGCAGTGGGGAGTGGCGGCGGCAGCAACGGCATGACAGTACCCCCATCTTTACGCCCCTCCTTTTTAAGACTAGAAAGAAACCGGGACAAAATACGAGGAGCCCGAATGTTCTCTCGAGGCTCCCAGGACCTCTCCTCAGGACCAAAACCCTTCCAGTCAACCAAAAACAAAGTTCTCCCTCTAAGTTTTTTCATGGCTAAAATGTCCCTAACTTCAAAGACATCATCCTCGGAAACAGGTGAAGGAGAACAAAGGTTGGAAGAATGAAACTGATTAAAAACTACAGGTTTAAGGAGAGACACATGAAAAGAATTAGAAATACGCAGAGAGGCAGGCAACTTAAGTTTGTAAGAAACGTCATTAATACGAGACAAAACTTTGAATGGACCGATATAGCGAGGACCCAGCTTATGTGAAGGGATTTTGAGACGGATAAATTTAGAAGAAACCCAAACCTTGTCCCGAGGATGGAATATAGGAGAATCAAGACGTCTTTTGTCCGCATGTCTCTTCATCCTAACTTGAGCCAACTCAAGGGCGGACTTGGTCTCCTGCCAGACCCTGGAGAACTCTCTAGACAGAAGATGAGCCGCTGGTACAGTAGAGACAGGAGGAACCGGAAGAGGAAGACCAGGATGTTGACCGTAGATGATAAAAAATGGAGATTTGTTAGTGGCTTCGCTGGGATGGTTATTGTAAGAAAACTCAGCCCATGGCAGTAAGTCAGACCAATCATTCTGATGAGAATTGGAAAAATGACGGAGATAAGTTACCAAGGTCTGATTAGTACGTTCCACCTGGCCATTGGACTGTGGATGGTAGGCCGAAGAAAAATCAAGTGAAATGTTCATAGATTTGCAGAGGGATCTCCAGAAGCGGGCGGTGAATTGAACACTTCGGTCAGAAACAATATGTAAAGGAAGACCATGAAGACGAAAAATATGGTGAACAAAAATCTTTGCCAATTCGGGAGCAGAAGGTAAACCTGGGAGAGCGATGAAATGAGCCATCTTGGAGAAACGGTCCATGACCACGAAGATGACGGTGGAACCAGAAGAATGAGGCAGATCAGTGATGAAATCCATAGATAAATGTTGCCACGGAGTGGAAGGTACTGGCAAAGGATGTAAAAGCCCAGAAGGTAGTTGCCTGGGATTCTTATTCTTGGCACAGGAAGGACAAGAGGCGACAAAACTTTGGACATCCTTAGACAACGTTGGCCACCAGTAAAAACGAGAGATCAAACGAAAGGTTTTTTTGAAACCAACATGTCCAGCCAGTTTGGAGGCGTGACCCCAAAGTAAGACACGTCTCCTGTTCCCTTCAGCGACAAAGGTCTTACCCGGAGGCAACGAAGTGAGAGAGACTGGAGCAACTGTGATGACTCTGGCAGGATCAATGATGTGTGCAGGCTCGTCCTCCAAATCCACCACCTGGAATGACCTAGACAGAGCGTCGGCTTTGGAGTTTTTATTTCCTGGCAAGAAACGAAGTTCGAAGTCAAACCTGGCGAAAAACAAGGCCCACCTGGCCTGCCGAGGATTAAGTTTTTGCGCAGAACGAATATACGCCAGATTCTTGTGATCGCTGTAGATTATAAAACGATGTAAAGCCCCTTCTAAGAGGTACCGCCACTCCTCTAATGCCAACCTGATTGCCAAAAGTTCTTTATCACTGATGGAATAATTTTTTTCTGAGGAGGAGAAGATCTTTGAGAAAAAACCACAGGGCACAAGACAACCAGAAGAGGATTTCTGCGAGAGCACAGCTCCAATTGCAGAAGCATCTACTTCAAGGATGAAGGGTTTATTGGCCACTGGACGATGAAGAATAGGAGCTGAGGCAAAGGCTTGCTTGATGGACCGGAAAGCCTCTTCGGCCTCAGACGACCACAGATGAGGATTGGCACCCTTCCGAATCATGGAGGAGATTGGAGCTGAAAGAGAGGAAAAGTGAGGTATAAACTGCCGATAGTAGTTAGCAAATCCAAGAAATCGCTGAATTGCTTTCACTCCAAGAGGACGCGGCCAGTTGAGCATGGCAGAAACTTTTCCCGGATCCATACACAAACCAGCGTCGGAAATGATGAAACCCAAGAAGGGTAGAGATGACTGTTCGAAGACACATTTTTCCAGTTTTGCGTACAGCCGATTCTCTCTCAAACGCTGAAGTACTTGCCGTACATCTCTTCTGTGAGTAGACAGATCTGGAGAGAACACAAGGATATCGTCCAAGTACACTACAACACAGGTGTAAAGACACAAAAGAGAATAGTAAAACCAAAAACACTCAGTTTGAAAAAATGTTGCAGTAATCCGCAAGTGCTAGTAAAAGATGTAAAAAACAGGGTATTTGGTTGATACGTTTTTTGCAAAAAATGTATACTAAGCTGCTCTACCAATCTTCACGGTATACCCTTATCAGAGCAGTCCTAACTAATGTATGCAATCCCTATCTGATGTATTTAAAAACCTGATCATCTGTATATAACCTGTGTGAACAGGGTTCAGAGAGGAAAAATCCATGTGTGCATACAGGGTAGAACAGCTTTTGTGCAGATAGCCCAAGAGGAGTGGTGGAACTCCCCAGTCTTGTAGACACAAGAGAACAATTATGGAAACAGGAACACATGGGCTACTTGCACAGTGAACAAGTCTGTATGATCATGTTCACACACCACCAAGAAACCTGAAGACACAAAAGAGAATAGTAAAACCAAAAACACTCAGTTTGAAAAAATGTTGCAGTAATCCGCAAGTGCTAGTAAAAGATGTAAAAAACAGGGTATTTGGTTGATACGTTTTTTGCAAAAAATGTATACTAAGCTGCTCTACCAATCTTCACGGTATACCCTTATCAGAGCAGTCCTAACTAATGTATGCAATCCCTATCTGATGTATTTAAAAACCTGATCATCTGTATATAACCTGTGTGAACAGGGTTCAGAGAGGAAAAATCCATGTGTGCATACAGGGTAGAACAGCTTTTGTGCAGATAGCCCAAGAGGAGTGGTGGAACTCCCCAGTCTTGTAGACACAAGAGAACAATTATGGAAACAGGAACACATGGGCTACTTGCACAGTGAACAAGTCTGTATGATCATGTTCACACACCACCAAGAAACCTGAAGACACAAAAGAGAATAGTAAAACCAAAAACGCTCAGTTTGAAAAAATGTTGCAGTAATCCGCAAGTGCTAGTAAAAGATGTAAAAAACAGGGTATTTGGTTGATACGTTTTTTGCAAAAAATGTATACTAAGCTGCTCTACCAATCTTCACGGTATACCCTTATCAGAGCAGTCCTAACTAATGTATGCAATCCCAATCTGATGTATTTAAAAACCTGATCATCTGTATATAACCTGTGTGAACAGGGTTCAGAGAGGAAAAATCCATGTGTGCATACAGGGTAGAACAGCTTTTGTGCAGATAGCCCAAGAGGAGTGGTGGAACTCCCCAGTCTTGTAGACACAAGAGAACAATTATGGAAACAGGAACACATGGGCTACTTGCACAGTGAACAAGTCTGTATGATCATGTTCACACACCACCAAGAAACCTGAAGACACAAAAGAGAATAGTAAAACCAAAAACACTCAGTTTGAAAAAATGTTGCAGTAATCCGCAAGTGCTAGTAAAAGATGTAAAAAACAGGGTATTTGGTTGATACGTTTTTTGCAAAAAATGTATACTAAGCTGCTCTACCAATCTTCACGGTATACCCTTATCAGAGCAGTCCTAACTAATGTATGCAATCCCTATCTGATGTATTTAAAAACCTGATCATCTGTATATAACCTGTGTGAACAGGGTTCAGAGAGGAAAAATCCATGTGTGCATACAGGGTAGAACAGCTTTTGTGCAGATAGCCCAAGAGGAGTGGTGGAACTCCCCAGTCTTGTAGACACAAGAGAACAATTATGGAAACAGGAACACATGGGCTACTTGCACAGTGAACAAGTCTGTATGATCATGTTCACACACCACCAAGAAACCTGAAGACACAAAAGAGAATAGTAAAACCAAAAACACTCAGTTTGAAAAAATGTTGCAGTAATCCGCAAGTGCTAGTAAAAGATGTAAAAAACAGGGTATTTGGTTGATACGTTTTTTGCAAAAAATGTATACTAAGCTGCTCTACCAATCTTCACGGTATACCCTTATCAGAGCAGTCCTAACTAATGTATGCAATCCCTATCTGATGTATTTAAAAACCTGATCATCTGTATATAACCTGTGTGAACAGGGTTCAGAGAGGAAAAATCCATGTGTGCATACAGGGTAGAACAGCTTTTGTGCAGATAGCCCAAGAGGAGTGGTGGAACTCCCCAGTCTTGTAGACACAAGAGAACAATTATGGAAACAGGAACACATGGGCTACTTGCACAGTGAACAAGTCTGTATGATCATGTTCACACACCACCAAGAAACCTGAAGACACAAAAGAGAATAGTAAAACCAAAAACACTCAGTTTGAAAAAATGTTGCAGTAATCCGCAAGTGCTAGTAAAAGATGTAAAAAACAGGGTATTTGGTTGATACGTTTTTTGCAAAAAATGTATACTAAGCTGCTCTACCAATCTTCACGGTATACCCTTATCAGAGCAGTCCTAACTAATGTATGCAATCCCTATCTGATGTATTTAAAAACCTGATCATCTGTATATAACCTGTGTGAACAGGGTTCAGAGAGGAAAAATCCATGTGTGCATACAGGGTAGAACAGCTTTTGTGCAGATAGCCCAAGAGGAGTGGTGGAACTCCCCAGTCTTGTAGACACAAGAGAACAATTATGGAAACAGGAACACATGGGCTACTTGCACAGTGAACAAGTCTGTATGATCATGTTCACACACCACCAAGAAACCTGAAGACACAAAAGAGAATAGTAAAACCAAAAACGCTCAGTTTGAAAAAATGTTGCAGTAATCCGCAAGTGCTAGTAAAAGATGTAAAAAACAGGGTATTTGGTTGATACGTTTTTTGCAAAAAATGTATACTAAGCTGCTCTACCAATCTTCACGGTATACCCTTATCAGAGCAGTCCTAACTAATGTATGCAATCCCAATCTGATGTATTTAAAAACCTGATCATCTGTATATAACCTGTGTGAACAGGGTTCAGAGAGGAAAAATCCATGTGTGCATACAGGGTAGAACAGCTTTTGTGCAGATAGCCCAAGAGGAGTGGTGGAACTCCCCAGTCTTGTAGACACAAGAGAACAATTATGGAAACAGGAACACATGGGCTACTTGCACAGTGAACAAGTCTGTATGATCATGTTCACACACCACCAAGAAACCTGAAGACACAAAAGAGAATAGTAAAACCAAAAACACTCAGTTTGAAAAAATGTTGCAGTAATCCGCAAGTGCTAGTAAAAGATGTAAAAAACAGGGTATTTGGTTGATACGTTTTTTGCAAAAAATGTATACTAAGCTGCTCTACCAATCTTCACGGTATACCCTTATCAGAGCAGTCCTAACTAATGTATGCAATCCCTATCTGATGTATTTAAAAACCTGATCATCTGTATATAACCTGTGTGAACAGGGTTCAGAGAGGAAAAATCCATGTGTGCATACAGGGTAGAACAGCTTTTGTGCAGATAGCCCAAGAGGAGTGGTGGAACTCCCCAGTCTTGTAGACACAAGAGAACAATTATGGAAACAGGAACACATGGGCTACTTGCACAGTGAACAAGTCTGTATGATCATGTTCACACACCACCAAGAAACCTGAAGACACAAAAGAGAATAGTAAAACCAAAAACACTCAGTTTGAAAAAATGTTGCAGTAATCCGCAAGTGCTAGTAAAAGATGTAAAAAACAGGGTATTTGGTTGATACGTTTTTTGCAAAAAATGTATACTAAGCTGCTCTACCAATCTTCACGGTATACCCTTATCAGAGCAGTCCTAACTAATGTATGCAATCCCTATCTGATGTATTTAAAAACCTGATCATCTGTATATAACCTGTGTGAACAGGGTTCAGAGAGGAAAAATCCATGTGTGCATACAGGGTAGAACAGCTTTTGTGCAGATAGCCCAAGAGGAGTGGTGGAACTCCCCAGTCTTGTAGACACAAGAGAACAATTATGGAAACAGGAACACATGGGCTACTTGCACAGTGAACAAGTCTGTATGATCATGTTCACACACCACCAAGAAACCTGAAGACACAAAAGAGAATAGTAAAACCAAAAACACTCAGTTTGAAAAAATGTTGCAGTAATCCGCAAGTGCTAGTAAAAGATGTAAAAAACAGGGTATTTGGTTGATACGTTTTTTGCAAAAAATGTATACTAAGCTGCTCTACCAATCTTCACGGTATACCCTTATCAGAGCAGTCCTAACTAATGTATGCAATCCCAATCTGATGTATTTAAAAACCTGATCATCTGTATATAACCTGTGTGAACAGGGTTCAGAGAGGAAAAATCCATGTGTGCATACAGGGTAGAACAGCTTTTGTGCAGATAGCCCAAGAGGAGTGGTGGAACTCCCCAGTCTTGTAGACACAAGAGAACAATTATGGAACCAGGAACACATGGGCTACTTGCACAGTGAACAAGTCTGTATGATCATGTTCACACACCACCAAGAAACCTGAAGACACAAAAGAGAATAGTAAAACCAAAAACACTCAGTTTGAAAAAATGTTGCAGTAATCCGCAAGTGCTAGTAAAAGATGTAAAAAACAGGGTATTTGGTTGATACGTTTTTTGCAAAAAATGTATACTAAGCTGCTCTACCAATCTTCACGGTATACCCTTATCAGAGCAGTCCTAACTAATGTATGCAATCCCTATCTGATGTATTTAAAAACCTGATCATCTGTATATAACCTGTGTGAACAGGGTTCAGAGAGGAAAAATCCATGTGTGCATACAGGGTAGAACAGCTTTTGTGCAGATAGCCCAAGAGGAGTGGTGGAACTCCCCAGTCTTGTAGACACAAGAGAACAATTATGGAAACAGGAACACATGGGCTACTTGCACAGTGAACAAGTCTGTATGATCATGTTCACACACCACCAAGAAACCTGAAGACACAAAAGAGAATAGTAAAACCAAAAACACTCAGTTTGAAAAAATGTTGCAGTAATCCGCAAGTGCTAGTAAAAGATGTAAAAAACAGGGTATTTGGTTGATACGTTTTTTGCAAAAAATGTATACTAAGCTGCTCTACCAATCTTCACGGTATACCCTTATCAGAGCAGTCCTAACTAATGTATGCAATCCCTATCTGATGTATTTTTCAAACTGAGTGTTTTTGGTTTTACTATTCTCTTTTGTGTCTTCAGGTTTCTTGGTGGTGTGTGAACATGATCATACAGACTTGTTCACTGTGCAAGTAGCCCATGTGTTCCTGTTTCCAACACAGGTGTAAAGTAGATCCCGAAAAACATAATTTACGAACTCCTTTAAGACTGTGGGTGCATTGCATAAACCGAATGGCATAACCAAATATTCATAATGACCATCTCTGGTATTAAATGCAGTCTTCCACTCGTCACCAGAACGGATACGGACCAAATTATAAGCTCCTCTGAGATCCAATTTGGTAAAGATTCGTGCTCCACGTAGACGATCAAAGAGTTCAGGTATAAGAGGAAGTGGGTACTTGTTTTTGATCGTGATGGTGTTGAGACCCTGGTAGTCTATACATGGGCGAAGAGAACCGTCCTTCTTTTTAACGAAGAAGAACCCAGCTCCTGCAGGTGAGGAAGACTTTCGAATGAAGCCTCTGGCCAGATTCTCTTGAATATATTCGGACATGGCTTGAGTCTCGGTAGGAGACAATGGGTAAATACGACCCCTAGGTGGAGTAGAACCAGGAACAAGGTCTATCGGGCAGTCATAAGAGCGGTGCGGCGGCAAAATCTCCGCTTCCTTCTTGTTAAAGACGTCCGAGAAAGCGCAATAGGCTGGAGGAATTCCCACGGATTCCGAAGCAGACCGAGAGGAGGACGCAGGCTTGACGGGAAGCAGGCACCTGTTCAGACAAGACTGTCCCCACCGTAGAACATCTCCAGTACGCCAGTCCAGCGTGGGTTCATGATCTCTCAACCAAGGAAGACCCAAAAGGAAAGAATGAGACAAAGAAGGTAAAACATAAAAGGCCAGTTTCTCACGATGAAGAGCTCCAATCTGAAGTTCGACTTCCTCTGAAACCAAGTTGACGGTCTCCCGCAAAGGCTGACCATCGACGGAAGCTATTTGTCTAGGAGTCTCCAAGGGTCTAACAGGTATCCCAAGCCTGTTAACAACCACGAGCTGAACAAAGTTCCCAGCCGCTCCTGAATCAACATAAGCCTCCAGAGAAAAGTGACGGGAACCTAAATGTAGAATAACAGACAAAACCAGAGGCGGAGAGGAATCATAACCACCTAGGAAGACCTCTCTTACCTGTCCTAGGCGGATGCGTTTCCCGGCTTCTGAGGACAAGCGCGTAAGAGATGAGAGGCACTGCCGCAGAAAAAACAAAGACCTTGTGCGAGTCTCTCCTTGCGGTGTTGCTCAGAAGACTTAAGGCGATCGACCTGCATGGGTTCAGGAGAAGATGAAGAAGCCACCGGGGCTGCTAGAGAAAAAGAAGTCCCTCGAGCAACAGTGGTCTGGCGAAGAGGTCTCCTCTCTCTGGCAAGCTCACGAGTGCGCTCCTGAAAGCGCAGATCAATGCGTATGGCCAAGGATATAAGATCATCCAAAGAGGTGGGAGTGTCCCGTCCCACCAGCTCATCTTTAATCCGTGAAGACAAACCACGCCAAAACGCTCCAACCAAAGCCTCATTATTCCACCCAAGGTCTGAGGACAGAGTCCGGAAATGGATGGCGTACTGGGCTACTGAGAGAGTACCCTGGTAAAGGTTAAAGAGGGACTCAGTGGTAGAGACCAGACGACCAGATTCATCAAAAACCTTACGGAAGGTATCCAGGAACGGATTGAGTTGGGAGACCAAAGGATCATCACGCTCCCAGAGGGGATTAACCCACGCCAAAGCCTCACCCTCCAAATGGGATACTATAAAAGCAACCTTAGCTCGGTCGGTAGGATAAAGTAGCGGAGACAATTCAAAATGCAACTGGCATTGATTAAGAAAGCCGCGGCACGCTTTAGGATCCCCACCATACCGAGGAGGTCTAGCAAGTCGGGGCGAGGGTTGTGGCGCAGAGACAGGAGTGGAAACAGAGGCCACATTCTGGAGGGAGAGAAGCCGATCATTAATGGAGGCCAAAAAATTCAAAATATGGGACTGAGTGTCCCGTTGTTGACCTAGCTCCTGCTGAAGGGTAACCAACTGCGGAGCAATACCAGGATCAGAAGGCTGTAAAGCCGCTAGGCGAGACTCCATATTCTTTAAAAATGACATGATCCTAGTCTGGTTTTCAAGCAAAAAGAGTAACTCCTTTTGAGTGGCGGAGACTCCAGCGGGGTCCATGGCCTGATGTTACTGTGACGCTGTAAGAATCTGGCTGCATTCGGATGTCACCCGAGTGCAGTCCTATAGAGCATGTAGATTCAAACAGTGAAAAACGGAGAGTGGACCCACTGGACCGTGATGACGAACCCCTCTCGGACGAGCTGACCAGGTGGACCGCCCCCTATACAGGGAGAGTTAGGGGCAGGCCCGTGAGGGACTATCGCCACGGAAGCTGGAGGGTCGACTGAGATCAGATGGTTACACAGCAGGCACAAAGGAAAAGAGGGAACAGAAAGGAGCTACTGAGACAAGGGAGAAGATGGGAACGCTACGGAGGCAAGGAGGCTGGCAGGACAATATGGAGACACTGAGGCTGACGGGAGCAAGGAAAAGATATAGGAGCCGGGCAGGTACCGCAGAGGAACAGGAACTGAAGGAACAAGGCAGGAACACAGGAAACAGGCAGGCACTGCAGAGGGCAGGGGAGACCCAAAGTCAGAGAGCTAGGAACGCACAGAGACCACAGGTGACCAGAAGCACTTGTAAACACAAATGAACATCAGGCACAGAGAAGCAGCAGGAAGCAGTTTACATAGCAGCATGGGAGCTACTTCCGGGTTACAGTCCTCCAGGATGACGGAGAGGACAGGAAAGAGCGCCAACAGAGGAATCAGATGTGCGCAGAGCTGAATGCGAGCTGCAGTGGGGAGTGGCGGCGGCAGCAACGGCATGACAAGCTGTTTTAGTAGGATTTTCCTGACAATTTCTTATTTGCATTTTACAGAAAAAGCCATGGTCTGTAAATGGCTTATAACACATAAAAAGGGATAATATTGTTGAAATGTATTAATCTGCAGAATGCTTCTTTTTTTCCATGGTGAACACAGTTGTCAAGAAGTGGTTTAAATTTGTCTCAACAGTGACATTATCTAGAATAGGACTTCCCTCAAAAATTGATTAAAAAAAGAAAAAAATTGGCCTAGCTGGTTGCCAAGAGGCATTTAACAACATCAAAGCAGTTGCAGGAAGTTTTAGTAAGTACTTGTTATGTACTGTATGTGACAACATTCTCCCATATTCTTCATATGTCTGGCCTGTGGGTTAGGGTAAATCTTTTCTTACAAAGAAAATATCCAATCTGGAATATGTCAGCTGGAACTGGAACTTTAGTAAAGGTAGATTGAACAGTTCCAAATATCATTTTATCTTGCACAAAATTTTAAGACATCTGCTAAAAAACTGAAGCTGAAGATACATTTCACCTTTCAGTACAAAAATGACCCTAAGCATACCACCAAATCAACAAAAAAAATCACTTTGCCAAAAAAAAGATTTTTTCCCCTTTAATAAATAGGTCAAAGTTGCAATCTACCGGTACCGGCAAAATGAAGTATAAATTTTCTGTAATACCCAATGATGCCTAGGAATGCTCTCACCTGCTTTGTAGTAAGAGGCTGGGGACAGTTTTGAATGGTCTTAATCCTGTTTATTTGGGGTTTGATAATCCCTTGACTGATCACATCCCCAAGTAAGTAGGCTTTCTCAAGAGCTTCTGCACTTTTTTTGGGTTCGCTGTCAAGCTCACGGCACTGAGCGAATCCACAGCTGCTTGCATCTGGGACAAGTGAGTATGGCAGTTGCTACTATAGATGATAATATCATCCCAGTATGCAGACGCATACTTCTGATGGGGCTCTAAAACTATATCCATCAGCCTCTTAAATGTAACCGAGCCCCATGTAACACAGAAAGCAAGACGACATAGTAACATAGTAAGGCCGAAAAAAGACATTTGTCCATCCAGTTCAGCCTATATTCCATCATAATAAATCCCCAGATCTACGTCCTTCTACAGAACCTAATAATTGTATGATACAATATTGTTCTGCTCCAGGAAGACATCCAGGCCTCTCTTGAACCCCTCGACTGAGTTCGCCATCACCACCTCCTCAGGCAAGCAATTCCAGATTCTCACTGCCCTAACAGTAAAGAATCCTCTTCTATGTTGGTGGAAAAACCTTCTATCCTCCAGACGCAAAGAATGCCCCCTTGTGCCCGTCACCTTCCTTGGTATAAACAGATCCTCAGCGTGATATTTGCATTGTCCCCTTATATACTTATACATGGTTATTAGATCGCCCCTCAGTCGTCTTTTTTCTAGACTAAATAATCCTAATTTCGCCAATCTATCTGGGTATTGTAGTTCTCCCATCCCCTTTATTAATTTTGTTGCCCTCCTTTGTACTCTCTCTAGTTCCATTATATCCTTCCTGAGCACCGGTGCCCAAAACTGGACACAGTACTCCATGTGCGGTCTAACTAGGGCTGTAAAGATGTAAAGATGCTGCATGGTAGCCATCTAGAACCCTTCTAAATATATAGATATGCCCATCAAAAAAACACACGGACTTCCTCCATAAGCTAGTGTCAAATTTCAATGTTTCCAAAGAATGGAGTCAGATAATGTTACCCCATCGTAAACATGAATGACATTCATCCCCTAGATGTTTGGCCGATTAGCATCTTTTGAAATCACAAATTCCCATAGGTAGGGGATATCTAATATATAATTGCCTAGAATACTACTTCCTGCAATTTGTGCCAACTTCCTGTCCGGAGCTAATGTCTGGAGCTAATGTCCGGAGCTAATGTCCGGAGATAAGTGACGTCAACAGTGTCCAGTGTCTGATTGGTTGCCGCCTGCTGCGAGCGACCAATCAGAAACGTGCCGTACTGTGACACACTCCGCCCGCCATTTTGGTGTGATTTTTGAATTTTTACCTCACAGCAAGTTTCTACTGCGTGGAGGCGGGCCCAGTGACGTTGCTCTTCAAGCTCCTGCCGAATTTCGTCAAAAAAATGATAATACCATTTACCAAAACTATATATATTTAGTTGTGAAGTGGTTCAGTGACATTTTCACACCAATTTTGAACTTTTATTTGGTGTTTTCTCCATATACTGCCTATTATTTTTGTTCTTTCTTACTATTATTTATTAATTGTATTATTCTTACATTTGAATAAATAAAGTATATATGGATTCTAGACTCCTGATTCTTTAGAATCGGGCTGCCATCTAGTAAGAGTATAATTACCATCAGCCATGAGGAATCGGAAGTGTATTCACGCCATCACCGTGTGCGTTCCACCTGGAACACATACTGGTTTCCTGTGATCGGATGCTATTACAATGCGCATGTCCGAAAAACCAGACAGGAAGGATTCACGCTTGCATTCCACCTGGAACGCAAGTCTGTTTCCTGTCAGCAGATGAAGCCACAATGCACATGTCCGGGAGGCGCTCATCTCCTAAATAGAAAGCGGAGGTATTGATGTACCTGAACATGATATATGCAGCACATAATGGACAAAGGGGCTGAAATACATAGCAGTATGACTTAATAATAGATAATTCTACAGTGAAATAGCTATAATAACAGATACAGTACATATTGAATATTTTTTAGAAGGGACAAAAAAGCAATTATAAATCAATAGCCAAAACAATTTCAATATTTGTTTATAATAATGTTGATCCTTACAATAATTTGTGAACCCCAACATACGTCGTGGGGATCATAACTAGACATAGCAAGAAACATCAGAGTCCCTGACCCCCCTGTCCAAATGTGAACACTTACCGAAGGCCAATGTCTGTATGCCTGGGTGAATGTGGACACCTCTGTTCAGCAAAGCCTACATATGAGTTGGCCGGGACCAAGTGTGATGAGATGCAATTAAAAACCACATGGTGATGGGAGGAGTGCTTAGTCAGTCAGCTACCATAGAAATGACAAAAAAAAGTGTGAATAGGTGCATACCAGGAGCAGCTACCTCCATACATAAATATACAAAAAAGGTTGCACTCTATCGTGCAAAAGCATGTCTAATCTGAAATATATGAAATATGAATAGCAAAATGGCTTTTGAATATTAGGAAAATATTTAAGAGACGCTTTGCACAGAATTTGATAGTAGCTGACTGACTAAGCACTCCTCCCATCACCATGTGGTTTTTAATTGCATCTCATCACACTTGGTCCCGGCTGTTGTGAATTCTGTGGCAGAGCTCCCTCCTGTGGTCACAAGTGGTACTTGTGGCTGATTCTCTCTGTGAGCTTCCGTTGGTGGAGGAAAGTGGTACTGCGGCTTCTGAGTTTCCTTCCTCAGGTGATGTGGTGAAGTCGTTAGGTGCTGCTCTATTTAACTCCACCTTGTGCTTTGATCCTGGCCTCCAGTCAATGTTCTAGTATTGGACCTGTTTCCTCCTGGATCGTTCCTGTGGCCTGCAGCTCTGCATAGCTAAGTTCCGCTTTGCTATTTTGTTTGCTGTTTTTTTCTGTCCAGCTTGTCTATTTGTTTTTTCCTGCTTGCTGGGATCTCTGGGACGCAGAGGGTGTACCTCCGTGCCGTTAGTTCGGTACGGAGGGTCTTTTTGCCCCCTTTGCGTGGTTTTTGTAGGGTTTTGTGTTGACCGCAAAGTTACCTTTCCTATCCTCGCTCTGTTCAGAAAGTCGGGCCTCACTTTGCTAAATCTACTTCATCTCTACGTTTGTCTTTTCATCTTTACTCACAGTCATTATATGTGGGGGCTGCCTTTTCCTTTGGGGTATTTCTCTGAGGCAAGGTAGGCTTATTTTCTATCTTCAGGCTAGCTAGTTTCTCAGGCTGTGCCGAGTTGCATAGGGAGCATTAGGCGCAATCCACGGCTGCCTTTAGTGTGTTGGAGAGGATTAGGGATTGTGGTCAACAGAGTTTCCACGTCTCAGAGCTCGTTCTATGCTTTTGGGTTATTGTCAGGTCACTGTATGTGCTCTGACCTCAATGTCCATTGTGGTACTGAATTACCTTATCATGACACCCGGCCAACTCATATGTAGGCTTTGCTGAACAGAGGTGTCCACATTCACCCAGGCATACAGACATTGGCCTTCGGTAAGTGTTCACATTTGGACAGGGGGGTCAGGGACCCATCAGTTTTATGAGACCACCTTGACGACGGTTGATGGGCTCACACTATTTGATTATATCAAATTCTGTGCAAAGCGTCTCTTAAATATTTTCCTAATGTTCAAAAGCCATTTTGCTATTCATATTTCATATATTTCAGATTAGACATGCTTTTGCACGATAGAGTGCAACCTTTTTTGTATATTTATGTATGGAGGTAGCTGCTCCTGGTATGCACCTATCACACTAGTTTGGATGTGCGAGTCTTTTTTTTTGTAACCTCAGTGTCATGATCCATTCCGGAGTTTAGTCCTGTCTGCTTTTCCTCTGGGTGGATCATGTCAAGGGTTAACTTTGATCTGCCTCCTTCTGGGCTCGGGTTTGCTATTTAGCTCCCAGGTATCCTGAGGGTGGTGTCAGTTATAGTTCTGCCTTCGGTGTGTTAACCTGACCCTGCTGGTAGCTCTTGATTTGCCCTGCTGTGTACCCTGACTTGTCCTGTGTCTGTTAACTCCCTCTGTCTGCCCTTTTTTCCCAGTGTTTCTCTGTCTGTTTATCTGCTTGATTCTCCGGTCCTGATCCCCTGGCTTGGCTTTTCACGTTGTTGCTGTTTGTCCCTTTTGTACCGTATATTGCCCGTTCTGGTTTATTGATCTCTGGCTATGTTCTGACTATCCATCTGTCTTATCCTATAATACTGTCGTGCTATCTCGTGTTTTTTGACTTGGCTTGCCTGACCACTCTCTCGCCACTTGGTGGCGTCTGTTCTGCTGTCCTGTGTGTGCAGTCTTACTTTCCTCTCAAGCTTCCCCCGGTGGAAGTTGCGCTGTACTGCACTGCAGCTGCATGACACTCAGCAGAGGGTCGTGTACCCTTTCCAGTCT
The DNA here is from genome assembly GCF_032444005.1 of Ranitomeya imitator. Classification (NCBI taxonomy): domain Eukaryota; kingdom Metazoa; phylum Chordata; class Amphibia; order Anura; family Dendrobatidae; genus Ranitomeya; species Ranitomeya imitator. Next base: position 558,498,845 of record NC_091284.1, on the reverse strand, counting down.
CATAAGCTTGAAGGGGCTAACAAGATACCCGCAGTGGGGCAGACTCCTGTACCTAGTCCTGGGTGACCACATATTGTTTCACCAGGCTACCCAACTGATCTAGGTTGCCCGGGTCCCCTTATCCCATGCAACGTTTTATGGCAACCGGCAAAGTTCACACAAGCCGCTCAACTACTATCCTATCTACCATCTGGGCTAGTCTCAAGGTCTCAGTCTGAAGCCATATTTTGAGATGCAGCAAGTCATATGCCTGAGACCTAGTGTGCTCACCCCCAACCGGGCAAGGACCCTATCTTTCTGCTTTGCATAGTCTTGAGCTTCCTCACAGCTGAGGTTGAACTATGCCTTCTAGATGTCTCACATTAAGAATGGGGCCATCAGTTCATCCCACTGGTTGGTTGGCAAATTCTCCCTTCTACACTGTTCTTTCAATTAAAAAACACAGACGCACCTAAAATTCCACCAATAAAATATATATAATAATAATAATAAATATATATATAGAAATACAGTTGCAGTAATCGGTGGTCTGTGATGGAAGTGGAAACCACTATACAAGAAGACACAAACCCAACCAATATATGGATAGCCAGAGAAGCACCAAGCAGGTAATAGATATAAAATGCCTTTATTTAATATTATTGGCAAAATTAAAACAAAACATTTGTGCGCACAACAGGACTAAGGAGCAACACATACAGTGGTTCAATAAATTAAATAGTAATGGCTGACCCAATGTATAAATAGAAATAATTCCCTCAAGTTTAAAGGTAAAATAGTGTGCAATATATGGACAGAAAAGTGTGTATTCAAATAGCTCATAAAAAGTGTATCAAAATCCAAGATAAAATTCCTCATAACAGTGCAAAGTGCAAATGTGCAATGTGCAATGCCACAGTTAGCATTCAATGACACAGCAAGATATGCATAAAATGGGGGATACTCAATATCTACCTTTATGGGTCACCACGTCCCATAATAACGCACCCCGACACGCGTTTCGGATTTTTATACCTTCATCAGAGGGTGTCTATTGTTAGAAAGTAAACTTTTTTATGCCATCCATTCTCCTAATGCTGCGGCCCAAGTGTAACCGGCGCATGCGCGGTCAGGAGGATTAGGAAGTTCCGGCCCCCGCACCAAGTGACCGGACGTACGGGGGCTGAGTGCCCGACATTGCCAAGGACATGGGGATGCGGCGCGCCAGGACTCCGGACCACAAACCGGGCATGCGCACCACCAGGGACGCAGTCTAGGAGGGGTGGTAAAGAGGAATATGTGCAAAATCGCAAAAAATACTAAATATACTATATTAATATTACTAGAAATGAAATTGATACCTCTTAATGTACTGGCACCTTAATATAATAAATAATCAAATACTTCAATCATATGCTGCTATTTAGTACGAGTGAATGCACATGATAAGACAATCGTAATGTCCATCACAGCAGATGAGCTGGACATAATTATATTCAAATAATCATAAAATATATAAGGAATAAATCAATTTTACATGCACAATAATAATAAATATACAGTAGATACAGATGGGATGTAATATAATAGTCTGAGAGAAATATATAAATAGTCTCATATATCCCCATTTTCCAAATTAATAATAATTGAAAAATAATAATTGAAAAACCGCTCTGCTTTCCGGCCACTGTGCTTACACAGGGCAGAGAAGCAGAGCGCCGAGGGACAGACACCGGAATGTAAGTATGTAGTGTTTTTTTTTTTTTACTTTTACGCTGGTAACCAGGGTAAACATCGGGTTACTAAGCGCGGCCCTGCGCTTAGTAACCCGATGTTTACCCTGGTTACCAGCGAATACATCGCTGAATCGGCGTCACACACGCTGATTCAGCGATGTCAGCAGGAAGCCCAGCGACGAAATAAAGTGCTGGACTTTCTGCAGTGACCAACGACATCACAGCAGGATTCTGATCGCTGCTGTGTGTCAAACTGAACGATATCGCTAGCCAGGACGCTGCAACATCACGGATCGCTAGCGATATCGTTTAGTGTGACGGTACCTTAAAAGAGTGTCAACACCAATATGTAGGCCATCAATCTTTTTCAAAAACTCATTAGTATCTTTTATAAATGAGGGTAGCTCCATAACCAAAGGTTGCAGCCTAGAGTCCACAAATTTATTGATTTTCTCCAAATGGCAGACGCGGTACTGATTAAGGTACGCGTCTCTGACTGGGGAGCACTTATAGAGAGCTGCATGCAAAGGATGTCCATGCCAGTTCCCCCCTAGCATCACTCCCCCCTTAGTGATGCACTAATTGGAAGACCCCCAGCCGGCCAGTGGGCACTAGAGGGGAGGGGTCCTACGGCCACTCCTACAGGGGTTAAATCCAGGTGTCCGGCCAGGAACTTTCTCTTTCACTCTCGGCAGGACACCTGGAAGCTTTTGTCCCTGCACCCCCGTAGTAATGTCGGACCCCCTGGTCGAGGCCCTGCGGAAAGGATTGGAACAGAGAGGTGAGCACTGGCTTCAGGCCATCCTAACCGGCGTCAGGGCTCACCTCCCTGGGCCTTCTCCCGACCCCGCTTTGTCTTTCCTTTTCCCCGTCGCCCTCTGGTCCCCTAGATCCGTCCACCCTCACCCCTTCGCCCCCTGGTCTCCTAGGTCCATCCCCCAGTATACCTTCTCCCCCGGGCCACCCAGGTCTGTTCTCCCTTACCCCTCCGCCCTCGGGCCCCCTCGGGCCTAGCTTAACTCCGCTACCTTCGGGAGCACCAGCACCCTGTGGTCCGTCGTTTGGCCCGGCCCCGATCGTTGGACAGAGGCCCCTCTCTGCGCCGCTGCCGGTATCGGGGCCCTCGGCTGTAGATGGTCTGGGGGCCTCTCGAAGGCGGAGGGGTAGAGCCGGGCGTTGCACCCTTCGGAGGGTGGCCGGCTCTTGTCCGGACTCCGGTGGGGGCGGAGGGCGGCGATGGGCAGCCGGCGCCGGCTGCTCCGTCCTGGCTGTGCGGGGCTACATCCGGCAGCGCCCGGCGGCGGACGGTGTCGCCCCCTTCCCCGGCCGCTCCGGAGAAGCCGGTGGTGGCGCCGGGTGGAAGGCGATCCACCTGCTTACCCCGCGCCCTGGAGTAGCTCCAGGTCGGGGAGGGCCTCGCCGCCTCGCAGCTGCAGGCGTCTTCCGGAGGCCTCGGACACCGCTCGGAGCGCTGGGAGGCTCCGCCCAGCCACTTCCGGTCCCCGCCCACCCACTTCCGGTCGCCGCATATCAGCGCTGAACACAGCGCTGGCCAGTCCTCCATTACCTTCCCTGCGGGCACATATACGCCGCCCGCAGGGGGTAACCTGGAGGCTGGTTTTAACCCCTCACGTTCCCCAGAGCGTGCTGTTCGGTCGAACTTGACCAAACAGCGTGCTGATTTGTCACCAGGCCTGACCTCCAGCCTACCCCTGGCAGACGCAGCACTGATGCCTGTACGGGTGTATCAGGGGTCAGGCCAGAGAGGTCACAGGGCGGCTGAAGAGCGCGTTGTTTGGTCCCATAGGACCGAGCAGGGCGCTCAACAGCCGCACAGCGGGAATCACGGCGACATCTCAGTAAACGCACCAAGCACAGACACATTCTCTCCTCCCCACACTGCCCAAAATCTTAATAAAAATGTTCCGTTAACCACCGCCCCGTCAAATCCCAGCAATAGGGAGGAATACAGTTACCTCCTTACGCCCCCCCTTCTAATTAGCACTACAGGACCATCTACGACCAATTATCCCCCTCTGTCTACTGATAGAATTCCCCCCATTACACCGCATAATAACAGCGGATGAAGGCGTAGACGCCGCACGTCCTCCCAATCTTCCTCCGATTACTCCCGTCGCCGTTCCCGCTACTCCTCTAATCGCCCCTACCGTCGCAGACGCAGCTCCCATAGGAGCCGCCGCAGATCCCGGGCCACAGGATGGCCGTCATCAGCAACATCCGAGGGGTCCGAGGTATCGCTAAGTCCGGATAGGAGTCATCATGCACGTGGCAAGTCCTCTAAATCACGGGCACCCTCTAGGGCTTTCAGCCGGGGAGAACAATCCCCCGCGGCTTCCAGCCACAACAACCACCACGCAGTCGCGGAAGACAGAGCCAACAATCCGCCACTACGTGGTTGTAATCGGGCTCCAACGCACGATACTCAGGACATCGGCCAGTCCCTCGCTGTAGCGGGAGCCAGAGTTTCCCCGTCCTGCGACATCACCCCGTCAACATCTGCGGGGGTTCCTCCAGGATCGGTGTCCACTCGTCCAGAGTCACACAGCGGTGAGTGTTCCAAGGATAGCGAGGAAACGTTACGCAACGGGGTTAATGTAAAGGAAATGGAGCTAACTTCAGCGTTATAGGAGATAATCCTACAATTATCTCATGCAAGGGGAAATGTGGTGAACAATTCAACACCACAGTCTGCTAATCTACACAAAGACGCCTTCTTCTGCGGGATCAGCCAGCTAGGCGCTCATATAGACCAGGAAATGAGACAGAAAATCTGGAACAATGATTATATTGATATATGGTCGCTGTTATCAGCCGACCAACAAACGGTTGATAGAGCTAACGAGAGGGGTTTCGATAGGGGGAGATCAAAAATCGGATTAACCATGAATAATTGGCTCCAGGCCTTCGCAGTATTGGGCTGTATTATGGGCCAGAAACATCCAGAACGCTGCTCCGAATTGTTTATATATCAGGACATGATATATAGTTCGTACAAGTCGCACGGCGGTTCAGCCTGGCGTCAGTACGATGAGGAGTTCCGCAGGCGTCTGGCCTTACAGCCCGATCTAGGCTGGGGGGTGAAAGCAACAGACGTGTGGTTGCGTCTGATGCTGTCCCAAAAGCAGCCCCCCTTTTCAGCTACGACCACTAATTACTCCACAGCTGCAGGTCAGAACTCAGTGGTCGTGCGAAAACCCGGGGCCTGCTGGCTATATAACGAGGGAAACTGCCGTTTCCACACATTATGCAAATTCAGACATGACTGCTCCGCTTGCGGGGGGGGGGGACACTGTTATGAACAGGTGATTCAGAACCACAATGGACCTGGTGGTTACGAGCACAGAAAATGACCTGATAGTTGCTAATCACATAGGACGAGCTCTGAGACGTGGGAACTCTGCTGACCGCAATCCCTAATCCTATCATACCACACTAGAGGTAGCCGTGGAGCGCTCCTGACCAGACCTAGGCGCCTCGGGCACAACCTGAGAAACTAGCTAGCCCTGAAGATAGAAAAATAAGCCTACCTTGCCTCAGAGAAATTCCCCAAAGGAAAAGGCAGCCCCCCACATATAATGACTGTGAGTTAAGATGAAAATACAAACACAGAGATGAAATAGATTTTAGCAAAGTGAGGCCCGACTTACTGAATAGACCAAGGATAGGAAAGATAGCTTTGCGGTCAGCACAAAAACCTACAAACAACCACGCAGAGGGGGCAAAAATACCCTCCCCACCGACTAACGGTACGGAGGTGCTCCCTCTGCGTCTCAGAGCTTCCAGCAAGCAAGAAAAACCAATATAGCAAGCTGGACAGAAAAAATAGCAAACAAAAGTAACACAAGCAGAACTTAGCTTATGCAGGGCAGACAGGCCACAAGAACGATCCAGGAGAGAGCAAGACCAATACTGGAACATTGACTGGAGGCCAGGAACAAAGAACTAGGTGGAGTTAAATAGAGCAGCACCTAACGACTTAACCTCGTCACCTGAGGAAGGAAACTCAGAAGCCGCAGCCCCACTCACATCCACCAGAGGAAGCTCATAGACAGAACCAGCCGAAGTACCACTCATGACCACAGGAGGGAGCTTGACCACAGAATTCACAACAGGGAAGGTGGGGCGTCGGACACCTCGGCACAACGGAAATTATCGGGGCTAGCATTTTTCTTTCAATTATTGGGTTGGGTAGACGTAACTAAGTCCTTCTGCATAAGTCAAGCCATAAAAGGTTGGATAAGGCTTCAGCCAAGCCAAGAATGTCGCCGCCCCATTTCTCTGAGACTATTGCAGGACCTGATTGCGATATCCCCGTCGGTCTGCTTATCGCAATATGAGGCGGCCCTCATATCAGCAGCTTTTGAGACCGTCTTTTTCGGAGCACTGCGAATCAGCGAATTGCTACCGCGCTCAAAAAACGCGTCGGAAGGAGGCCTAATTAATGAAGACATAGTTATATGCAGCGAAGCCATGCGCATCAGGGTTAGAAAATCCAAATGCGATCCCACCGGTAGGGGCACATGGGTACTGGTTAACTCCACAGATGGCCTAGCTTGCCCGCTAAAAATGGTTAGAAGATACGCCGGGATAAGACACGCTGGTAGATTTTTCTTCACTCATACGGACGGGTCCCCTCTGATCAATTTTAGGCGATGTTCAAGCTATGCTTGGAAAAAGCCGGCGCAAATCCAAAGGAGTACGGAACACATTCGTTTCGCATAGGGGCAGCCACAGAAGCAGCTAGGGCAGGAGTGTCAGAGGCCGAGGTGCAGAGAATGGGTCGTTGGAAGTCCGCATGCTTCGCCAGATACATAAGACCCGACTTGCTTAATTAACATGTGTTGTCTCTTACAGGGGTTGAAGTTTGGGTGGTAGGAGATTCCTACGTTTACTGGGCCGAAAAGAGGGCCAAACTGCGGCTAGGAGGAACAAATCTTTACCTCCCGGGCATAAAAGTTAACTGGAGGGGTGTCAGAGGCCTCCAGTGGAGACAGGTGTTCGAAGAGATGCTTGGCATAGCAAGGATGGCGGAACATCCGGTGATAATGGTGGTACACGCGAGTGGCAATGACCTGGCCAAACAAAAGGTGGCCGAATTGTACAAATGGGTGACAACGGATATGGAAAGGTTCAACTGTCTATTCAGGAACATAATAGTGGTGTGGTCGGATATAACACCATGGGCCGTTTGGCAAGGAGTAAGAGATAAAAAAGCCATAGAGCGGACAAGAAGGAAATTCAACGCGCGGATTGGAAAATATGTGAGAGGAAGAGGCGGTATCGTGATCCGTCACCACCAGCTACAAGGGGATAACACGCCACAATTAAGACCGGATGGAGTTCACCTAACGGACATTGGCCTCGATATTTTTCTGTCTGGTTTACAGGATGGGGTTGAACAGGCCCTAACATCGAGGGGTGGGGTCGGAGTCCCGCGTAGTTAATACACGGGATCCTCCGTGGCGGAAAAAGCGGAGGAGGGCAAAGGTCGTAACCGCTTGTTGGGCCAATTCCCCTGTCGATCACGGACAGGAGCTCGGCGCGAGCCGCTCGTTAGGATATGTAATTGCCCTTTCTCTGATTATTTAATTAATAAACTGTGACCGACCTGTTCAACCCACCTAGGACTGTGTGTGTTTCATTACGGGATTGATGGGAGGGGGGAAGGCACTGGTTACGACACCCAGGTCTCCACAGTCTGGCAGACGCGGTACTGATTAAGGTACGCGTCTCTGACTGGGGAGCACTTATAGAGAGCTGCATGCAAAGGATGTCCGTGCCAGTTCGCCCCTAGCATCACTCCCCCCTTAGTGATGCACTAATTGGAAGACCCCCAGCCGGCCAGTGGGCACTAGAGGGGAGGGGTCCTACGGCCACTCCTACAGGGGTTAAATCCAGGTGTCCGGCCAGGAACTTTCTCTTTCACTCTCGGCAGGACACCTGGAAGCTTTTGTCCCACCCACCCTCCCTTTTAAAGGCTAATGATTAAACTAACCCGCAGGAGAATGTAAATGTGTGAATTATGTAAGATTTAAAAAAAAAAAAAAAAAAAATTTTTTATTACGCATGTTGATAGAACTAACCCCCTGGTAACCTTTATTAAGTCCCAGCGGAAAAAGCGGAGGAGGGCAAAGGTCGTAACCGCTTGTTGGGCCAATTCCCCTGTCGATCACGGACAGGAGCTCGGCGCGAGCCGCTCGTTACGATATGTAATTGCCCTTTCTCTGATTATTTAATTAATAAACTGTGACCGACCTGTTCAACCCACCTAGGACTGTGTGTGTTTCATTATGGGATTGATGGGAGGGGGGAAGGCACTGGTTACGACACCCAGGTCTCCACAGTCTAGTTACCACAACCAGAGATTATAGGTATACCACGTGGATTAGTTTGATTTTTGTGGACTTTTGGCAGCAGATAGAGAGTTGGTATTATGGGTTCAGATACTTGAAGGGCCGAAAACAGCTCCTTAGTAATAACATCGGTCTCAAGAGCCTCACGGAGGATGTTTAGAAGTTCACCCTGAAATTTTGCCAATGGAATAAAAGTCATTTTTTTTATAACATATCTTATCCCTTAATTGGCGAAAAGCCTACACCTAATTGTTTTGGCCACATTTCCCCCCTTGTCGGCCGGTTTAAACACCACATCAGATAATCCCTGCAAATTCTTTAGGGCTATTTTCTCCTCTTTATTCAGATTTTCCACTGGAGGGAAACGTGGGACTTTATCAAAGTCCTTACTCACAGTTTTCACAAATACATCAATTGTAGGGTTGGCTGACAAGGGGGGAAATTTACGTGATCTAGGCCGAATAGACAGCGGTATCTTACCTCCTATAGGGCCGTTATGTTCCTGGGCCAGTTCATCCAAAATGGCTAGGTGCCTCCTGTTCCGCCTCTGTAGGAAATAATTATAATGCACCCTCATTATGAAAATATCACTTAAACATCAACTTCCTTGCAAAAAGGTGCAAGTCCTTAATCGCAGTAAATTTATCAATCTAGGCTATTGGACAAAACATAAGACCTTTCTGAAGAATGTCAATCTCAATCTCAGATAAAACATGTGCACTCAAATTAATCACCTTTAGGCTACTCCTGGAATTCCCTGGGGAGTTTCCAAAGTTGCGTTTAGCCGGTGCATAGCGTGGTTCGCGTTTCCATTTAGGAGTTGACGCAATCGAAGTTAATACAGAGGTGGAAGAGGAGGCACCAGAAGTCTCACCCACAGCTGGATTGGATGAAGTAGAAGAATTCCAATCCAGACCATCTCCATTCGGATTGTGTTTACGCCATTTATAGATCCTTCCATTTGAGAAATCCTTGATCCCTTACCAATTTATTTGTCTGGTTTGGTTGAATATCTTTAATCCACTGGTCAATCAATTTTTCCAATTGACTGTCCATTGATGTAAATTGCTCAGTGGATAGACACAATTTATCTGTGGTAAACATTTCATTCAAGGATTTGTCAATTTCTGTCAGATTCATAGAGTTATATTTGACCAAAAGTTCCATTAGTTGCTTAGAGGCCATATTACATACATCTTCCCAGTTTTTAATTAATTCCTCGTCACTGACTGGGAAGGATGGAGTTATATGTATACGCAGACCCCTCGGAATTAAATAATGCTGGATGTAATTTTCTAAGAAAGCCCTGTTTCACCAAGAATGGGTTCTTTTATATGTCAAATTTTTGATAGTTCTAAATAATTCATCAAATTGCAAACCACCAGTAGTTACAGTTGCCATATCATTATTGGAAAATACCGCATTAATCTGCCCCTTGCCAGGATAATTCCCTGGTTTTGAAATCCATATTCAGTTGTGGAAGAGAGGGCCTATGCAAAACATAGTAATATATATTAAAAAACACAGACGCTGTTAGGGCTAGCGGAACGCACCAAATTATAAGAGAGATGGTATAAGGTGCATTCGCAGCCCGGGGTCCACCGTGCAGAGATTGAACCTGCTGCTGAGTAATGATGGACTATATGGTGGTACAATGTGGATACACACACGGGTTAACTTCACGCTGTGTAAAGAAAGCAAACCCTGTTGCGTCACAGGGCCGCGGTACCGCACCAAGAGCGCAAGCAAGGAGTCTCAGGACTCTATCCCAAGACACAGGATTAAAGTACGTTCAGACCACTTGCGCTCGACACCGCAACTGGGGTGTCAGAGTAACTGAAAATATAATTTAAATGCACAAGAGTGCGTGCTGTGCCACTTTAGCGGACGCCACTGACCACCCAGACTTGGGGTAGGAAAGCGCTCTAGTAGCGCACGGCGCCGCACTGGCGGTCACAGCAATTGACACTGTATCGTGTGTTTAGTAATGATGGCTCTGTCAGTCGCTAGATAGCAAACATACACCTTACATGAGCAGTCATACACAATGGAGGGGATGATTAATGAGCGACTTTCACATATCAACACACACACGATTTCAAGTATACACTAGCGCATGGCCGTGCGGTCATGTGAACCTTTTATAGCTGCAGCAAGTACAGGACCCTCCCAGAAGGACCAATGGGAGGCTGCCACAGAAGTTGAGCACCTTCAGGACCTTCCTGGAGGACCAATGGGGTTTGCTGCAGTATTTAAGCATGTGACCCTTGATCTCCAATGAGAGATGTTACCCTGGGCATGCTCAGTATGTGAAAAGCAGGACTTAGTCCCAGAAAGACCTGCTCACTGCTGAACATTGCTGGCTACAAGGACAGAGCCTGGAAGGGCAGTAGTAACCAGTCGTCCAGTATCAGCCTGAGCTAGATGCTGGGACCGACGTCTCCGCTGAGCAGACTCCACTGGCACTGGAGAAGTATGGGAGACCGCAGCGGAGATGGTTTGAGATTCCCCCTGTGCAGAGGCAGGAACTCGACACCTAACATTACCCCCCTCCTAGGTCCCCCCTCCTTGGACCTCGCCACGCTCAAAGGCAGCAATGAGCTGTGGAGCTTGAATGTGCTCAGCAGGCTCCCAGGACCTGTCCTCTGGGCCATAACCTTTCCAATTTACCAAATAAAATTTTTTACCATGTACCACCTTACATCCCAAGATAGCGTTCACCTCGTAATCATCCGTAGACGAACCTGATGTCCCGGCAGATGACTTGGAACACCTGGGCAAATATACGGCCTTCAAGAGGGACACATGAAAGGTGTCGGTGATACCTAGGCGTGGAAGAAGGGCCAGACGGTAGACCACAGGGTTAACCTGTTCGAGGACCCTGAGGGACCCAAGTAGCGAGGTGCAAACTTAGTGGACTCAACTCGCAGCCTGATGTTACGGGCGGAGAGCCACACCAAGTCGCCAGGAGGAAAGATCGGAGCGGGGCACCGATGTGCGTCGGTGGAGGACCTCATTCTCTCCTTGGAGGCCCGGATGGCATCCTGAGTGCAGTCCCAAATGTCCCGTGCCTCCACAGCCCAGTCTGCCACCCTGGAGTCAGTGGAAGACATGGGCATAGGAACAGGAACCCGTGGATGCTGTCCGTAATTAAGGAGGAATGGAGTCTGACCAGTGGAGTTGGCTACGGTGTTGTTTAGAGCAAATTCCGCCCACGGTAGCAAGGATGCCCAGTCATCCTGCCTAGCTGACACAAAATGTTGCAGATATGTGACCAGGGTCTGGTTGACCCTCTCTACCAAGCCATTCATCTCGGGATGATATGCTGAAGAGAGATTCAACTCAATGCTGAGTAGACAACAAAGCTCTCTCCAGAACCGAGATGCAAACTGGGGAACCCAGTCACAGAAAATTTTGTCCGGCAAACCGTGTAGGCGAAGGATATGTTTAATAAACAGCGCTGCCAGAGCCCGTGCAGAAGGTAGCCGTGGAAGAGGCACCAAGTGCACCATTTTGGAAAAATGGTCGGTGATCACCCAAATAATGGTGCAGCTACAAGACTTGGGTAAGCCCACCACAAAATCCATCCCGACCATCTCCCAGGGCCTGTCCGCCACCGGCAGGGGTAAAACAACCCAGCTGGCCATTGCCAAGGAGTCTTGTTCTTGGTGCAGGAGACACACGCCTGAACATAGTCTGCGATATCACGAGCCATATGCGGCCACCGGTATGTCCTCGCCAGTAGTTCAGATGTCCTTTTGGACCCAAAATGTCCACCCACCCTGGACGAGTGAGCCCAAGAGAGAACCTCCGGATGCAGACTGTATGGTACAAAAGTCTTGCCCGGAGGCACAGACTCTAGTGAAACCGGGGCCAAAGTTCTCAGGCTTTCGGTGAGGACAATAAGCCAAGGCTCCTCTTCTTACTCCTCAGATGATATAATGGAATGAGAGAGAGCGTCGGCATAAATGTTCTTCTCCCTGGAAAGAAAATGGAGGGTGAAATGGAACCGGGAGAAGAACAAGGACCATCTGGCCTGGCAAGAATTTAACTGCTTGGCTGTTTGCAAGTACACCAAATTCTTGTGGTCTGTGAAGATTTGGAAGGAAAAACGAGCCCCCTCCAAGAGATGTCTCCACTCTGAGAAGGCCAAATTCAAGGGTAGCAACTCCCTGTCCCCGATGGAATAATTCCTCTCCGCTGGTGAGAAGGTCTTGGAAAAGAAGAAGCAAGGATGCTTCCGACCTTGAGCATCCTTTTGGAAAAGGACTGCTCCTGCACCAACGGATGAGGTGTCCACCTCCATTATAAATGGCTTATTTACATCAGTGTGATGTAGGATGGGAGCGCTAGTGAAGTGTGACTTAGTGGAGTGAAAGGCCTTGGAGACCTCCTCAGACCACAATTTGGGATTTGCTCCCTTCTTGGTGAGGGCAACCAAGGGAGCTACCAAAGTTGAGAAGTGTGGAATGAACTGGCGATAGTAATTAATGAACCCCATAAAGCGCTACACCGCTTTAAGAAAATGGGGTTCCTACCAGTCCATCACAGCCTGTAGTTTAGCAGGATCCATAGCCAATCCCTGGACAGAAATGATATAGCCCAGGAAAGGTAAAGACTCCTGCTCAAACACACATTTCTCCAACTTTGCGTAGAGGTAATTTGCCCGTAAGAGGTCGAAGACTCTGCAAACATCTCTCCGGTGGGAGTCAATATCTGGAGAGTAGATGAGAATATCATCCAGATAGACTACGACCGAGGTGGAGAGCATATCCCAGAAGATGTCATTCACAAAGTCTTGGAAAACGGCTGGGGCATTACAGAGCATGAAGGGCATCACCAGATATTCATAGTGCCCATTCCTGGTGTTAAAAGCCATCTTCCATTCGTCCCCCTGACGGATGCGAATCAGGTTGTAAGCACCCCGCAGATCTAGTTTAGTAAATACCCTTGCTCCCCGAAGCCTATCAAAGAGCTCAGGTATCAGGGGCAGGGGATACTTGTTCTTAACGGTGATGGCGTTAAGACCCCTGTAATCTATGTATGGACATAGCTCCCCATTCTTCTTCTGCATGAAGAAGAACCCAGCCCCTGCAGGTGACACTGACTTCCTAATGAATCCTCTTGAAAGATTTTCCTGGATGTACTGTGACATTGCCTCCATCTCCAGGAGAGATAATGGATAGACTCGACCCTGGGGAGGCTCAGCACCAGGCAAGAGGTCAATAGGACAGTCATAGGGGTGGTGAGGCAGAAGGGTCTCTGCAGCCCTTTTGGAGAACATGCCAGCATAGGGCCAATATTGCTTGGGGAGAGAGGATAGATCTGCGGGTACCTCAGTAGTAGCAACCTGAACACATTCCCTCTGACATCTACCCCCTCAAGATTCACCCCATCCCAAAATTCTGCCTGTGGACCACTCAATATGAGGAGAGTGGTACCTTAGCCAAGGTATCCCTAACTGGACCTCATCAATTCCCTCAGGAATGACGAGCAGAGATATGATTTCCTGATGAGATGGCGACATGGACAGAGAAAACGGGATGGTCTGGTGTGTTATCTGTGAGGGCAGTGTCGACCCATTTACCACTCGTACGTTACTGGTTAAGCTAACATTATCAGGGGAATTGCGTGACGTTGGGCGAAGGCAGAATACATAAAATTGCCCTCCGCCCCAGAATCCATGCAGAGCTCTACTGAGTGGGTAAATGAGCCAATAGTAATTGTCCCCTTAATGGACAATTTGGAGGCAAACGTCGCCATGTCTAGTGTACCTCCACCTACTACCACTAGACTTTGCTGTTTCCTCGACCGCTGGGAACATCTGGCAGCAAGATGTCCTGACTGCTTGCAAACATGACAAACCTGGAGTGCACAAGCGGTCCGGGACTTAGATCCCGCTTGTGACACTTCCATGGCCTCATGTGACTCAGGGGCCTGGACTGGAGATTCCAAAAGTTTGGCGAAGGTGGGAGCCAGCTGAAACCTCTGCCTACACTGGGGTCGCTCTAACCTCCGAGTGGACACTGCTATTAACTCCTCCAGTGTGGCGGCAATTTCCCTAGTGGCTAGAGCTTCCTTCATGTGGTCAGCCAGCCCCCTCCAAAATATCAGAATAAGGGCTTTATCCGACCACTCCAGCTCAGATGCTAGGGTGCGAAAGTGGACGGCAAAATGGCTGACCAAGGACAAGCCCTGAGTCAATGCCAACAGTTGGAGCGCCGTATCATGGGTGACACGACGTCCTAAAAAGACCTGTTTCAGAGTGCTCAGGAACAACGAAGCACTCTGCACCACATGATCGCCATGCTCCCACAGCACCGTAGCCCACTCCAATGCCCTGTCCGATAGGAGAGACACAATAAATCCCACCTTAGCCTGCTCTGTGGGGAAACAAGCGGCCAGAAGCTTGAGATGTATAGAGCACTGACTCGCAAAACCCCTACAAGACTTACTATCACCAGAAAATTTTTCTGGCAGTAGGAGGCCAGATAGAGTCGGAACAGGGGTGGCAGTGGACAAGGTTGCTGCAGCCACCCTAGCAGCCTAAACAGCAACTTCAGCTACATCCACAGCTGAGGTTGTGCGCTCGAGAGCCGCCAACCTACCCTCCAGCTGCTGGATGTACAGCAAGGATTGCTGTTTGTCCATCATTACTAGCCAGACCCTGGCACTAGTGTAATGTTAGGGCTAGCAGAGCGCATCAAATTATAAGAGAGATGGTATAAGGTGCGTTCGTAGCCCGGGGTCCACCGTGCAGAGATGGAACCTTCTGCTGAGTAATGACGGACTATATGGTAGTACAATGTGGATGCACACACAGAATAACTTCACTCTGTGTGAAGGAAGCAAACCCTGTTGCATCACAGGGCCACGGTACCACACCAAGAGCGCAAGCAAGGAGTCTCAGGACTCTATCAAAGACACAGGATTAGAGTACATTCAGACCACTTGCGCTCGACACCGCAACTGGGGTGTCAGAGTAAATGAAAATATAATTTAAATGCACAAGAGTGCGTGCTGTGCCGCTCTGGCAGATGCCACTAACCACCAAGACTTGGGATAGGAAAGCGCTCTAATAGCGCACGGCGCCACACTGGCGGTCACAGAAATTGACGCTGTATCATGTGTTTAGTACTGATGGCTCTGTCGGGTGCCAGATAGCAAACATCCACCTTACACGAGCAGTCATACACAAGGGAGGGGATGATTAATGAGCGCCTTTCACACATCAACACACACACGATTTCAAGTATACACTAGCGAATGGCTGTGTGGTCATGCAAACCTTTTATAGCTGCAGCAAGTACAAGACATTCCAAGAAGGACCAATGGAAGGCTGCCACAGAAGTTGAGCACCTTCAGGACCTTCCTAGAGGACCAATGGGATTTGCTGCAGTATCTGAGCATGTGACCCTTGATCTCCAAGGAGAGATGTTACCCTGGGCATGCTCAGTATGTGAAAAGCAGGACTTAGTCCCAGAAGGACCTGCTCGCTGCTGAACATTGCTGGCTACAGGACAGAGCCTGGAAGGGCAGTAGTAACCAGTCGTCCGGTATCAGCCTGAACTAGATGATGGGACCGACGTCTCCACTGAGCAGACTCCACTGCAGCTGGAGAAGAATGGGAGACCGCAGCGGAGATGGTTTGAGATTCCCACTGTGCAGAGGTGGGAACTTGACACCTAACAGACGCACCTAAAAATCCACCGATAAAAATAATAAAAATATATATAGAAATACAGTTGCAGTAATCTGTGATCTGTGAGGGAAGTGGAAACCACTACACAAGAAGAAACAAAGGCAACCAATATATGGATAGCCAGAGAAGCACCAAGCAGGTAATAGATATAAAATGCCTTTACTTAATATTATTGGCAAAATTAAAGCAAAACATTTGTGCACACAACAGGACTAAGGAGCAACACATATAGTTGTTCAACAAATTAAATAGTAATGGCTGACCCAATTTATATAGGGGAGTTGTTACGGAACCCCCCAGCACCAAGAATGTTATGCAGTATATGTATGTATAATAGTTTCCATGTGAAATGCAACAGTCCACAGGCTGCGCCCCTGGACAAGATATTCTCTTTCTGACCTCCCCCCACCTTTGTAATTCCCACAGTAAATATTGGCAGGCTCCGGCCCCCTGTGGCTATTGTAATGTATATTTGGCCTGCTGTGTTCCTATTGGCCAGCCCTGTGTATCTGTGTTATATATTCTGTGTGCTGTAAATAAAGGTTGTTCTTTTAGACTGGAAATATGTGGAATAGCAGTCAGCTTTTATATGCTCTCGTGTAATCAAGGAATTCCAGCCTGAAACACGGGGTGGTACTGAAAGAGGTACCCCAGCTTAGTAGACCCCATTACAGGAGTAATTCCCTCAAGAGTAAAGGTAAAATAGTGTGCAATATATGGAGAAAAAAGTGTGTATTCAAATAGCTCATAAAAATGTTTATCAAAATCCAAGATAAAATTCCTCATAACAGTGCAAATGTGCAATGTGCAATGCCACAGTTAGCATTCAATGACACAGCAAGATATGCCATACAACCAAAAGTGCAATGTGCGTAGAATGGGGGATACTCAATATCTACCTTTAGGGGTCGCCACGTCCCGTAATAGCGCACCCCGACGTGCTTTTCGGATTTTATCCTTCGTCAGAGGGTGGCTATTGTTAGAAAGTAAACCCTTTTATACCATCCGTTCTCCTAATGCGCGGTCAGGAGGATCAGGAAGTTCCGGCGCCCACGCCTCGTGACCGGACGTACGGGGGCTGTGTACCTGATGTTACCAAGGATATGGGGATGCGGCGCGCCAGGACTCTTGACCACAGACTGGGCATGCGCACCACCAGGAACGCAGTCTAGGAGGGGTGGTAAAGAGGAATATGTGCAATATCGTAAAAAATACTAACTATACTATAATAATATTACTAGAAATGAAATTGATACCTCTTAATGTACTGGCACCTTAATATAATAAATAATCAGATACTTTAATCATATGCTGCTATTTAGTACCAGTGAATGCACATGATAAGACAATCGTAATGTCCATCACAGCAGATGAGCTGGACATAATTATATTCAAATAATCATAAAATACATAAGGAATAAATCAATTTTACATGCACAATAATAACAAATATAAATACAGATGGGATGTAATATAATAGTCTGAGAGAAATATATAAATAGTCTCATATATTCCCATTTTCCAAATTAATAATAATTGAAAAATATTAATTATTAAAAATCACTAAAATTTTTTTTTACAATAATATAATATATATAAAAAGAATAAATATGGAAAATATATGAAAAATGAATAAATATACATATGTTATGATTAGGGTTGAGCGACTTTTACTTTTTTAGGGTCGAGTCGGGTTTTGCGAAACCCGACTATCTCAAAAGTCGAGTCGAGTGAAATCGGCCGATTATCGCGAAAAGTCGGGGTCGGGGATCGACCGAAACATGAAACCCAATGCAAGTCAATGGGGAAGCATAGTCGGAATCTGGCTGTGTAGCGTGCAAGGGGAATTTAGCAGTCTGGGTCAATGTATCAGCAGAGTCATCTAGCACTGGCTGGGCAATGGGCAGGATGAGGAGGAAACACAGATATAGTCCCAAATACAAAAGTAGGCTAAAAGCAGTTCAAAATTGGTAACAGGACTAAACAGGCGGCATTGCTTTGTTCAGTGGAGGACAACTGTAATGAGAGGCTGACACAGTGAGTAGGCCCAAATCAGTAAGTAGTCTAAATGCAGTTCAAAATTGGAAACAGTAGTAAACAGGCGGCACTGCTTTGTTCAGTGGAGGAGAACAGCAAGGAGCGGCAGATACCATTAGTAGGCCCCAACCCAACTAGTAGGCCAAATGCAGTGTAATATTAACAAGTAATTAACGAGAGCCTGAAGATCAAAATTCAGGACAGGAAACCAGGAGAACAGCAAGGAGCGGCAGACACCGTTAGTATGCCCCAACCAAACTAGCAGGCCAAATGCAGTGTAATATTAACAACTACTTAACGAGAGCCTGAAAATGGAAGTTCAGGACAGGAAACCAGGAGAACAGCAAGGAGCGGCAGACACCGTTAGTAGGCCCCAAACAAAGTAGTAGTTCCCCTGCAGTTGTTCCATTTAACAACTATTTAACAAGAGCCTGAAGATAGAAGCTCAGGAAAGGCAACCAGGAGAACACCTTGGAGTGGCAGACACTGTTAGTAGACCCCAACCAAACTAGTAGCCTCACTGCAGTTTTAATATTCCGATAGGCTGAAAAACTGATAATTGCAGGTCATTTTTTTTAAGAGGACAGCTGTATTGAGTGGCGCAGCCAGACACTGCTAGTAGGCCTTACACGACAAAGTTTTCTCGATGCTGGTTTTAAAAAGGTTACATGGGTACACGGTCAGCATTGGTGTGGTCAGTGGATGACAATTGGAAGGAGGGACTGCAGACAGACTTAGTAGGCCTAACATAAAAAAAAGTAGGCTCAATGCAGTTTCAATTATCTTGCAGGGGTACACAGGCAGCATTGGTGTGGTCAGTGGAGGACAATTGGAAGGAGAGACCGCAGACAGACTTAGTAGGCGTAAAATAACAAAAAGTAGGCTCTATGCACTTTTAATTAGGTTCCAGGGGTACACAGGCAGCATTGGTGTGGTCAGCGGAGAACTATTGGAAGGAGGGACCTCAGACAGACTTAGTAGGCCTAAAATAACAAAAGGAGGTTCAATGCAGTTTCAATTATCTTGCAGGGGTACACAGGCAGCATTGGTGTGGTCAGCGGAGAACTATTGGAAGGAGGGACCTCAGACAGACTTAGTAGGCCTAAAATAACAAAAGGAGGCTCAATGCAGTTTCAATTATCTTGCAGGGGTACACAGGCAGCATTGGTGTGGTCAGTGAAGAACTATTGGAAGGAGGGACCGCAGACAGACTTAGTAGGCCTAAAATAACAAAAAGTAGGCTCTATGCACTTTTAAATAGGTTCCAGAGGGAAACTGGCAGCATTGTTGTGGTCAGCAGAGAACTATTGGAAGGAGGGACCGCAGACAGACTTAGTAGGCCTAAAATAACAAAAGGAGGCTCAATGCAGTTTCAATTATCTTGCAGGGGTACACAGGCAGCATTGGTGTGGTCATCGGAGGACTATTGGAAGGAGGGACCGCGGACAGACTTAGTAGGCCTAACATAAAAAAAGGTGGCTCTATGCACTTTTAAATAGGTTCCAGGGGTTCACAGGCAGCATTGGTGTGGTCAGCGGAGGACTATTGTAAGGAGGGACCGCAGACAGACTTAGTAGGCCTAACATAAAAAGTAGGCTCAATGCAGTTTCAATTCTCTTGCAGGGGTACACAGGCAGCATTGGTGTGGTCAGCGGAGGACTATAGGAAGGAGGGACCGCAGACAGACTTAATAGGCGTAAAAAAACAAAAAGTAGGCTCTATGCACTTTTAAATAGGTTCCAGGGGTACACAGGCAGCATTGGTGTGGTCAGCGGAGGACAATTGAAAGGAGGAACCGCAGACAGACTTAGTGGGCCTAAAATAACAAAAGGAGGCTCAATGCAGTTTCAATTATTTTGCAGGGGTACACAGGCAGCATTGGTGTGGTCAGCAGGGGACTATTGGAAGGAGGGACCGCAGACAGACTTAGTAGGCCTAAAATAACAAAAGGAGGCTCAATGCAGTTTCAATTATCTTGCAGGGGTACACAGCAGCATTGGTGTGGTCAGTGGAGGACTATTGGAAGGAGGGAGCGCAAACAGACTTAGTAGGCCTAACATTAAAAAGGTAGGCTCAATGCAGTTTCAATTATCTTGCAGGGGTACACAGGCAGCATTGGTGTGGTCAGCAGAAGACTTTTGGAAGGAGGGACCGCAGACAGACTTAGTAGGCCTAAAATAACAAAAAGTAGGCTCTATGCACTTTTAAATAGGTTCCAGAGGGAAACAGGCAGCATTGTTGTGGTCAGCGGAGAACTATTGGAAGGAGGGACCGCAGACAGACTTAGTAGGCCTAAAATAACAAAAGGAGGCTCAATGCAGTTTCAATTATCTTGCAGGGGTACACAGGCAGCATTGGTGTGCTCAGTGGAGGACTATTGGAAGGAGGGACCGCGTACAAACTTAGTAGGCCTAACATAAAAAAGGTGGCTCTATGCACTTTTAAATAGGTTCCAGGGGTACACAGGCAGCATTGGTGTGGTCAGCGGAGGACAATTGGAAGTAGTGTCTGACACAGTTAGTACTCCAAAATAATACATAGATGTTAATGTCTCGCAAAAAAACAAAACAAACAAAAAAAAGGGTGGCATACTTAGGTACAGGGGTGGGCTCCTCTGATGACTTTCAGACATTGTTATTTGGCACAAAGTATTTACTGTAGTAAATGTAGGACAGGGCCACTGAATATTTTAAGTAGCATCATACATGTCAACAAATTGGTATTGTCAGTGCCAGGCAATGAAGGATTTCACCGCATAGACTAAACAGCGGTGGAGCAGTGACATATAATTTTGCTAGAGCACAGTTTGAGCTGGGGGGTGGGGGGCACGCTCTCGTGCCCAGGGGTACTGGCCCAAAGCCCCTCATGTTACAACGGTGTGTCTGACGTTGGGTGCGCACCACCACCGCCAGAGACACTTCATTGTACTATGAGGGACCCGGTGCCAGTGCCATCGACCAAAAGTGGGCACACCCACCTCTTCAGTCAAACGGCATTCTCACGGGTGCTTCCACGAAGTGGCGAGACCACGGCCACATGGGGGGAGTCAGCAAATTTAGGGAGGTGTAAACATGTCGTATGCTGGACATACAGCAGCTGCAAATGGAGAAATTGGAACACTCAGTAAGACCAGTCCAAAAGCAAGACCTTTTTAAAGGAAAGCTAGGTGTCAGCCGGGAAAGGTGGGGCAAAATAATTAGAAATCCATGAGTGGTTCATTTTAATAAAGGTTAGATCATCAACATTTTGGGTAGCCAGATGAGTCCTTTTTTCGGTCAGTATTGAACCAGCAGCACTGAATACTCTTTCTGATAGCACACTAGCTGCTGGGCAAGCGAGCTCCTGCAATGCATATTCGGACAATTCAGGCCAGGTGTCTATTTTGGATGCCCAGTATTCAAATGGGAATGACGGGTGAGGGAGAACATTGATAAGGGAGGAAAAATAGTTAGTAACCATACTGGACAAATGTTGTCTCCTGTCACTTTGAATTGATGCTGCAGTACCTGTCCTGTCTGCGGTCATTGCGAAATCACTCCACAAGCTGGTCAGAAAACCCCTCTGTCCAACGCCACTTCTGATTTGTGCACCTCTAACACCTCTGCCCTGTTGCCCCCTGCAGCTCGTGTGAGAACCATCACCATCGCTGTGTGCTGGGAATGCCTGAATCAAACGTTCAACAAGAGTTGTTTGTTTGGTTGCCAATATTTGTTCAAGGTTCTCATGTGGCATGATGTTTTGCAGTTTCCCCTTATAGCGTGGATCCAGGAGGCAGGCCAACCAGTAATCATCATCGGTCATCATTTTTATAATGCGGGGGTCCCTTTTTAGGATACGCAAGGCATAATCCGCCATGTGGGCCAATGTTCCAGTTGTCAATTCACTGCTTGTGCTGGGTTGAGGAGCACTTTCGGGCAAATCAGCATCACTTGCCTCCCTCAAAAACCCTGAACCTGGCCTTGCAACGCCACCAGTTTCTATTGCCCCATGAGAAGCTTCCTCATCCAAAAAATACTCATCCCCATCATCCGCCTCATCCTCCTCCTCTTCGCCCGCCAACTCATCCAGTAGACTTCCCTGACCAGACAATGGCTGACTGTCATCATGGCTTCCCTCATCCTCGGCTGCAGACGCCTGCTCCTTTATGTGCGTCAAACTTTGCATCAGCAGACGCATTAGGGGGATGCTCATGCTTATTGTGGCGTTGTCTGCACTAACCAACCGTGTGCATTCCTCAAAACACTGAAGGACTTGACAGAGGTCTTGTAGCTTCGACCACTGCACACCTGACAACTCCATGTCTGCCATCCAACTGCCTGCCCGTGTATGTGTATCCTCCCACAAATACATAACAGCACGCCTCTGTTCGCACAGTCTCTGAAGCATGTGCAGTGTGGAGTTCCACCTTGTTGCATCGTCGATGATTAGGCGATGCTGGGGAAGGTTCAAAGATCGCTGATGGTTCTGCATACGGCTGGAGTGTATGGGCGAACGGCGGATGTGCGAGCAAAGTCTGAGCACCTTCAGGAGCAGGTCGGGTAACCCCGGATAACTTTTCAGGAAGCACTGCACCACCAGGTTTAAAGTGTGAGCCAGGCAAGGAATGTGTTTCAGTTGTGAAAGGGCTATGGCAGCCATAAAATTCCTTCCATTATCACTCACTACCTTGCCTGCCTCAAGATGTACACTGCCCAGCCATGACTGAGTTTCTTGCTGCAAGAACTCGGACAGAACTTCCGGGGTGTGTCTGTTGTCGCCCAAACACTTCATTGCCAATACAGCCTGCTGACGCTTGCCACTAGCTGTTCCATAAAGGGACACCTCATGTGCAACAGTGGCAGCTGTGGATGGAGTGGTCGTGCGACTGCGGTGTGTGGACGAGCTCTCGCTTCTGCTGGAGGATGAGGAGAAGGAGGAAGGGGGGCGAACGCCTACAGCCAACTGTTTCCTAGACCGTGGGCTAGGCAGAACTGTCCCAATATTGCTGTCCCCTGTGGACCCAGCATCCACCACATTAACCCAGTGTGCCATGATGGACACGTAACGCCCCTGGCCATGCCTACTGGTCCATGCATCTGTTGTCAGGTGCACCTTTCTACTCATAGATTGCCTGAGTGCATGGCAATGCGATCTTTTACATGCTGGTGGATGGCAGGGATGGCTTTTCTCGAAAAGAAGTATCATCTGGGTAGCTCGTAGCGTGGTACAGCGTAGTCCATCAGGGCTTTGAAAGCTTCGCTTTCAACTTACCGGTAGGGCATCATCTCTAACGAGATTAGTCTAGCAATGTGGGCGTTCAAAACCTGTGTACGCGGATGAGAGATGCCAATATTAATCTCCTCTTCTTTTTTTTTGTGATGGGAGACTAGTGAATAAATCTGGCTTACAGTTTTACAGATGTGTTTCAGTGGCACAAAATGACAGACCGATACCACAGACTGGACTAGCACAGATGCACAGATTTGCCAATATTAATCTTCCCTTCTTTTTATTATGGGAGACTAGTGATTCTAGTGAATAAATCTGGCCCACAGTTATACAGATGTGTTTCAGTGGCACAAAATGACAGACCGATACCACAGACTGGACTGGCACAGACGCACAGATTTGCCAATATTAATTCCCCTTCTTTTTTTTTATGGGAGACTAGTGAATAAATCTGGCCCACAGTTTTACAGATGTGTTTCAGTGGCACAAAATGACAGACCGATACCACAGACTGGACTGGCAGAGATGCACAGATTTGTCAATATTAATCTCCCCTACTTTTGTTTTGGATGGGAGACTAGTGAATAAATCTGGCCCACAGTTTTACAGTAGTGTTTCAGTGGCACAAAATGACAGACCGATACCACAGACTGGACTGGCACAGATGCACAGATTTGCCAATATTAATCTCCCTTTTTAGGTGTGGGACAGTGCAGAAAAAATACAGGCCCACTGTTTCACACTACACAGTTTCAGGGGCAGAATGAGGCTTGAAGATATATATATATATATATATATATATATATATATATATATATATATATATAAAAAGGGACTGTACTACAATTACTATCTCCCTACAGTAATCTCAGAAAAGTATGGCAGGCAGCAATAAAAAGGACTGCTGCACACAAAAGTGTGGAGAAACAAATAAGATAGCTGTGCAGAAAGGAAGGTGCAACAGGATTTGTGCTATGAAAAAAGCAGTTGGTTTGCACAGCGGCGTACAAACAGCAATGCAGCTATCAGGGAGCCTTATAAGGCAGCCTAAGCTACAGAGCTGATGCAACAAAAAAATACATCCAGTGTCCCTGCAAAGAAAAAGGGGTGTTGGACAGTGGAAATCACTACAGCACAAGCGGTTTGGGGGTTTATATTCCCTGCCTAACGCTATCCCTGCTTCTGACGAAGCGGCAGCAACCTCTCCCTATGCTCAGATCAGCAGCAGTAAGATGGCGGTCGGCATGCACGCCCCTTTATAGCCCCTGTGACGCCGCAGAAAGCAAGCCAATCACTGCAATGCCATTCTCTAAGATGGTGGGGACCGAGAACAATGTCATCACGCTGCCCACACTCTGCGTCCTCCTTCATTGGCTGAGAAATGGCACTGAACGCGTCATATGAAACGTGACTTTGGCCCGAAAGTCGCGTACCACATGGCCGATCCCATGCTGGGATCGGATCGGGTTTCATGAAATCCGACTTTGCCAAAAGTCGGCGACTTATGAAAATGACCGATCCATTTCGCTCAACCCTAGTTATGATAAGTTATAACAGAATATCCAAAAATGTATAATAATTGATTTCAACAGCAATATCAATAGTAAGTATATATAATAATAATTTCACATGTTTCATATCATTCTAGTGCAAATATTATCAATCATAGGACACATTTAACTTGGTCCAGATGCACCAGTCAAGAACTTCCATCATCCCCGACGATCCGAGGCAGAAATATAGACCGTCCAGAAAACACCAACAACTTGGAATCCAAAGTTTGTATTTGATTATTTATTATGTTAAGGTGCCAGTACATTAAGAGGTATCAATTTCATTTCTAGTAATATTAATATAGTATATTTAGTATTTTTTGCAATATTGCACATATTCCTCTTTACCACCCCTCCTAGACTGCGTCCCTGGTGGTGCGCATGCCCAGTCTGTGGTCCAGAGTCCAGGCGCGCCACATCCCCGTATCCTTGGTAACGTCGGGTACTCAGCCCCCGTACGTCCGGTCACGTGGCGCGGGCGCCGGGACTTCCTGATCCTCCTGACCGCACATGCGCCGGTTACACTTGGGCCGCAGCATTAGGAGAATGGATGGTATAAAAAGGTTTACTTTCTAACAATAGCCACCCCCTGACGAAGGATAAAATCCGCAATGCGCGTCGGGGTGCACTATTATGGGACGTGGCGACCCATAAAGGTAGAAATTGAGTATCCCCCATTCTACTCACATTGCACTTTGGTTGTATGGCATATCTTGCTGTGTCAGTGAATGCTAACTGTGGTGTTGCACATTGCATATTTACACTTTGCACTGTTATGAAGAATTTTATCTTGGATTTTGATACACTTTTTATGAGCTATTTGAATACACACTTTTTTGTCCATATATTGCACACTACTGTTCTTTCAAACACGGTGACGAAGTCTTCCAGGGGCAGTCACTTTTCACACAGTGCCCCTGTAGGTTTGGATTTCTTTTCCCCTTAATAGTAAAAGACCTTAATTTAAAAACTGCATTTTGTGTTTATATTTAAATTTGTTTGGTGATCTGAAACATTTAAGTGTGACAAACATGCAATAGAATAGGAAATCAAGAAGGGGCAAACACTTTTTCACACAACTGTAAATAACAAATGACTGACCATCACTTCCAAACAGAATACTGTTGTGTACAGATGCATATTAAGAGTAGCCATCTCTATATATACAGTAACTAACAAATAAAGGGGCAGTCTGTAGTGCTTCAGCATGCATACATGAAATATATGAAATTTGAATTGCATTACTTCTGTAGATTATAGGAACAAATTAAATGAAGATACTCAGCACATAATTTGTGGAATTCATGCATGCCTAGAAGTCAATAGTCTCATAGTTTGTAAGCTTGCGAGCAGGGCCCTTATTCCTCCTGGTATCTGTTTTGAACTGTATTTCTGTTATGCTGTAATGTCTATTGTCTGTACAAGTCCCCTCCATAATTTGTAAAGTGCTGCGGAATATGTTGGCGCTATATAAATAAAAATTATGGTTATTATTATTATTATAAGTCAATGACAAGGAGGTCCCTTTTTGCTGGGGACCTATCCTAATGTGAATTCTCTCCTAAATGCAGGCTTCAGCCTAGGAGAGGATTCACATTAGGATACGTCCCCAGCAAAAGGAGATTGCCTTGTCGTTGGCCGCTGGGCATTCATGGGCATTCATGAATTGGTCAGTAATGCAATTCAAATATCACGTACAGTGGGGGAAAAAAGATGAGAGAGGCCTGTAATTGACATCATAGGCAGACAAAAACTATGAGAGTCAAAATGAGAAAACATGGATTTGTTTTCTCTTTTTGACTCTCATAGTTGTTGTCTTTGATGTCCGTTACAGGCCTCTCATCTTTTTAAGTGGGAGAACTTACACAATTTGTGGCTAACTAAATACTTTTTTCCCCCACTGTATTTCATGTTTGCATGCTGTAGCATTACAGAATGCAGCTTTATTTGTTAGTTGGTTTTAGAGATGCACATGTACATATCAGTTTTCCGTTTGGAAGTGAAAGTCAGTCTTGGGCAGATTTAACTATGAGCTATATTGGCACATATGAGTTAATATGTGTACATTATTATAAAACCACCACACAGTGATTTTGAAAATAACCCTTTAAATAACCCTTTAAAATCCCATAAGAAATTTGTATTGTTTTGTGTATACTTATCTGTATCTTATATAAGAGCTATTTTACGTTCCCTGCATTGCTTGCCTGTATCTTACATAAGTGGTAGTACTGTTAGTAATACCAATGTTGATAATGTTTTTATCATTTTTCTTTTTCCTTATAATGTAATGAATTACTTTTAATTTATAATAACACACGTAAAATGAGGACAAAAAATGGTGTATTCAAGATGCTGACTGCAGGAATATTTTTCATATCAGAAGGAATCAATAAAAACGAATCTTCACAAAAGGTTACAATCCATTTTTCATACTCTTTTGTAAAACCTTGCTCCCAGAGCTGAAATCCTTTCCCATATTCACATGGAAAAGATGTCATTAATGATAAAGTTGAAATCCTTTATTCACAATTAATCTCGTTTGACATGAAAATGGATTAAATTAATCATTACTTATGCTATTTTTTTGCTTGATACTTCACACAAACTGTGATACAATAAAAAAGTGAATTTATCAAGGTGACAGCTTTTCACACACAGAAATCAATTTATTTTGGTCAACTTTAATGTCAAAGATCAAAGTTTATGTCAAGAAGTCAACATAAGAGGAATTTAAGAAAGAACGGCCGTTCTTAAAGATTTATTGATTTAAGTTCAGCATTATTGCCATTTGAGAGTCAAGCATTGAAATGTTCCAACTCTCTATAATCAATCCTAGTTTGTAAAGCTATTATTTATTTAATTTCTTGAAAATATTAAAAATATACTTTGAAATGTCATCAATGCCTATCTTAAGGAATTTTAGTATTTTGAAAATTATTTATAATAGGTAGAAAGGTTTTTTCTTTGTTTTACAATACTCAATATATTTATATATCGACCTCATAATATGTATATATACAGAGAGAGATTATGAGATTATGACATAACACTTACGGTGTGGTATACGTATGATTTCACATTATTAGATAAGTAACATTTCATGAATATACAGTTATATATTTTGTATGTATAATACTCTATATGGTGATTTTATGGGGTGGTAGACTATGTGATTGATTGCTTGAGACCTCTGTTTCTTAAGTGGCCACCAAAGATATTCCCCTGCACTGTGAGTTGAAGTATGGTAGGTGGCCAGAATGCTCAATTACGCTGTAACCGCTATTACATAGACCTGTATAGTCGTTAAATCACAGCTTCACAGACCAGTCTACTGCCCAGCAATGATTTCTGTAATGGCAAAATGACGCCTAATTTTCTATTTACCTAACCCTTTCTAAATTGTCGTATCTGATTTTGATGTATCGCGTGATATTAATAAATTGCTTTCAAATCTATATTTACAATTTTAAGTAGCATTTCAACGGAAATACATAAACATAATAAATGGGAAGGAATAAAATGCTCCACACCTTGCTGACTGATGGTTAGAAGAATGGCTGATTACTAAAATTCTCCTTTTTTAAACTTCTTAAATACATTGATAGTCTCAGATGAATAATGTGTGTACTAATAAAAGTGCCTTCAAATCCACTCTGGTACAAGTATGCAGTTGAAAAAAAAATCATTAATATCATACTCGGATGGGCTTCCACAATAATACTTTTAGGCAGACGAAAATAGGCCACAGACCCTATAAAGTAGCATCTTATTTATGTGAGTATAAAGAATTGGGATCACTGAAATCCAATGTGACCAGTCTTTTCATTGACATCTAATTTTGAAGGGCAACCAGAGGCCACTATACAGTGTAAAAAGTTTGGGCACCCCTGGTTAACATTACTATTATTGTGAACAATTAAGCAAGTTGAAGATGAAATGATGAACCCGAGTATAAGCTGAGGCACCTAATTTTGCCACGGAAAACTGGGTAAGCTTATTAACTCGAGTATAAGCCAGGTATAAAAAAGGAAAGAAGCAGCCAGCACTGCTTATGGTCAGAACGCAATAACTGAAGTGCAATTGCACATAAATTCTAACTGTATTTCAAATATGAGACATTTAGCAAACAATTGATCAATTCTTTGAGCTACCCCGCCACTTCACGGCATTCTCATAATGGGGCAGTCCTAATCTACGTATTTTATTTACATTGTGCCATTATGGCCTCCTGAATGTATAAAGAGTATATAAAAAAAAAAAAAAGGACCACATTACATGCGAACTGTACCTGGAGCATTTTCAGAATCACTCCCTTGGTGCCAGGAAAGGCAAGCGCAGGTAAAGGCCGATCAGGTCCAGTGCGGACATTTCAGATCTGGCTTCCACACTGCCAAACCCGCACCAAAGATGAAGGGTGAGACAGGCTGAGACACAGGTGCACAATTAACGAGCCTGAGGCAGGGCAGGGCTGCAGTGTGGAAGCCAGATCTGAAATGTCCGCACTGGACCTGATCGGCCTTTACCTGCGCTTGCCTTTCCTGGCACCAAGGGAGTGATTCTGAAAATGCTCCAGGTACAGTTCGCATGTAATGTGGTCCTTTTTTTTATACTCTTTATACATTCAGGAGGCCACAATGGCACAACGTAAATAAAATACGTAGATTAGGACTGCCCCATTATGAGAATGCTGTGAAGTGGCGGGGTAGCTCAAAGAATTGATCAATTGTTTGCTAAATGTCTCATATTTGAAATACAGTTAGAATTTATGTGCAATTGCACTTCATTTATTGCGTTCTGACCATAAGCAGTGCTGGCTTCTTCCCTTTTTTTTTGCTTTGCATTGGTATGTGGCTGACCACCACTGTTGCCGCGCACGCTGGGTTATGTGCGCCATTCTTTCTGTGTTCTCTGTGATTGATAGGCTGCTGTGCACACACACAGCAGCCCTGCCCTGCCTCAGGCTCCAGTTAATTGTGCACCTGTGTCTCAGCCTGTCTCACCCTTCATCTTTGGTGCGGGTTTGGCAGTGTGGAAGCCAGATCTGAAATGTCCGCACTGGACCTGATCGGCCTTTACCTGCGCTTGCCTTTCCTGGCACCAAGGGAGTGATTCTGAAAATGCTCCAGGTACAGTTCGCATGTAATGTGGTCCTTTTTTTTTATACTCTTTATACATTCAGGAGGCCACAATGGCACAACGTAAATAAAATACGTAGATTAGGACTGCCCCATTATGAGAATGCCGTGAAGTGGCGGGGTAGCTCAAAGAATTGATCAATTGTTTGCTAAATATCTCATATTTGAAATACAGTTAGAATTTATGTGCAATTGCACTTCATTTATTGCGTTCTGACCATAAGCAGTGCTGGCTTCTTCCCTTTTTTTTTATAAGCCAGGTATGCATTGTCCCCTCATCTCTGTCCTGCTATGTGTGGCTCCCTCGGCAGGGTCAGGCTGGGCCTGGTGGCAGAGAGGCAAATGCCCCCCGGGCCGATCCCCCAGCAGCAGTACAAGGCCGCGCACTCGTCTGCGCCGTGGGAGCTGTGCACAGCCGTCACCTTGAAAGCTGCACAGCTCCTGCTCCCTCCATGTTCTTTGTACTTCTGGGCCAGGTGTGGTTCATGCGCTATGATGTCATCACGCACGCGCCAACATATCATGAACGCAGGAAGCAGAGAGGCGCTGCAGGGGAGCGACTGTGAAGTAAGTATGAAAAACTTTTTTGTTTTCTTTATAAAATTAATTCAATGGGTGGGTTAACTGCAAGTGATGAAGTGGGAAGTGTAAGGAGAACTGCACATGATGGAGTTTGGGGGTTAAAGGAGACTGCACATGATGGAGTGGGGGGGTAAGTGTGGCTGCACGTGATGAAGAGGCAGTGAGGCTGTATATGATGGAGTTTCGGGGTTAAAGGAGACTGCACATGATGGAGTGGGGGGTAAGTGGGGCTGCATATGATGAAGAATGAGTGGGGCCGCACATGATGGAATTAAAGGGTTAAAGGAGACTGCACTTGATGAAGTGGGGGGTAAGTGAGGCTGCACATGATGAAGGGGGATTGAGGCTGCACACTACTGAGTTTGGAGTTAAAGGAGACTGCACATGATGGAGTGGATGGTAAGTGTGTCTGCAGGTGATGAAGGGGGAGTAAGGCTGTACATGATGGAATTTGGGGGTTAAAGGAGACTGCACATGATGGAGTGAAGGTAAGTGGGGCTAAACATGATGAAGGGGGATTGGGGCTGCACATGATGGAATTTAGGGGTTAAAGGAGACTGCACTTGATGAAGTGGGGGGTAAGTGGGGCTGCACATGATGAAGGGGGAGTGAGGCTGCACATTAATGAGTTTGGGGGTTAAAGGAGACTGCACATGAAGTGCGGGGTAAGTGAGGCTTAACATGATGGAGTGGCGGGTAGGTGAGGCTGCATATGATGAAGGGGAAGTGAGGCTGCACATGATGGAGTTTGGGAGTTAAAGGAGACTGCACATGAGGAAGTGGGGGGTAAGTGGGGCTGCACATGATGAAGTGGAGGGAGTAGTGCTGTACATGATGGAGTGGGGCCAAACATGATGACGTGGGGGGTAAGGGGATTGCACATGATGAAGGAGGAGTGGGGCTGCACATGAAGAAGGGGGAGTGGGGATGCACAAGATGAAGAGGGTAGAGTGGGGATGCACATGATGAAGTGGGGGGGAGTGGGGCTGCACATGATAAATTGGGGGTTAAGGGGGACTGCACATGATGAATTGGGGGTTAAGGTGGACTCCACATGATGAAGTGGTGGGTAAGGTGGACTGCACATGATAAAATTGAAGGAGGTAGGGGGCTAAAAATGGTGAAGGGGTACTGCAAATGAAGTGAGGGGGTGAAAGGGGGCTGCAAATGATGAAGTGCGGAGAGGACAGAGGACTGCAAATGATGAATTCAGTGTGAGTGATGGGGACAGCAATTTGATTGAAGGTGTGGGGTGGGAATAGCAAATGATGAATTAAAGGGGGTGGGGAGAGAAAATGATCCAGGAGAACAAATAATGAATTTTGATGGTGGGGAAGTAAATGATGTATTGCATGTGGGGTAGAGCAGTTGATAATGAATAGAGGGTGGGAGAGAAAGATGTGACAATGAATTGGGGTGGGAGGATGAAGTGACTGGTAATGAATTGGGGAAAAGAGTACAGGTGCTAATTAATTTAATTTATATATTAAATGAGGAAAGTGGCTATTTACAGTGGGTGCAAAGTGGTGGATTATAATTTATATTTGGAATGGTGGGATAATAATAATAATTTTATTTCTATAGCGCCAACATATTCCGCAACACTTTACATTTTAGAGAGGACTTGTACAGACATTGGACATTAAGCATAACAATAAACACATAGATCAACACATAACAAAAGGTATGAGGGCCTTGCTTGCAAGCTTACAATCTATGAGGTTGCATAACCAATTATATATTGATTGTGGGTGCAACTCTGTATTCAGATGTATAGTGTAAAAGGAAGGGGAAAAGTGGGGAATGTGCTCTGGAAGCGGTACTGTGTTATTTTATGCAGAAATGAGTCCTGGCTGGAAGAAGTGATGGCGGTCTGTGCTGGATGAAAAACAAAAGCAAAGATGAAGGACTTCAGCTAGAGATGTCACTGGTGAGTCAGTGTGTTACCTGTACACTCTACACTGTATACTATATACAGAGCTCCTGTGTATAATGTCACTGGCAGTGGTGATCACTGTACCTGTAACACTGACACTATATACAGAGCTCATGTGTTTAATGTCACCGGTGATCCCTGTATTACCTGTACACTGACACTATATACAGAGCTCCTGCGTATAATGTTACCAGTGATCACTGTATTACCTGTACACTGACAGTAAATACAGAGGTCCTGTGTATAATGTCACTGGTGATCCCTGTATTACCTGTACAGTGACACTATATACAGAGGTCCTGTGTATAATGTCACCAGTGATCACTGTATTAGGCTAGGTTCAGATTGCGTTAGGGCAATCCGTTTAGCGCTAAGCGCTAGCGGATTGCACTAACGCAATGTCTTTTTCGGGGTCACGTTTAACATCCCTGCTCTCGCAGATCCCCGATCTGCGAGAGCGGGGAACGGACCTCGGGCGCGCCGAGGACGCTGCAAGCAGCATCCGAGGCGCATCACAAAACACCGGCACATCGCCAGCGCGTGCTGAAAATGGCACGCGCTAGCGATGCGCGTTCCAATTACTGCCAATGGGCGCACTTACAGATGCGTTGCACTGCGTTAATTTCGCCGTGCAACGCTGTTCGTTAGTGCGGTCCCATTAACGCAATCTGAACCTAGCCTTACCTGTACACTGACAGTAAATACAGAGTTCCTGTATACAATGACACTTAGTATTGTGTTTTTTTTTAGTTAGTGATCAGTATTGTAGTATTCAGTCACTATGTGGTGGTAATATGTGGTCTGGTCATGGTGTGGCGGAATTTGTTCCTTGTATGTGGTATTATTCAGTCACTATGTGGTGGTAATATGTTGTCTGGCTATTGTTTGGCGGTATTTGGTCCCTGTATGTGGTATTATTCGGTCACTATGTGGTGGTAATATGTGGTCTGGTCATGGTGTGACAATATTTGTTCCTTGTATGTGGTATTAATGCTTGTTTAAAAAATGTAAATGTATGTCACTCATTCACTTAAAGAATAATACGAAAAAATATATTTATTTTTAATAGTTTAGAGTAGAGTAAGGCCCGGCCGAAAGAGTCTACCATGTCGTGGTGTTGGCTTAAAAATTCTTTTGGCGAGAACAAAAGCTGCTGCTTATGAATGTGATCTGCTGTTTGATGGGAACTGTTAATATCTGATCGGTGAGGATCCGGTGGAGAAGTTGAGTTTTTCCAAGAGTGGGCGGTGGGATGGTGGAGGAGGAGCTGGTGTGGAGCCTGGGCGGAGTCTCAAGGGAACCCAAAAATTTTGCCATTATGGGGCCCAGAAATTCCTAGTGGTAGCCCTGGTCTATCTCATAAGCTGCAGACCGCAGCTTCCTGAGACTTCAGCGTGCTCACGCAGGCGGCGCAATGACATTATTGCCTCATGCTGCTCTGCGGACCGGAAGAGAAAATGGAGGCTGCAGTGCCAGGAATCAGGATGAGGTGAGTATAAACTTCATTATTTTTAATAGGGAGAACTGGGGCCATCATACAATGTATATATATGGGCAACTGGTGCCTTCGTACTATATTTATGGTGGGAACTGGGGCCATCGCACTATATACAGTCATGGCCAAAAGTATTAACACCTCTGCAATTCTGTCAGATAATACTCAGTTTCTTCCTGAAAATGATTGCAATCACAAATTCTTTGGTATTATTATCTTCATTTAACTTGTCTTAAATGAAAAAACGCAAAAAGAATTGTCCTAAAGCCAAATTGGATATAATTCCACACCAAACATAAAAAAGGGGGTGGACAAAAGTATTAGCACCATTCGAAAAATCATGTGATGCTTCTCTAATTTTTGTAATTAACAGCACCTGTAACTTACCTGTGGCACCTAACAGGTGTTGGCAATAACTAAATCACACTTGCAGCCAGTTGACATGGATTAAAGTTGACTCAACCTCTGTCCTGTGTCCTTGTGTGTACCACATTGAGCATGGAGAAAAGAAAGAAGACCAAAGAACTGTCTGAGGACTTGGGAAACCAAATTGTGAGGAAGCATGAGCAATGTCAAGGCTACAAGTCCATCTCCAAAGACCTGAATGTTCCTGTGTCTACTGTGCACAGTGTCATCAAGAATTTTAAAGCCCATGGCACTGTGGCTAACCTCCCTAGATGTTAATGGAAAAGTAAAATTGACAAGAAATTTCAGCGCAAGATTGTGTGGATGTTGGATAAAGAACCTAGACTAACATCCAAACAAGTTCAAGCTGCCCTGCAGTCCGAGGGTACAACAGTGTCAACCCGCACTATCCGTCGGCGTCTGAATGAAAAGGGACTGTATGGTAGGAGACCCAGGAAGACCCCACTTCTTACCCCGAGACATAAAAAAGCCAGGCTGGAGTTTGCCAAAACTTACCTGAAAAAGCCTAAAATGTTTTGGAAGAATGTTCTCTTGTCAGATGAGACAAAAGTAGAGCTTTTTGGGCAAAGGCATCAACATAGAGTTTACAGGAGAAAAAAAGAGGCATTCAAAGAAAAGAACACGGTCCCTACAGTCAAACATGGCGGAGGTTCCCTGATGTTTTGGGGTTGCTTTGCTGCCTCTGGCACTGGACTGCTTGACCGTGTGCATGGCATTATGAAGTCTGAAGACTACCAACAAATTTTGCAGCATAATGTAGGGCCCAGTGTGAGAAAGCTGGGTCTCCCTCAGAGGTCATGGGTCTTCCAGCAGGACAATGACCCAAAACACACTTCAAAAAGCACTAGAAAATGGTTTGAGAGAAAGCACTGGAGACTTCTAAGGTGGCCAGCAATGAGTCCAGACCTGAATCCCATAGAACACCTGTGGAGAGATCTAAAAATGGCAGTTTGGAGAAGGCACCCTTCAAATATCAGGGACCTGGAGCAGTTTGCCAAAGAAGAATGATCTAAAATTCCAGCAGAGCATTGTAAGAAACTCATTGATGGTTACCGGAAGCGGTTGGTCGCAGTTATTTTGGCTAAAGGTTGTGCAACCAAGTATTAGGCTGAGGGTGCCAATACTTTTGTCTGGCCCATTTTTGGAGTTTTGTGTGAAATGATCAATGTTTTGCTTTTTGCTTCATTCTCTTTTGTGTTTTTTCATTTAAGACAAATTAAATGAAGATAATAATACCAAATAATTTGTGATTGCAATCATTTTCAGGAAGAAACTGAGTATTATCTGAGAGAATTGCAGGGGTGTTAATACTTTTGGCCATGACTGTACTATATATGTGGGGCTGTGGGGACCGTCATACTATATATGTGGGCCAGTGGGATGCCTTCATACTATATATAATATATGCAGTACAGACCAAAAGTTTGGACACACGTTCTCATTTAAAGATTTTTCTGCATTTTCATGACTATGAAAATTGTAAATTCACACTCACGGCATCAAAACTATGAACTATGAACACATGTGGAATTATATACTTAACAAAAAAGTGTGAAACAACTGAAAATATGTCTTATATTATAGGTTCTTCAAAGTAGCCACCTTTTGCTTTGATGACTGTTTTGCACACTCTTGGCATTCTCTTGATGAGCTTCAAGAGGTAGTCACCGGAAATGGTCTTCCAACAATCTTGAAGGAGTTCCCAGAGATGCTTAGCACTTGTTGGCCCTTTTTCGCCTTCACTCTGTGGTCCAGCTCATCCCAAACCATCTCGATTGGGAACAGGTCTGGTGACGGTGGAGGCCAGGTCATCTGGCGTGGCACTCCATCACTCTTCTTCTTGGTCAAATAGCCCTTACACAGCCTGGAGGTGTGTTTGGGGTCATTGTCCTGTTGAAAAATAAATGATGGTCCAACTAAACGCAAACCGGATTTAATAGCATGCTGCTACAAGATGCTGTGGTAGCCATGCTGGTTCAGTATGCCTTCAGTTTTGCATAAATCCCCAACAGTGTAACCAGCAAAGCACCCCCACACCATCACACCTCCTCCTCCATGCTTCACGGTGGGAACCAGGCATGTAGAGTCCATCCGTTCACCTTTTCTGCTTCGCACAAAAACACGGTGGTTGGAACCAAAGATTTCGAATTTGGACTCATCAGACGAAAGCATAGATTTCCACTGGTCTAATGTCCATTCTTTGTGTTCTTTAGCCTAAACAAGTCTCTTCTGCTTGTTGCCTGTCCTTAGCAGTCGTTTCCCAGCAGCTATTTTACCATGAAGACCTGCTGCACAAAGTCTCCTCTTAACAGTTGTTGTAGAGATGTGTCTGCTGCTAGAACTCTGTGTGGCATTGACCTGGTCTCTAATCTGAGCTGCTGTTAACTTGCGATTTCTGAGGCTGGTGACTCGGATAAACTTATCCTCAGAAGCAGAGGTGACTCTTGATCTTCCTTTCCTGGGGCAGTTTCTTTGTAGCGCTTGATGGTTTTTGTAACTGCACTTGGGGACACTTTCAAAGTTTTCCCAATTTTTTGGACTGATTGACCTTCATGTCTTAAAGTAATGATGCACTTAATGCACTTTCTTGCCATAATACAAATTCTAACAGTCAATTCAGTAGGACTATCACCTGTGTATCCACCAGACTTCTGCTCAACACAACTGATGGTCCCAACCCCATTTATAAGGCAAGAAATCTCACTTATTAAACCTGACAGGGCACACCTGTGAAGTGAAAACCTTTTCTGGTGACTACCTCTTGAAGCTCATCAAGAGAATGCCAAGAGTATGCAAACCAGTCATCAAAGCAAAAGGTGGCTACTTTGAAGAACCTAGAATATAAGACATAATTTCAGTTGTTTCACACTTTTTTGTTAAGTATATAATTCCACATGTGTTAATTCATAGTTTTGATGCCCTCAGTGTGAATTTACAATTTTCATAGTCATAAGAATGCAGAAAAATCTTTAATTGAGAAAATGAGTCCAAACTTTTGGTCTGTACTGTACATATATATAAATAAAAGAAACGGTGGGGATCATCATATGGGGCTGTGGGGCCACCATATTCCATATAGGGGGCTGTAGGGACATGATACTATATAGAGGGGATTTGGGATCATACTATATATAGAAAGCTGTGAGGTACATAATATCGCAATTAGAGAACTGTGGAGGACCATCATACTATATATAGGGGGGTTTGGAGACATAATATTTGTGGGGAGCTATAGTATACGGTATATAGAAAACTATAGCCTCATACTGTATATAGGAGGCAGTGGGGACATCATATTGTACATCCCATATCTATGTACCAGCCTGTTTTTAAAGCCTGTAATTTCTGCTTCTTTAAAGCAAAGGCCAGAGATAAGCAGGAAAAAGGAGGGTCACCGCAACTCTAGGGCCACTGCCTTGTGATTGTCCCCCAGGCTGACAAGTGCCAGACAGCCCCTGCCCCCCCCCATCTCCTAGTTGTATTCATGGCTGAGCATCCTCCCCATCCTCCTCCTTCTATGCATGGCTCAGCGTCCTCTCCATCCTCCCTTTTCTATGCATGGCTTGATATCCTCCCCCATCCTCCTCCTTCTATGCATGGCTCAGCATCCTCCCGGTCCTCCCCCTTCTATGCATGGCTGGGCATCCTCCCCATCCTCCTCCTTCTCTGCATGGCTCAGCATCCTCCCCATCCTCCCCCTTCTATGCATGGCTCAGCATCCTCCCCTTATATTAATGGCTCAGTGTCCTCCCTCGTCCTCCCCTTGTATGCGTGGCTCTGCTTCCTCCCCTGTTCTTCCCCATTCTCCCCATCCTCCCCGTCATACTCACCCTCCACACGTGGACCTGCATATCTCTGCATCTCCGTTGTCCGGTGGCCTGCAGTTCTCCTCTCCTCTGCTCAAGGGTTACGTGGTACCGCTCATTAAGGTAATGAATATGCACTCCATACCTATGGGAGTGGAGACGCATATATATTCATTATGAGCGGGGCCACGTGACCGCTGAGCAGAGGAGAGGAGAGCTGCTGGCGCCGGACAACAGAGATGCAGGGTCGTGCAGTACCATGCGAGGAGGGTGAGTATGATGTCACAGCCACCGGCTCCTGCCACTGCTCCACCCTCCCCTGCCGGCTTTCTGGGACTGTGACTGGTGTATAAGCCAAGGGGGGCATTTTCAGCACAAAAAAATGTACTGAAAATCTCGGCTTATACACAAGTATATATGGTAAATAAATATAGGTTTTCATACTTGACATTTTAATAGCTATAAAAAAAAGAAAATGGGCAGATGCAAAAGTTTGGGCACCCTGCATGGTTAGTACCTAGTAGCACTCCCTTTTGAAAATATCACATCTTGTAAAAGCTTTTTGGTAGCCAGCCAAGAGTCTATCAATTCTTGTTTGAGGGGTTTTCATACATTCTTCCTTGGAAAGTTCTTCCAGTTCTGTGAGATTCCTGGGTTGTCTTATATGCACTGCTATTTTGAGGTCTATACACAGATTTTCATTGATGTTAAGATCAGGGGACTGTGATGGCCATTGTAAAACCTTCAGCTTTCACCTTTTGATGTACTCTATTGTGGATTTTGACATGTATTTAGGATCATTATCTGTTTGTAGAAGCCATCCTCTTTTCAACTTCAGCTTTTTTACAGATGATGTTATATTTAATTCAAGAATCTGTAGAAATTTCATTGAATCTATCCTTCCTTCTACCCATGAAATGTCCCGCATGTTATTGGCTGCAACACAACCCCCCAGCATGATTGATGCACCCTCATGCTTAATGGTAGGCGAGATGTTCTTTTCCTAAAATTCTGTACCCTCTTTTCTTCACACATTTCTTTGATCATTGTCGCCAAAGAGTTCCATTTTAACCTCATCGGTCCACAGGACTTGTTTCCCAAATGCATCAGGCTTGTTTACCTGTTCTTTTGCACACTTCTGATGCTCTATTTTATGGTGAGAACGCAGGAGAGGTTTTCTTCTGATGACTTTTCCATGAAGGCCATATTTGTGCATGTGTCTCTGAACAGTAGAACAATATACCACCACTCCAGAGTCTGCTAAATCTTTTGGAAGGTTTTTGGCAGTCAAGTGGGGGTTGTGATTTGCTTTTCCAGCAATCCTATAAGCAACTCTCACTCAAATTTAGCTTGGTCATCCAGAGCTAATCTTGACCTTCACTGTTCTTGCTAACTGTTATTTCTTACATACAGTTCGAACTGAGGAAAGGGAAACCTGAAAATGCTTTCCTATCGTCTTATATCTTTCTCCTGCTTTGTGAGCCTCCACCATTTTCAATTTCAGAGTGCTAGGCAGCTGCTTAGAAGAGTCCACGGCTGCTGTTCTTTGGCACAATGTTAGAGGAGGCTGGGTTTAATAAAGCTGGGAAAATTGCATAATCTGACTGTTCCTAGCAATGATAGTGAACAAGCCATAACCTTAAAAGACTAATTAAGGTCTGAAACCTTGGTTAAAGTTATCACAAATCTCCAAGGGTACCCAAACTTTTGCTTCGGCCCATTTTCCTTTTTGTAATTTTTAAAATGTAAGCGATGAAAATGACATTGTGTGCACTGACTCATGAGCTGGTAGGTTCTGTTGGCATTGATCCAACCATCCTGTGTATTGTACAGGGTTTTTTCTGCTAGGATATGTAAATTTTTCTGCAAAAATCCACATTCTGAAAAAATTGTCATTAGTTATAATAATAATAATAATAATAATTTTTATTTATATAGCGCCAACATATTCCGCAGCGCTTTACAAATTATAGAGGGGACTTGTACATACAATAGACATTACAGTTATAGTTATAAAGCTGTTCGTAGAGATTAACATTTCATCATCAGTGCCCCTGAAAAATCTAGCGATTAATGGTTCAGTTAGACACTTCCCCCATGGCTTATCTCAAGAAAAAATAGAAAGCTTCAATGGTTTGGATTTTTCTTGTTAGCGTCCATTTTTCCCCTTAGCTAAGCAGGTGTCTGGCAGCTGCCTATTTTCACATTTTTCATATAATAAATCTGTCTGTTGAACAAAAAAAGATAAGCACGTTAATTGAAGAATTCAATTGTTTTACTAAAAGATTTTAAATTACACTTCTTCCCTTTTATGGTCAAGCTAAAAGGTCAAATGAGGCCATATGGTCTCATTTGGTCTGCATCATACTATTGTATTTAAATATTGTATGATTGCAGAAAAATATATATTTTCTTTTGTCACTGTTTTGTTTATACTGTCTGCACTAAAAAGAAAATTATAGAGCACTATTTTAAAGTAATAAAACATTAAGACTGGATTTCCAGCCTAAAAACCCTTTCAACATTATAAGTTTTAAAGGAAACCTGACACCTAATACATGCTGACCAAACCATGGGCAGCATTTATCATCGACTGGCCTTACAATCTTGTATGTTTGTCTTTGAAAGGTGCAGCAGAGAAAATATACTTTTAATAGCAGTGAGGACAGAGTGTCACTGTACACTAGTCACACAGGCGGGCCACCTCGGCTTCTCCCCATCCACTGACAGTGACTGACAGGTCTCTACCCGTGTGCACGTATAGGCAAAGTAAATAAGGCAGCACACTGCAGCGCTAGAACATACAAACTTGAAAAACGAAATTTGAACTGCATTACTGCACTAGAAATATGAAAAATGAGAGATTTTAGCGCATAAAAATGGCCAATTTTATGTGTACCTGGTAGCCCCGTTACGGCATCTCTCTTATACCAAGTCCTAAACTTGCCTTAACTCGCTGAAAATAAACGTCTCCATCTGAATGGGTACATGTGAAAACCTCTTACTAGACTAAAATTCTCTCTCTCTGTGGAGGGGTATTGGACCTGCTGTAATTAAAACACCTGAAGCTGGGAGGCGGAGTGCACAATCAGAAGGCTAGGGAATACATTTCAAAAACCTGACCTGCACATCCAAACATAGACTGAGTGTGAACAGGTGCTGAACCTAGAGTCGCCAACTCGTATATAGTTAAGTAAATAAGGCAGCACACTGCAGCGCTAGAACATACAAACTTGAAAAACTAAATTTGAACTGCATTACTGCACTAGAAATATGAAAAATGAGAGATTTTAGCGCATAAAAATGGCCAATTTTATGTGTACCTGGTAGCCCCGTTACGGCATCTCTCTTATACCAAGTCCTAAACTTGCCTTACCTCGCTGAAAATAAACGTCTCCATCTGAATGGGTACATGTGAAAACCTCTTACTAGACTAAAATTCTCTCTCTCTGTGGAGGGGTATTGGACCTGCTGTAATTAAAACACCTGAAGCTAGGAGGCGGAGTGCACAATCAGAAGGCTAGAGAATACATTTCAAAAACCTGACCGGCACATCCAAACATAGACTCAGTGTGAACAGGTGCTGAACCTAGAGTCGCCAACTCGTATATAGTTAAGTAAATAAGGCAGCACACTGCAGGGCTAGAACATACAAACTTGAAAAACGAAATTTGAACTGCATTACTGCACTAGAAATATGAAAACTGAGAGATTTTAGCGCATAAAAATGGCCAATTTTATGTGTACCTGGTAGCCCCGTTACGGCATCTCTCTTATACCAGGTCCTAAACTTGCCTTACCTCGCTGAGAATAAACGTCTCCATCTGAATGGGTACATGTGAAAACCTCTTACTAGACTAAAATTCTCTCTCTCTGTGGAGGGGTATTGGACCTGCTGTAATTAAAACACCTGAAGCTAGGAGGCGGAGTGCACAATCAGAAGGCTAGAGAATACATTTCAAAAACCTGACCG
Source organism: Ranitomeya imitator (assembly GCF_032444005.1). Taxonomy (NCBI): domain Eukaryota; kingdom Metazoa; phylum Chordata; class Amphibia; order Anura; family Dendrobatidae; genus Ranitomeya; species Ranitomeya imitator. Next base: position 558,456,900 of record NC_091284.1, on the reverse strand, counting down.
GCACATCCAAACATAGACTCAGTGTGAACAGGTGCTGAACCTAGAGTCGCCAACTCGTATATAGTTAAGTAAATAAGGCAGCACACTGCAGCGCTAGAACATACAAACTTGAAAAATGAAATTTGAACTGCATTACTGCACTAGAAATATGAAAAATGAGAGATTTTAGCACTTAAAAAGGGCCAATTTTATGTGTACCTGGTAGCCCCGTTACGGCATCTCTCTTATACCAGGTCCTAACCTTGCCTTACCTCGCTGAGAATAAACGTCTCCATCTGAATGGGTACATGTGAAAACCTCTTTCTAGACTAAAATTCTCTCTCTCTGTGGAGGGGTATTGGACCTGCTGTAATTAAAACACCTGAAGCTAGGAGGCGGAGTGCACAATCAGAAGGCTAGAGAATACATTTCAAAAACCTGACCGGCACATCCAAACATAGACTCAGTGTGAACAGGTGCTGAACCTAGAGTCGCCAACTCGTATACAGTTAAGTAAATAAGGCAGCACACTGCAGCACTAGAACATACAAACTTGAAAAATGAAATTTGAACTGCATTACTGCACTAGAAATATGAAAAATGAGAGATTTTAGCGCATAAAAATGGCCAATTTTATGTGTACCTGGTAGCCCCGTTACGGCATCTCTCTTATACCAGGTCCTAAACTTGCCTTACCTCGCTGAGAATAAACGTCTCCATCTGAATGGGTACATGTGAAAACCTCTTACTAGACTAAAATTCTCTCTCTCTGTGGAGGGGTATTGGACCTGCTGTAATTAAAACACCTGAAGCTAGGAGGCGGAGTGCACAATCAGAAGGCTAGAGAATACATTTCAAAAACCTGACCGGCACATCCAAACATAGACTGAGTGTGAACAGGTGCTGAACCTAGAGTCGCCAACTCGTATATAGTTAAGTAAATAAGGCAGCACACTGCAGCGCTAGAACATACAAACTTGAAAAATGAAATTTGAACTCCATTACTGCACTAGAAATATGAAAAATGAGAGATTTTAGCGCATAAAAATGGCCAATTTTATGTGTACCTGGTAGCCCCGTTACGGCATCGCTCTTATACCAGGTCCTAAACTTGCCTTACCTCGCTGAGAATAAACGTCTCCATCTGAATGGGTACATGTGAAAACCTCTTACTAGACTAAAATTCTCTCTCTCTGTGGAGGGGTATTGGACCTGCTGTAATTAAAACACCTGAAGCTAGGAGGCGGAGTGCACAATCAGAAGGCTAGAGAATACATTTCAAAAACCTGACCGGCACATCCAAACATAGACTCAGTGTGAACAGGTGCTGAACCTAGAGTCGCCAACTCGTATATAGTTAAGTAAATAATGCAGCACACTGCAGCGCTAGAACATACAAACTTGAAAAACGAAATTTGAACTGCATTACTGCACTAGAAATATGAAAAATGAGAGATTTTAGCACTTAAAAAGGGCCAATTTTATGTGTACCTGGTAGCCCCGTTACGGCATCTCTCTTATACCAGGTCCTAACCTTGCCTTACCTCGCTGAGAATAAACGTCTCCATCTGAATGGGTACATGTGAAAACCTCTTTCTAGACTAAAATTCTCTCTCTCTGTGGAGGGGTATTGGACCTGCTGTAATTAAAACACCTGAAGCTAGGAGGCGGAGTGCACAATCAGAAGGCTAGAGAATACATTTCAAAAACCTGACCGGCACATCCAAACATAGACTCAGTGTGAACAGGTGCTGAACCTAGAGTCGCCAACTCGTATATAGTTAAGTAAATAAGGCAGCACACTGCAGCACTAGAACATACAAACTTGAAAAATGAAATTTGAACTGCATTACTGCACTAGAAATATGAAAAATGAGAGATTTTAGCGCATAAAAATGGCCAATTTTATGTGTACCTGGTAGCCCCGTTACGGCATCTCTCTTATACCAGGTCCTAAACTTGCCTTACCTCGCTGAGAATAAACGTCTCCATCTGAATGGGTACATGTGAAAACCTCTTACTAGACTAAAATTCTCTCTCTCTGTGGAGGGGTATTGGACCTGCTGTAATTAAAACACCTGAAGCTAGGAGGCGGAGTGCACAATCAGAAGGCTAGAGAATACATTTCAAAAACCTGACCGGCACATCCAAACATAGACTGAGTGTGAACAGGTGCTGAACCTAGAGTCGCCAACTCGTATATAGTTAAGTAAATAAGGCAGCACACTGCAGCGCTAGAACATACAAACTTGAAAAATGAAATTTGAACTCCATTACTGCACTAGAAATATGAAAAATGAGAGATTTTAGCGCATAAAAATGGCCAATTTTATGTGTACCTGGTAGCCCCGTTACGGCATCGCTCTTATACCAGGTCCTAAACTTGCCTTACCTCGCTGAGAATAAACGTCTCCATCTGAATGGGTACATGTGAAAACCTCTTACTAGACTAAAATTCTCTCTCTCTGTGGAGGGGTATTGGACCTGCTGTAATTAAAACACCTGAAGCTAGGAGGCGGAGTGCACAATCAGAAGGCTAGAGAATACATTTCAAAAACCTGACCGGCACATCCAAACATAGACTCAGTGTGAACAGGTGCTGAACCTAGAGTCGCCAACTCGTATATAGTTAAGTAAATAATGCAGCACACTGCAGCGCTAGAACATACAAACTTGAAAAACGAAATTTGAACTGCATTACTGCACTAGAAATATGAAAAATGAGAGATTTTAGCGCATAAAAATGGCCAATTTTATGTGTACCTGGTAGCCCCGTTACGGCATCTCTCTTATGCCAGGTCTTAAACTTGCCTTAGTCAGGTTTTTGAAATGTATTCTTTAGCCTTCTGATCGTGCACTCCGCCTCCTAGCTTCAGGTGTTTTAATTACAGCAGGTCCAATACCCCTCCACAGAGAGAGAGAATTTTAGTCTAGTAAGAGGTTTTCACATGTACCCATTCAGATGGAGACGTTTATTCTCAGCAAGGTAAGGCAAGTTTAGGACCTGGTATAAGAGAGATGCCGTAACGGGGCTACCAGGTACACATAAAATTGGCCATTTTTATGCGCTAAAATCTCTCATTTTTCATATTTCTAGTGCAGTAATGCAGTTCAAATTTCGTTTTTCAAGTTTGTATGTTCTAGCGCTGCAGTGTGCTGCCTTATTTACTTAACTATATACGAGTTGGCGACTCTAGGTTCAGCACCTGTTCACACTGAGTCTATGTTTGGATGTGCTGGTCAGGTTTTTGAAATATTTGACACGTATAGGCAAAGACTTGTCAGTCACTATCTTTGGGCCGGGAGAAGCTGCCAGGGATCCGCCTGTAAGAATAGTCAATCGTATGACTTGGTTCCGAGTGACTGTAAAAAATATGTTTTTCTCTGAAACGCCGCAGCATTTCAGAGACAAACATACATGGCTGGGATACGACAGCCATGAATATCCCAGCCCTGTAGAATCACACTGTGCATGTGCCGCCCATCCCAGAATTTCAAAAAGGAGGCAGGTCATTGAATATTCAGTGACCTGTGAAAGAAACAGAGGAGGCTGGTATAGCAACCGAGAAGCAGAATAAGAATTTACCCCCTAGTTCTTCTCCAATTTACACCAATGCACAGAAGACATCATTAGGGCTCATTCTCACCTGCGAGAAACTCTGATGAGTTTCGTATGTTAATACCCGGTACTGCACCTGGCACTCGGATCGGAGCGTGCGGCCGCATAGGAATACATGCAACCTCACACTCCACTCCTGAGTGTCGGCAGCAGCGCCGGGTATTAACATGTGAGACTCATCCGAGTTTCTCGCAGGGGAGCATGAGCCCTTAGAGGAATAATTTAGTGGATGATTATTTAGCAACCAAAGATTGGTTTCCTTCACAGCAGGTATCATTTTAATTTGAATCACAGTGCCATTATGGCCATGGCTTTACTTTATAGTGTTAAATCTCGCTAACAGGTTCTCTTTATGTTATTGTGAATATAATTTGGATGCTTGTATTGCTCACAGTAATGTTACGAATATGTTATATTATTATACTAAGCTACTGCTGATAATCATTTTAATTCATTTTGGTTTTCCAATTTGTCCATAAAACAATTTGCACTTACCATACTTTTTGTCCATAAAACATTAAAAAAGGAATTTGTCCACAGTTCACACAATATAAATATCCCTATATAATGACTAGCTATTGAACCCGTTCTACGCCCAGGTGGCGAGCATTTATATTGGTATATGGTCTCCACCCTGGTATGTGCTGCTTCCATCCTGCACCCTAATTATGTCACGTGCTGCTACCATCTTGTGCCCCCTTCCTGTTATGTGCTGCTCCCATCCTGTGCCCCTTCCTGTCATGTGCAACTCCCATGCTGCACCCTCATCCTGTTTTGTGCACCTCCATCTTATCATGTGCTACTCTCTTCCTGTGCCCTCATCCTGTCATGTGGTGCTCCCATCCTGCACCCCATGCTGTTATGTGCTGCTCCCATCCTAAGCCCCCATTCTGGTATGTGCTGCCCCATCCTGGTATGTGCTACTCCAATTCTGTGCCCCCATCCTGTCATGTGGTGCTCTCATCCTGCGTCCCCATCCTGTTATGTGGTGCTCTCATCCTGTGTCCCCATCCTGTCATGTGGTGTTCACATCCTGTCATGTGCTACTCCCATCCTGTGCCCCCATCTTGTCATGTGCTGCTCCCATCCTGCACCCCTATCCTGTCATGTGCTGCTCCCATCCTGCGTCCCCATTCTCTAATGTGCTGCTCCCATCCTGCACCCCCATTCTGTCATGTGCTGCTCCCATCCTGCGCCCCCATTCTGTAATGTGCTGCTCCCATCCTGCACCCCCATTCTGTCATGTGCTGCACCCATTTTGTGTCCCCATTCTGTAATGTGCTGCTCCCATCCTGCACCCGTATTCTGTCATGTGCAGTAAAAAGCCACTGGCTTGCTGCACTGATGTATTTTCTATATTTATTCAGTAGAAAGTGGCTGGATTACTCTGCTGACGTATTTTATACAGTGCAGACCAAAAGTTTGGACACACCTTCTCATTTAAAGATTTTTCTGTATTTTCATGGCTATGAAAATTGTAAATTCACACTGAAGGCATCAAAACTGTAAATTAACACATGTGGAATTATATACTTAACAAAAAAGTGTGTAGCAACTGAAATTATGTTTTATAGTCTAGGTTCTTCAAAGTAGCCACCTTTTGCTTGATGACTGCTTTGCACGCTCTTGGCATTCTCTTAATGAGCTTCAAGAGGTCGTCACCGGAAATGGTTTTCACTTCACAGGTGTGCCCTGACAGGTTTAATAAGTGGGATTTCTTGCCTTATAAATAGTCCTTATAGTCCTACTGAATAGTCTTTATAGTCCTACTGAATACACTGTTAGAATTTGTATTATGGCGAGAAAAAGGCAGCTAAGTAAAGAAAAACAATTGGCCATCATTATTTTAAGAAATGAAGGTCAGTCTGTCCGAAAAATTGGGAAAACTTTGAAAGTGTCCCCAAGTGCAGTAGCAAAAACCATCAAGCGCTACACAGTAACTGGCTGACATGAGGACCGCCCCAGGTAAGGAAGACCAAGCATCACCTCTGCTTCTGAGGATACATTTATCCAAGTCACCAGCCTCAGAAATTGCAAGTTTACAGCAGCTCAGATTAGAGACCAGGTCAATGCCACACAGAGTTCGAGCAGCAGACATATCTCTACAACAACTTGTAGGAGACTTTGTGCAGCAGGCCTTCATGCTAAAATAGCTGCTAGGAAACTACTGCTAAGGACAGGCAACAAGCAGAAGAGACTTGTTTGGGCTAAAGAACACAAGGAATGGACATTAGACCAGTGGAAATCTGTGCTTTCGTCTGATGAGTCCAAATTTGAGATCTTTGGTTCCAACCACACGTCTTTGTGCGACACAGAAAAGGTGATCGGATTGACTCTACATGCCTGGTTCCCGCCATGAAGCATGGAGGAGGAGGTGTGATGGTGTGGGGGTACTTTGCTGGTGACACTGTTGGGGATTTATTCAAAATTGAAGGCATACTGAACCAGCATGGCTACCACAGCATGTTGCAGCGGCATGCTATTCCATCCGGTTTGCGTTTAGTTGGACCATCATTTATTTTTCAACTGGACAATGACCCCAAACACACCTCCAGGCTGTGTAAGGGTTATTTGACCAAGAAGGAGCGTGATGGGGTGCTACGCCAGATGACCTGGCCTCCACAGTCACCAGACCTGAACCCAATCGAGATGGTTTGGGATGAGCTGGACCGCAGAGTGAAGGCAAAAGGGCCAACAAGTGCTAAGCATCTCTGGGAACTCCTTCAAGATTCTTGGAAGACCATTCCCGGTGACTACCTCTTGAAGCTCATCAAGAGAATGCCAAGAGTGTGCAAACCAGTCATCAAAGCAAAAGGTGGCTACTTTGAAGAACCTAGAATATAAGACATAATTTCAGTTGTTTCACACTTTTTTGTTAAGTATATAATTCCACATGTGTTAATTCATAGTTTTGATGCCTTCAGTGTGAATGTACAATTTTCATAGTCATGAAAATACAGAAAAATCTTTAAATGAGAAGGTGTGTCCAAACTTTTGGTCTGTACTGTATATAGATTCAGTATATAAAAATGGTGCTGGAGAGCGGCGCCACAACCCTCGTGGGCCACAATCCTCATCCCCGGATGCGTAACTTACGAAATGGCATCTGAAGTGTGCTATACGCACACGCCATTTCTGACAGAGGATTCAATATAATGCTGCACAAAGGTTAATAATGGCCCCATAAGATGCTACATATTAAAATATGCCCCATATAATGCTGCACAAAGGTTAATGATGGCCCCATAAGATGCTCCATATTACAATATGCCCCATATAATGCTGCACAAAGGTTAATGATGGCCCCTGTTGTGAATTCTGCTCTTGGGTTCCCTCCAGTGGTTGTAGGTGGTAATGCAGTTGTCTCTGACTCGCAGTCCTGGCCAGGTGTATCGGATGATTACAATTCTGACTGGGATATTTAGGTGTGCAGGATCCTTTAGCCCTTGCCAGTTGCCAATGTTCCTTGTGAAGTGTTGGATCACTTTCTGGCTTCTCCTGCTTGCTGCCAAATTCAGCAAAGATAAGTGTTTGGTTTTTGTATCTGTGGCACACTGCTGTGTGCTTGTTTCAGTTTTATTCCTGCTCTGATTGTAGGATTCACTGGAGTTGCAGATTTACGCTCCTACATCTTTCAGTTAGATGTAGGACGTTTTTTGTATATTCTGTTGTGGATGTTTTGAAGGGTTTTAATACTGACCGCACAGAACTCTGTCCTATCCTGTCCTATCTAGCTAGAGTGGCCTCCTGTGCTAAATCCTGTTTTTCTGCCTGTGTATGTTTTTTCCTCTCCGACTCACCGCCAATATTTGTGGGGGGCTGTCTATCCTTTGGGGATTTTCTCTGAGGCAAGATAGTATTCCAATTTCCATCTTTAGGGGTATTTAGTCCTCCGGCTGTGACGAGGTGTCTAGGTGTGTTAGGTACACTCCATGGCTACTTCTAGTTGCGGTGTTAAGTTCAGGATTGCGGTCAGTATAGTGGCCACCTTCTCCAGTGAAAGTTCTCATGCAGCTCCAAGGTCACCGGATCATAACAGGCCCCATAAGATGTTCCATAGCATAATATGCCCCACATGCTGCTCCATAAAGGTTGATGGCCCTATAAGATGCTCCATAGCATATTATGCCCCATATGCTGCTGCTGCGATTAAAAAAAAACATACCTATCATCGCTGGGCGCCAGGGTCCTGAACAGGCGGGGACACCGGCACTTGTGATATTCACCTGTCCCCATTCCAATGCGCTGGAACAAGGACAGGTGAATGTAGCATGGCTCACCCTTTCCCGTCATACTCACCCCTCCTGGCATGTCCCTTCTTCTCTGTCGTCCCGGACTGGCAGCTCCTTCCACTGCTGAGCAGTCACATGTGTAATAAATATGCGTCCACGTGACCGCTGAACACAGGAAGAGCTGCGGGCACCAGAGAGATCGCGGTATGCGTTCAGTGCTTACACATACCGTGATCTTCTGGGCTGCGTAACTCTGTGGGGTCCAGACTGCGTAGGCGTGTCACGCTTGTGCAGTCTATAAAGGCTCCGGACAGAGTGACACTCCTAGCGTTATTATAAATGGCAAGCCTTCTTGTCATTTGATCCCTTGTTCAGCTCTTTTGTTATGTTTCATATAGCTTTTAATATTGTAGTCTACCTATGTCATTTATAACTTCGGTCTCATGCTTCATAACGCATCTAAGCGGTTGTCTAGCTTTAGGCTACAAGTATGCAGTCATTCTTTGTGACTGGAGACTTGTGAATCCTCTATCATGCACAATGCATGCTGTGAGGATTCTCTGATCCGGCAGCACAAAACTGAAAGTATGTGATTTGTATACATGCAGTCACATGCTGACTAAATGGGCGCAGCCTCGCCCAATGCAATTGTATTGAGCAAGGTTGGATACAGTAAAATTAAAATGTCGCAAATAGCATACTCTTAGTTACATGACAGTGTGCATGATGTGAGGATTCAGATGTTTGAAGTCACAGAGAGGATTGTGCTCAGTAACCTACAGACAGTGTCTGGTTGGTGCCGTTATACTGATTTAAATGATGCGTTTGTTGATAAAATCCATCTTGTGGTTGTTGTTTAATCTTTATTTTCAGTTTTGAGTTAATGACATGCTCCGGGGCGGCCTGTGGGGTGTAATGTTTCATGTGATGCTCTGATTAGCTATTCATCAGTATGGCTTCTGACAGGTCACTGATCCATAAGTGACCTGCCCTCTATTTTGCATAAAGAATATTATATGTTAGCTTCACCACTCCTACTCACCCCCGCCGCTTCACATCGGGGTCCCGGCACACTCGCTCTGCCTCCTCGGCGGCTGCTTCTTTTGCTCGTCCCTTCCTCTCTGCCCCACGGTCCCAGCGCGCTCTTCTCTATGGTCCTGCAGCGGCATCTGCTCCTTCTGCTTCCGGGTTTCAGCATGTCCGTCTCCAAGGTGCTCCTGCTCTACTTCCGGTCTCTGGCTCTGCTGGAGGGATCTGTCTCCTGCACAGGCGTCCTGGATTCTCCAGAGGGCGCACGCGTAACAATCCCTCTATTACCAGATACCTGGATCCGGTGATCCCCTACAACCAATCAGAGTGAGGAATTTGGTCTATCAGGCCACCTCCCTTGCATGGGGGCGCCTGATCGTCATTAGCCTTTCGCTTTTGTCTCTGGCTCCTCTGTTCTCAGTGTCTGGCTTCTCCCTGCCTTTCACTGCATCCTGCGCTATTCTGTGTCCGTGTTCCTTTCTAACTCAGCGTGGCATTTCCTTCCGTTCGTTTTCCCTTAATCCGCTCTCTCTCTCTGCAGATCCGTCTTTGTCCCAGCCTCTCCGTACTCCAGTACTGTGGTGCTTGTACTTCCCGTAGCTGTTGTTCCAGTCTTCTAGGTTCCTGTATTTCTAGCCCTGGGTCCCTCTAGGTTTTTGTCTCTTTTCCTTCCTCCCTCCTTTTGAGCCGTCCCTCTCGGTTTTAGCTACTGTGGTCTGGTGACCTCTGGGCCTGCCCCTGACGGTCCCTGTATGGGGGTCGGCCTCACTAGGTCAGCTCACCCAGGGGTAGGTCTTTTCCACAGTCCAGAGGGTCCACTTTAGCTCCACCTCCTTGGAAGCATCACATTATATATATACAGCTCTGGCAAAAATTAAGAGACCACCACATCAAAACCCTGTCATGGGCAGCCCCAATCTCCAGACCTGAACCCCATTGAAAACCTCTGCAATGTAATCAAGAGGATGATGGATATTCAAAAGCCATCAAACAAAGAAGAACTGCTTAAATTTTTGCAGCAGAAACAGTGTAAAAGACTGGTGGAAAGAATGCCAAGACGCATGAAAGCTGTGATTACAAATCATGGTTATTCCACAAAATATTCATTTCTGAACTCTTCCTGAGTTAAAACATTAGTATTGTTGTTTCTAAATGATTATGAACTTGTTTTCTTTGCATTATTTGAGGTCCGAAAGCACTGGTTATTTTTATTTTGACCATTTCTCCATTTCAGAACAAAAATACAAAAAATATTTCTTGGAAATTTGGAGACATGTTGTCAGAAGTTTATAGAATAAATAAAAAATTTACATTTTACTCAAAAATATACCAATAAAGAGAAAAATCAGACAAACTGAACATTTTGCAGTGTTCTCTTAATTTTTGAGAGAGCTGTATATTGAAAAAAAATCACCTTCTGAAGGCAGGTGTCAGCACTTGTGTTACACCATTATTGCTTCTACTACTTCTGCACAGTTGCTGGCAGCGCCATCTTTCTAGAGAAAAAATAATGCCTCCTCCAAGATGTTGGTGCTTGCGCAGTAGCAGGCGGTACCACCTTAGTGGAGAAAGGTTTTTTTCTCTCTAGCAAGATGGAGCAGGCACAGTTGCATTTTTTTGAATCGCCGAAAGCTGCTACTGCTCAGGAGTGACCGATGCTGTTTTGAAACTGATTTTTTTTTAATGAATTTATGTGTACCATCAAATAAAAGAATTAAATACATGTTATAGATGCGATCATGCTGAAGCACAGCGCAGTTTCACCTCACGTCACAGCCTAGCATTGCGCGGACTTGCTTCTCTCTGTTAATGACAGCAGTGCAGGAGAGAGCGTGCGCCATGCTGGGCTGTGATGTGTGGTGACGCTCTGCCAAAAGCCCAGTCACTCTGGGAGACTGGGTTCCACCTTGGTGATACCCAGTCAGCTTCCAGTTCCGGAAGTTGATGTGACATCTCTGGACATCAGAGGCAGGGATGAGCAGACAGCAATAGCGACACTTACAGGCACATTTGGAAAGGTAAGGTATTTGAAGAAAGCCTTTTTCCCAAGATTTATATTGATAGGGTAGAAGTTCAAAATGAGTAATTGTAAGTACACAGTGCCATATAGTATGATGACTGCAGTATATTAAGACAATAAAAATGTTGATGGAAATACTTCTTTAATTAGCATGCAAAATCCCTAAAAAGCCTCCCTTTGTTTGGTGGCCACAGATATTAACTTGTTGGCTTTGTAAACCCTTTCAATAAGTGACTTTGAATAGACCTATTGCATGTGCCGACCTACAGCAGAAACCATAGGGTCACACTGGCTATTGCATTGGATTTCAGTGAAAATATTCATTTGATTTCTCCAATTTTTTTTCTGCACACTTGGGGTCACTTATGGTATTTGTATGATGGCTTATAGCGCAACAGTTTGATGTTACATGTTAACCAGAGAGGGTACCTTTAACTCCAGTTCTCACTGTGCAGTAGTGGACTAGGCTTAAATGTAGTATTTTAATCAGGAAACCATCCTGTAAACTCATTTATTTTCTATACATTTTAGTTATCTTTTAGTTATAAAATGATAGTTAGTTCAAGTCTCTTGCTGATATGTTCTTTAATAGCTGTTGAAATTTGTTAACATGTCAGCTGCAAAGACAATAAAAAGAAAGTGAGTGTTATGTTTTCAAGTTCATCAGGAAGCCAATTACATGAAGTGCTTCCTGTTGGAAATACTTTCTAAACCATGAGTTCTGAATAAAGCTCACTGAAACAAATGTAAGCACACTTTATATACAACGCAGTTTCCTAAGTTATTGTACCTAAAAACAGACTACATAGTTCATTATATATGAAAAAAATAATTTTAAAGAACTTGAAAAGAACCATCAACAAGGACTACCCTATATTTTCAATTAAAAAATCAATGGCTACCACCCAAAAATACTTGTTTTAATAAAAGAGTGCTTTATTCAATTAAATCAATCAGTAACTTATATTCATACTGTAAACAGTCATCTTTTATTTAGAGCTCAAGAGGTTCTGATACCCATCATGTTCTAACACCACATGCTGCTCAAGGGCATTGAGGGAATTTGCAGAATTCTTTTTACCAGGGAGTTCAGACCCAAATCCTCTCCTACACGTACTAATATTTATGAAAGAACCTTTGAAAAAGACAGTTGTAGCAAAACCGGTTGGCCACATGTTGCATTTGTGCTGATGGTTTTAAACTGAATTCTTATTTTTAATTTTATTTTTTATAAATATGATAATAAATTGAAGTAGAAAAATGTTTGAGAAGAGTTCAACACACTGTGCGCGTTGATTACAGTTCAGCCTAACATCCAAGGACAAGAATGATTAAACTGGGGGGAAATCATTCAGATGCTGGAGAAAGAGGGGAAAATTACTTCTGGAGAAATACACCAAGAAGAGCTTTTTGTTCTCCTCCAGCTTCTGTAGCTTAGCTAATGGAGGAGTGCTAGTATTTGAGGAGGAGGATGTTGAGAAACATAAGTCCATGCTGGATAAAGCAAGATGGAATCACAGGAGAGGTGAAAAAAAATAAAAAGGAAAAAAAAACCTCTATGACGGTTTCAGATATCACTTTGAATCATGGACACATTCATTTAACTTATTTGCTGGTAAGGCTAGGTTCATATTGCGTTAGTGCAATCCGTTTAGCGCCTAGCGCTAGCAGATTGCGCTAACGCAATGTTGTTTTATGGAGTCGCGTTAAATGTCCCCGCTCTCCCAGATCACCTCAGGCGCGCCGCGGATGCTGCAAGCAGCATCCGCGGCGCGCCACAAAACACCGGCACATCGCTAGCGCGTGCCGAAAATGGCACGCGCTAGTGATGCGCGTCCCCATTGCTGTTAATGGGCGCGCTAACGGACGCGTTGCACGGCGTTAATTTCGCCGTGCAATGCTGTCCGTTAGCGCAGTCACATTAACGCAATATGAACCTAGCCTAATATTTATAACCAGCCCGGATTTTTTAGTAGAATCTATATTCTTTATGTAAGATCTCAATGTAAAATATAGATGGATATTTTTTATTAGGATCTGCAGCTAAAAATCTTAATTTTATATGGGGAATTCTCTATGCCTCCAAGCTGTAATATATTCATAAAAGATTGTTTTAAACGATTTTTGAAAAGTGGATCGTTAGTTTTGTAGTTTCCAAAGTATGTTCATTTCTGCTTTTTACAATCTTCTCTATATTGATAGTTTTAATAATCATTTACATACAAAGGATTTACACTACAGTAATATGTTCAAGTTTTTTTTATGACATTTAGAAAAAGTTTAATTTGGGGGACTAATCATTTTTCAACTAAAACATGGAATTTAAACCATTTTTACACTCATGTCGAGGACATAGCCCCTGTAAAAATCATAATTGTGGTACAGATTTTAATTATTTTTTTTTTCTTCTAGAAGCAGCTTTAATACATATGTCAATGAGATAGTGCACCCTTGACGTGACTAACTGCTAGGCAGTGGCGTAACTACCGCGGTCGCAGCGGTCGCCAGTGCGACCGGGCCCGGCAGGTCAGGGGCCCGGGCCCGGCAGGCAGGCTCGGACTGGCAGTGCCTCCCCCCGCTCCAGGGCCTCCCCCCCTTCCCCGCCGCCGCCGCCGCCGCTGCCTTGAATACTCACCCTGCTCCAGCGATGGTCTCGGCGTCTGCACTGCAGCTCGTTCCTGCTTGAGCGGTCACGTGACACCGCTCATTAAGATCATGAATATGCGCATATTCATGATCTTAATGAACGGTGTCACATGACCGCTCAAGCAGGAAGAAGGTGCTGCGCCGGCGCCGCCGTCTGGAGTCGGGACAGAGCGCGAGGGATGTCGGCACGGCCGTGCAGTGGGAAGGCAGGTGAGTATGAGGGACGGGGGGACGGGGGGGGGGGGGATGAAGGAGGACATAAGCCGGCGCGCCGAGCAGGAGCGGAGAGCTAAGCCTGCATACAGGGGGGAATATGAGCCATGCAGGGGGGAATATGAGCCATGCAGGGGGGGATATGAGCCATGCAGGGGGGAATATGAGCCATGCAGGGGGGAATATGAGCCATGCAGGGGGGAATATGAGCCATGCATACAGGAGGGGTAATATGAGCTATGTATATGGGATAGGAGGGAGATGAGCCATGCATACAGGAGGGGGGTCATTATACAGTATTGAGCATCATGTGTGGCCGTTATACAGTATGCAGCATCATGTGTGGCCATTATACAGTATGGAGCATCATGTGTGGTGGCCGTTATACAGTATTGAGCATCATGTGTGGCCATTATTCTATGGGGGTTACATTGAGTTGTATGGCAGGGCTGCAGGGGGGGGGGCCCCATTTGGAAGTTCGCACCGGGGCCCCTAACTTTGTAGTTACGCCACTGCTGCTAGGTACACCGTTTTGGCATCTTAATTACCAGCCTCCGACGCTCCCTTTATGATAACTGACAGTACTCTATGGAGCACTATCTCTATTGAATTCTCAGACCTGCCACACACTGACTTTAACCCCTTCATGACCCAGCCTATTTTGACCTTAAAGACCTTGCCGTTTTTTGCAATTCTGACCAGTGTCCTTTTATGAGGTAATAATTTAGGAACGCTTCAATGGATCCTAGCGGTTCTGAGTTTGTTTTTTCGTGACATATTGGGCTTCATGTTAGTGGTAAATTTAGGTCAATAAATTCTGTGTTTATTTGTGATAAAAACGGAAATTTGGCGAAAATTTTGAAAATTTTGCAATTTTCACATTTTGAATTTTTATTCTGTTAAACCAGAGAGTTACGTGACACAAAATAGTTAATAAATAACATTTCCCACATGTCTACTTTACATCAGCACAATTTTGGAAACAAAATTTTTTTTTGCTAGGAAGATATACGGGTTAAAATTTGACCAGCGATTTCTCATTTTTACAACAAAATTTAAAAAACCATTTTTTTTAGGGACCACCTCACATTTGAAGTCAGTTTGAGGGGTCTATATGGCTGAAAATACCCAAAAGTGACACCATTCTAAAAACTGCACCCCTCAAGGTGCACAAAACCACATTCAAGAAGTTTATTAACCCTTCAGGTGCTTCACAGCAGCAGAAGCAACATGGAAGGAAAAAATGAACATTTAACTTTTTAGTCACAAAAATGATTTTTCAGCAACAATTTTTTTATTTTCCCAATGGTAAAAGGAGAAACTGAACAACGAAAGTTGTTGTCCAATTTGTCCTGAGTACGTTGATACCTCATATGTGGGGGTAAACCACTGTTTGGGCGCACGGCAGGGCTTGGAAGGGAAGGAGCGCCATTTGACTTTTTGAATGAAAAATTGGCTGCACTCTTTAGCGGACACCATGTCACGTTTGGAGAGCCCCCGTGTGCCTAAAAATTGGAGCTCCCCCACAAGTGACCCCATTTTGGAAACTAGACGCCCCAAGGAACTTATCTAGATGCATAGTGAGCCCTTTAAACCCCCAGGTGCTTCACAAATTGATCCGTAAAAATGAAAAAGTACTTTTTTTTCACAAAAAAATTCTTTTAGCCTCAATTTTTTCATTTTCACATGGACAACAGGATAAAATGGATCCTAAAATTTGTTGGGCAATTTCTCCTGAGTACACCGATACCTCACATGTGGGGATAAACCACTGTTTGGGCACATGGTAAGGCTCGGAAGGGAAGGAGCGCCATTTGACTTTTTGAATGAAAAATTATCTCCATCGTTAGCGGACACCATGTCGCGTTTGGAGAGACCCTGTGTGCCTAAACATTGGAGCTCCCCCACAAGTAACCCCATTTTGGAAACTGGACCCCCCAAGGAACTTATCTAGATGCCTAGTGAGCACTTTAAACCCACAGGTGCTTCACAAATTGATCCGTAAAAATGAAAAAGTACTTTTTTTTCACAAAAAATTTCTTTTCGCCTCAATTTTTTCATTTTCACATGGGCAATAGGATAAAATGGATGCTAAAATTTGTTGAGCAATTTCTCTCGAGTACGCCGATACCTCATATGTGGGGGTAAACCACTGTTTGGGCACACGGCAGGGCTCGGAAGGGAAGGCGCGCCTTTTGACTTTTTGAATGGAAAATTAGCTCCAATTGTTAGCGGACACCATGTCGCGTTTGGAGAGCCCCTGTGTGCCTATGCATTGGAGCTCCCCCACACGTGACCCCATTTTGGAAACTAGACGCCCCAAGGAACTTATCTAGATGCATAGTGAGCCCTTTAAACCCCCAGGTGCTTCACAAATTGATCCGTAAAAATGAAAAAGTACTTTTTTTTCACAAAAAAATTCTTTTAGCCTCAATTTTTTCATTTTCACATGGACAACAGGATAAAATGGATCCTAAAATTTGTTGGGCAATTTCTCCTGAGTACACCGATACCTCACATGTGGGGATAAACCACTGTTTGGGCACATGGTAAGGCTCGGAAGGGAAGGAGCGCCATTTGACTTTTTGAATGAAAAATTATCTCCATCGTTAGCGGACACCATGTCGCGTTTGGAGAGACCCTGTGTGCCTAAACATTGGAGCTCCCCCACAAGTAACCCCATTTTGGAAACTGGACCCCCCAAGGAACTTATCTAGATGCCTAGTGAGCACTTTAAACCCACAGGTGCTTCACAAATTGATCCGTAAAAATGAAAAAGTACTTTTTTTTCACAAAAAATTTCTTTTCGCCTCAATTTTTTCATTTTCACATGGGCAATAGGATAAAATGGATGCTAAAATTTGTTGAGCAATTTCCCTCGAGTACGCCGATACCTCATATGTGGGGGTAAACCACTGTTTGGGCACACGGCAGGGCTCGGAAGGGAAGGCGCGCCTTTTGACTTTTTGAATGGAAAATTAGCTCCAATTGTTAGCGGACACCATGTCGCGTTTGGAGAGCCCCTGTGTGCCTATGCATTGGAGCTCCCCCACACGTGACCCCATTTTGGAAACTAGACCCCCCAAGGAACTTATCTAGATGCATACTGAGCACTTTAAACCCCCAGGTGCTTCACAGAAGTTTATAATGCAGAGCCATGAAAATAAAAAATAATTTTTCTTTTCTCAAAAATGATTTTTTAGCCTGGAATTTCCTATTTTGCCAATGGTAATAGGAGAAATTGGACCACAAATGTTGTTGTCCAGTTTGTCCTGAGTACGCAGATACCCCATATGTGGGGGTAAACCACTGTTTGGGCGCACGGCAGGGCTCAGAAGGGAAGGCACGCCATTTGGCTTTTTAAATGGAAAATTAGCTCCAATCATTAGCGGACACCATGTCGCGTTTGGAGAGCCCCTGTGTGCCTAAACATTGGAGATCCCCCACAAATAACCCCATTTTGGAAACTAGACCCCAAAAGGAACTTATCTAGATGTGAGGTGAGCACTTTGAACCCCCAAGTGCTTCACAGAAGTTTATAACGCAGAGCCGTGAAAATAATAAATACGTTTTCTTTCCTCAAAAATAATTTTTTAGCCCAGAATTTTTTATTTTCCCAAGGGTTATAGGAGAAATTGGACCACAAAAGTTGTTGTCCAGTTTCTCCTGAGTAAGCTGATACCCCATGTGTGGGGGTAAACCACTGTTTGGGCACACGTCGGGGCTCAGAAGGGAAGTAGTGACTTTTGAAATGCAGACTTTGATGGAATGGTCTGCGGGCGTCACGTTGCGTTTGCAGAGCCCCTGGTGTGCCTAAACAGTAGAAACCCCCCACAAGTGACCCCATTTTGGAAACTAGACCCCCAAAGGAACTTATCTAGATATGTAGTGAGCACATTCAACCCCCAAGTGCTTCACAGAAGTTTATAACGCAGAGCCGTGAAAATAATAAATACGTTTTCTTTCCTCAAAAATAAATTTTAGCCCAGAATTTTTTATTTTCCCAAGGGTTACAGGAGAAATTGGACCCCAAAAGTTGTTGTCCAGTTTCTCCTGAGTACGCTGATACTCCATGTGTGGGGGTAAACCACTGTTTGCGCACACGTCGGGGCTCAGAAGGGAAGTAGTGACTTTTGAAATGCAGACTTTGATGGAATGGTCTGCGGACGTCATGTTGCGTTTGCAGAGCCCCTGATGTGCCTAAACAGTAGAAACCCCCCACAAGTGACCCCATTTTGGAAACTAGACCCCCCAAGGAACTTATCTAGATATGTGGTGAGCACTTTGAACCCCCAAGTGCTTCACAGACGTTTACAACGCAGAGCCGTGAAAATAAAAAATCATTTTTCTTTCCTCAAAAATGATGTTTTAGCAAGCAATTTTGTTTTTCTCAAGGGTAACAGGAGAAATTGGACCCCAGTAATTGTTGCGCAGTTTGTCCTGAGTATGCTGGTACCCCATATGTGGGGGTAAACCACTGTTTGGGCACACGTCAGGGCTCGGAAGTGAGGGAGCACCATTTGACTTTTTGAATACAAGATTGGCTGGAATCAATGGTGGCGCCATGCTGCGTTTGGAGACCCCCTGATGTGCCTAAACAGTGGTAACCCCTCAATTCTACCTCCAACACACCCCTAACCCTTATCCCAACTGTAGCCGTAACCCTAATCACAACCCTAACCCCAACACACCCCTAACCACAACCCTAACCCCAACACACCCCTAACCACAACCCTAATTCCAACCCAACCCTAACCCTAAGGCTATGTGCCAACGTTGCGGATTTGTATGAGATTTTTCAGCACCATTTTTGACAAATCCGCGGGTAAAAGGCACTGCGTTTTACCTGCGGATTTACCGCGGATTGCCAGTGTTTTTTGTGCGGATTTCACCTGTGGATTCCTATTGAGGAACAGGTGTAAAACGCTGCGGAATCCGCACAAAGAATTGACATGCTGCGGAAAATACAACGTAGCGTTTCTGCGCGGTATTTTCCGCACCATGGGCACAGCGGATTTGGTTTTCCATATGTTTACATGGTACTGTAAACCTGATGGAACACTGCTGCGGATCCGCAGCCAAATCCGCACCATGTGCACATAGCCTAATTCTAAAGGTATGTGCACACGCTGCGGATCCGTAGCAGTTTCCCATGAGTTTACAGTTCAATGTAAACCTATGGGAAACAAAAATCGCTGTACACATGCTGCAGAAAAACTGCACCGAAACGCAGCGGTTTACATTCCGCAGCATGTCACTTTCTGCGGATTCCGCAGCGGTTTTACAACTGCTCCAATAGAAAATCGCAGTTGTAAAACCGCAGTGAAATGCGCAGAAAAACCGCGGTAAATCCACAGCGGTTTAGCCCTGCGGATTTATCAAATCCTCTGTGGAAAAATCCGCAGAGGACCAGAATACGTGTGCACATCCCGAACCCTAAACCTACCCCTACCCCTAACCCTAACCCTACCCCTAACCCTACCCCTAACCCTACCCCTAACCCTAACCCTAACCCTACCCCTAACCCTACCCCTACCCCTAACCCTAGTTCTTACCCCAACATTAGTGGAAAAAAAATTCTTTATTTTTTTTTATTGTCCCTACCTATGGGGGTGACAAAGGGGGGGGTCATTTACTATTTTTTTTATTTTGATCACTGAGATAGGTTATATCTCAGTGATCAAAACTCACTTTGGAACGAATCTGCCCGCCGGCAGATTCGGCGGGCGCACTGCACATGCGCCCGCCATTTTGGAACATGGCGGCGCCCAGGAAAGAAGACGGCCGGACCCCGGGAGGCCAGGTAAGTATAAGGGGGGGGAGATCAGGGCACGGGAGGGGGTCGTCGGAGCACGGGGGGGTGGATCGGAGCATGGGGGGTGGATCGGAACACGGGGGGTGGATTGGAGCACGGGGTGGGGGATCGCTGTGCGGGGGGGTGGAACGGAGCACGGGGGGGAAATCACTGTGCGGGGGGGATCGGAGTGCCGGGGGGTTTGATTGGAGCACGGGGGGAGTGATTGGAGCACGGGGGAGCGGAGCACAGGACGGGGGAGCGGAGCACAGGTCGGAGGGGAGTGGACCACAGATCGGGGGGCTGGGGGGGCGATCGGTGGGGTGGGGTGGGGGCACATAAGTGTTTCCAGCCATGGCCGATGATATTGCAGCATCGGCCATGGCTGGATTGTAATATTTCACCAGTTTTTTAGGTGAAATATTACAAATCGCTCTGATTGGCAGTTTCACTTTCAACAGCCAATCAGAGCGATCGTAGCCACGGGGGGGTGAAGCCACCCCCCCTGGGCTTAACTACCACTCCTCCTGTCCCTGCAGATCGGGTGAAATGGGAGTTAACCCTTTCACCCGATCTGCAGGGACGCGATCTTTCCATGACGCATATGCTGCGTCATGGGTCGGAATGGCACCGACTTTCATGACGCAGCGTATGCGTCAAAGGTCGGGAAGGGGTTAAAGGAGCTGTGAGCTCACCAATGGACCACACAGCAGGGGGGCGGCCGATGCTAATAGGAAAGGGAGATGAAAGTGCGCTCTTGCACTGTTTTCAGTTGGCACCTGCAGTGTTGTTATACACTCTCATCTCCATGGCCTGTCAGCAACAACCACCATTTGCTGGTGTACGATCCTGTGTATTGCAAGCGGCCATTGCAGACAGGACTGGGGGATCACACACTGACATTGTGTGAACTCTCAGATTTACAGTGTCAGTGTGTGTAGGTCTAAGGGTACCGTCACACAGTGGCACTTTGATCGCTAGGACGGCACGATCCGTGACGTTCCAGCGATATCGTTACGATCTCGCTGTGTCTGACACACTACTGCGATCAGAGACCCCGCTGAGAATCGTACGTCGTAGCAGATCGTTTGAAACTTTATTTCGTCGCTGGATCTCCCGCTGACATCGCTGAATCGGAGTGTGTGACGCCGATTCAGCGATGTCTTCACTGGTAACCAGGGTAAACATCGGGTTACTAAGCACAGGGCCGCGCTTAGTAACCCGATGTTTACCCTGGTTACCAGCGTAAATGTAAAAAAACAAACACTACATACTTACCTTCCGTGTCTGTCCTCCGGCGCTGTGCTTCTCTGCACTGGCTGTGAGCGCCGGCCAGCCGGAAAGCACAGCGGTGACGTCACCGCTCTGCTTTACGGCTGACCGGCGCTGGCAGTGCAGAGGAAAGCACAGCGCCGGAGGACATACACGGAATGTAAGTATGTAGTGTTTGTTTTTTTTACATTTACGCTGGTAACCAGGGTAAACATCGGGTTACTAAGCGCGGCCCTGCGCTTAGTAACCCAATATTTACCCTGGTTACCAGGGGACTTCGGGATCGTTGGTCGCTGGAGAGCTGTCTGTGTGACAGCTCTCCAGCGACCACACAGCGACGAAACAGCGACGCTGCAGCGATCGGCATCGTTGTTGTATCGCTGCAGCGTCGTTTCAGTGTGACGGTACCCTAAGAACTCAATAGAGGCAGCAGTATTTGGAGTGCTGTCCAATAAGGGAAGGGGTGCATGATGGTAATTAAGGAGGATAAACTGTGCAAGGAGCACTAGGCAATGCCAAATGTTCACCAAAGCCCCTTCATTTACATATGTAATTAAACTGTTTGTGCATTAAGCAAATCAATTGACAATTAACCCCAAAGCAAATTGAAATGTAGAGGCAATAAAAGGCTATTTTATCCTGTTCCCATCGCTGCAAATTTTCATTTTTGTGCTTTTGGTTTTTACTTCCTTTTTTTCCTACACCCATATTTGTAAAAACTGGAAGGGCAAAAGAGCACAGTGGGGTTTTATCTGGGACACAATAGTGAAGATAATAGATCAGAATCTGCTCACCTGGTAGCAGTTGTGTATCCACAACCACAGTGGACACTGTGGATATGCGTCTGCCGCAGACCCATTAAGGCTACGTTCACATTAGCGTCGCGTCGCCGTTGCGTCGGCGACGCAGCGGCGACGCATGGAAAAACGCGCGCAAACGCGCGCAAAAAGGCGCGCGTTTTGCGACGCGTGCGTCGTTTTTGACGAAAATCGGACGCACAGAAAATGCTACATGTAGCGTTTTCTTGCGTCCGACGCTAGCGTCGGAAACGACGCACGTGGCGAAAAACGCCACCAAAACAACGCACGCGTCCCCTATGTTAAACATAGGGGCGCGTCGCCGCTGCGTCGCCGACGCAACGGCGACGCGACGCTAATGTGAACGTAGCCTTAGAGGAGAGATGACAACTGGAGGGATGAAAGGAGTTAAACCTGCGCTGCTGATGATGTGTGGAGCCAGAGATTCTGATCAATTAGTTAATTGTCAACTTGATTTGAAGATACAACAAAAACTTCTTCCTCAGGACAAACTACAGATGGTATGAGGGCTTGTTATTTGATGGGCAACTTTTATCTTTGAATGATACTATTCACTTTTCCACATAATGTATTGAAAATTGAGAAAGAAATTGTAAAAAATTTGGGATGAAATCGTGAAAAACTAACGCAATTCCGCCAATGATTTTTGGGCTGGATTTTTAAAGTGTTCAGTAAAAATGTCCTGACAGTACAATTCTGCAGGTCAGTAATGTAAATATATTTGACATGTTTTAAATAATTCAACTTTGTGAAAAAATATTTTTATTTGTGATGCCATTTTCTGAGAACCATAACTTTTTCACTTTTATGTTTGTGGAACTGTATGAGAGCTTGTTTTTGTGTGGTAAGCTGTAGCTTTCATTGGTATTGTTTTGGGATACATCTAGTTTTTTGTATCTCTTTTTATTGACTTTTCTGGGGAAGCACAGTGCTGTGCAAAAATTTGAGGAATTTAGTATAATTGACTACTCTTACACCTCACAATAATTCTACAAACAGGTGATTGTTATACTGTATGTAGCTTGAAACACAGTCATTAATTGAAACAGAAACAGCTGTATAGGAGGCTTAAAACCAGGTGAGTAACATACAAACTCTTCTACAAATTTGAGGTTGTGGAAGATGGTTTCATGTCATATATCATATACCATGGGAAAACTGAGCATGGCAACAAGACAAAAGATAGTCATATTGCATCAGCCAGGTATCTTTCAGCAAAGATTTCAAATCAGTCTGAGAATTGAATATGTGTTGTTTTAGCTCTTTTGTATAAGCATCAAGAAATGGGCAACATTGAAGATCATAGACACAGTGGGCAGTCATGGAAATCGTGCAGCAGATAAAAAATACATCATGCTTCATATCAAAATCAGCAGATGTCTAGCAGTGTCATCAGTTTGGCTTAGAACGGTCAGCAAAAATTAGGACCCAGCTACACACAACTACTTTTCAGAAAATCTGTCCAGAATTGTCGTAAAAGAGGCATACCTTCAACAATGAAACCAGACCAAGTGACTCAACTATATATTAAAATAAAGGAACATTAGGATGCTGAAAAATGGCAGCACGTGTTCTGGACTGATGAGAAAAAAATTTGAAATATTTAGCAGTTTGCCTGAGGCCTGGAGAATAGTATAATAATGAGTGTCTGCAAGCAACAGTGAAGCATGGTGGAGGTTTCTTGAGGCTGCATTTAAGTAAATGGAATTGGGGATTTTGTCAGAATTAATGGTGTCCTCAATTCTAAGAAATACAATCCAATAAGATCAGGGAGTCATCTGATTGGCTTCAAATTTATACTGCGGCAGGACAATAACACCAAACATTCAGCCAATGTCATTAAGAACTATCTTCAGCATAAAAAAGAACAAAGTGCCCTAGAAGTGATGGTGTGACCCCACAGTGCCCTGATCTGAACATCACTGAGTCTGTCTAAGATTATATTAAGGGAAAAGTGTTTGCGCAAGACTCCATCCATGGAAGATCTGTGATTAGTTGTCCAATTTGTTTGAAGCAACCTTCCTGCCAAGTTTCTTCATAAACTTTGTGAAAGTGTCCTTAAAGGGCTTGTTCACTACTAGGACAACCCTTTCAATCTGAATGTTTGAAAATAAAAATACAGCAGTGTTCAAAATAGTAGCAGCGTGTTCAAAAACATGAGTTAATCACAAAATCTTTATACTAGTTTTTATTTCCATGAATTTGGAACATTGCACAATGTTTTCTAATTTAAAACATGAAGAGAAATGTAATACTTTAGAGAAAACTACAAATAAATATTTTTTTGTATATTTACAGTAGCATTCCTCTGAATCACTAACTTAACCCCTTCAAGTCGCGGCCCTTTTTCGTTTTTGCGTTTTCATTTTTCACTTCCCTCCTTCCCAGAGCCATAACTTTTTTATTTTTCCGTCAATATGGTCATCTTAGGGCTTATTTTTTGCGGGACGAGTTGTACTTTTGAACGACAGCATTGGTTTTACCATGTCTTTTACTAGAAAACGGGAAAAAAATTCCAAGTGCGGTGAAATTGCAAAAAAAGTGCAATCCCACACTTGTTTTTTGTTTGGCTTTTTTGCTAGGTTCATTAAATGCTAAAACTAACCTGCCATTGTGATTCTCTAGGTCATTACGAGCTCATAAACATCTAACATGTCTAGGTTATTTTTTATCCAAGTGGTGAAAAAAAATTCAAAACTTTGCTTAAAAAAAAAAGTGCCATTTTCCGATACCCGAAGCGTCTCCATTTTTCCTGATCTGGGGCCGGGTGAGGGCTTATTTTTTGTATGCCGAGCTGACGTTTTTAATGATACCATTTTGGTGCAGATACGTTCTTTTGATCGCCCGTTATTGCATTTTAATGCAATGTCACGGCGACAAAAAAAACGTAATTCTGGCATTTCGGATTTTTTTCTCGCTACGCTGTTTAGCGATCAGGTTAATGCTTTTTTTATTGATAGATCGGGCGATTCTGAACGTGGCGATACCAAATACGTGTAGGTTTTTTTTATTTTTAATTGTTTTATTTAGGATGGGGCGAAAGGGGGTGATTTAAACTTTTATATTTTTTATATTTTTTTCATATTTTTAAAAACATTTTTTTTTTACTTGTGCCATGCTTCAATAGCCTCCATGGGAGGCTAGAAGCTGGCATAGACTGATTGGCTCTGCTACATAGCAGCGATCATCAGATCGCTGCTATGTAGCTGAAATGCAGGTGTGCTGTGAGCGCCGACCACAAGGGGGCGCTCACAGCAGGCCGGCATCAGTAACCATAGAGGTCTCAAGGACCTCTATGGTTACCTTCCTGATGCATCGCCGACCCCCGATCATGTGACAGGGGTCGGCGATGACATCATTTCCGGCCGCCCGGCCGGAAGCGCCGGTTAAATGCCGCTGTCTGCGTTTGACAGCAGCATTTAACAGGTTAATAGCGGCGGGTGAATAGCGATTTCACCCGCCGCTATTGCGCGCACATGTCAGCTGGGGGACATGGGGGTCGTCTGACGAACTGTCTGCCACCCTTGGACCGAAAAAGAATAATTTTACTTTCATCAGTCTACAAAATGTTTTTCCATTGTCTCCATTTTTTTCTCTATTAGGCCAGCTGATGTGTTCTTTGGCAAATTATATCCTCTTCACCACGTCTTTTTTTGTTAACAGTGGGACTTTGCAAGGACTGCTTGCTAAGAGATTAGCTTCACACAGGCATCTACCTGTCACAGTACTTACAGGTAACTTGAGACTGTCTTTGAGCATCCTGGAGCTGATCATTGGCTGAGCCTTTGCCATTTAGGCTATTCTTCCATCCATTTGAATTATAGTCTTTCATTTTCTTCCATGTCTCTCTGGTTTGGCTTTCCTTTTTAAAGCATTGCAAATCATTTTAGCTGAACAGCCTATCATTGTCTGCGCTTCTTTATGAGTTTTACCATCTCCAATCAACTTTTTAATCAAAGTACGCTGTTTTTCTGAACAATGCCTTGAACGACCCAAATTTCTCAGGCTTTCAAGAGAAATGCATGTACAACATGTCCTGGCTTCATTCTTAAATAAGAGACAACCGGATTCACACCTGTTTCTTCACAGAATGATTGACCTCACTAATTGAGCTCCACAATGCTATAATTTTCAACACCCCCCTTTCTATTAATTATTTTAATACACAGACTCAAAAACATGCAGATCATGAATGCTGATTCTGTTGGTTTTCTTAGAATCTACTGCACCAACTGATAACATTGTTTGACATGTGGTAATATAATTTATACCAAAAACAGTGATTGATCTGGTTAGTCATATTGGACTGCTATTATTTTGAATGGTACTGTATACTCACCTCCTGTGCAGCTGCCATTCCAGCAATGTCGGCACTCGCTTTCCCGAGCTCACATGCAGTTGTTATGACACATGAGCCCTGCACCCAATCAGCACTGGCGTCCCCGTCCTCACGTTAATACATATTAGTATTCAAGGGGAAGTGAGTGGCCAGCCACAGCTCTAGCTTCCTCTTCATTACATGTATGTCCGAAGGCAGGGACGGTGATACCAGCATTGATTGGACACAGAGCTCACATGTCATAACAACAGCACACGAGCCTCAGAAACGTGAGTGCTAAAGCTACCGTCACACTAAGCGACGCTGCAGCGATACCGACAACGATGTCGATCGCTGCAGCGTCGCTGTTTGGTCGCTGAAAGCTGTCAAACAGTCAGCTCTCCAGCGACCAACGATCCCGAAGTCCCCGGGTAACCAGGGTAAACATCGGGTTACAAAGCGCTGGGCCGCGCTTAGTAACCCGATGTTTACCCTGGTTACCGTTGTAAATGTAAAAAAACAAACACTACATACTTACATTCCCGGTGTCTGGTCATGTCCCTCGCCTTCAGCTTCCCGCACTGACTGAGCGCCGGCCGTAAAGTACAGTGGTGACGTCACCGCTGTGCTGTGCTTTACGGCTGGCCGGCGCTCACCAGTCAGTGCGGGAAGCAGAACGCCGAGGGACATGACCAGACACCGGGAATGTAAGTATGTAGTGTTTTTTTTTTACATTTACAACGGTAACCAGGGTAAACATTGGGTTACTAAGCGCGGCCCTGCGCTTAGTAACCTGATATTTACCCTGGTTACCAGTGAAGACATTGCTGAATCGGCGTCACAAACGCCGATACAGCGATGTCAGCGGCAGATCCAGCGACAAAATAAAGTGCTGGACTTTCCACAGCGACCAACGATCTCCCAGCAGGGGCCTAATCGTTGGTCGCTGTCACACATAACGATTTAGTTAACGATATCGTTGCTACGTCACAAAAAGCAACGATATCGTTAACGATATTGTTATGTGTGACGGTACCTTAACACTGCTGGAATGGCACCTGCATGAGAGATGAGTGTAAGTGCTTTTATCTTCACAGGGGCAAATGTTCAGATCAAAAAGGGGTTTTCTTAGTAGTGGACAACCTCTCTAAAAGTATTGATGCTGTTTTGAAGTCAAATGGCGTCCACAGGAATAATAATGTAATTTAGGTTTTTCTTTTGTTCATTTGCTTTGCATTTTTTTAATTAATACAAATAAACTCTTAATATTTATATTTTTTTTTAAATATTCTTGTTTGCAGAATTTTTCCGCATTTGCCTAAAACTTTGGCACAGTACTGTATATGATCAAATTAATTATCTCATATTATTTACAGTCTGGACATATAAATACCAACATTGCTGTGAAAAGGGCCTTTTTAGTCCTCCAGATGACATTCTGACCTAATCATATGATTGTGTCATGCATAGGGGATTTGGGGTTAGATGGCACCGTAAAGGATCCCAGCAAGGGCATAAAGGCAGCTGTCAGTAATTGATGAGAGCATATACTGTAAGTGATTAAACAGCTCCGATATCTGTTAAAAGTCATGTGAAAGCTAAATAACACACCCAACACCCATTGTGTATGGATGCAAAATAGCTCTTGCACTTCACATGTCGAAAAGGGGTTCATGAACTATGTATTTAATAATTGAATTAATAATTATCTTATTATTTTCATACTTTAATTTTATCAGACTTTTTAAAAGAGGCATTAAACACACCTTATTGGAATTGTTAAAATCTATACAAATGATGAAACTAAAAATGTCATACAATGTGTTCTTATACCTCTTATTTTAAAAGAAAATAGTCTCTCTTCCTAACTTATTTGTCACAGTTTTATGAAGCTATGAAGGTTTCATAGGAAAGCATAACAAAGCTGATCTTTGGAATGCAAGAGGGATTGTCTTAAAATCTTTCATCAAAGAAGGCGCAATGAAAAGTCAAGAGGATTGTTCACAGCTGACTTACTTGAAGTTTTAGGTTTTCTGCCGTTGAATAGTCACTTTGCTGTCCATCTAATAACCTGTTTTGTTACAAAATATATTTTCTAAAATGACTATCAAGAAAGTATGATTTTCTAATAGCTGGGATTTGGACATCCCTTGATAAGAAGTAGTAAACAATAGCTCCATATTCAATGTTTTTGTTAAAAATAAAAGCTTGATTAAGATGTATATTTAGACTCAAAGCAAATCATTTCATTGAAGAGGTTAGTGAAGGCCCTACACTCATGGTTATCTTTTTGTTTCGGAATTGAGATAAATCTCCAGTGTGCCAGTGCTAAGGAAATCAGACTGTAAAAACTATCTTTTAGATCATGCAAGAATATTTATCTTGTTAGGCTACGTTCACATTTGCTTTGTTGGGCGCAGCGTCGGCGATGCGACGCAACCAACAATGCATGTACACAACGCAGCGTTTTGTGAAGCATGTGTTGTCATAAGATCCCACAGATCAGGAATTTCGGCGCAGGGAAAACGCTACAAGTAGCGTCCTTTGCGCCCTGTCTTGTGCGTCTATATGACACATGCGTCTTAAAACGCAGTACAACGCATACCGGCGCATGTACATGCACCCCCCATGTTAAAGATAGAGGCGCATGACGCATGCATCGGTATGCGTCGCCGACGCTGCGCCCAACAACGCAAATGTGAACGTAGCCTTAGCTGCACAGAAGAGAGCGGAATACATTTAAAATGCTTGATATAAGGAACATTTGAAGGGTTTGAGGCAAGTTTTATTATTATTATTATTATTATTACTAATAATAATAATAATTTTATTTCTATAGCACCAAAATATTCCGCAGTACTTTACATTTCAGAGGGGACTTTTACAGATAACAAAGACAAAACAGAGTAATCAAATAATTCAACAAATACCAAAAAAGTGAGGATCCTTCTTGGAAGCTTACAATCTATGAGAAAATAGAGCAGATGCGTAAGGTAAATGGTAAAAAGTGCTTTTCTTCTATTGTCCAGCCATCAATATAATAGGGTATTCACATAACCCTGCATGAACCTGTCACCAGAGAGTGCTATTAAGTGCCTGCAATGGTGTGTAGACAGATGCTGTGAGGGACTTAATTTGGAAGAAATATTTGTATGGGCCAAACGGAAATAGTTACATAAGTGCAGTGAGGCAACAGGCCAGTCTAAAGAACTGGGCACCAAGCACCATTGCCTTTCCCTCTGAGTGCTTTCAGAACAATTGCCATGCTAATATATCGACTTTCAAACAAATTCAAGTATCCGAGATTTCTCATCAGAATTATGATAAACTACCACCTCAGTAGCAGCAGTTCAGTGAGGTCTGCAGTAAAAGTACCTTCACACTGAACAACATTACAACGATAATGATAGCGATCCGTGACGTTGCAGCGTCCTGGATAGCGATAGCGTTGTGTTTGACACGCAGCAGTGATCTGGATCCTGCTGTGACATCGCTGGTCGGAGCTAGAAGGCCAGAACTTTATTTTGTCACTGGATCACCCGCTAACATCGCTGAATGGGCGTGTGTGACGCTGATCCAGCGATGTGTTCACTGGTAACCAGGGTAAATATCGGGTTACTAAGCACAGGGCCGCTCTTAGTAATCCAATGTTTACCCTGGTTACCATTGTAAATGTAAAAAAAAAAAAAAACACATACTCACATTCCGGTGCCTGTCAAGTCCCCGGCATCCGCTTCTCTGCACTCCTCCTGCATCCTGTGTCAGCGCTGGCCGGCCGTAAAGCAGAGCACAACGGTGACGTCACCGCTCTGCTTTACGGCCGGCGCTTACACAGGATGCAGGAGGAGTGCAGGGAAGCGGATGCCGGGGACTTGACAGGCACCGGAATGTGAGTATGTGTTTTTTTTTTTTACATTTACAATGGTAACCAGGGTAAACATCGGGTTACTAAGCGCGGCCCTGCGCTTAGTAACCCGATGTTTAACCTGGTTACCCAGGGACTTCGGCATTGTTGGTCGCTGGAGAGCTGTCAGTGTGACAGCTCTCCAGCGACCACACAAGGACTTTCCAACGATCCCGGCCAGGTCATATCACTGGTCGTGATCGTTGGAAAGTTGCTGAGTGTGACGGTACCTTAAGAAAAAAGACGATCAACTGCCTCCTCATTGTTCTTGCGACTGTCCCATGGAATTCCTTCCTGGAGCATCCATTCAGTTTAGGCAAATTTACAATTTTTCTGAGCCAGAATTGAAAGTACTAAAAGAATACCTGAATGAAAAATTTAGAAAAAGGCTTCATCCAATTTTCTTCTTTGCCAGCTGGAGTATCCTTGTTTTTTTTTGTAGAAAAGAGGAATTCAACCCAGTGGCCATGTAATGATTACAGAGATATAAATAAGATTGCCATTAAAAATTGCTACCCACTCCCCTTTAATTCCTGAGTTGCTGGAGAGACTGTGTTCTGTCAAGATATTTACCAAACATGATCTCAGAGGGGCTAATAAGCTCATGCGAATTCGCCCGAGAGATGAGTGGAAAACTGACTTTAGAACTAGATACGGACATTTTGAATATCTGGTTATGACTTTCTGCCTTAGCAACGCCCTGCCACCTTTCAGCACTTTACTAATGATGTTTTTTGAGATTTCTTGGATCGATTTGTTGCTCTTTATCTCGATGAGATTCTATCACAACTCTTGTCGGGTGTCCCAGAACCATGGGCTCTGTCCATTTTCTTAACACTATCGATACCCTATCTCGTCCTGTTTCCCCAGATTACTTCTGATGGTGAAGATGTTGGGGTCACATACCTTGCCTTAGTTCCTGAATCCACCCTCAGACTGTACCCTTCCCCCACCGAGGAAATAGGGGAGTAGTTGTGTACCGCAAAACACCAATCAGACTAACAAGGGAATACGAACAGGCATAAAGGAAAATACCAATCATACAAATATACACACATAAACAACAGAGGGAGTGGAGGATGGGGTTAAACCAAATTAGGAGAAGAAAGGGAATTATCACACACTTAAAACCTAGCAACAGTCACAGATAAATCCAACAAATGCCTTCTCCAATAATAACCACCAACAACCTCCAGTCATGCAGCAAAAGCCCATCTGACAATAAGTGCTATCCAGGGCCGAGTTTATATGGGAGATGGGAGTGTCTGCACAGCTGAGAGACTTAATGCAGGAAAGCTTCCAGGAGCTCTCAGCTGAGCAGATTAACCCCTGTACTGCTAAAATAAATTTACACCATTTAATATGAAGGTGAAGTGAATGAGTCAGAGAAATCAGATGCTGCGATCTTCTAGCTCCTCTAAACCCATCACACATGCTTATATTTTCAGATTTCTTGAGGGAACATCGCAGGCATGTCCAGTAAGTCCTGGAACGTCTACAGGCGAACCATCTCTATATCAAACTCGAAAAATGTGAATTTGATCAAACCAGAACTGAATTTCTGGGATATATCCTCTCCAAGAAAGGTCTGAGCATGGATCCGAATAAAATCAGAGGGGTAGTTGACTGGCCTATCCCAGTCAATTTAAAAGACATCCTGTGTTTTACAGGATTTGAACATTTCTACAGAAGATTAATAATCATTTTACCAATTATTTCAATCACAAAGTAAATCAAAGTGTTTTCCTGGACTCCAGAGGCACAAGTGACTTTTGACAAGGTAAATACTCGTTTTATTTCAGCACCATTACTAGTCCATCCAAATCCTGAACTGCCATTTGTTGTCAAAGTAACATAGTAACATGGTTAGCAAGGCTGAATCAAGACATTTGTCCATCCATTTCAGCCTATATTCTGTTAAAATAAATCCCCAGATCTATGTCCTTCTACAGAACCTAATAATTTTATGATACAATATTGTTCTGCTCCAGGAACACATCCAGGCCTCTCTTGAACCCTTCAACTGAGTTCACCATCACCACCTCCTCAGGCAAGCAATTCCAGATTCTCACTGCCCTAACAGTAAAGAATCCTCTTCTATGTTGGTGGAAAAACCTTCTCTCCTCCAGATGCCGGGAATGCCCCCTTGTGACCATCACCTTCTTTGGTATAAACAGATCCTTGGAGAGATATTTGTATTGTCCCCTTATATACTTATACATGGTGATTAGATCGCCCCTCTGTCATCTTTTTTCTAGACTAAATATTCCTAATTTTGCTAATATCTCTGGGTATTGTAATTCCCCCATCCCTTTTATTAACTTTGTTGCCCTCCTTTGTACCCTCTCTAGTTCCATTATATCCTTCCTGAGCTCCGGTGCCGAAAGCTGTACACAGTACTCCATATGTGGTCTAACCAGAGATTTGTACAAAGGCAGTGTAAAGCTCTCATCATGTGTATCCAGACCTCTTTTAATGCACCCCATGATCCTGTTTGCCTTGGCAGCTGCTGCCTGGCACTGGCTGCTCCAGGTAAGTTTATCATTAACTAGGATCCCCAAGTCCTTCTCCCTGTCAGATTTACCCAGTGGTTTCCCGTTCACTGTGTAATGGTGATATTGATTCCTTCTTCCCATGTGTATAACCTTACATTTATCATTGTTAAACCGCATCTGCCACCTTTCAGCCCAAGTTTCCAACTTATCCAGATCCATCTGTAGCAGAATACTATCTTCTCTTGTATTAACTGCTTTACATAGTTTTGTATCAGTAGATACATCAGATTCTGCGGTGGAAGCCATTTTATCACAGCAAGTTGGAGACAAAATGCAGCTTCATCCATGTGCATTCCTTTCTCATACCATGTCATCTGCAAAAAAGAACTATGCCATTGGAAATAAATAACTTTCAGCTATTAAAGTCACCTTCTTTGAATAGAGACATATTTTGGAAGGAGGGAATCATGCAGTGATTGTCCTTACTGACAACAAAAATGTATAATTCATCTGTATAGCTAAGAGATTGTCTGCAAGACAAACACGTTGGGCCTTATTTGTCTCCAGGTTTTACTTTACAACTTCTTATCAGCCTGGTTCAAGAAACGGCAAGGCTGATGCTCTGTCCAGGATATTTACTGACCCTAGACTATTCTACGTCCCAAATTTTTTTTGGGAATACTGGACACCAAAGAATTTTTAACGAAGATTAAAGATGGATACCAAACTGACATTTTTATTAACCATTCTTCTAATGACATTGGTATTTCTTTTAAGTAAGGGTTTTGGATGCAGAAACACCAAATATATGTCCCTGAATCTCCTCGACTTGAAGACCTCAAACTTGTCCATGATTCAACCTGGAGTCATGAATATGCAAGAACTACTGTTTCATTTTTTCTGGCCTAACTGTAGGAAGGATGTAAGAAAATTTGTTTCCTCCTGTTTAAGGCTACGTTCACACTAGCGTTCGGCTAGTGTGCATCGCGCTAGCGTCGGGCGACGCAGCGGCGACGCACGCGTCATGCGCCCCTATGTTTAACATGGGGGACGCATGCGTTTTTGCTTGTTGCGTTTTCCGACACGTGCGTCTTTTTTGACGCTAGCGTCGGACCAAGAAAACGCAACAAGTTGCATTTTTCTTGCGTCCGATTTTCGTCAAAAAACGACGCACGCGTCAAAAAACGCAGCGTTTTTGCGTGCGTTTGCACGCGTTTTTCGGTGCGTTGTGCGTTGCGTCGCCGACGCAGCGGCGCACAACGCTAGTGTGAACGTAGCCTAACATGTACAGGAAACAAGATCCCCTGATCTTCTCCTCTAAGGCTCTTTCAACCTCTTCCAGTTCCATCCAGGCTTTAGGTATTAATCTTAATGGATTTTATCATAGACCTACCTCCCTCTAATGAAATGACTGTTATCCTTGTTGTGGTGGATCAGCTCACAAAGGTGGCCCATTTTATTCCAACTAAAGGGATTCCTACTGTTGAACAAACCACAGATTTAATGGTCAAAGAGATATTTAGGCTTCATGAAATTCCAGACAATGTAATTTCTGATAGAGGCATTCAGTTTAAATCAAGATTTTGGAGGAGCTTCTGTACAGTTTTAGGAGTTACTGTCAATTTGTCTACAGCCTTCCACCCACAATCCAATGGCCAGACTGAAAGAACTAACCAAACTCTCAAACAATACCTGTGTTGTTTTGTTTCTTACCTACAGGATGACTGGGTTGATTCTCTACCAGCAGCAGAATTTGCCTATAATAATGCCAAACACAGTTCTACGTTTCAAAGTCCATTTTTTGCTGTGACTTGCATCCAGAATTTATTCCTAATCATCAATATAATGCTTCGGTTCCTGCTGTTACTGACCGACTTAGAGAGTTGTAGAAAGCTCAGAAAAAAGTAATTGAGATGTTACAGAAGGCACAAGAAGATTGCAAGAAACAGCAGATAAACATTGCAAAGCCCCTCCTACCCTTCATGTCTGTGACAAAGTTTGGCTTTCTACAAAAAATCTGAAAACAAGTGTACCATCTTCCAAACTGGGTCAAAAAAATTCATAAGAATTTTTCAAATTTGTGCAAAAATTAACCCAGTTGCTTTCCGTTTAAAACTTCCTAACAGCCTGAAAATTCACCCTGTGTTTCATGTATCCTTGATCAAACCATTCAGTGACAACCCGTTTCCAGAAAGAACTCAGCCACCTCCTCCACCAGAAAAAGTCCATAGTGAAGAAGAGTACATTGTGGATAGAAAGCCAAGATATATTTCTTTCCTGTACATTGTGGATGAAATTCTGGACTCTAGAAGATTTAGAGGAAGATTATAGTATTTGGTGCAATAGAGGGGCTATGGACCGAAAGATAATTCTTGGGAGCTGGAGAGCAACATCCATGCACACAGGCTTACAAGAGCTTTTCATCAGAGGCATCCAGAGAAACTGGCACCTGAGATGTCCAGAGGCCATCCTGGAAGAAGGGGAGTACTGCCAGGACTTAAATTCAGCAGCTCTTGTGCACCAGGAAGCAGCTCTTCCCTCTGACCTATTCAGCTCGCTGTACAGTTCCTTACTAAACCAGATACTAGTACCTGTTTTGTTCCTGATTGCCTCTACCCTGTAATCTCCTGAGATCGAACACCCTTCTTAAACCTGTAATTGCACTTCCTTCCTTGTGAAATTATTGAGCTCTCAGCCTTTAGTCAAGCTTTCCTTTCACCTGCTGCTTCCTCCAAGCTTATACTGCTGCTACCGTGTACTGACCCCTGGCTATAACTGACTACACAACCTGCTGACCCTTTTACTAATTTGCAGGTCCTGTGTACCGACCTCTGGCAAACCCTGACTATGCTACCTGCCGGTGCTGTCCCTTGTGGTTGCAATACCACTAGTGATGAGCGAATAGTGAAATATTCAGATCCAGGAATGAATAACTTCTAATATCCGTGTATTGGCACCGAATAGCGAATCCAATGCAAGTTAATGGGAGAGTCGAATATTTTTCTGTTGGACCCAACAAACATGTCTGCGGGCCTGAGAAAAAAGCTGAAATGGATGGGAAAGTGCTCAAACTAAATGAGAACAGCATGGAGGAGATGCATGCATACCTTTCTGACTCACATATGGTATCTGGGAATAATGTTGTCAGATTATTGCGCCGGTTTTACAGATTTATCACAAGACCTACCAAACCTACATTTTTTTTAAAAGGAAAAATGCTAAGAAACATTTTTTCCTTTATAATTACATGTATGTAACGTAAAAAAATATATACCTCCCCTTTATTATATGTTCACATGGAGCGTTTTTGTTTTAGTTTTTCCCTTATCATTTGTAATGGCTCTCACTCCTACATTTGGGAGGTCCCTACCTCATTCCAAATTGTTAGCTACATAGTGGAATACATAGTTCCCATCACTTACCCAAGAAGAGGTGCGAAACCGGCTAAATAAGATTAAAATAGATAAATCTCCGGGTCCGGATGGCATACACCCACGAGT
The DNA here is from genome assembly GCF_032444005.1 of Ranitomeya imitator. Taxonomy (NCBI): domain Eukaryota; kingdom Metazoa; phylum Chordata; class Amphibia; order Anura; family Dendrobatidae; genus Ranitomeya; species Ranitomeya imitator. Next base: position 558,421,061 of record NC_091284.1, on the reverse strand, counting down.
ACTAAGAGAACTAAGTAATGTAATAGATAAACCATTATTTCTTATTTTTAGTGACTCTATAGCGACAGGGTCTGTTCCGCAGGACTGGCGCATAGCAAATGTGGTGCCAATATTCAAAAACGGCTCTAAAAGTGAACCTGGAAATTATAGGCCAGTAAGTCTAACCTCTATTGTTGGTAAAATATTTGAAGGGTTTCTGAGGGATGTTATTCTGGATTATCTCAATGAGAATAACTGTTTAACTCCATATCAGCATGGGTTTATGAGAAATCGCTCCTGTCAAACCAATCTAATCAGTTTTTATGAAGAGGTAAGCTATAGACTGGACCACGGTGAGTCATTGGACGTGGTATATCTCGATTTTTCCAAAGCGTTTGATACCGTGCCGCACAAGAGGTTTGTACACAAAATGAGAATGCTTGGTCTGGGGGAAAATGTGTGTAAATGGGTTAGTAACTGGCTTAGTGATAGAAAGCAGAGGGTGGTTATAAATGGTATAGTCTCTAACTGGGTCGCTGTGACCAGTGGGGTACCGCAGGGGTCAGTATTGGGACCTGTTCTCTTCAACATATTCATTAATGATCTGGTAGAAGGTTTACACAGTAAAATATCGATATTTGCAGATGATACAAAACTATGTAAAGCAGTTAATACAAGAGAAGATAGTATTCTGCTACAGATGGATCTGGATAAGTTGGAAACTTGGGCTGAAAGGTGGCAGATGAGGTTTAACAATGATAAATGTAAGGTTATACACATGGGAAGAGGGAATCAATATCACCATTACACACTGAACGGGAAACCACTGGGTAAATCTGACAGGGAGAAGGACTTGGGGATCCTAGTTAATGATAAACTTACCTGGAGCAGCCAGTGCCAGGCAGCAGCTGCCAAGGCAAACAGGATCATGGGGTGCATTAAAAGAGGTCTGGATACACATGATGAGAGCATTATACTGCCTCTGTACAAATCCCTAGTTAGACCGCACATGGAGTACTGTGTCCAGTTTTGGGCACCGGTGCTCAGGAAGGATATAATGGAACTAGAGAGAGTACAAAGGAGGGCAACAAAATTAATAAAGGGGATGGGAGAACTACAATACCCAGATAGATTAGCGAAATTAGGATTATTTAGTCTAGAAAAAAGACGACTGAGGGGCGATCTAATAACCATGTATAAGTATATAAGGGGACAATACAAATATCTCGCTGAGGATCTGTTTATACCAAGGAAGGTGACGGGCACAAGGGGGCATTCTTTGCGTCTGGAGGAGAGAAGGTTTTTCCACCAACATAGAAGAGGATTCTTTACTGTTAGGGCAGTGAGAATCTGGAATTGCTTGCCTGAGGAGGTGGTGATGGCGAACTCAGTCGAGGGGTTCAAGAGAGGCCTGGATGTCTTCCTGGAGCAGAACAATATTGTATCATACAATTATTAGGTTCTGTAGAAGGACGTAGATCTGGGTATTTATTATGATGGAATATAGGCTGAACTGGATGGACAAATGTCTTTTTTCGGCCTTACTAACTATGTTACTATGTTACTATGTTACTTTACAATACCAGCTAAAACATGCCCATTTGAATTTTGAGCTCCGCCTGCCATCACCACATCCACCGCCATGTCATTATGCGGCCCTCTTGTCATTTTCAAGGGCAAACAGGTGTCGTGAATCCTGAGTTTTGTGAGCCCCACAGTTCATTTTGGCCACCGAATCCCAATAGAGCCACTGTCATAGTGGGTGAAGCCACTGTAAGGTGAATATAATACAGGAGTTGGGGGAGCTGTATGATTAATGTTAGTAAATTGGATTCTACCAGACACCAAAAGCATTAGAATTAAATTCTGAATACAGTGTATACAAGCGAGCGCCTGTACTGTGGTCAGTCTGTCAGGCCTGAAACCAATGTCAGGAACATGTACAAGCCTCATTTTACTTTGAAGTTTAAGGGACAGAGACAGGAGTTCCATTGACCAATCTACACAAGCCAACACACTTCTTCTGGAAACTACCCAACCAGGCAGAATTTCTCTTTTGCTTGATTTTGAGCATCAATGGAGTAATGATAGGATAGGTCCCAGAGAGTGACGAGGTCTGTGGACTGTATTACTCAAGTGACAAGCAGTTCTACAGCGCTCAGGCAAAGGTATTATTGTGACAATGATGACCATGATGTTTCAATATGTGTAAGGTTGCAGCCTGAATAGGTATGCAGAGCGTATTAACCCAGTCTCTTAGGTATGCTTAAAATGTACAGAAACTGGCCAATACCCTACCACCATTTTTTTTCCACAAGTTTCAAAAATTTAAGGTAAGCGAACGTTAAATAAAGAGACACAAGTCTTATTTAGGAGCCTGGAAAAGCCAGCAATGGTCTTTGTCTAGCACTGAACAATGTAAAGAGCTAACAAATATGTATGCCCTATCTAACTATCAATTTGGGAAAGAGACTTATATGCTGACAGTGGACAAATGAACGCTATGCTGTGACAATGAACTGGATGTGGTTGCTTGCCATTGTGTCTGTGAAACTGCAGGTTTTGGGCAAGAGGCATCAGCACCTCCTTCCTAGACAGCAGATTGGGAAGGACGTAAGACAGGGGAAGGGCCAGTGGTTTCACCCTCAGACACAGATTTTGTACCCAAGTATTCCGCTCACGCACTGGGGTGCTGCGTATGTGAGCAGAATATGGCGTATGCTAACAGAAGTATGTCGAATTTCCCTTCATAAAGGATGTGTGGGTAAGATTTTCAAACTAGCAGCATATATATATAGAGCATGTATATTATTATTCTGTGTAAGGCTGAAACCTGAAGAAGTGTGTGGAGCATATTAATGCATTGATGTTCCACACTGTGGAAGACCCAAAAATCAACATCAGGTTCACAGATACACACTTAAAGAGACCATGAAAAGGGCAACACAATAAAAAAAATTATAATAACAGAATATATAGAGATTGAGAGTAGAAATTTGACCATTGCACAATGTACAAAGCTTTTCAAAAATTACCCAAAGGGTCTGTATCATACATGTTGAAAGAGACCATGATGGGGACCTAACAATACATTTTGCAGTTATTATCATTGCTAGAGATAGAGAGTACATGTTCCACCATTGCACAATGTACAAAGGTTTCCAAAAATGTTAAAACATTACCCATGTGGGGTATGCATACAGTTGTGCTACATACCCTGGCAGAATTTTTGCTTTTTTGGCCTTATTTCAGATAATATGAATGATAACACCAAATCTTTTCTTCACTCATGGCTAGTGGTTGGATGAAGCCATTTATTGTCAAACTATTGTGTTTCCTCTTTTTAAATCATAGGGACAATCCAAAACATCTAAATGACCCTGATCAAAGACCCTGATCAAAAGTTCACATACCCCATTTTTTAATACCATGTATTGCCCACTCTGACATCAAGGGCAGCTTGAAGTCTTTTGTGGTAGTTGTGGATGAGGTTCTTTATTTTCTCAGATGGTAAAGCTGCTCACACTTCTTGGCAAAAAGCCTCCAGTTCTTGCAAATTCCTTGGCTGTCTAGCATGAACTGTGTGCTTTGGATCTCCCCAGAGTGGCTAAATGATATTGAGGTCAGGAGATTGAGATGGCCACTCCAAAATGTCACTTTGTTCTGCTGTAGCCAGTGACAGGTTGACTTGGCCTTGTGTTTTGGATCGTTGTCATGTTGGAACGTCCAAGTACAGTGCCTTGCAAAAGTATTCGCCCCCCAGGGAACTTTTCAATCTTTTCCCACATATCATGCTTCAAACATAAAGATACCAAATGTAAATTTTTGTGTGTTGAATCAACAACAAGTGGAACACAATTGTGAAGTTGAACAAATTTTATTGGTTATTTTAAATTTTTGTGGAAATTCAAAAACTGAAAAGTGGGGCATGCAATATTATTCGGCCCCTTTAACTTAATACTTTGTTGCGCCACTTATTGCTGCGATTACAGCTGCAAGTCACTTGGGGTACGTCTCTATCAGTTTTGTACATCGAGAGACTGAAATTCTTGCCCATTCTTCCTTGCTAAACAGCTCGAGCTCAGTAAGGTTTGATGGAGATCGTTTGTGAACAGCAGTTTTCAGATTCTTGATTGGATTGAGGTCTGGACTTTGACTTGGCCATTCTAATACCTGGATACATTTATTTGTGAACCATTATATTGTAGATTTTGATTTATGTTTGGGATCATTGTCTTGTTGGAAGACAAAGCTCCGTCCCAGTCTCAGGTCTTTTGCAGACTCCAACAGGTTTTCTTCAAGAATGGTCCTGTATTTGGCTCCATCCATCTTCCCATCAATTTTAACCATCTTCCCTGTCCCTGCTGAAGAAAAGCAGGCCCAAACCATGATGCTGCCACCACCATGTTTGACAGTGGGGATGGCGTGTTCAGGGTGATGAGCTGTGTTGCCTTTACGCCACACATATCGTTTGGCATTGTTGCCAAAAAGTTCAATTTTGGTTTCATCTGACCAGAGCACCTTCTTCCACATGTTTGGTGTGTCTCCCAGGTGGCTTGTTGCAAACTTTAAACAACACTTTTTATGGATATATTTGAGAAATGACTTTCTTCTTGCCTCTCTTCCATAAAGGCCAGATTTATTCAATGTACGACTGATTGTTGTCCTATGGCAGACTGCTCACCTCAGCTGTAGATCTCTGCAGTTCATCCAAAGTGATCATGGGCATCTTGGCTGCATCTCTGATCAGTCTTCTCCTTGTTTGAGATGAAAGTTTAGAGGGACGGCCGGGTCTTGGTAGATTTGCAGTGGTAGGGTACTCCTTCAGTTTCAATATGATCTCTTGCACAGTGCTCCTTGGGATGTTTAAAGTTTTGGAAATCATTTTGCATCCAAATCCGGCTTTAAACTTTTCCACAACAGTATCACAGACCTGTCTGTTGTGTTCTTTGGTCTACATGATGCTCTCTGTGCTTCAAACAGAACCCTGAGACTATCACAGAGCAGGTGCATTTATACGGAGACTTGATTACACACAGGTGGACTATATTTATCATCATTAGGCATTAAGGACAACATTGGATCATTCAGAGATCCACAATGAACTTCTGGAGTGAGTTTGCTGCACTGAAAGTAAAGGGGGCGAATAATATTGCACGCCACACTTTTCAGTTTTTGAATTTCCACAAAAATTTAAAATAACCAAGAAATTTCGTTCAACTTCACAATTTTGTTCCACTTGTTGATTCTTCACCAAAAACTTATATTTGGTATCTTTATATTTGAAACATGATATGTGGGAAAAGGTTGAAAAGTTCCAGAGGTAGCCAAATACTTTCGCGAGGCACTGTACATCCCATGCGCAGCTTCGGGGCTGGTAAGTGCAATTTTGCCTCCAGTATTTGCTTATAACGTGCTGCATTTATCTTTCCTTCAACTTTGACCAAGTTTCCTGTGCCTTTGAAGCTCTGACCGGAAAAGTGTAAGCTCTTATTGTCAGCTAGGTTCTCTCTCCCCTCTCCTCCATGTGTATATTCTGAGAAATTGCAAGCTTTCAGTATTGAGATTCACACAAATTTGGGGGAAAATTCTGTGAAGTCGGATAAGGCAAATTTCAAAAGATCTGCTCATTTGTACTTCAGAAGTATCAGTAGATTAAGATAGAGATGTCTGGAGGAGGACAGGTTGTGAACTGCCTTGTAGGGTTGAGCGACTTTTACTTTTATAGGATCGGGTCGGGTTTCACGAAACCCGACTTTTTCAAAAGTCGGGTCGAGTGAAATCGGCCGATCCTATAAAAAAGTCGGGGTCGGGGTCGGCCGAAACACGAAACCCAATGCAGTGCATTGGGTTTCCAATGGTTCCCAGGGTCTGAAGGAGAGGAAACTCTCCTTCAGGCCCTAGGATCCATATTTAAGTGTAAAATAAAGAATTAAAATAAAAAATATTGCTATACTCACCCTCTGACGCGCCCTGGTACTAACCGGCAGCCTTCCTTCCTTAGAATCAGCGCGTGAAGGGCCTTTGATGACGTCGTGGCTTGTGATTGGTCGCGCGACCGCCCATGTGACCGCTCGCGCGACCAATCACAAGCAGCGACGTCACCGAAGGTCCTTCAAGCGCTGATTCTTAGGAAGGAAGGCTGCCGGAAAGAAGCAGGGCGCGTCCGAGGGTGAGTATATTCCTATTAGGTCACATGGGCGGTCGCGCGACCAATCACAAGCCGCAACGTCATCTAAGGCCCTTCACGCGCTGATTCTAAGGAAGGAAGGCTGTCGGTTAGTACCAGGGCGCGTCAGAGGGTGAGTATAGCAATATTTTTTATTTTAATTCTTTATTTTACACTTAAATATGGATTCCGATACCGATTTCCGATATTGCAAACATATCGGAACTCGGTATCGGAATTCCGATACCAGATTCAGAAGATCGCCGACCTCATGGCCGACCCCACACAGGGGTCGGGTCGGGTTTCATGAAACCTGACTTTGCCAAAAGTCGGCGACTTATGAAAATGGCCGACCCGTTTCGCTCAACCCTACTGCCTTGTATCTTCTCAGTATTTTAACATATTAGGGTTTTGCTGATTTTTTTTATATTTACATTTTTTATTGAGTATTTTGTAAATATGTGAGACATTAAAATAGTTTGACCATATCTAATATTTAAATTGTTAGCAATAAATACAGTTATTGATTTCTCAATAAATTCAGCAAATATAGTCATATTATTAGAACTGTTTTGAGGAGGCATTGGTGAGAATTCATCATGGCTTTTTCACAATTATTTTGTTGCAAATTGCATTGCCTATTATTTTTGCACAAAAGTTTTTTTTACTATTTTATTCCACTTTGCACAAATGTTATGCTATTTTACGCCACTCTTGCAAGTTTTGAAAAATGGGTGGCAAAGTGGGAATAGTTAGCTATGTAAATAAATTTTAAATGGGTTTCCCCACAAACAAAGAATATTTTAATCAATAGAACTTGGAATAAAAATAATCCACAATTGGATGTCTTTAAAAGAAATCTTATAAATGTGCCCTGCTATGTACTGTATAATGGCTGTGTGTGACTGTGCTGGTACATGGTCTAATCATACCACAGCTCCTGGCCAGGCAAAAGAGAGTATACAGATGTGACAGCATGAGATCACAGCTGATTCTTTCTGTGTTTTTAACCCCTTCAAGATGCAGCCCTTTTTATTTTTCCATCAATATGGCAATGTGAGAGCTTATTTTTTGTTTTTTTGCGGGACGAGTTGTACTTTTGAACGACACCATTGGTTTTACCATGTCTTGAACTAGAAAACGGAAAAAAATCCCAAGTGTGGTGAAATTGCAAAAAAAGTGCACTAAATGCTAAAACTGACCTGCCATTATGATTCTCTACATCATTACGAGTTCATAGACACCAAACATATCTAGGTTATTTTTTATCTAAGTGGGGAAAAACAAAATTCAAACTTTGCTAAAAGAAAATAAAAAATTGTGCAATATTCTGTTACCCGTAGCGTTTCCATTTTTTGGGATGTCGGGTCGGGCGAGGGCTTATTTTTTGCGTGCCGAGCTGACGTTTTTAATGATACCAATTTTCTGCAGATAGGTTCTTTTAATCATCCGCTATTGCATTTAAATGAAATGTTGCAGCGACCAAAAAAACATAATTCTGGCATTTTTAATTTTTTTCTCGCTACGCCATTTAGCGATCAGGTTAATCCTTTATTTTATTGATAGATCGTGTGATTCTGAACACGGTGATACCAAATATGTGTATGTTGTATTTTTTTTATTGTTTTATTTTGAATGGGGCAAAAGGGGGGGTGATTTATTTATTTATTTATTATTATTATTATTATTATTATTATTATTTATTTATATAGCACCATTAATTCCATGGTGCTGTACATGAGAAAGGGGTTACATACAGGGTAAGTTATTTTTTTCATATTTTTTAAAACATTTTTTAACTTTTGTTATGCTTCAATAGCCTCCATGGGAGGTTAGAAGCTGGAATAGCCTGATCGGCTCAGCCACATAGAAGCGATGCTCAGATCGCTCCTATGTAGCTGAATCCCTGCAATACTATGAGCACTGACCACAGGGTGGCGCTCACAGCAATCCGGCATCATCAAGGAGACCTCAGGTTGTTATGCTGACGCATCGCTGTCCTCTGATCACATGACGGGGTCGTCGATGCGCACATTTCTGGCCTGATGGCCAGAAGCGATAGTTAAATGCCGCTGTCAGCATTTGACAGCGGCATTTAACTAGTTAATAGCGGCGGGTGGATCGTGATTCCACCTGCCGCTATTGCGCGCACATGTCAGCTGTACAAAACAGCTGACATGTCGCGACTTTGATGTGGGCTCAGTGCTGGAGCCCACACCAAAGGGGAGACACGACATGCGCCGTACTTGTACGGCGCATGTCGTGAAGGGGTTAAACAGGTAGAGAATAGTGATGAGCGAGTATACTCGTTACTCGAGATTTCCCAAGCATGATCGGGTGGTCTCCGAGTATTTCAGCTTGCTCTGAGATTTAGTTTATGTTGACAAAGCTGCATGATTTGCGGCTGCTTGACAGCTTGAATACATGTGGGGATTGCCTGTTTTTTAGGGAATCCCCACATGTATTCAAGCTGTCTAGCAGCTGCAAATCATGCAGCTGCGTCGACATAAACTAAATCTCCGAGCACGCGGAAATACTCGGAGACCACCCGAGCATGCTTGGAGAAACCCAAGTAATGAGCACACTCGCTCTTCACTGGTAGGGAAATATTTTATCTCATAGATAGCAGCAGCTGTGACCCCCATGCTGTCCTGCCTGTATCCACTCTTTTGGTTCCCCCTATCGAGGAGCTGTGATTTGACCAGACCATGTTCCTGCACAGTCAGACACAACCATTGCACAGTACATAGCAGGGTCATACTTATAAGATTATCGCAGTACAAGGACATTTTTTTTAAAACATCCAATTGTGAAACCTGTAATTATTTCAAGATCTATTGATTAAAATGCACCTTATTCATGATAAAATCCCTTTAAGTAAGATATATCAATTAGAAGTGTAAAAACTAAATAAATAGAAAGTTCAAACCTTTTTACAGAAGCTGGTGGCATAAAAAGCAGAAACAGAACTATTACACTATTAAAATTATCAAATGTGGCAAATGTTGGTAAATTTGACACAGATACAGGCTGCACAGCCACAACCAACATTTCATGATAAATTCCCTCCTTGGTGTGCAACCTTACGTCGAAAACAGTTAACCTGTTAGGCGGGGTAGAATACGGAAGAGTGCTATGCGAGAAAACATTGCATAGCACTCGGACCAGTGTTAATCTATGGGGCAACTCACATCACTGTATTTTTTCTCAAGAATATTCAACATGCGTGTAAAATAGCAGCATGCTACGATTGTACGCGTATATCGGCCAAGGCTCGCCAATGCAAACCTATCGGTGCGAGAAAAACTCGGACACCACACGGGCCATCAGTGTGACTTGCGAGAAATACGCACACATTTTCCTCATTTCAGCCCATTGAGCTATTAAATTCAATGGTGAAAATCAGTGAGAAATAGTTTTGAGCGATACCTTCCGATATTTGAAAGTATCGATATCGGATTGTATCGGCCGATATCCGAAAAATATCGGATATCCCCGATACCGATATCCGATACCAATACAAGTCAATGGGACACAAATATCAGAATGTATCCTGTAATGGTTCCCAGGGTCTGAAGGAGAAGAAACTCTCCTTCAGGCCCTGGGATCCATATTCATGTGTAAAATAAAGAATAAAAATAAAAAATATTGATATACTCACCCTCGGACAAGCCCTGTTTGTAACCGCTGCAACCGCCATTCTTCCATTCCTAAGAATGAGCTCGTGAAGGACCTTCGATGACGCAGCGGCTTGTGATTGGTCACGTGACCGCTCATGTGACCGCTCACGCGACCAATCACAAGCCGCAACGTCATCGCAGGTCCTTCACGCGCTCATTCTTAGGAAGGGAAGCATGGCGGTTGCAGCGGTTACAACCAGGGCGTGTCTGAGGGTGAGTATATCAATATTTTTTATTTTTATTCTTTATTTTACACATGATTCTTCTTCCCAATACCGATTCCCGATATCGCAAAAATATCGGAACTCGGTATCGGAATTCCGATACCGCAAATATCGGCCGATACCCGATACTTGCGGTATCGGAATGCTCAACACTAGTGAGAAATGTAAATCCATACCCATGTCATACGGATGCCATACGGATACATAAAGGCGAGAAAATCGCATCATGGCATTGCAAATGCATTACACACGGATGACCATATGGAGAACACTTGTGCGACTCTCGGCAGGGAGACTCGGACTGATTTTCCATACGTTTAGTGTGACCCCGGCCTTATAGTTTTTCTGCACATGTATTAGAATAAAATCTAAACTGCATTTTAGTTGCCTTTGAGTTTGAATCGATGTGAAGTAAACAATAGTTTTGTCTCCAAATTATTTAAAATATGTTGTTTTACTTGACAGATACTTTCATTGTGACTCACTTATATGCAACATTCTTCAAATAGCATTTTAAATCCAAAGTAAATAACTCAATCATTGTGTTCACCCAGTTTCGGAGAGCATTTATGTAATGCAGATTTAAGTAAGAAAAAGTTTGTGAGCAGTCTAAATAAAAATAAACTTTGGATACTAGAAACTTGAAGATGTGGTATATTGGATATAATTTGCAATAAAAAAACATTTAATCAACCTTAATGCAATGTTAATCGAACCTTTGATATGATGTATATAAAAATATTTAAAGAGAACCTGTCATCAGAATTTTATACCACAAACTAATGGCATTTATGTAAAGGCTCTTCAATGCTGATTAAATCATACATTGTTTGTAGAATTTTGTTTAGCTGTTTTAGGGAAATCCATAGTTGAAATTCTATACTAATAAAATGCAAGTGCAGTGGGCAGGCATTGTGCTTTTCTACCTTTTCCCCACTTACTACCTGCCTCCTGTCTCTGACTGACAGATCACTGTTTGTGATTAAGATGCGTGTTTTTGCTTTGAAACATGTATGATTTTAATGTCTGGACTATGATTAAGGCTGGTTTCCCATTTGCGGTTGTGTCCGCAGTGTTTCTGATGCATACATCCGCATGCGTCTTGATTTCCAATCTTTAACATTGTAGATGCAGGTGCATGTGTTTGCATGCATTCGCCTGTGTTTGCTTACGCAAGCATTTTTTCATGGTGTACGGTTGGGGCGCGGCTAACGCAACATGTTGGAATTTTCGAGGTGGCAAATTTCTGTCAAATATGCGCAGGCATGCATAGGCGGATTAGTGCGTTAAAAAATTACTGTCTATAGGAACGCATGCGTATGCATGTTTTTAACAGTTGAACACACCGCTGTATTGGCAAGGGGCTTAAATTTCTGCATACCAGAAAAGTTTGATTTAGTAGAGTTTAAAATTGACCTTCTTAAAAGTATTAGAAAACTCCATCTGCAAAAGCATTTTGCTAATAATAAACAAAAAGGTCTTTCAGGCAATTCATTAACTAATCTTGAACATCTGGTGGGTATGGGAAATTTGGGCTTCATGGTATGGTATGTCAACCTTGTGATAGTAAGGAAATTGAGGAAATATCTTTGCTAGCTAATTTGCATACTTACGGGAGTGATATGGAAGTACAATCAAATCTGGACTTTGAGCAAGTTGGGGTGGATCCATTTAAAGGAGGGAAACGTTCAAACTATATGCCACCAATATCTCTGGGGAACGTTATTGATTTATTTCATGATGTAGTGATTAGAGATATACAAGCACTTCTGTACCATCCCCCTAATATGAATTTAACCAAGGAAGAATTTAGGGCGGTACATGATATGAAAAAATGGAATGACGTGGTGTTCCGCAAGACTGATAAGGGGGGTAACTTAGTTATTTTAGATCAGGAATATTATATAAAGGAGGCTTTGTCTCAGTTAGATAATATCAACACCTATGTGATGTTGGAAAAAAATCCTATACCAAAATGCAAGAAAAATTGAGATCTCTGTTGAAAAAATATGTTGAGAAAAGAATTTTAACAAAGAAAAGGGGTGAAAATTTACTCCCTGAATGTCCAAATATCCCATATTGGTATAGTATTCCCAAGATACACAAAAATTCTAAGGAACCCCGTGGGCACCCTATAATATCCGGCATTGACTCTTTGACAGAACCTCTATCCCAATATCTCGATTGGTTATTGAAACCGTTGTTAGAAAAAATTCCTTCCTTTATTAAAGATTCTGGAGATTTCCTGTTAGTTTTGAAGGACATAGATTGGCAAGCCAATTTCTCACTAACATCTATTGATGTAGTAAACTTATACACCAGAATCCCACAAGAGGAAGGTATTGAAGCTATTATCAAAATCTTGAGTAGCCAAAATATCGATCAGGGCTTAATTTCTTTTATTTTAGAAGGACTTAGGTTTGTTTTGTCGCACAATGCGTTTAAGTTTTTAGATACAGTAAATGGTACTTAAAAAAAAAACGGTACCGCAATGGGTACACCAGTCGCATGCATTTTTTGCAACCCTTTTCCTTGCGGTGTTCGAAGAAAAATATATCATCATTGTCTCCAACCCATATCTTAAATATATCCGATATTTCCTGAGATTCGTAGATGACATGTTTATTATATGGGGTGGTTCAAAAAAAGAATTTGATGACTTCGTGGAGTATTTAAATCAGGTTAATAATGAAAATATGCAATTTACATCATGCTCTGGAGGTGAGAGTTTGGAGTTCTTAGATATGAAAATTTATATCATTGATGGAATGATCAATACCCAGGTTCATAGAAAACCTACGGCCACAAATAATTTGTTGCGGTATGACAGCGCACATCCTGCGCACACCAAACTGCCTCCCTTATAGTCAAATGATGAGGTATCGAAAAATCACCAGTAATCAGGAACATTATAAAGAGCAAATGAATGACCTAAAAACATGGCTTATAGATAGAGGTTATCCAAAGTCATTATTCCAACAAGCAGAAAAATGTGTGGAGAAGTTCACACAAATGGATCTTTTGAAAAGGCAGAAAATTAAACAAAATAAAAGACGCATAAAAAATGATAATGTGGAACAAAAATTCATTTTTAGCTTTAAGCATAGCCCTATGGATAAAACAATTCACACGATTAATAAGAAAAAATTGGCGTATGTTGCAGTCTGGCAGAGACTTGTCTAAAATAAGTATGACTAGTTCACAATTTGCATATAAGCGCACACAAAATTTAGTCAACATTTTGGTGCATAATCGCATCGTTCCGGTGGAGAATAATTGACTGAAAGCCACATCTCCCCAAGGCAATTATAAGTGTGGCAACTGCAATTTCTGCCAATTTCACGTCACTGAGAACCCTTTAAAAATTGGCCGGATAAATCATAGAACTACAGATTTTATCTCTTGTAAAAGTAAATATGTGGGTTATATACTTTTCTGTTCCTGCTTATTTTATTATATAGGAAAGATGATCCGTCCTATGTCTACCAGATTCAGAAAATATTTTAAATCAATATCCTCTGGAAAAGGTTCACTGAGACTCATTAAACATATGCAAGAGGTACATTATGGAAATCCTAGATTATTGAGATTCGCAGGCTTAGAAATAGTAAAAAATCGGCCGCAAGGGGGTAACCACAATAAAAAACCTTTTACAGCATGAAGCTAAATGGATTTTTGTAATTTCTATGTAACGTAGAAGTTGTTTTTTTATCGCACATAAGATGATTGAGATATCCTATAAAGGAAATGACATCATCTTTGATCACACACCTGGACCCGTTGAAGCACAGTCGGAGCGAAACAGCCATCATCCTTGGTCACCATGCACCATCGTACGGACTTGTAGCCTATGATATAATGTCCTCAGTCCATGTTATGGCGTAGTAAAGGACTTTTTATTGCAACACGATCCGGTGAGTGCCACATCTTCTTTTTCTTCATTCTTTTGTGTTGCTGACGGATTGTTATATGATTTTGAGCACCGCAATCAACGTGTAAAACAGCACCTTTCTATTGGAAAACGGACTAAGCATTGAATCCATATATTTCGCCGTTTAATCTAGTGCCGTTCTACTTGTTTCTTTGGAGTTGTACGCATGTCTTTGCATACGCATGCATTCGATTCGCTTGCGTACTTCGGACTGCTCATATCCAGGAACTGATTTAGACACGCCCATTGAGATACGCTCTCATGGAAATATCAAACGCATGCACATAAAAAGTGCAAACGCATGTTCGCATACAAACGCTGCAATTTTTTGCCATCATGCATAAGGTGATGCTGATAAAAAATGCTGCATTATCATACGTTTGCATGTGTTTGCGGTTGCGGACGATACGCTACGGTCTCAAACGCAAATGTTAAACCAGCCTTAAATGTTTTAATGTTATTTGAAGCTATGGATTAAAAGAAAATGGATTTTATGGACTTACAGCACTGGACTTATTCCTTTCAATTTCCTCTGGGTTCTCCGGTTTCCTGGCCTCTCTTGAACCCCTTGACTGAGTTCGCCATCACCACCTCCTCAGGCAAGCAATTCCTGATTCTCACTGCCTTAACAGTAAGGAATCCTCTTCTATGTTGGTGGAAAAAACTTCTCTTCTCCAGACGCAGAGAATGCCCCCTTGTGACCGTCACATTCCTTGGTATAATAAACTGTTTAAATAAATAGTTTGTCCTGAGGAAGAAGTTTTTGTTGTGTCTTCGAACCAAGTTGACAATAAACTAATTTATCAAAATCTCTGGCTCCACACATCGATCGGCAGCACAGGTTTAACTCCTTTCATCCCTCCAGTTGTCATCTCTCCTCTAAATGGGTCTGCGGCAGAGGCATATCCACAGTGTCTACTGTGGTTGTGGATACACAACTGCTACCAGGTGAGCAGATTCTGATCTGTCATCTTCACTAATATATCCCAGATAAAACCCCACTGTGCCCTTTTGCCCTTCCAAATATAGGTGTAGGAAAAAAGGAAGTAAAGACCAGATGAACAAAACTAAAAATTTGCTGTGATAGGAAGGGGATAAAATAAAGCCTTTTATTGCCTCTTCACTTATTAGGGGCAGCATGGTGGCTCAGTAGTTAGCATAACAGCCTTTCAGCACTGGGGTCCTGGGTTCAAATCCCACCAAGGACAACATCTGCAATGTTCTCCCCATATTTGCGTGGGTTTCCTCTGTGTTCTCCGGTTTCCTCCCACGTTCCAAAGACATACTGACAGGGAATTTAGATTGTGAGCCCCAATGGGGACAGTGATGATAATGTGTGCAAACTGCGAAATATGTTGGCGCTATATAAAAAAAAAATATTATTATCACTGAACCTGTTAGTCAGAGACAAGAGGCAGACAGGGGGTGGGGAACAAGAAGAGGTGTCAGGATAACTGTAAGGGTACCGTCACACTATACGATTTACCTACGATCACGACCAGCGATATGACCTGGCTGTGATCGTAGGTAAATCGTAGTGTGGTCGCTGGGGAGCTGTCACACAGACAGCTCTCCAGCGACCAACGATGCCGAGGTCCCTGGGTAACCAGGGTAAACATCGGGTAACTGAGCGCAGAACCGCGCTTAGTTACCCGATGTTTACCCTGGTTACAAGCGTTAAACTAAAAAAAAAAAAACAGCACATACTTACATTCTGGTGTCCGTCAGGTCCCTTGCAGTCTGCTTCCCGCACTCAGTGACTGCCGGCCGTAAAGTGAAAGTGAAAGCACAGCCGCTGTGCTCTGCTTTCACTTTACGGCCGGCAGTCACAGTGCGGGAAGCAGACGGCAAGGGACCTGACGGACACCAGAATGTAAGTATGTGCTGTTTGTTTGTTTTTTAGTTTAACGCTTGTAACCAGGGTAAACATCGGGTAACTAAGCGCGGTCCTGCGCTTAGTTACCCGATGTTTACCCTGGTTACAAGCGAACGCATCGCTGGATCGCATCGCTAGATCGCTAGATCGGTGTCACACACACCGATCTAGCGATGACAGCGGGAGATCCAGCGATGAAAGAAAGTTCTAAACGATCTGCTACGACGTACGATTCTCAGCAGGATCCCTGATCGCTGCTGCGTGTCAGACACAGCGATATCGTAACGATATCGCTGGAACGTCACGAATCGTACCGCCGTAGCGATCGAAATGTTATAGTGTGACGGTACCCTAAGTGCAGTACCCACCCACTGTACTGGCCACTCCATAGCATGCAATTTCAGCAATAGATTATTCTTATCATATATGCCACCTTTACAACGTGCCACTAGTTTGAGGCATAAATTCACAATAACATGTTCTCTTTATAAGCTAATATCAGTCAAAACTTGATTTGAGATTTGGGTATGCCCAAAGAAGCTTCTACAGTGGGGCAAAAAAGTATTTAGTCAGTCAGCAATAGTGCAAGTTCCACCACTTAAAAAGATGAGAGGCGTCTGTAATTTACATCTTAGGTAGACCTCAACTATGGGAGACAAACTGAGAAAAAAAAATCCAGAAAATCACATTGTCTGTTTTTTTAACATTTTATTTGCATATTATGGTGGAAAATAAGTATTTGATCAGAAACAAAATTTCATCTCAATACTTTGTAATATATCCTTTGTTGGCAATGACAGAGGTCAAACGTTTTCTGTAAGTCTTCACAAGGTTGCCACACACTGTTGTTGGTATGTTAGCCCATTCCTCCATGCAGATCTCCTCTAGAGCAGTGATGTTTTTGGCTTTTCGCTTGGCAACACGGACTTTCAACTCCCTCCAAAGGTTTTCTATAGGGTTGAGATCTGGAGACTGGCTAGGCCACTCAAGGACCTTGAAATGCTTCTTACGAAGCCACTCCTTCGTTGCCCTGGCGGTGTGCTTTGGACCATTGTCATGTTGAAAGACCCAGCCACGTTTCATCTTCAATGCCCTTGCTGATGGAAGGAGGTTTGCACTCAAAATCTCACGATACATGGCCCCATTCATTCTTTCATGTACCCGGATCAGTCATCCTGGCCCCTTTGCAGAGAAACAGCCCCAAAGCATGATGTTTCCACCACCATGCTTTACAGTAGGTATGGTGTTTGATGGATGCAACTCAGTATTCTTTTTCCTCCAAACACGACAAGTTGTGTTTCTACCAAACAGTTCCAGTTTGGTTTCATCAGACCATAGGACATTCTCCCAAAACTCCTCTGGATCATCCAAATGCTCTCTAGCAAACTTCAGACGGGCCCGGACATGTACTGGCTTAAGCAGTGGGACACGTCTGGCACTGCAGGATCTGAGTCCATGGTGGCGTAGTGTGTTACTTATGGTAGGCCTTGTTACATTGGTCCCAGCTCTCTGCAGTTCATTCACTAGGTCCCCCCGCGTGGTTCTGGGATTTTTGCTCACAGTTCTTGTGATCATTCTGACCCCACGGGGTGGGATTTTGCGTGGAGCCCCAGATCGAGGGAGATTATCAGTGGTCTTGTATGTCTTCCATTTTCTAATTATTGCTCCCACTGTTGATTTCTTCACTCCAAGCTGGTTGGCTATTGCAGATTCAGTCTTCCCAGCCTGGTGCAGGGCTACAATTTTGTTTCTGGTGTCCTTTGACAGCTCTTTGGTCTTCACCATAGTGGAGTTTGGAGTCAGACTGTTTGAGGGTGTGCACAGGTGTCTTTTTATACTGATAACAAGTTTAAACAGGTGCCATTACTACAGGTAATGAGTGGAGGAAAGAGGAGACTCTTAAAGAAGAAGTTACAGGTCTGTGAGAGCCAGAAATCTTGATTGTTTATGTCTGACCAAATACTTATTTTCCACCATAATATGCAAATAAATTGTTAAAAAAACAGACAATGTGATTTTCTGGATTTTTTTTTCTCAGTTTGTCTCCCATAGTTGAGGTCTACCTATGATGTAAATTACAGACGCCTCTCATCTTTTTAAGTGGTGGAACTTGCACTATTGCTGACTGACTAAATACTTTTTTGCCCCACTGTATGTAATTCTGAAGTATGGAGTTGTGTTGTTTGGTAGGTTTCTTACACAGAAGAGGTGCCAGCTATTCCCAAATGACATAGAGGTAAAGCGCCTGAAAGGAGAATAGCAATTCTTTAGCATGTAATGAGTATTTTATCACCCCTTGTGGACCACTATGAAAATGTCTTATAGGAATTATTGGTAATTTATAAGATTTTATTATTATTAGAAGCTTCAAAATAATATCCTTCTGTCCTAGGTGATGTGCTGGTGCCTGAATGTCTGCTTGTCATGCTGACAATGCTGGTTGTTATGTCTCTTCACATTGGCAATTATATCTGTAACAACCATGATTTCCTAGCATTTAAAGGGAACCTGTTGGCAGGATTGTGCACAGTAATCTACACACAGTGTCAGGTCGGCGCTGTTATACTGATTAAAATGATACCTGGGTGATGAAATCCGTCTTGTGGTTGTTTAATCTTTATTTTCAGTTTTGAGTTATATATGCTCGTGCCCCGAGGCAGCCTGTGGGGGGTCTTCATGTGGTGCTCTGATTAGGTATTCCTCTGTATGGCTTATGACAGGTCTCTGATCCCTCAGTGACCTGCCCTCTATTTTACATACTGATTATTATATGTATTGAAAAAAAAATGACATTCAGTAGGAAGGCGGCGCTTGCGCTGCTGCATGATTGCATGTATAATGTGCATATAATTATATGATTTGCTGACATAAATTTATTCAGAAAAAAATTCTGTCTCAAATTGGTGCTAGCTGTGTCTGAAAGTAGCATCTATTCGTGATCCGATAGATCTTACTGCGCCGGCGTCATCTTGCTAGAAAAAAAAATTGTCTCCACTACGATGGCACCTGCGGCGTCTGTGCAGTAGCATCTATTGGGTATCCGATAGACGCTACTGTGCAGGCGGTTTTGGCACCATCTTGGTGGAGACAATTTTTTTTTCCTCTAGCAAGATGGCGCCGGTGCAGTAACATCTATCGGATCACTGCGGCCAATGCCATTTTGAGACATAATTATTTTTTTAATAAATTGATATAAGCAAATAAAACATATTATTGCACATTATACATGCGATCTTGCTGCGGTGCAGGTGCCGCCGTCAGCACCTGCCTGCTGAATGTGATTTTCTTTCAATACATACAATATTCAGTATGCAAAATAGGGGGCAGGACACTGAGGGTTCAGTGACTTGTCATAAGCCATAAACAGTAATCAGAGCACCACATGCAGACCCCCACAGGCAGCCCGTGAGCACGAGCATATCATTAATTGAAAACTGAAAATAAAGATTAAGCTACCACCACAAGACAGATTTCATCCCCCAGGTATCATTGTAATCAGTATAACAGCGCCGACCTGACACTGTCTGTAGGTTACTGTGCACAATCCGGCTGACAGGTTCCCGTTGAGATGCAATTAAAATGTTATTGAAACAAAGTATGTATGTGAAGATGAGACCAGTCTGGTCTTGAAACATATCTTGCCTAGCATTGCCCATCTTGTTTAACAATTGAAGAGAAATATACACTATGTACGGTAGGTCAGTAGGCACATCATGGTGTCTTATTGCAAAATCAGCCATGATGTACTGCACATGTTGATTTAGCTTTTAGCAAAGTCACATATGGTCAAATATAGTTGTAGTAGTATACAAGTGAATTATCTGAGTTAAACTCAAATTAAACCATAGCTGTAGACATGGACCGCACATCCAAATGTATACACTGATCTGTTGTGGCTATGCCAAAATGTACAAAACTGAATATGAGGTCCTTATTTTAACGCTCTGATTAGAATGTATGAAGCCCTCTGCCATGTCAGCGTAAACCTGTTAATGGATCCCTGATCTTTCATTCAGTTTTGTAAATCTTTGCTTAGCCACAGATCAATGTCTAGGTTTTGGATATGCTGGCCATCTCTATTGTTACAGCTATGCAAACTCAAATTAAAGACTCCAATTGGCAAGTTGCTAAGTGGCTTATAAATCAACTAGAAAATCTCAAATAGGAGGAAAAAAGTTTTACCTCTAGTTACACAAGGTTGCTCATGGTTAAATGTGCCTTTGAAAATACACTGGGAATTATTTGTGTTGTGTGATCTTTTGGGTCCCATCAACATTTCAAATGGTTAGATATTACTGTTATTTCTACAAAACCATATCATTTACTTTAAACAGCCACCAAACAGCCAATTTATTCTTAAGCACAAGTATTTTAATGCTGCAAAGCTAAATGGATTGTAATGTTATGTACAGGTGCACAATCACCTGCAAAACCAGCAATTTTAAGAACAAATCATGTGCTAGCATTAGAATGAGATAGCTGCACATCAAATTATAATAAATGTGAAGGAATGAGGAAGGAACTGCATGCAAATGTATGTCTTAACAAAGGTTTAACCAGGAAAGAATTGAAAGAGGCAAACAATTAAAAACAAAAGGAAGGAAAATAGCAAAATATGTCCTGGTACTAAAGGTCATAGGTAGTGTTGAGCATTCCGATACCGCAAGTATCGGGTATCGGCCGATATTTGCGGTATCGGAATTCCGATACCGAATTCCGATACTTCCCGCGTATCGGATACCGGAATCGGAAGTTCCCAGAATTCAAACTGAACGCAGCAGCCAATGAGGAATGATTGGAAGTGTGGGCACATCCTGTTTAGCATGGTGGGCATGTAAGTACTGGCAAGGCTGTGATTGGCTGCTGAAATGATGTCACTCTGCACTATAAAAAACGCTGCCGCCATTTTGCGCTCACTCTGCTGTGATTTCAGTTAGGGACAGGACGCTGTGTTCTAACTGAGGGCCAGTTGAGCTAGCTAATTGCTTTATTTTCCTTTCCAAAGGCGAATTTAGCAAAACGCTGTGTGTTCTTCACTGTTCACCTTGCTCTTGCCTTGCAGCGCTGTTTTAACAGCGTTCTGCAAGGTCTCTGTGTGTGTGTGTGTGTGCAGCTCACTCTGTAGTCTGTGTGCAGCCATATACCCGGTTGTATTCAGCTCAGGGGGGGTTCACACTGCCTCACACAGTTGTCCTTTTTTGCTCATAGTGCAGCCTGCTGCACATTTTTTCTCAAATTTCCTATTAGTGTTTTTCCACCCGTCTCCAGCTAAATTGTGGAAAAACACTACATAGGATAACCTAGAGGGGGGTTTTTGGGCCTTGCAGCGCCGTTTACGGCTGTCTGCACGGTCTCCGTGTGAGCCCAGCTCGCCCTGTAGTCTGTGTGCAGCCATAGCCGGTTGGATTCAGCTCAGGGTTCGTTACTGGCTCATACCTTGAGAAAAATTTTCCTTTCTTTCAAATAGTGCAGCCTGTTTAAAAATTTTAAAAAAAATTCCCTATTAGTGTTTTTCCACCCGTCTCCAGCTAAATTGTGGAAAAACACTACATAGGATAACCTAGAGGGGGGTTTTTGGGCCTTGCAGCGCCGTTTACGGCTGTCTGCACGGTCTCCGTGTGAGCCCAGCTCGCCCTGTAGTCTGTGTGCAGCCATAGCCGGTTGGATTCAGCTCAGGGTTCGTTACTGGCTCATACCTTGAGAAAAATTTTCCTTTTTTTCAAATAGTGCAGCCTGTTTAAAAATTTAAAAAAAAATTCCCTATTAGTGTTTTTCCACCCGTCTCCAGCTAAATTGTGGAAAAACACTACATAGGATAACCTAGAGGGGTTTTTTTGGGCCTTGCAGCGCCGTTTACGGCTGTCTGCACGGTCTCCGTGTGAGCCCAGCTCGCCCTGTAGTCTGTGTGCGGCCATAGCCGGTTGGATTCAGCTCAGGGTTCGTTACTGCCTCATACCTTGAGAAAAATTTTCCTTTTTTTCAAATAGTGCAGCCTGTTTAAAATTTAAAAAAAAAATTCCTATTAGTGTCTTTCCACCCGTCTCCAGCTAAATAGTGGAAAAACACTACATAGGATAACCTAGAGGAGGGTTTTTTGGCCTTGCAGCGCCGTTTACGGCTGTCTGCACGGTCTCCGTGTGATTTAAACTAGCTCTGTAGCCCGATCTGCACAAAAAAAAAAGTAAAGTTCACCAAACACAACTTAACACTTGTGTAGGCCACATTTGAAAAATAATAAAGTTTAGTCCACACTTTACAACATTAGTGTTTCTTACACCTGTTAGGAGGAGCATTTCAGGAATAAGCACACTAAGGCCTTAGTACTTTTCTGCTTATCTTTATCTGTCAACCAAGATGAAGAGGGCAGGGAGTAAGGCACGTGGGCGTGGGCGCGGAGCAGGGAGAGGAGCAGGGAGAGGACGTGGTGATTCTGTGCCTGCTGCGGGCGCCGGTGACTTGTCGTCACTCAGTTTCAGCAGGGAACAGTCCTTCATGCGCAGCTTTGTCGGAGAGCGCCGTGCACCGCTGCTGCGTGAAGACCAAATTGAAGCCGTTGTCGGGTGGATGGCAGCTAACGCCTCGGCATCGACTTCAGTTAGTGCCACATCCTCTCAGGCACAGAGCACTGGAGAGCAGCCATCTGTCTCTTCACTACCTGCCAAATTGGCCAGGCAGTCAGAGAGCCCAGGACAGGAGCCGTCTCTACTTCTGTTCTCTGAATCTCTTGGCTTGGAAACAGGGGGCCAGCCAAGCAGCATTGGAGAAATGGAAGAAGAGGCAGTGTGCAGTGATGCCCAACAGCTTTTTCTCTCTGACTCTGAAGAGGCAGGTGGGCCAGTGCCTCCGGTGACCACAGCGCAGTACGCATCTGATGATGAAACTCAGGTGCCGCTTTCTGATGCGTACTGTGCTGCCGAGACTACCCAGGAGGAGCAGTTGGTGGCAGAGGGTAGTGGAGATGATGAAGTCCTTGACCCATCGTGGCGTGAGGAACAGGAAGGTGGTGGGAGCAGCTCTGAGGAAGAGCTTCCCCTTACGGGCCAAAGAGGGAGAGGGAGGGGGAAGACTGCGGAGCCTGTAGCCTCCACTTTGGCAACCGTTAGGAGCCTGTCTCTTTCCAAAGCCAAAAAGGGCGCTCCCAAGACTTGCAGTGCCTGGTCCTTTTTTGACACAGTTGCAGATGACATTTGTTTTGTCAAATGCAAGCTGTGTCATCAGAAAGTAAAAAGAGGGAAAAATGTCAGCAACCTCAATACCACAAATATGTGGAAACATGTGCGGACCAGGCACGCGGTGGAGTTACAGAAACAGACTGAAGATGTAGGCCAACCAACAGCGGCAGCTACCACCTCTTCAGCTCGTGTTGCCTCTTCCTCCAGCTCACGCACAGCTGGTTTGGCTTCCTCCCAGGATCGCCATGGAAGAACCTCTGGCACTGTTGTCCAGAGACCTTGCGTAATTCCACCCACAGCACCACCTTCCCAGTCATCCTCACACTCCCAGTCTACTCTACAGCCATCGGTAGTACAGGCATGGGAGAAAAGGCGGGCATTCTCGGCCAACCACCCCCGAGCACAGGCTCTGAATGCAGGCATTGCCAAACTGTTGTCCCTGGAAATGCTCTCGTTCAGGCTGGTGGAGACTTCCGTGACTTGATGGCATTAGCAGTCCCACAGTACAAGGTGCCCAGCTGCTTTTACTTCAGCAGGCAGGCTGTCCCTGCCCTGCACAGGCATGTTGAGGCAAACATAAAACATGCGCTACTGAACGCCGTCAGTAGCAAGGTCCACCTCACCACCGATGCGTGGACCAGTCAGCATGGACAGGGGCGATATGTTTCCCTCACTGCCCATTGGGTTAATGAGTTGTTGAGCCAGGTACAGATCGTGCGAGTGGCGCAGGACGTGTCCTGCCCACTCCAAGGATTGCAGGAATCCAGTCTGTACGCATCGACTCCTCCTCTTACACCAGTTCCTCAGATTCCTCTCTGCAGGATCCGTCACAGTCCACCTCCACATGGACCCGTGAACGTTTACCTATGACCGACATGAGCACAGCCATGGCCAAACGTCAGCAGGCCGTCTTGAAACTAGTTTCATTGGGGCATCGAAGCCACACAGCGCAGGAGCTCTGGAATGCCATCAAGCAGGAGAGCGATGTGTGGTTACTGCCAGCGAATCTCCAGCCAGGCATGGTAGTGTGTGACAATGGCCGAAATCTGGTGGCAGCTTTGGCCCTTGGCAACCTCACTCACATCCCATGTCTGGCACATGTGCTCAATTTGGTTGTGCAGAGTTTTCTGAGGGACTATCCGGATCTTGATGCCCTGCTGCACAAGGTCCGCCTAGAGTGTGCTCACTTGCGGCGTTCCAGCTTGGCCAGATCCCGCATTGCTGCTCTGCAGCGCCGATTCCGCCTTCCGGAACACCGCATCATATGTGACCTACCTACCCGGTGGAATTCCACGTTACATATGTTGGAGCGGTTGTGTGAGCAGCAGCAAGCAGTTATGGAGTACCAGCTGCATCAGGCGCAAAGAAGTCGCAGTCAGCGCCGATCAGACTTCACAACCACAGAGTGGGCCACTATGAAGGACGTCTGCCAGGTTTTGCGTCCTTTTGATTATTCCACGCGGATGGCAAGTGCAGATGATGCACTAGTCAGCATGACTGTCCCCCTTATCTGCCTGCTTCAGTAAACTTTGCAAGGGTTAAGGGATGATGTTGTGGAAGAGGTGGAGGATGAGGAGTCACCTTTTCCATCAGCTTCTGGAGAGTCAGCGCCACGTGGTTCCTCACAAAGGGGTACGCAGGGGCCAATTTGTGAGGAGGATGAGGAGGAGTCAATGGAGGAGGAAGAGCTCCGTCCAGAGGAGGGAGCGACACAATTGTCCAGTGGTCAGTGTGTACAGCGAGGGTGGGGTGATGACGAGCGGGCAGAGATCATGTCTCAAGCAGGGGACAGCGTTTCTGGGCCAGTTGGCACTCTGCAGCACATGGTGGATTTCATGCTGCAGTGCCTGAGAAACGACCGCCGCATCGACCACATTCTCAACATGCCTGATTATTGGGTGTTCACCCTCCTCGATCCTCGCTACCGGGACAATGTCCAAAACCTCATCCCTGCGTTGACCCGGGAGCGTAAATTGCGGGAGTACCACGACACACTGGTGAATTCCATCATCTTCTCCTGTCCAACTGAGAGGAGTGCTGCTAGCGCTTTACAAAGCAGCTCAGTGCGTCGAGGCAGTGGGGGAGGCTCTGCCCAAAGAGGGAGCAGAAGCAGTGCCTCTGCCCAAGGCAAGCCCAGTATGGCACAACTCTGGCACACTTTTGTGTGCCCGCCCCAAATGTCTACACCATCACCGGTGGCTCCAGTCAGCAGGAGGCAACGGTTCCGTCAGATGGTGACAGACTACATGGCTTGCCCTCTTACTGTACTCCCAGACGGCTCTTCCCCGTTCAAGTTTTGGGTCTCTAAGCTGGATACATGGCCAGAGCTAAGCCAGTATGCATTGGAGGTGCTGGCTTGCCCTGCGGCTAGTGTCTTATCGGAACGTGTCTTTAGTGCCGCAGGTGGTGTACTAACAGACCGTCGCATGCGACTATCCTCCGATAACGTTGACCGGCTTACTTTCCTGAAAATGAACCAGGCCTGGATCTCGCAGGAATTTGCCACTCCTCTGCCTGATTAAGTAATTGGGTGTCATCCAGGTCTCCTGCTGTGTTCATCTTTCTACCACCTGAACTGCTATTCCTGGGCTCCAACACCGCCAGTTGCGGCTCAGAAGTGCAGGCTGCACAGTAAAAACATACGACCCAGTGTTATTGGGTTTCAGTAACGTCAGCTGATCCCCAGCTGTGTAGCCGGCAATGTGTCCTGCGACCGCCACGCTGGCACAACAACCTAAATGTAAGGGAACCTGTCCCCCCCCCCCCGTCGTTTGTTACTGAAAGAGCCATCTTGTGCAGCAGTAATGCTGCACAAGGAAAAGGTAGCTCTTTTTTTTAGCTCCTTGCACACGCAGAACTTAACACTTATAAAATGTCTTCACTGATACCGTTATACTGTTCCGGAGCTGGGACTTTCCTTCGTAATGTGACGCAGCACAGCCGTCATTCCTACCCCCTTGGTGCCATGCGCTGCCTCCTCACCGTTGTTTTAAGCTGTCACGGAGCCTGCGCTGTTCTGTTATCCCTTGGGCATGCCCTATTTGCGCTGCCTGTCTTCTGACATAATTTGGTGTCAGGCTGGCTGCGCCTGTGCGGCCGCTCTGCCCGAGATCCCGCCTCGCAGTGTCTTCTGATTGAGTCACACTGTGGGCCTGGGATCCATGGGCATGTGCAGTGCATATCTTCCCCTCGGGGTCTCGCTCATTTCCCTCCGCCTTCTTTAGACTGTGCGCCGTCAGCATGCCACGGCCGTGACACCGCACAGTCTGAAGAAGAGGGAAGGAGGGGAGTGAGAGTCGAGGATATGCACTGTGCATGCCCATGGTTCCAAGGCCCGCAGTGGGATTACGTTAGACGAGACTGCGAGGTGGGATCTGGAGCAGCGTGGACGCACAGGCACTGACAGCCTGACACCAAATTATGTCAGAAGTCAGGCAGCGCTAATTGGGCATGGCCAAGGGCTAACAGAACAGCGCAGGCTCCGTGACAGCTTAAAACAACGCTGAGGAGGCAGCGCACGGCACCAAGGGGATAGGAATGACAGCTGTGCTGTGTCCCATTACGAAGGAAATTCGCACCTCCGGGACGGTTTTACGGTATAAGGGGACACATTTTTAGTGTTTACTTCGGTGTTTGCAAGGAGCATAATTAAAAGAACCACCTTTTCCTTTTGCATCCTTTGTGCTGCACAAGATGGCTCTTTCAGCTACAAACGTCTTGGGGGGGGTTAAAGGTTCCCTTTCAACTTGTTCCAATCGGGCTTCGGCCTACACTCTGTTCCTCTGCTCCTCCTGCTGTCCCTGGGCTCTAACACCGCCAGTTGGTGCCTGGAAGTGCTGTGTGCACAGTCAACAGTCGCTCCTCTGTTATTGGGGTTCAGTAACGTCAGCTGATCCCCAGCTGTGTGTGCGGCAATACCTCCAATCTGCTCCTCCTGCTGTCCCTGGGCTCTAACACCGCCAGTTGGTGCCTGGAAGTGCTGTGTGCACAGTCAACAGTCGCTCCTCTGTTATTGGGGTACAGTAACGTCAGCTGATCCCCAGCTGTGTGTGCGGCAATACCTCCAATCTGCTCCTCCTGCTGTCCCTGGGCTCTAACACCGCCAGTTGGTGCCTGGAAGTGCTGTCTGCACAGTCAACAGTCGCTCCTCTGTTATTGGGGTTCAGTAACGTCAGCTGATCACCAGCTGTGTATCCGGCAACGTGTCATGCGACCGCCACGCTGGCACAACTAAAATGTAAGGGGACCTGTCCCCCCCCCCCCCCCTAGGCGTTTGTTACTGAAAGAGCCACCATGTGCAGCACTAATACTGCACAAGGGAAAGGTCGCTCTTGAAATTATGCTCCTTGCAAACGCTGAACTACACACTCATGTAATGTGTCCCCTCACACCGTCCAACCGTCCCAGAGGTGGGACTTTCCTTTGTAATGTGACGCAGCACAGCCGTCATTGCTACCCCCTTGGCACCGTGCGCTGCCTCCTTAGCTTTGTTTGATTCCGTCATGGACCCTGCGCTGTTATGTTATCCCTTGGCCATGCACAGTTTGCGCTGCCCGTCCTCTGACATCATTTGTTGTCGTCCTGGCTGCGCCTGTGTGTCCACGCTGCCCGAAATCACACCTCGCAGTGTCGTCTAATGTGATCCCACAGTGGGCCTGGTATCCATGGCCATGCGCAGTGCATATACTAGCCTCTCACTCCCCTTCTTCACGCTTCTTCAGACTAGGCGGCGTCAGCTGATCCCTAATAGCATGCCACGGCCGTGACGCCGCACAGTCTGAAGAAGCAGGAAGGAGGTGAGTGAGAGGCGATGATATGCACTGCGCATGCCCATGGATCCCTGGCCCGCAGTGGGACTACATTAGATTACACTGCAAGGTTGGATCTCGGGCAGCTTGGACGCACAGGCACTGCCAGCCTGACACCTACATGATGTCAGAAGACGGGCACCGCTAACTGTGCATGGCCAAGGGATAACATTACAGCGCGGGCTCCGTGACAGAACCAAACAACGTTGAGGAGGTGGCGCACGGCACCAAGGGGGTTGGAATGACGGCTGTGCTGTGTCACATTACAAAGGAAAGTCCCAATTCCGGGATGGTTTGACGGTGTGAGGGGACACATTATATGAGTGTGTACTTCAGCGTTTGCAAGGAGCATAATTTTCAGAGCCACCATTTTCCATGTGCAGTATTACTGCTGTACAAGATGGCTCTTTCAGCAACAAATGCCTGGGGGGCGGGTTAAAGGTTCCCTTTCAACTTGCTCCACTGCAGGCTTCGGCCTACACTCTGCTCCTCTTTGATTCCCTGGGTTTCAACACTGTCAGTTGCCACCTGGAAGTGTTGTCTACACAGAAAAAACACTAGGTGATGTGTCAGTGGGGTTCAGCACCGCCAGCTGTTCCCCTGCTGTGTAGTCGGCAACGTGTCCAGCACAAGCCACGCTGGCACAACAGAACAAAAGCTGCCACCAGTGCAGGCTTCGGCCTAGACTCTGCTCCTCTCCTCCTCCTGCTGACCCTGGGCTCAAACAACGCTAGTTTTTGCCCGGAAGTGCTAGCTGCACAGAGAAAAACACCAGCCAATGTGTTAGTGGGGTTCAGCACCGCCAGCTGTTCCCCTGCTGTGTAGCCGGCAACGTGACCTGCAAACGCCACGCAGGCACATGAACTGAAATTAAAGGGAACCTGGCCCCACCCCCCCAGGTGTTTCTATGTATAACAGCCACCTAGTACAGCAGTACTGCTGCATTTGTACAAGGTGGCTGTTTTTTTATCCTTGCCCACGTAGAATTAAACACGTAAAATATGTGTCTCATTACAGACCATTACAATGTCCCTGAGGTGTGACTTTACTTTTTAATGACACGCACCACCCCCCTTGGTAGCGCTGCCCGTCTTCTGACATCATTGGTTGGCTGCCTGTGCCTGTGCGTCCGCCCTGCCCGACACAACCCCCCTTGTTTCATATATTTTGGCTGCGAGGGTGTGATTGATGGGCATGTGCAGTGCATATGTTCGCCTGTCTTAACTCATCTCCTTCCGCCTTCTTCAGACTGTTCGGCCTCCTGGCCGTGGTAGGCGATAAGGGATCAGCTGAGGCCGCCCAGTCTGAAGCAGGTGTAAGGACATGTGTGAGCGGCAAACATATTTACTGCACAAGGCCACGAATCCCAGCCACGCAGTGTGATTTTTTGAAAACACACTGTGGGCCTGGGATTCATATCCATTGCTAACCGCAACGGCCAACATGAAATGAGGTGAGAAGACAGGCAGCGCTCACAGCGCATGGCCAAGGGATCACAATAGCGCAGACTCCTGTACAGCTAATACAACGCTCAGGAATCTGCGCCCACCACCTAGGTGTAAATTTTGACACCTGTGCTGCGTCTCCTTAAAAAGACAAGTCACGCCTCCACTACTGTTTGACAGTTTAATGGGCTAAATAGTGTACGTGTTTTATTCAGCGTGTGCAAGGAGAAAACTAAATAGAGCAACCTTTTACTTGTGCAGCATTAATGCTGCACAAGGTGTGGCTCTTGTACCTTGCAACACCTGAGGGGGGGTTAAAGGTTACCTTTGAAATTGGTTCAACTAGGCTTCGGCCTACACCCTGCTCCTCTCCTCCTCCTGCTGACCCTGGGCTCTAACACCGCTAGTTTTTGCCCGGAAATGCGAGCTTCACAGAGAAAAACAACAGCCAATGTGTTAGTGGGGTTCAGCACCGCCAGCTGTTCCCCTGCTGTGTAGCCGGCATCGTGTCCAGCACAAGCCACGCTGGCACAACCGACCAAAAGCTGCCACCAGTGCAGGCTTCGTCCTACACTTTGCTCC
Source organism: Ranitomeya imitator (assembly GCF_032444005.1). Lineage (NCBI taxonomy): Eukaryota > Metazoa > Chordata > Amphibia > Anura > Dendrobatidae > Ranitomeya > Ranitomeya imitator. Next base: position 558,391,195 of record NC_091284.1, on the reverse strand, counting down.
TCTCCTCCTCCTGCTCACCCTGGGCTCTAACACCACCAGTTTTTGCCCGGACATGCGAGCTGCACAGAGAAAAACACCAGTCAATGTGTCAGTGGGGTTCAGCAACGCCAGCTGTTCCCCTGCTGTGTAGCCGGCAACGTGACCTGCAAACGCCACGCAGGCACATGAACTGAAATTAAAGGGACCCTGCCACCCACCCCAAGGTGTTTCTATGTATAACAGCCACCTTGTACAGCAGTACTGCTGCATTTGTACAAGGTGGCTGACTTTGTCTACTTGCCCACGTTTAATTAAACACGTAAAAAATGTGTGTCATTACAGACCATTACAATGTCCCTGAGGTGTGACTTTCCTTTTTAATGACACGCAGCACCCCCCTTGTTAGCGCTGCCCGTCTTCTGACATCTTTGGTTGGCTGGCTGCGGCTGTGCGTCCGCCCTGCCTGAAACCACGCTCCTCGTTGTCTTACTTATTTTGACTGCGAGGGTGTGATTGATGGGCACGAGCAGTGGATATCTTCGCCTGTCTTTACTCATCTCCTTCCGCCTTCTTCAGAATGTGCGGCCTCATGGCCGCGGCATGCGAGAAGGGATCAGATGAGGCCGCCCAGTCTGATGCAGGTGTAAGGACATGAGGGACAGGCGACAAAATTTACTGCGCAAGGTCACGAATCCCAGCTCTGCAGTGTGACTTTATTAAAAGACACTGCGGGTCTGGGTTTCATGGCCATCGCTAACCGCACCGGCCAACATGAAATGAGGTGAGAAGACAGGCATCGCTCACAGCGCATGGCCAAGGGATAACAAGAGCGCAGACTCCTGTACAGCAAAGAACAACGCTCAGGAATCTGCGCCCAGCACCTAGGTGTAAATTTTGACACCTGTGCTGCATCTCCTTAAAAAGACAAGTCACGCCTCCACTACTGTTTGACAGTAGAATGGGCTAAATAGTGTACGTGTTTTATTCAGCGTGTGCAAGGAGAAAAATTAAGAGAGCAACCTTTTACTTGTGCAGCATTAATGCTGCACGAGGTGTGGCTCTTGTACCTTGCAACACCTGAGGGGGGTTAAAGGTTACCTTTGAAATTGGTTCAACTAGGCTTCGGCCTACACTCTGCTCCTCTCCTCCTCCTGCTGACCCTGGGCTCTAACACCGCCAGTTTTTGCCCGGACATGCGAGCTGCACAGAGAAAAACACCAGCCAATGTGTTAGTGGGGTTCAGCACCGCCAGCTGTTCCCCAGCTGTGTAGCCGGCAACGTGACCTGCAAACGCCACGCAGGCACAACAGAACAAAAGCTGCCACCAGTGCAGGCTTCGGCCTACACTCTGCTCCTCTCCTCCTCCTGCTGACCCTGGGCTCATAACACCGCCAGTTTTAGCCTGGAAGTGCTAGCTGCACAGAGAAAAACACCAGCCAATGTGTCAGTGGGGTTCAGCACCGCCAGCTGTTCCCCAGCTGTGTAGCCGGCAACGTGACCTGCAAATGCCATGCAGGCACATGAACTGAAATTGAAGGGAGCCTGCCCCCCACCCCCAGGTGTTTCTATGTATAACAGCCACCTTGTTCAGCAGTACTGCTGCATTTGTACAAGGTGGCTGACTTTTTCTCCTTGCCCACGTGGAACTCAACACGTACAAAATGTGTCTCATTGAGACCATTCCACTGTCCCTGAGGTGTGACTTTCCTTTCTAATGATACGCAGCACCCCCCTTGGTAGTGCTTCCCGTCTTTTGACATCATGGTTAGCTGGCTGCGCCTGTGCATCCGCCCTGCGTGAAACAACGCCCCTCGTTGTCTTATTTATTTTGTCAGTGAGGGTGTGGTTTATGGGCACGAGCAGTGCATATGTTCGCCTGTCGTCACTCATCTCCTTCCGCCTTCTTCAGACTGTGCGGCCTCCTGGCCGCGGCATGCGAAAAGGGATCAGCAGAGGCCGCCCAGTCTGAAGCAGGTGTAAGGACGTGTGTGAGCGTCGAAAATATTTACTGCTCAAGTAATCCCAGACCCAGCACCGCAGTGTGACTTTATGAAAAGGCAGTGCGGGTCTGGGATTTATGGCCATCGTTAACCGCAGCGGCCAACATGAAATGAGGTCATAAGACGGGCAGCGCTAACAGGGCATTGCCAAGGGATAACACAAGAGCGCAGACTCCTGTACAGCAAAAAACAACGCTCAGGAAGCAGCGCCTAGCACAAAGGCGTTATTTGGGACACCTATGCTGCGTCTCCTTAAAAATACAAGTCACGCCTCAACTACAGTTTGACTGTAGAATGGGCTAAATTGTGTACGTGTTGCATTCAGCATGTGCAAGTAGACAAATTAATAGAGCAACCTTTTCTTGTGCAGCATTAATGCTGCACAAGGTGTGGCTCTTGTACCTTGCAACACCTGAGGGGGGTTAAAGGTTACCTTTGAAATTGGTTCAACTAGGCTTCGGCCTACACTCTGCTCCTCTCCTCCTCCTGCTGACCCTGGGCTGTAACAACGCTAGTTTTTGCCCGGAAGTGCTAGCTGCACAGAGAAAAAAAACAGCCAATGTGTTAGTGGGGTTCAGCACCGCCTGCTGTTCCCCCACTGTGTAGCCGGCAAAGTGTCCTGCAAACGCAACGCAGACACAAAGCTGACTCCAGTGCAGGCTTCGGCCTACACTCTGCTCCCCCTGCTTACCCTTTGCTCCAACACCGCTAGTTGGGGCTGTAGGAAGACAATGTTTGATAGGCAAAGCATCCGGGTTCCAGCACCGCCAGCTGGTTCTCGGCAGTGTTTTTGTCACAGGTACTCCCTCGTGCCAAACCTTGGTTCAGCACCGTCAGCTGTTTCCGGGTTGTGTCAAACTTGCTGAGACGCCTATGCTTGCCCCGTCGTGTTGCAGTCGGGTTAGCCAACTCCAGGGTGCCTCCAGTTTAGGAGCTTCCTATGTGGGCTGCATGAATTGGTAGTCAAGGCTGGTTCTGTAGTGCCAGTAGGCCCAGCTCCCCCTGTAGGACTGTTGGGGTTCGGTAACTGCGGCTGCCTCGCGGCCTAGCTGTTCTCTCCTCTCCTGTGGGCCTTCGGGTCCACCTCCTGGTTCCAGCACCGTCAGCTGGTTACGGGCCGAGCCTTTGGCTTAGGTGCCTCCTCCTGGGTATCCGAGTTCCGCCAACGTCAGGCGGTCCTTGGTAGTGCTTTTAAGCGCGGGCACCTACAGCTTAGTAACCGGGTTCCAGCACCGTCAGCTGGTCCTCGGTCGTGCCATTGGCTCTTGCACACTGGGGCAACGCATCTGGGTTCCAGCACCGCCAGCTGGTTCTCGGCAGTGTTCTTGTCACAGGTACTCCCTCGTGCCAAGCCTGGTTTCAGCACCGTCAGCTGTTTCCGGGTTGTGTCAAGCTCACTGAGACACCTATGCTTGCCCCGTCGTGGTGCTGTCGGGTTAGCCAACTCCAGGGTGCCTCCAGTTTAGGAGCTTCCTATGTGGGCTGCGTGAACTGGTAGTCAAGGCTGGTTCTGTAGTGCCAGTAGGCCCAGCTCCCCCTGTAGGACTGTTGGGGTTCGGTAACTGCGGCTGCCTCGCGGCATAGCTGTTCTCTCCTCTCCTGTGGGCCTTCGGGTCCACCTCCTGGTTCCAGCACCGTCAGCTGGTTCCAGGCCGAGCCTTTGGCTTAGGTGCCTCCTCCTGGGTATCCGAGTTCCGCCAACGCCAGGCGGTCCTTGGTAGTGCTTTTAAGCGCGGGCACCTACAGCTTAGTAACTGGGTTCCAGCACCGCCAGCTGGTCCTCGGTGCCATTGGCTCTTGCACACTGGGGCAACGCATCTGGGTTCCAGCACCGCCAGCTGGTTCTCGGCAGTGTTCTTGTCACAGGTACTCCCTCGTGCCAAGCCTGGTTTCAGCACCGTCAGCTGTTTCCAGGTTGTGTCAAGCTCACTGAGACGCCTATGCTTGCCCCATCGTGGTGCTGTCGGGTTAGCCAACTCCAGGGTGCCTCCAGTTTAGGAGCTTCCTATGTGGGCTGCGTGAACTGGTAGTCAAGGCTGGTTCTGTAGTGCCAGTAGGCCCAGCTCCCCCTGTAGGACTGTTGGGGTTCGGTAACTGCGGCTGCCTCGCGGCCTAGCTGTTCTCTCCTCTCCTGTGGGCCTTCAGGTTCACCACCTGGTTCCAGCACCGTCAGCTGGTTCTCGGCAGTGTCTTTTGCTCTTGTACCTTCTGCTCCCCATCCTGGTTCCAGTACCGTCAGCTGGTTCCTGGCAGAGCCTTTGGCTTAGGTGCCTCCTTCTGGGTATCCGAGTTCCGCCAACGTCAGGCGGTCCTTGGTAGTGCTTTCAGGCACGGGTACCTCCTGCTTAGTAACCGGGTTCCAGTAACGTCAGCTGGTCCTTGGTAGTTCCATTGGCTCTTGGACCTTCGGCTACCCATCCGGGTTCCAGTACCGTCAGCTGGTTCTCGGCAGTGTCTTTTGCTCTTGTACCTTCTGCTCCCCATCCTGGTTCCAGTACCATCAGCTGGTTCCGGGCAGAGCCTTTGGCTTAGGTGCCTCCTTCTGGGTATCCGAGTTCCGCCAACGTCAGGCGGTCCTTGGTAGTGCTTTTTAGCACGGGTACCTCCTGCTTAGTAAACGGGTTCCAGTAACGTCAGCTGGTCCTCGGTAGTTCCATAGGCTCTTGAACCTTCGGGTAGCCATCCGAGTTCCAGTTCCATCAGCTGGTTCTTGGCATTTTCTCAGCCTTCTTGTACCTTCTGCTACATTTCCAAGTTGAAGACCCTAAAGTCGACGACCCGGAAGACCACCCCGATGACGACGATGACGACCCGGAAGACCACCCCGATGACGATGACGGCGGAGACGACGACTGCTGAGACGACGACGGCGGAGATGACGACACTGGAGACGACGACCCTGGAGACGACGACATGGAAGACCGAGAAGCAGAAGAACAAGAGGCTGCAGAACAAAGATCAGAAGAACATTAAGCATAAGACTTAATATCAGAGCAAAAGATATTATCTAAATTATATGCAGAAGAAGACTAAGCAGTGTATGGGGGTGAGTGCGTTCCTCCTCGTGGTGCCCCTGGATAAAACCTGATGCTGCAGGCCAAACTGAACGCGGACAAATGTAACTTTTGTGACTGGCAGAACGGAAGGTGTAATCTTCAAACTTTTATAGATAACAACTACGGGAATGCCTGTCACAAATGAGAATATGATGAAGAAGTAGAATAGGAAGAATAATAACAGTGGAATAAAAAGAATATGTAGAATAGGAAGAATAATAATAGTTGAATAAAATGAATATGAAGAATGTAATAAAAAAAAAAAGGTAAAGGATGAAGAAGAAGATGAATAAGGTGAAGAAGAAGTTGATGTCAAAGATGCTGATGATGATGATGAAGATGAAAGTGTGGGAAAAGTAAAAAAAAAAAAGAAGGGGAAGGGCGTGGAATAGTGAAACATCAATATCGGACAAAATAAAAAAAAAATTAACATAGTCAATATCTTTGTCACTCCGAACGTCTTAAAAAAAAACAAAAAACATGCTATTCTATTTGATTGGGATAAACCTCTATGACTTTAATGTCTCCGCCACCTCCCCAAATACATCCGGCATTATTCTTAGTTGTTTTCCTTCATGTAGAATGAACCTACAAGGCAAGAAAGGGTTTATTTTAATTCCGATATTTTGGTCCCATTGACTTGCATTGGGATCGGGTATCGGTATCGGCGATATCCGATATTTTTTGAATATCGGCCGATCCTATCCGATACCGATACTTTCCGATATCGGAAGGTATCGCTCAACACTAGTCATAGATAGTGTATATCTAGATAAGGTTATATGTTCCTGATCCTCCTGAAGTTATGAATTGCAAATTTGATCAGCTACATATCACAAAATTGCTAACTGTATAAAAGATGCACTCCTATCTATATACCGTATTATGCAGACTATAAGACGCACCCCACATTTTGGGGAGGAAAGGAGGCAATGTCTTTTTTTAAATAAAATGGTTTGCTTTATAGTCTGATTTTACAGTAGCTTGTGGCAGGAGTGAGGCGATGTTACTGGCTCCATGCTGGGAGGATGTGGTGGTTTCCCAGCAGTGTGAGGCTTTCATAAAATGTTGGCAGTGAGCGGATTCCTCTTCCCATTGATTTCCCTGTGGTGGGCTTCTGGATAATGGCCACCCGAGGTGACGCATGAACAGACTGAGATCTTTGCTTCTCAGTGACATCATCGTAATTCAGACTGGCCGGCTCACTCTATGTTCTATGCATGAGCAAGATGTCTCTTTTACATTGTAAGTCTCTGGAGCCTAATTCTGAATCTCTGTAGACTTACTGTACATTGTGAATGACACTTCCGAGACACACAAAGCTCAATGGAAAGATCAGTGGTCGGTGAGTATATTAACACACTCACACCAAACTACATGCATACACATTTATTTCAGTAGAGAAGGGAGTGCTTCTTTCAGCTGAAAGTTTCCTTCCTGCATTTGTGTTGTTGACCTCAAAATTTGTGACATTTAAATGACATTGTGGGTTCCCATCTGTTAAAGGTGTAGTTATGGACCGATATATTGATGACATATCCATGGAATGGCTCTTTGGTATGAGATCTATTGTGGTCCGACTCAGCACAGCCACCAATCAGGTCAACTGTGCTCTGACAATGTACAGTTGTACGGTTCTATCCCGTATACTGTATGTTTGGCAACCACTGAAGCAGATATCAACAGATTGGTTGAGGTGCCTGGTGCCAGACACCACCTATCTCATATTGATGACTTACTCTATCAGAGATCATGAATATCTCAAACCAAGGCACATCTTTTAAGTAGGAAAGATGAGCATGCTGGGCAGTATAACATACTATATGTTATATCAAATCTACACAAATTTGAACTATGCACTGTATGGACAAAAGCACTGGAACACCTAACCTATTTGGAGTTGCCCCTCTGTTACTTACATTGATAACAGAGACAAAAGGAAGTAGGGTGAGTACATTTTTTGGAAATTAGAGGCTATAATTTGGCATGTTTTGGGAAATATATAATTGATTTGGTCAATTCAACCTCTCATAACTCTAATTTTATAATACAATAGTCACATGGAAAGTCCTATCACAAAAAAAGTCTGCCGTATCAATTTTCCAAGGATTTGCCCCTATAGATAAACCCAGGGTTTACACCATAAAAAAGAATGCTTTAACTCAGCAGTACAAAACCAATGGCTTAAAATACAAAGAAACTTATTTTATGCACAGGAGCTTAGTTGGCTGACAAAGGCAGACCTGAAAGTAATGTATAACCTACAAGAATGCAGAATCTACAGACCTGGACATGTTGTAGGACTATTTGCCAGTAAAGAATGGCAAATTTTGATACTTTATTTAAAACTACCTGCAGGTCCACCATCACACTCTTATAAAGGGCACTTTAAGATAGCAAATCAGGATGTTGTTGAATCTTTCAAAAAACGGGAAAAATAAGGGAAATAAGAGATGAGTCCATTGATCAAGTATGGATTCATGGCATTTCGTAAACCTGTGATTAATGACATATGTACTGACACATAGTGAAAAATTTGACATTATGCTGTATATGAATTTAATCTCCTTCATAATCTTTTGAAGCCAGAAAGACTTCCTGATAACCGAATGTACAGGCCTTAACCATGATCCCTAGATGTGTCCATCACTTAGAGATATTTGGGAAAAAGTGAGAAGGGTACTTAAATGACATTAGCTCTTCTCAAGGTCTGCTGAAAACTGGGGGCACTGTTGGAAAATGACAGTAATATTTATATCCAAGCAATTGGACACATTGTTCTCAAGATTGACAAGCAGTGTCTGCTCCAGAAATGCCTTCAAAAAGACACACCTTAATTAGGCCAAGTTAGCATTCAAACCAAATAGATGTTTTACTGGAGAGATTAGAAGTACACAAAGAAACACAAACTACAAATTAAAAAAATAAAAATTGCGCGCCTTTACTAACAAACACATCTCAAAATGAAATCAAATTTGTGGTCCAGCTGTCTATTCAAATGACCTGGTATTTAAAGAAAGATATGGGGAGGTCTCATGTCTATGTTAAAATGTAGACGGGAACTATGCAGTGGATGGTGCTTTACTCATCTCACTCTCACTAACTAGTTGAAAGCATGGGGGGATTAAGGTGCAAAACACTGATTTAATAAGCATTTACATTGTGAGATAATAGTGAACGAGTGTTATTCAAAAGGCTCGTTTCACAATTATTTGGTGTGTATACAGCCTACCGATCACCTGATGATCAAGAAAAATGATCATTCATCAGGTGAAATGATCAGCAGTGTATCCTCCTGTATAAACAGGATTCCGCCGAGAATTATGGCAGCCTATGCATTCTGGGAGATTTAGTATAGATTGCTCAGTGCGTGATTTATACTTTGGTCATCCTGTGTAAAAGAGGAATTTAATCAACTCTTTGCAATTAAGATTAAATGATTCTTTGATCTGTTATTGTAAATAGAAACTGTGTCTCTGGTTTTGAAGATTATAAGTATTTTCTATAACTTCCATGATTATTAAGGACCGCATCAAGACCGCTTTCCGAATTTCATGGACCGCCCATGGAGCTCCTGCTGTCTGTAGCACCGTCACATGCTGTACTAGCAGCTGGTTGGTCTCCTATTGTTGTTGGTTAAAAGTTTGTTTTTGCTGGGTGGCTTCCAGGGGCAGGTTCACCACTGCCTTCATCTCTGCAGGAATCCCAGTCTGTGTTTGTGACAGTCATTTTACCCAGGACATACACTGGCCTGCCATCCAGGAAAGGAGAAAAAAACGTCAGATTTTGGTGCCTGCCTCACTGCATGGGCCAGCATCAAGCCACCAAATGTGGAGATTCGCTCTAGTAGTCAATAGCAGTGAGGAAGTAAAAAGGCACATATAAGTTTTCAGTTCAAGCTCAGTGTTTTATTCACACCGATAGCAGAAGAAAAAACATAAAGCAAAAGTCCAGCTTGTTTCCACCACACAGGTTAGCACCCGAATGTCCCAGTCCATGTAGGTCTGATGTTGCAACAAAACACCCCTCAGTTCTTTCACACCCACCAACACACTGAGGAGTTCTGGCTGTCAAGTTGCTGTGCAATCCCGCTGTTGCCCCAAAAACTTAGTATTGCAGAGAAGGTCCAGGCCAGGTCTTGACCTCCTTCCCTACTATCTACTAGTGTGAAAGACACTTACTGGAAAGAATATATTTCCCATCCAGCATCATACCCCTCACTGCATCACAATATTAAGACAACTTGCACAATGCAGCAACATTACAAGCATGGCATATACTTTGCTTCATCAATAGCATTCAAAAATTAAAATATTATTATATTACCAGTTTCTATGCTTGATTCTTCTGCTCACAGCAGAAGGAGATGAGAACTGTGTGTGCTCGGCCCCTATATAGTCACAGTTACAGGTGTTTCTCACAAAATTAGAATATCATCAAAAAGTGAATCTATTTCAGTTCTTCAATACAAAAAGCGAAACTCATAAATTATACAGAGTCATTACAAACAGTGATCTATTTCAAGTGTTTATTTCTTTTAATGTTGATGATTATAGCTTACAGCCAGGGCCAGACTGGCCATCTGGTAATTCTGGCAAATGCCAGAAGGGCCTGTCTGGTCATGGGCTGCGTTGTCTGCTATGTTGTTAGCAGAATCGGTGTTCTCAAGACACTCATATTGTTAAGAGTTGTGACGGAGCACAAAGTCGCTGACTCCATCACTTACCTCAGCAGGCAATGGGTATCATTAGAAATATTGGTCTTGTAGGAAATCTTCCTTTCCTCCATCCAAAGTAATATTAGTAATATATCCCATCTGGTTGATAGGGATGGGGACAACATGGGCCTGTGTGATTTCAAATGCCAGGGCTGAATTTCAGCCCCAGTCCGAATCTGCTTACAGCCAATGAAAACCCAAAAGTCATTATCTCAGTAAATTAGAATACTTTATACCACCAGCTTGAAAGTGATTTTAAAATCCAAAATGTGGGCCTACTGAAATGTATGTTCAGTAAATGCACTCAACTCTTGGTCGGGGCTCCTTTTGCATCAATTACTGCATCAATGCAGCGTGCCATGGAGGCGATTAGCCTGTGGCACTGCTGAGGTGTTATGGAAGCCCAGGTTCAGCTCATCTGCATTGTTGGGTCTGGTGTCTCTCATCTTCCTCTTGACAATACACCATAGATTCTCTATGGGGTTAAGGTCAGGCGAGTTTGCTGGCCAATCAATCCCAGTGATACAATTATTCTTAAACCAGGTATTGGTACTTTTCGCAGTGTGGACAGGTGCCAAGTCCTGCTGGAGAATGAAATTTCCACCTCCAAAAAGCTTGTCGGCAAAGGGAAGCTTGAAGTGTTCTAAAATTTCCTGGTAGACGGCTCCACTGATTTTGGTCTTGATAAAACACAGTGGACCTGCACCAGCAGATGACATGGCTCACCAAACCATCACTGATTGTGGAAGCTTCACACAAGACCTCAAGCAGCTTGGATTGTGTGCATCTCCACTCTCCCTCCAGACTCTGGGACCTTGATTGCCAAATGAAATGCAAAATTTACTTTCATCTGAAAACAACACCTTGGACCACCGAACAACAGTCCAGTTCTTTTTCTCCATGGTCCAGGTAAGACACTTCTGCTGTTGTCTATTGGTCATGAGTGGCATGACACAAGGAATGCGACACCTGTAGCCCATGTCCTGAATATGTCTGTGTGTTGTGGCTCTTGTAGCAATGACTCCAGCAGCAGTCCACTCCTTGTGAATCTCCCCCAAATTTTTGAATGGCCTTTTCTTAACAATCCTTTCAAGGCTGCTTTTACCCCGGTTGCTTGTGCACCTTTTTCTACCACATTTTTTCCTTCCACTCAACTTTCCATTAATATGCTTGTATCCAGCACTCTGTGAACAACCAGCTTCTTTAGCAATGACCTTTTGTGGCTTGCCATCTTTGTGGAGTGTGTCAATGACTGCCTTCTGGACATCTGTCATGTCAGCAGTCTTCCCCATAATTGTGGAACCTACTGAAACAGACTAAGGGACCTTTTTAAATGCTTAGGAAACCTTTGCAGGTGTTTTTTTGTTAATTATTCTAATTTACTGAGATAATGACTTATGGGTTTTCATTGGCTGTAAGCCATAATAATAATAATTTAATAATAATAATTTTTATTTATATAGCGCCAACATATTCCGCAGCACTTTACAATTAAGCGGGGACATGTACAGACAATAAATTCAGTACAAGTTAAGACAATTTAAAAAGTGACATTAGGGGTGAGGTCCCTGCTCGCAAGCTTACAATCTACAATCATTAAAATTAACAGAAAAAAACACTTGAAATAGATCACTCTGTTTGTAATGACTCTATATATGAGTTTCACTTTTTATAATGAAGAACTGAAATAAACTTTTTGATGATATTCTAATTTTGTGGGAAGCACCTGTATGTGCCAGACATTTCTGAGCTCAGAACATTGATAGTGGAGAGTTGAATAGTAGTTCAATGTTTTGTCTTTTTTCATTAGATAACACATTAAAATCTTATAGCTAAAAATGCACCATGGACTGTAAATTGCAAAATCATTCCATCCCTCTTCATACTTTGTGAGACTGGTGAGGCAGTGGGGTGAATACCTATGTACCGTAGCACAAAAGCCATGCTTTGACAAAAGACATTGTAGTGCTTCTGCAATTTATTTAATTTATTTATTAACAGTTCTAGGAATTATTCTTGACCTATGTCTTATAAAATGTGTACATGTACATTGCTGCATACTGTTTATAAAGTACACATGGATTGTCATAGAAGTTTTGGAAACATTGTTTTTTTATAGCTTTTTTGTGCAGGGATCTGTTATGCTGTGCTTAAAAAAAATAAAAACCACAGTGTTTACTAATGCATAGTATGAGGGATATTCAGAAATTCAGAGTCACATACAGGAAACATCTGGCAACTGAAATAAAACTCAACTATGTGCTGAAAAGGTCTAAAGAGGGCTCTAAAAGAGTGCTGTTCTTTAATATATGAACGCTATTCGGAGACGTCTGATACAGTTACATTCTGCGCCAGAGCAGGGAGAATCGATCTCCCTGCTCTGCCGCTATGGGGCCCATGAGCAGGCGGGGGAGCCCGGTGACAGCAGTGGGTCCCCCGCCATCATCGGAAGATGAGCTGTACGGGCATTAAGCCGATACAGCTGATCACATTGATGGGAGAAGGAGCGCTGTGCTCCTTCTCCTATCATCCCCCTGTCAGTGTCGGCAGCTGACATCGCGCGACACTGACAGCGGGCGCGATGACGTCACTGCCTGACGCCCGCTGTCAGGAGATCAGCGGGAGAAGCACAGGAACCAGGAAGAAGAGGTGAGTATTTATTTTATTTTTTATGGGTGGTGCTACCTTATTACAGGGTCTGCCTATGGGGATCTGCCGCCTTATTACAGGGTCTGCCTATGGGGATATGCCGCCTTATTACGGGGTCTGCCTATGGGGATATGCCGCCTTATTACAGGGTCTGCCTATGGGGATCTGCCGCCTTATTACAGTGTCTGCCTATGGGGATCTGCCACCTTATTACAGGGTCTGCCTATGGGGATCTGCCGCCTTGTTACAGAGTCTGCCTATGGGGATCTGCCACCTTATTACAGGGTCTGCCTATGGGGATCTGCCGCCTTATTACAGGGTCTGCCTATGGGGATCTGCCGCCTTATTACAGGATCTGCCGCCTTATTACAGGGTCTACCTATGGGGATCTGCCGCCTTATTACAGGATCTGCCTATGAGGATCTGCCGCCTTTTTACAGGATCTGCATATGGGGATCTGCCGCCTTATTACAGGGTCTGCCTATGGGGATCTGCCGCCTTATTACAGGGTCTGCCTATGGGGGGCTGCCTTATTACAGGGTCTGACTATGGGGGCTGCCTTACTACAGGGTCTGACTGTGGGGGCTGCCTTGTTACAAGGTCTGACTATGGGAGTGCTGACTTATTACAGGGTTACAGGGTCTGACTATGGGGGCTGCCTTATTACAGGGTCTGCCTATAGGGGCTACCTTATTACAGGGTCGGACTATGGATTTGCTGCCTTATTACAGGGTCTGACTATAGGGGCTGCCTTACTACAGGGTCTGCCTATAGGGGTGCTGCCTTATTGCAGGGTCTGACTATAGGGGTGCTGTCTTATTACAGGGTCTGACTATGGGTGCTGCCTTATTACAGGGTCTGACTTTGGGGGCTGCCTTATTACAGGGTCTGACTATGGGGGTGCTGCCTTATTACAGGGTCTGACTATGGGGGTGCTGCCTTATTACAGGGTCTGACTATGGGGGCTGCCTTATTACAGGGTCTGACTTTGGGGGCTGCCTTATTACAGGGTCTGACTTTGGGGGCTGCCTTATTACAGGGTCTGACTATGGGGGTGCTGCCTTATTACAGGGTCTGACTATGGGGGTGCTGCCTTATTACAGGGTCTGACTATGGGGGCTGCCTTATTACAGGGTCTGACTATGGGGGTGCTGCCTTATTACAGGGTCTGACTATGGGGGCTGCCTTATTACAGGGTCTGACTATGGGGGTGCTGCCTTATTACAGGGTCTGACTATGGGGGCTGCCTTATTACAGGGTCTGACTATGGGGTTACTGCCTTATTACAGGGTCTGACTATTGGGGTGCTGCCTTACTATAGGGTCTGACTATGTGGGCTGCCTTATTTCAGGGTCTGACTTTGGGGGCTACCTTATTACAGGGTCTGACTATGGGGGTGCTGCCTTATTACAGGGTCTGACTATGGTGGCTGCCTTATTACAGGGTCTGACTATGGGGACTGCCTTATTACAGGGTCTGACTATGGGGGTGCTGCCTTAATAAAGGGTCTGACTATGGGGGCTGCCTCATTACAGGGTCTGACTAAGGGGTTACTGCCTTATTACAGGGTCTGACTATGGGGGCTGCCTTATCACAGGGTCTGACTATGAGGGTGCTGCATTGTACTACAGAGTCTGCCTATGGGGGTACTGCCTTATTACAGGGTCTGACTATGGGGGTGCTGCCTTATTAAACGGTCTGACTATGGGGGCTGCCTTATTACAGGGTCTGACTATGGTGTTACTGCCTTATTACAGGGTCTGACTATGGGGTGCTGCCTTATTATAGGGTCTGACTATGTGGGCTGCCTTATTACAGGGTCTGCCTATAGGGGTGCTGCCTTATTACAGGGTCTGACTATGGGGACTGCCTTATTACAGAGTCTGACTATGGGGGTGCTGCCTTAATAAAGGGTCTGACTATGGGGGCTGCCTCATTACAGGGTATGACTATGGGGTTACTGCCTTATTACAGGGTCTGACTATGGGGGCTGCCTTATTACAGGGTCGGACTATGAGGGCTGCTTTATTACAGTGTCTGCTTATGGGGGCTGCCTTATGCTGTAGAGTCTACCTATGGGGAGTGCATTATACTATATTGTGGACTATTTGGTGCATTATGCTACTGTATATGGAGGCTATCTAGGGGGCCATCATACAGTATGGAGATTACTGTGAAGGGGCCATCAAACAGCGGATACTAAGGGGTCAGTATACTGTGTGGATGGGGCTACAGTGGGGCAAAAAAGTATTTAGTCAGTCAGCAATAGTGCAAGTTCCACCACTTAAAAAGATGAGAGGCGTCTGTAATTTACATCATAGGTAGACCTCAACTATGGGAGACAAACTGAGAAAAAAAAATCCAGAAAATCACATTGTCTGTTTTTTTAACATTTTATTTGCATATTATGGTGGAAAATAAGTATTTGGTCAGAAACAAACAATCAAGATTTCTGGCTCTCACAGACCTGTAACTTCTTCTTTAAGAGTCTCCTCTTTCCTCCACTCATTACCTGTAGTGATGGCACCTGTTTAAACTTTTTATCAGTATAAAAAGACACCTGTGCACACCCTCAAACAGTCTGACTCCAAACTCCACTATGGTGAAGACCAAAGAGCTGTCAAAGGACACCAGAAACAAAATTGTAGCCCTGCACCAGGCTGGGAAGACTGAATCTGCAATAGCCAACCAGCTTGGAGTGAAGAAATCAACAGTGGGAGCAATAATTAGAAAATGGAAGACATACAAGACCACTGATAATCTCCCTCGATCTGGGGCTCCACGCAAAATCCCACCCCGTGGGGTCAGAATGATCACAAGAACGGTGAGCAAAAATCCCAGAACCACGCGGGGGGACCTAGTGAATGAACTGCAGAGAGCTGGGACCAATGTAACAAGGCCTACCGTAAGTAACACACTACGCCACCATGGACTCAGATCCTGCAGTGCCAGACGTGTCCCACTGCTTAAGCCAGTACATGTCCGGGCCCGTCTGAAGTTTGCTAGAGAGCATTTGGATGATCCAGAGGAGTTTTGGGAGAATGTCCTATGGTCTGATGAAACCAAACTGGAACTGTTTGGTAGAAACACAACTTGTCGTGTTTGGAGGAAAAAGAATACTGAGTTGCATCCATCAAACACCATACCTACTGTAAAGCATGGTGGTGGAAACATCATGCTTTGGGGCTGTTTCTCTGCAAAGGGGCCAGGACGACTGATCCGGGTACGTGAAAGAATGAATGAGGCCATGTATCGTGAGATTTTGAGTGCAAACCTCCTTCCATCAGCAAGGGCATTGAAGATGAAACGTGGCTGGGTCTTTCAACATGACAATGATCCAAAGCACACCGCCAGGGCAACGAAGGAGTGGCTTCGTAAGAAGCATTTCAAGGTCCTGGAGTGGCCTAGCCAGTCTCCAGATCTCAACCCTATAGAAAACCTTTGGAGGGAGTTGAAAATCCGTGTTGCCAAGCGAAAAGCCAAAAACATCACTGCTCTAGAGGAGATCTGCATGGAGGAATGGACCAACATACCAACAACAGTGTGTGGCAACCTTGTGAAGACTTACAGAAAACGTTTGACCTCTGTCATTGCCAACAAAGGATATATTACAAAGTATTGAGATGATATTTTGTTTCTGACCAAATACTTATTTTCCACCATAATATGCAAATAAAATGTTAAAAAAACAGACAATGTGATTTTCTGGATTTTTTTTTTCTCAGTTTGTCTCCCATAGTTGAGGTCTACCTATGATGTAAATTACAGACGCCTCTCATCTTTTTAAGTGGTGGAACTTGCACTATTGCTGACTGACTAAATACTTTTTTGCCCCACTGTATATAGTGAGGGGCGTTATACTGTGTATAAGAGAGCATCATGCTGTGTATAGGGGAGCTGTACAGGGAAGACTCAGGACATTTTTAAATGTAAAGTGGGCACTTCTTGTTATAGGGGAACTCAGGTTACTGTGGCTATCAAAGGGGCACACAGGGCAATTTTGCTTTCATGGGGCAAAATATGGGCACTGTTTTCTAGGGCACTTGCACCCGGCATTACTATATTATAGAGGGGTGCTGAATTTAGAGGGCACAGAGAACCATGCAGCAGGTGTAATAATAGGGACACATACGGCAGCGGTGGCCCACTATTGTGGTATCAGGGGCAGTAATAGGATCACATACGGCAACAGCAGCTCAGTATTGGGGCATCAGGGGCAGTAATAGGGACACATGCGGCAGCAGCGGCTCAGTATTGGGGTATCAGGGGCAGTAATAGGGACACATGCGGCAGCAGCGGCTCAGTATTGGGGTATCAGGGGCACCTTCCCCTTACTGTTGGGGTTCCTCAAGGATCAGTCCTAAGCCCCCTACTCTTCTCGTTGTATACTGCCCCTATTGGACAAACAATCAGTAGATTTGGTTTCCAGTACCATCTCTATGCTGACGACACCCAATTATACACTTCTGCTCCTGATATCACACCGACCTTTTTAGAAAACACCAGTGATTGTCTTACCGCTGTCTCTAACATCATGTCCTCCCTCTATCTGAAACTAAACCTGTCAAAAACTGAACTCCTCGTGTTCTCTCCCTCTACTAACCTACCTTTGCCTGACATTGCCATCTCCGTGTGCGGTTCCACCATTACTCCAAAGCAACATGCCCGCTGCCTTGGGGTCATCCTTGATTCTAACCTTTCATTCACCCCCTACATCCGATCACTGGCTCGCTCTTCTTACCTGCATCTCAAAAACATTTCTAGAATTCGCCCTTTTCTTACTTTCGACTCTGCAAAAACTCTGACTGTTTCACTTATTCATTCTCGTCTGGACTATTGTAACTCTCTACTAATCGGCCTCCCTCTTGCAAAACTCTCCCCGCTCCAATCTGTCCTGAATGCTGCAGCCAGGATCATATTCCTCACCAACCGTTACACCGATGCCTCTACCCTGTGCCAGTCATTACACTGGCTACCCATCCACTCCAGAATCCAGTACAAAACTACTACCCTCATCCACAAAGCACTCCATGGCTCAGCACCACCCTACATCTCCTCTCTGGTCTCAGTCTACCACCCTACCCGTGCCCTCCGCTCCGCTAATGACCTCAGGTTAGCATCCTCAATAATCAGAACCTCCCACTCCCGTCTCCAAGACTTTACACGTGCTGCGCCGATTCTTTGGAATGCACTACCTAGGTTAATACGATTAATCCCCAATCCCCACAGTTTTAAGCGTACCCTAAAAACTTATTTGTTCAGACTGGCCTACCGCCTCAATGCATTAACCTAACGATCCCTGTGTGGCCTATTTATAATAAAAAAAAAAAAAAAAAGTTCCTCGCATCATGTTCTCATACACTTTATGCAGTATTAGCCCTCTGTGTCTGTACTGCTACATACTGGTTCATGCAGCTTTACATGAACACCTGAGCCTTACACTATAGCTGGTCCGAATAACTAAAGCAATTGTTACCATCCACCTCTCGTGTCTCCCCTTTTCCCCATAGTTTGTAAGCTTGCGAGCAGGGCCCTCACTCCTCCTGGTATCTGTTTTGAACTGTATTTCTGTTATGCTGTAATGTCTATTGTCTGTACAAGTCCCCTCTATAATTTGTAAAGCGCTGCGGAATATGTTGGCGCTATATAAATAAAAATTATTATTATTATTATATTATAGTAATAGGGACACATGCGGCAGCAGCGGCTCAGTATTGGGCTATCAGGTGCAGTAATAGGGACACGTACGACAGCAGTGGCTCAGTATTGGGGTATCAGCAGGATAAGTAGTTTGTGCAGGTTGGGAATTAATGGTGATGGGGCTGGAATGTGAGAAGTGAAACGTGTCTTTGTTGTGTTCTCTGCAGACGAGTTGTAGCTGGAAGAAGTTGTCATGTCAGTCTGGGCCAGATGGAAAAGACGGGAAAAATGAAGGTTTCCATCAGAAAGGACGTCAGCGGTAAGACATTATCTTATCTTAGGGTCCTCTCTCCTCCTGTACCAGTTGTGACTTGTATTGTTCAAGATTACAGTACCTGTTTTTATTATGTATACCCCTCCTCACATGTAAAGCGCCATGGAATAAATGGCGCTATAATAATAATAAATAATAATAATAATAATAATCTGTAACTGTGCTGTGATCTATGCTCTGTAGGGCTGGTATCTACCACTGACCATATGGCAGTAATATCCATGTTGGTCTTGATATAGAGATTATCTTCAGTAACAGTGCTGTCATCTGTTAAGGTTCTCCTCCAGTATTAGGGCGGGTCACCGAATTGTAATCAAGGTTACCTGGTTCGGGTCCACTCAGAAGTTTCACCCTCCTGAACCAAAACCCTAGCTACGCCTATGATCTCCATACAGCAAGATAACCTTTTTAAGGATCTTTCCAATGCCACATTGCAAAAACGGAAATCATTTTACCGAACTACATGTGAACTTCTGCTTGCTGGAATATCTTACCAATGGACCCTGACTTGTGCTTTGCAGGTGAAATTTGTATCTAAACTAATCAACATCTCTTCTCCGGAGGAAGGAATAGACTTTTTGATAAGAACAGGAATAATTTCTTCCAAAGTTTATTGCAGACCCTCCCTTTCATCCCCTCCAGACTTCTGTCCCACTTGAAGGCCCAGGATTAAAATTTTTGCTCTATGTATGAGAATACTTGACATTACTCAAGTTTATCCTGTTAATATTTGAAAGAGCGAAATCTAGCATAATTTAAGAGGACTTCAAGTCCACTGGATATTGTTTGAATGAACCGAACTTTCCCTTCAACAGGTCTTAGGAATCCCCAAAGGGGTTCCCGGACCCGACAAGCTACAATGTATTCCACATATTATTTTTTCTTTTTTAGTAGATTTTGCTTTGTGTAATATACTTTACATCTATTGCATGTTTTGCACTAATGTAAAATATCAGTATGACTAATTTTATTTTCATTTAGGCGCAGATATTAAGCAAAACCTAATTTTGTGTTAAACTACAGAGATATATGTGTGCTTGTCACTCCCTATATTTATAGGCGTTCTTTCAGTAGCGTAGCTACCGGGGGGGCAGAGGGTGCGGGCGCCCCGGGCCCGCTGCTCTGAGGGGGCCCACCCGGAGCTACGCTGCTGTAACTATATCGGCGCGCGCAGCGTGCCCATACAGTTACTTTCTGCGGCAGAGCAGGGAGAATCGATCATTCTGCTCTTCCGCTATGGGGCCCCTTAGCAGGTGGGGGGCCCAGTGCCAGCAGTGGTCCCCCCGCCATCATCGGAAGATCAGCTGTACCGTCATTAAGCCGATACATCTGATCGCATTGATGGGAGAAGGAGCACTGCGTTCCTTCTCCCATCATCCAACTGTCAGTGTCGGCGGCTGACGGGAGCAGCGCAGGAACCAGGAAGAAAAGAGGTGAGTATTTATTTTATTTTTCATGGTTGGTGCTGCCTTATTACAGCATCTGCCTATGGGGATCTGCCGCCTTATTACTGGGTCTGCTTATGGGGGGCTGCCTTATTACAGGGTCTGACTATGGGGGCTGCCTTATTACAGGGTCTGACTATGGGGGCTGCCTTATTACAGGGTCAGACTATTGGAGCTGCCTTATTACAGGGTCTGACTATGAGGGCTGCCTTATTAAAGGGTCTGCCTATGGGGGTCTGCCTTATAACAGGGTCTGAGTATTTTGGCTGCCTTATTACAGGGTCTGACTATGGGGGCTGCCTTATTACAGGGTCTGACTATGGGGGCTGCCTTATTACAGGGTCTGCCTATGGAGGGGCTGCCTTATTACAGAGACTGACTATGGGGGCTGCATTATTACAGGGTATGACTATGAGGGCTGCCATATTAAAGGGTCTGCCTATAGGGGCTACCTTATTACAGGGTCTGACTATGGGGATGCTGCCTTATTACAATGTCTGACTATGGGGGCTGCCTTAATACAGGGTCTGACTATGGGGGTGCTGCCTTATTACAGGGTCTGACTATGGGGGGTGCTGCCTTATACTAGAGTCTGCCTATGCGGGTACTGCCTTATTACAGGGTCTGACTATGGGGGCTGCCTTATTACAGGGTCTGACTACGGGGGTGCTGCCTTATTACAGGGTCTGACTACGGGGGTGCTGCCTTATTACAGGGTCTGACTATGGGGTGCTGCCTTATTACAGGGTCTGACTACGGGGGTGCTGCCTTATTACAGGGTCTGACTACGGGGGTGCTGCCTTATTACAGGGTCTGACTATGGGGGCTGCCTTATTACAGGGTCTGACTACGGGGGTGCTGCCTTATTACAGGGTCTGACTATGGGGTGCTGGCTTATTACAGGGTCTGACTATGAGGGCAGCCTTATGACAGGCTCTGACTATGGGGGCTGCCTTATTACATGGTCTGCCTATGGGGGGCTGCCTTATTACAGGGTCTGCCTTTGGGGGGCTGCCTTATTACAGGGTCTGACTATGGGGGCTGCCTCATTACAGGGTCTGACTATGGGGGCTGCCTTATTACAGGGTCTGCCTATGGGGGCTGCCTTATTACAGGGTCTGCCCATAGGGGCTGCCTTATTGCAGGGTCTGACTATGGGGATGCTGCCTTATTACAGGGTCTGACTATGGGGGCTGCCTTATTACAGGGTCTGCCTATAGTGGTGCTGCCTTATTACAGGGTCTGACTATGGGGGTGCTGCCTTATTACGGGGTCTGACTATGGGGGCTGCCTTATTACAGGGTCTGCCTTTAGGGGTGCTGCCTTATTGCAGGGTCTGACTATGGGGTGCTGCCTTATTACAGGGTCTGACTATGAGGGCTGCCTTATGACAGGCTCTGACTATGG
This sequence comes from Ranitomeya imitator, assembly GCF_032444005.1. Taxonomy (NCBI): domain Eukaryota; kingdom Metazoa; phylum Chordata; class Amphibia; order Anura; family Dendrobatidae; genus Ranitomeya; species Ranitomeya imitator. Next base: position 558,369,968 of record NC_091284.1, on the reverse strand, counting down.
GGGCTGCCTTATTACATGGTCTGCCTATGGGGGGCTGCCTTTTTACAGGGTCTGCTTATGGGGGGCTGCCTTATTACAGGGTCTGACTATGGGGGCTGCCTTATTACAGGGTCTGCCTATGGGGGCTGCCTTATTACAGGGTCTGCCTATGGGGGCTGCCTTATTACAGGGTCTGACTATGGGGATGCTGCCTTATTACAGGGTCTGACTATGGGAGCTGCCTTATTACAGGGTCTGACTATGGGGGCTGCCTTATTACAGGGTCTGACTATGGGGGCTGCCTTATTACAGGGTCTGCCTATGGAGGGGCTGCCTTATTACAGGAACTGACTATGGGGGCTGCCTTATTACAGGGTATGACTATGAGGGCTGCCATATTAAAGGGTCTGCCTATAGGGGCTGCCTTATTACAGGGTCTGACTATGGGGATGCTGCCTTATTACAATGTCTGACTATGGGGGCTGCCTTAATACAGGGTCTGACTATGGGGGTGCTGCCTTATTACAGGGTCTGACTATGGGGGGTGCTGCCTTATTACAGGGTCTGACTATGGGGATGCTGCCTTATTACAATGTCTGACTATGGGGGCTGCCTTAATACAGGGTCTGACTATGGGGGTGCTGCCTTAATACAGGGTCTGCCTATGCGGGTACTGCCTTATTACAGGGTCTGACTATGGGGGCTGCCTTATTACAGGGTCTGACTACGGGGGTGCTGCCTTATTGCAGGGTCTGACTATGGGGGCTGCCTTATTACAGGGTCTGACTACGGGGGTATTGCCTTATTACTGGGTCTGACTATGGGGGCTGCCTTATTACAGGGTCTGACTATTGGAGCTGCCTTATTACAGGGTCTGACTATGAGGGCTGCCTTATTAAAGGGTCTGCCTATGGGGGGCTGCCTTATAACAGGGTCTGAGTATTTTGGCTGCCTTATTACAGGGTCTGACTATGGGGGCTGCCTTATTGCAGGGTCTGACTATGGGTTTACTGCCTTATTACAGGGTCTGACTATGGGGCTACCTTATTACAGGGTCTGACTATGGGGCTGCCATATTACAGGGTCTGACTATGGGGCTGCCTTATTACAGGGTCTGACTATGAGGGCTGCCTTATGACAGGCTCTGACTATGGGGGCTGCCTTATTACATGGTCTGCCTATGGGGGGCTGCCTTATTACAGGGTCTGCCTATGGGGGGCTGCCTTATTACAGGGTCTGACTATGGGGGTTGCCTAATTACAGGGTCTGACTATGGGGGCTGCCTTATTACAGGGTCTGCCTATGGGGACTGTCTTATTACAGGGTCTGCCCATAGGGGCTGCCTTATTGCAGGGTCTGACTATGGGGATGCTGCCTTATTACAGGGTCTTACTATTGGGGCTGCCTTACTACAGGGTCTGACTATGGGGCTGCCTTATTACAGGGTCTGACTATGGGGTGCTGCCTTATTACAGGGTCTGACTATGAGGGCTGCCTTATTACATGGTCTGCTTATGGGGGGCTGCCTTATTACAGGGTCTGCCTTTGGGGGGCTGCCTTATTACAGGGTCTGACTATGGGGGCTGCCTCATTACAGGGTCTGACTATGGGGGTGCTGCCTTATTGCAGGGTCTGACTATGGGGGCTGCCTTATTACAGGGTCTGACTACGGGGGTATTGCCTTATTACTGGGTCTGACTATGGGGGCTGCCTTATTACAGGGTCTGACTATTGGAGCTGCCTTATTACAGGGTCTGACAATGAGGGCTGCCTTATTAAAGGGTCTGCCTATGGGGGGCTGCCTTATAACAGGGTCTGAGTATTTTGGCTGCCTTATTACAGGGTCTGACTATGGGGGCTGCCTTATTGCAGGGTCTGACTATGGGTTTACTGCCTTATTACAGGGTCTGACTATGGGGCTGCCTTATTACAGGGTCTGACTATGGGGCTGCCATATTACAGGGTCTGACTATGGGGCTGCCTTATTACAGGGTCTGACTATGAGGGCTGCCTTATGACAGACTCTGACTATGGGGGCTGCCTTATTACATGGTCTGCCTATGGGGGGCTGCCTTATTACTGGGTCTGCCTATGGGGGGCTGCCTTATTACAGGGTCTGACTATGGGGGTTGCCTAATTACAGGGTCTGACTATGGGGGCTGCCTTATTACAGGGTCTGCCCATAGGGGCTGCCTTATTGCAGGGTCTGACTATGGGGATGCTGCCTTATTACAGGGTCTTACTATTGGGGCTGCCTTATTACAGGGTCTGACTATGGGGCTGCCTTATTACAGGGTCTGACTATGGGGTGCTGCCTTATTACAGGGTCTGCCTATGGGGGGCTGCCTTATTACAGGGTCTGCCTTTGGGGAGCTGCCTTATTACAGGGTCTGACTATGGGGGCTGCCTCATTACAGGGTCTGACTATGGGGGCTGACTTATTACAGGGTCTGCCTATGGGGGCTGCCTTATTACAGGGTCTGCCCATAGGGGCTGCCTTATTGCAGGGTCTGACTATGGGGATGCTGCCTTATTACAGGGTCTGCCTATGGGGGCTGCCTTATTACAGGGTCTGCCCATAGGGGCTGCCTTATTGCAGGGTCTGACTATGAGGATGCTGCCTTATTACAGGGTCTGACTATGGGGGTGCTGCCTTATTACGGGGTCTGACTATGGGGGCTGCCTTATTACAGGGTCTGCCTTTAGGGGTGCTGCCTTATTGCAGGGTCTGACTATGGGGTGCTGCCTTATTACAGGGTCTGACTATGAGGGCTGCCTTTTGACAGGCTCTGACTATGGGGGCTGCCTTATTACATGGTCTGCCTATGGGGGGCTGCCTTATTACAGGGTCTGCTTATGGGGGGCTGCCTTATTACAGGGTCTGACTATGGGGGCTGCCTCATTACAGGGTCTGACTATGGGGGCTGCCTTATTACAGGGTCTGCCTATGCCTTATGACAGGGTCTGCTCATAGGGGCTGCCTTATTGCAGGGTCTGACTATGGGGATGCTGCCTTATTACAGGGTCTGACTATGGGGGTACTGCCTTATTACGGGGTCTGACTATGGGGGCTGCCTTATTACAGGGTCTGCCTTTAGGGGTGCTGCCTTATTACAGGGTCTGACTATGAGGGCTGCCTTATTACAGGGTCTGACTATGTGGGCTGCCTTATTACATGGTCTGACTATGGGGGCTGCCTTATTACAGGGTCTGCCTATAGGGGTGCTGCCTTATTACAGGGTCTGACTATGGGGGCTGCCTTATAACAGGGTCTGACTATATGGGTGCTGCCTTATTATAGGGTCTGACTATGGGGTGCTGCCTTATTACAGGGTCTGACTATGGGGGCTGCCTTATTACAGAGTCTGACTATGGGGGTACTGCCTTATTACAGGGCCTGACTATGGAGGCTGCCTTATTACAGAGTCTGCCTATGGGAGTGCCTTATGCAATAGAGTGTGCCTAAGGGGAGTGCATTATACTATATTGTGGACTATTTGGTGCATTATGCTACTGTATATGGAGGCTATCTAGGGTGCCATCATGCAGTATGGAGATTACTGTGAAGGGGCCATCAAACAGGGAATACTATGGGGTCAGTATACTTTGTGTATGGTACTATACAGTGAGGGGCATTATACTGTGCATAAGAGAGCATCATGCTGTGTATAGGCTAGCTGTACAGGGAAGACTCAGGACATTTTTAAATGTAAAGTGGGAACTTCTTGTTATAGGGGAACTCAGGTTACTGTGGCTTTCAAAGGGGCACACGGCAATTTTACTTTCTAGGGGGCAAAATATGGGCACTGTTTTCTAGGGCACGTGCACCCGGCATTGCTATATTATAGAGCGGTGCTTTAGAATTTAGAAGGCACAGAGAACCACGCAGCAGGTGCAGTAATTTGGACACGTACGGCAGCAGGGGCTCAGTATTCGGGTATCAGCAGGATGAGTAGTTTGTGCAGGTTGGGAATAGATGGTGATGGGGCTGGAATGTGAGAAGTGAAACGTGTCTTTGTTTTGTTCTCTGCAGCTGAGTTGTAGCTGGAAGAAGATGTCATGTTGGTCTGGGCCAGATGGAAAATACGGGAAAAATTAATGATTCCATCAGAAAGGACGTCATTATCTGTAACTGTGCTGTGATCTATGTTCTGTAGGGCTGGTATCTACCACTGACCATATGGCAGTAATATCCATGTTGGTCTTTATATAGAGATTATCTTTAGTAACAGTGAGGTCATCTGCTGAGGTTCTCCTCCAGTATTAGGGCGCGTCACCGAACTGTAATCAAGGTTACCTGGTTAGGGGCCCACTCAGAAGTTTTGCAACCCCCCGCCCCCCCAAAACCAAAACCCTACCTACGCCTCTGCGTTCTTTTATTTCTTCTTTCCCATTTTCCTTCCTTCCCAGTTATACCTGTTCCTTCCCACCCCACCTCAATTTTCACTTCCCTTTGTCCCATATCCTATATTCCAAACTTTTAAACATTTTAAAACCCAATAAAAATTTATTGGAAAAAATAAGATTAAATGTACAGAAAGAAAATCAGAGACGTTTATTATCATCCTAAATAGGTCCTGTGCAAAGTATATACCACATGCTAGAAATAGGAGGACACCAATATGGCTAAACAGAGCTGTAAGGGGACCAAGGTTATTAGAGTACTGGGGGTCTGTAATACCAAGACAGGTTATTACACTTGGGATTATTTAGTTTGGAAAAACAAGGGATTAAGGGTGATCTTTTTACAATGTAGAAATATATGAGGGGACAGTACAAATACCTTTCTAATGATCTCTCTACTCTCAGACCTGAGACGTGGATAAGGCGGCATCCTCTGCGTATGGAGGAAAGAAGGTTTAAGCAGACATGGATTCTTTACTGTAAGAGCAGTGAGACTATGGAACTCTCTGCCGTATGATGTTGTAATGAGTGATTCGTTACTAAAATTTAAGAGGGGACTGGATGCCTTCCTTGAAAAGCATACTGTTACAGGTTATATACACTAGTTTCCTTGATAGGGCGTTGATCCAGGGAACTAGTCTTATTGTCGTATGTGGAGTCGAGAAGGAATTTTTTTCCTCAATGTGAAGCTTACTGTTTGCCACATGGGTTTTTTTGCCTTCCTCTGGATCAACATGTTAGGGCATGTTAGGTTAGGCTATGGGTTGAACAAGATGGACTTAAGGTCTTCTTTCAACCTTAATAACTATTTTCCTGACACATAGACCATTAAAACATTGTAAGCCTATTTGACATGAAGAAACATCATAATTGACTTGATTTTAAAATTCTGCATCTGTCCCTGAGCTTGTCACATGTTTTCATGTGACCTACCACTCCTTACTTCCCGTTACAGTCTGTTCAAAGAACAAAGTAAAGAGATTTCTTGTCTATACCTTGACCTGAACATAGCCTGTCAGTCAAGCATAGCCCTTCATGCAGGAGGCAAAACTCATTGAGCAGCTCTAGCAGAGCATGGCAGTCAAGCACAGCCCTACATGCAGGAGGCAGGTGTAACACCCCAGGTAACCGGTTGTTACAGTGGCATTGCTTTCCTCACGGGGAGAGTGATGTCACGCTTGGAAGTGAGGAAGGATCCCTTTGACAGGTATTCAGCATATACAACACTGTTCTGACTCGAGGCCAGAAGGGGGAGCTCTACACTTGACTTCAGGGGAGCTGCTCTCTCTGGTTGGGAGGGGGAGTCAGTTGCTAGGCAGTTGCTAGGCAGTTGGAGTTAGACAGTTGGTGAGAGGAGAAAAGCTGGGGCCGTGGAGACGAGTGATTCTGCAGCTCCTGGGAAGGGAAAAGAAAGCAGAGCAGTCTGTAGGAGATTAAGAGGGAAGAGAGGCACAGGAGATTGAAGAGCTAGAGAGAGAAGCTTCGACTGGGCTTCCTCCACGCTGAGCGCAGATACCGGTAGCCAGAAGACCGAGGTTGTGGGGGTAACTTCATGCCTCACCGCAGAAACTGGCGGACAGCTGATGGCAAGTTACCTATCCACTATTAACACCTGAGGACACAGTAGCAAATAGAGCCTGGGTCGTGATAGAGATCCTGTAAAAAGGCTTGAGTTACCTCAAGGCTTGAGTACGGGTAGTGTCCTACCTAAAGGGGGACAGAGAGAAAATGTGAGGACCTTGTGTGAGGTCTAAGGCAGCAAGGGGCTACAACATCACAGAGCTAGAAGGAAGGCTTCCAACCCCACCTGGTTAGAGGGATTCCCAATTCGCTTTCCAAGCCGGCCGGACCACACCAGCATCCGTGATCCGATACCTTGGACTGTGGCTGCCTTGAGCCAAGTAAAGAGACTGCAACCCTGTGTCCTCCCTTTCTTACTACACCACATATCACCATCTTCATCTATTACATCGGGAGCCCTGGGGACCCAGCTTCACCTATGGGAAGCCATACCATCCCTGCTGCCATAACATCATCCCAGTGGACACCTTTAAGCAGCTTCGGTCACCTCTGACTGAGAACCACAGGTGGCGTCACAAACTTTCATTATTTCCACGACCACTTTAAAGACCGTCCCTTTTACTTGGGTGCCCAGTGCCACGGACCAGGTCGCTGCCACCATGACCTCCCCTTTAATTGCGACAGGACCAGGTACCGAGTATCCCCACTGCCTTGACGGGCGACACAGGACTCAGTCAGCAGCTGTGATACAGCTTGTCAGTCAAGCATAGCCCTTCATGCAGGAGTTAGAACTCACTGGTCAGCTCTGGTATAGCCTGTCTGTCAAGCAAAGCCCTTCATGCAGGAGGAAGAACTCAGTGAGCAGCTCTGGCATAGCCTGTCAGTCAAGCACAGCCCTTCATGCAGGAGGCAGAACTCACTGATCAGCTCTGGTATAGCCTATCAGTCAAGCAAAGCCCTTCATGCAGGAGGCAGAACTCAGTGAGCAGCTCTGGCATAGCATGTCAGTCAAGCATAGCCCTTCATGCAGAAGGCAGAACTTAGTGAGCAGCTCTGGCATAGCCTATCAGTCAAGTATAGACCTTCATGCAAGAGGCAGAACTCCCTGAGCAGCTCTAGCATAACATGCCAGTCAAGCATAGCCCTTCATATAGGAGTCAGGAATCAGTCAGTAGCTATGACATAGCCTGTCAGTCAAGCATAGCTCATCATGCAGGAGGCTTCACTCAGCTAGCAGCTCTGACATAGACTGTCAGCAGGCTCGGATTTAGGGGAGGCCCAAGGGGCCTGGGCCCTGGGCCACCCACCAAGCGGGGGCCTCCTACCAATGTAGGGATAAATATCTCAAAACATGTAAAATACACGTCTCTTTGTTGTGAACCGTTTCTAATTATAAGGAACATTTAACAAAAGAGAAACTATTGAAAGTGTAGGGACCTGGCTATGGTTCTACATCTCAGTGGCTGGCGCAGAGTGGCAGAGTCATGGCACTTGACATGCGTCAGCATCCGCTGACCTGGCTAGCCTAGCCAGACTTGCTTATTACCCTCCCTGTACCAAATGCTTAGCTTATGGCATGCGGCAGCCTTTTCCGATCCCAACAGAAGCTTCCAGGCACTATCTATTCAGCTATATTATCGCTTCGTCAGATTAGATCAGATGAGAATTTGTTAAGCTACCTTCGAGGAAGGAGGCGGAGCCACGATGTCGGCGCGAGAAGAGGATTCTCCACCGTGGAGCACGGCAGGACTTCACTCTGGATCTTCAGTCACTGAAGATCCAGAGGTGAAGTAGTTCAGTCTTCACAGTGTCGCGGTGGGTGAGTATGATCTCTGTCTGTCTGTGTGTGTATGTGTGTGTCTGTCTGTCTGTGTATCTTTCTTCACAGACGAGGAGCCAAAAGATATTAGCACTGAACTTTTCATGTACAAGCTTATCATGGATAAGGGTGTGCAGGACACTTTCCCAAATATTGAGATGGCTCTAAGGATATATCTGATTTTGATGGTAACAAACTGCAGTGGTGAGCGTTCCTTCTCAAAACTCAAATTAGTTGAAAACCGATTAAGGACATCCATGAAGCAGGAACGACTTGTAAATTTGGCTATCATGAGCATCGAGTCAGATATACTGCGTGAATTGGACTTTAGTGACATCATTAGTGATTTTGCAGCACGAAAATCAAGGAAAGTGCCTGGATTCTAAAAAAATGAATGATTTTACCTGAATTACTGTCCGTAAATGATTTTTGTGAATAAACTTGCATTCGTTTCATTTTGTGTTTTTTCATTACATATTGCAACACCTTGAAAAATGGGATATTGGTGCAATTAGGAGCAATTGCACATCAAACTGAGAGGTCCATTTGTCATATTTGCCTTTGTAAAAATTAAAAATGTTGTGCAAAAGCAACACTTTAATGGTAAAATTGTAATTTTTTTTTCTTTACTGCCTATTGGTATAAATTTCTGTGACACAGCCATGGTGTCAATATGATCACTGCACCCATAGATGAATTAAGGCCGGAGTCACACTACAGCGAGATACGGCCGAGTCTCGCAGGTTAAAAATAAGCTCTGGCACCAGCACTCTGGAGCGGAGCGTGCGGCTCCATGTATTGCTGTGCGGCCGCATGCTCCGCTCTGGAGTGCCGGTGCCAGAGCTTGGTTTCAACCTGCGAGACTCGGCCGTATCTCGCTGTGTGTGATCCAGGCCTAATTGAGAGATGCAATTTGTAAAATGTCATCACTTATGGGAAATTTTCCTGTCTTCCCTTGTGAGCTTTGCACTGTGCAGTCAAAAGTAGTTTTTGACCACATATGGAGTATTGGCACACTCAATAGAAATTGCACAAAAAACTGTACTGTGCATTTTCTCCTGTTAGCCTTGTGAAAATAAAAAAAATTGGGGCTAAAAGAACATTTTTTTGTGGGAAAAATGTGATTTTTTTAATTTTCACATCTCTTTCTTAGGCCGGTTTCACATGTCAGTGGCTCCGGTACGTGAGGTGACAGTTTTCTCACGTATCGGAGACACTGACTCACGTAGACACATTAAAATCAATGTGTCTCTGCACATTTCAGCGTGTTTTCACGGACTGTGTGTCCGTTTGGAAAACACGGAGACATGTCAGTGTTCGTGGGAGCGCACGGATCACATGCACCCATTAAAGTCAATGGGTCTGTGTAAAACACGTACCGCACACGGATGTTGTCCGTGTGCAGTCCATGTGCCATGCAGGAAACAGCGCTACTGTAAGCGCTGTCCCCCCGCGTGTGGTGCTGAAGCCCCATTCATTTCTTCTCTCCAGCAGAGTTTGCTGGAAAGAAGGAATGAATAATCTTTTTTTTAAATTTATTTTTGTTTTTAAAATAAAGTTGCCGGTAATCTGCCCCCTCCCACCCCCTGTGGGCCCCCCCCGCTGGCATTAAAATACTTACCCGGCTCCCTCGGCGCTTACATCCTCTCAGCGTCCCTGCTTGTCCTGTATGAGCGGTCACGTGGTGCCGCCCATTACAGTGATGAATATGCGGCTCCACCTCCCATATTCATTACTGTAATAAGCACAGGGGGTGGGAGGGGGGCAGATTACCGGCAACTTTATTTTAAAAACAAAAATAAAAAAAAAAACCATTATTCATTCCTTCTTTCCAGCGAACACTGCTGGGAAGAAGGGATGAATACCGGCTTCAGCACCACACACAGGGGACAGCACTTAACTCTAGCGCTGTCTCCTGCACAGTCCGTGTGGTCCTCAGTCGGCATACGGGCGGCACACGGCTGCCGCACGTGTGCCACACTGATGTTCAACGTAAGCGACAGACACACGGACACGGATAATTCCGGTACCGGAATTATCTGGATGTATGAGACTGGCCTAATAAACATCTATGGAGCACTTGGAACATCAGGGGCACTCCAAATGCGACATGGCATCTACTAAAGATTCCACCCAATTTTATGGTACCAAAGTCAAATGGTGTGCCTTCCTTTTGACCCCTTCTATGCATCCAAACAGTAGCTTTTCCCTCACATATGGGGTATCGGCATACTCAGGAGAAATTGCACAACAAATTATATCGTCCATTTTCTCCTAATATCCTTGTGAAAATAAAAAAAAATGGGGCTAAAGTAACATATTTGTTAGAAAGATGTGATTTTTTTTTATTTTCATGGTTTTAAGTTATAAACTTCTGTAAAGCACCTCAGGTTCAAGATGCTCACCACACATCTAGATACATTCCTTGAGAGGTCTAGTGTAAAAAAATGGGGTCACTTGTGGAGGTGTTTACACTGTTTAGGCACATCAGGGGCTCTCTAAGCTTCACATGGCATCCACTCCCTACTCCAGCCATTTTTGCTTTCAAATTAGTTTTCCTCCACATATGGGGTATTGCCATACTCAGGAAAAATTGCAAAACAATTGTTCAGGTTCATTTTCTCTTGTTACCCTTGTGAAAATTAAAAAATGGGACTAAATGAAAAAGTGAAATGTTCATTTTTTCCTTCCACAGTGCCTTAATTCCTGTGAAACACATGAAGGGTTAATAAAGTTGATACTTTGGGGAATTTTCTGTCATATAGGCTCCCAAAGTCCCTTTAAATGGGATGTGGTCCTTAAAAAATGGTTTTGCACATTTTGTTGAAAAAATGAGAAATTGCTGATCCACTAAAAAACATTATGTTTCAAAAAATGTGCTGATGTAAAGGAGACATCAGGGAAATGTTATTTATTAACTATTTTGTGTGTCATAACTCTGTGGTTTTTAAGGAAATAAGAATTACAAAATTTAAAATTGTAAAACTATTTACATTTTCACCAAATTCAAGATAATTTCACAAATAAAAGCAAGTCATATCAAAAAGATTTTACCACTATCACGAAGTACCATATGTCACAATAAAAGGATCTCAGATTCACTGGGATCCCTTGGAACATTCCAGAGTTATTACCTCATGAAACGACACTGGTCAGAATTAAAAAAAATGAGGCCTGGTCATTAACCTACAAAATGGCTTAGTCCTTAAGGAGCTATGGACTCTTGCTGATGACTGTAGTTTCAGTCTGACTGTGATCTGTCAAAACATTGGCTTGCACTCGGACCAATGTTATTCTATGATACTGTGCACATGTCCGAGGGAAGAAAATTGCAGCATGCACGATTTGCCTCCGATAATTGGATGGCCCTCGCCCTTTCTTGTCTATGGGCCTGTGGAAAACATCTGACCATTTTCAGATGATATTCAATGTGGTCTGACTTTCATGGAGAGACTGAATGGAGAAGATGGAGAATCTTATTATTTTCTAATTCTCTACATCTGAGAAAAATAGATCTCACCCTGATCAAACCCTGATTAGAGTGCCATTAGCATAATCGGATTGTTTTCCTTGTATGGAGAACATACAGTCATCTGCACCTGCCTTAATACATATTTGTCACATTTGCATTTTCAGAATTAGTCTGATTGCCGTATGTGGAGTCGGGAAGGAATTTTTTTCCAGAAGGTGGAGCTTACTCTTTGCCACATGGTTTTTTTTTTGCCTTCCTCTGGATCAACATGTTAGGGCATGTTAGGTTAGGCCAGAGGTCCCCAACTCCAGTCCTCAAGGCCCACCAACAGGTCATGTTTTCAGGATTTCCTTTGCATTGCACAGGTGGTGCAATTATTACCTGGGCAAGACTAAGGAAATCCTGAAAACATGATCTGTTGGTGGGCCTTGAGGACTGGAGTTGGGGAACTCTGGGTTAGGCTATGGGTTGAACTAGATGGACTTAAAGTTTTCCTTCAACCTTAATAACTATGTAACTATGTAAGATTCATATTTGGTACACAAGGGGTTGAATTAGTAGCCTGAGGGCAATGTAAATTGAGGTTGGAATTTAGCTGATTATAGAGGTTATGGGGTAATAATAGACAGAGGACAATAGTGGGAAATAGTGTGCATTTTATGGCACATTAATTGTGTTCTAAAGGTCATTTATCCCTCTACAAACTCTCTGATCTATTCATACTATTAATGATAATTACGCTAAAACTGATGCTCTGCTACAATTTCTTGCCTCAATACCAGAAGCCAGGAGCTATTTTAAACGTTCTTGTCACCCATAATAGGAGCACTAGTACTGATTGCATTTGGAGATCATTTTCTTAAAGCTAATACTTGCAAATTGCTCTCTACAGTTAACAGCTTAAGACTGAAAGGTGGAATAATGTGCTCTTGTTTTTTTCCGCTCCGCTGACCTCCCACTTGTATAATTACATTTAAAGTATAGATATCTAACTTTAGTGTCTGTAAGAGGTGAGAAATCCAAGGAGACCAATGTAGCATTGTCTTGTAAAACATTTTATTTCATTATTGCACAACATGGATGCTGTATTGCAACAAATTAAACGACTTGCCCTTTATATAAGCTTTGTGGCATCAAATCATAGTCTAATCACTAATTGCAGTGAAAGAACGACACCACATAAACCTAATAATACAGATAGAGCCATTTCTTCAGTCTCCTTCTGGATTAAACAACATAACAAGAGAAGGTCAGGTGATGTTCCTGTTTATGCTGTTTTCAAAGGACACTTATGCTACATATTGATCCTGAATTTTTTTTCTATTCTCGTTTTAATCTCCAGTTTTTGTATATTTGCAGCTATTCTATAATTGTAATTTCAGAAACTAATTTCTCAGTACTATATAATGAATAGAAACAGTATCTAATATTACAATGACCTGTCAGCATTCCTGAAGTCTCTTACAGTTTTACCATTCCCCTCATCAATGAAATATGCAGAGTCGTAGCCAGGTGTTTTTACTTCCATCCAGGGCAAAGGTTCAGTGCATTGTCTTGGTCAAGGTATTTAGAATCAGAGGAAGGACAAAGTGGCATGTTGGCGCCATCTGGCACCCAGCATCTGGGGAGAGGACCTGGTAGCCCTCCTTCCTAGCTATACCTCTGGTGATGTTTAACTTCAAAGTAAGAAGCTGTCAGGACTTCTTTAGTTTTATCGCTCGTGGTTAAGATATTACCTTCTGAACCTGCATTGGCTGAAAGAAGGTCTTGCGTCCAGTTGAAGCAGAAGAAGATTTTACATTGTGAGCCATCGCGTGAAGGGTCCTCTCTCCTTCTGTACTTGTGCGTGCCTTGTAGTGCTCATGTTTAGTGTACTTGTCTATGTATGCCCCTTTTTTCACATGTAAAGCGCCATGGAATAAATGGCTCTATAAAATTTAATAATAATAATACATATTTCAAGAGTGATGTTTGTAAGCATTCCCGGAAATGGAAACTGCAATGCATTGAGGTCTAAACAAAACTTGCTGTACTAAGTCATTTTCTATTTCGCTAAACTGCAGTAAGGTAATGGAGTCAATAAACTGTATGCAAAAAGGTTGTGGGTCAAACAATACATTCCTGGTTTTTATGATAAGATATTCTAATTATGATGAAAAATGTGCAAGTAGAAACTCAAAGGAATGCATTTGCTTACATACAATGTTCCAGAATTACCATAAGCTCATCAATCTTCGAAACCATTAATGTAATGACTTTCATAGTAATGGGTAGATGATCAGTCAAAACAATATGCTTAATACATTGTTGATGAAATTACTGCATGTTATATGTATAACAATTCATTAATGTTAATGATATATGTGGCATCCCAGTCGATATTCTCTGCTCAGGTGACCAACTTTAGTGGTCTGAATAGAAGGATATATTGTCATGTGTCTTTTAAAATTAAAACCCCCTTTAGGGCATGGCCTTGTTTTGCCTGTCCACATTCTGACCATCATATATGTTTACTTTTTATTTTGCATTGTAATTTTTTATTGTTTTAAAAGCCCTTATTTTTTTGTGTGGTACACATTGGGAACCTCTTTGTGTTGTACATATATATTACCACATTTTTTTTTTTTTACAAATGTATAATATTAAAAATATCCTCAAAGAAAATTGCCTTTTTTTTACAATTATTTATGATTAAATATTAAGAGAAAAAGCAAAAGACAAGGACTTACAGGAATAAAGGAAAAGTAAGAGGGTATTAGCCTTAACATAACAAAGTCTTCCCTGATAAATAATAGACATAATCTAAAGCCTCCCATAGACATTAAACTAATGTCAGCTGAACCCGCTGATATTGACGTCCACCTGTCCAATGTGTATAGTGGCCCTGGAAAACTAATTGTCAAGTGGAGTTTAGAATTTGCCATGTCCAATTTCGGACTGCCAATCCTTTTTCTCTGAGAAAAATCTCAACTAGATATTCTCTCGGAACACAGGAGCACGTAGCAGAATGAACACTGATATGTATGGGAGGCTTAAACAGAAGCATATATAAAATGTATAGAAATAAACAAACATAGATGGAATGAAGGACTTATTACGGATTGTCAGACAGCTTGAACATGGGACAGCTACTCAATACAAAGAAGACAAAGATATTGATTACTGCCAGATACGACTGGCACACATTTAAGATGGACTGTGATGAACTGGAAGTTGTAAAGGACTTCAGCCTACTAGGATCAATGATCACTCAAGATGCAGAGACAAAATTTAAGTCAATAGGAGAAGAGCTATGGGCAAATCAACAATGAAGTCACTGAACAAGGTCTTCAAATTGAGGAACCTTTCACTGACGACGAAGACATGGCTCGTACATAGATTGGTCTTTTCTATGGTAACATACAGATGCAAAACCTGGACGTTAAAGAAACAAGACAGGAGAACTGACAGCTTCGAAATGTGGTGCTTGAGCAGGATGTTATCAGTACCATATATGGCAAGAAGGACAAATAACTCAATTATTGGATCAAATCAAGGCAGACATGTCATTCAAAGTAAGGACTTGTCTAGTTTGGACACATCATCCAAAGATAGCATTCACTGGGGAAGGACATCATGGTCAGAAGAGTAGAAAGAACAAGGCAAAGAGGAAGACCATAAGCCTGTTTTTTTTCAACCCCACTTGAGAGCAGCATAATGTAGGGACATGAACCTGATTCCAGCTATGTTTCACTTACTGAACTGCTTGCTTGCTCTTGTCTAGTGATGAGCGAATATACTCATTACTCGAGATTTCTTGAGCATGCTCGGGTGTCCTCCGAGTATTTTTTAGTGCTCGGAGTTTTAGTTTTTCTTGCCGCAGCTGAATTATTTACATCTGATAGCCAGCATAAGTACATAAGGGGATTCCCTAGCAACTCGGTGGACCCCCGAGCATGCTCGAGAACTCTCGAGTAACGAGTATATTGGCTCATCACTACTCTTGTCTTATCTATTGCATTATTCCTGTGTCCTGTTGTGCTTAAATATACGACTCTCCAGATTTTGTGTTATTCTATACCTGATGAAGGGACCTGAGTAGTCTCGAAAGCTTGCAATTTGTTACCATCTTTTCAGTTAGCCATTAAAAGGTATCAACCACTGAGGACTCTCAAGTTTTAATAAGTTTCTATCTCTGTCTAACACAGTACAAAGATGTATATCTTTCCTGAACTGCTTGCAGTAGTTTTGATATATTATACTCTTTGAATAGGAGGAAAAAACCTTGTAACAGATTCTCTTTAAGTGCTATTAAAATTGTAGCCCAATTCTCTGAAGTTGACCAAGGGGATAATGAAATTACCACTATAACTAGAAAGGTTCATCTAAACGTATTATATTCAAGCAAGAACAATATGAATGCAGAACAAGCTGTGCGTTTTACATTTTTAAAAAATGTAATCAGTTTCTTGTACATAAAAATAAGAAATACAGATTTACTTACCCACTGCCACTCCAGCGACAGCTTTGTTGTTATGGTTATAGTGATAATGTCACACTGACGTTACATGGCATCACCAGGAGTGATGTTGTGTAGATGTTATCAGACAGCAGAGCTTCCCGGGGATTGGAAGCAGCAGCTGATTATCAGCAGCAGAGTCATAGCTGAAACAGCAATACAACTTTAACCCCTTAATCCCATATGACCTACTATTCCGTTGAGGTGACCTGGGACTTAATCCCCAGTGACAGGATATTACATCATAGTCGATCAGCCGCACTCACGGGGGGAGCGCGGCCGATTGCCACCGGGTTTCAGCTGATTATTACAGCTGATTATTACAGCTGACATCCGGCACTATGTGCCAGGAGCGGTCATGAACCACTCTTGGCACATTAACCCTCGGAACACTGCGATGAAACATGATCGCAGCGTTCCAGCCGCATAGGGAAGCATCGCGCAGGGAGGGGGCTCCCTGCGTGCTTCCCTGAGACCCCCGCTACAACGCGATGTGATCGCGTTGTTCAGAAGGTCTCCTACATCCTCCTCCCTGCAGGCCCCAGATCCAAATCGGCCGCAAGGCTCCTTCTGGGTCCTGCAGGGAGGTGGTTTGCAAGCACCTGCTCAGAGCTGGCGCCAGCAAGCCTCCCTGCAGTGCCTGTCAGATCGCTGATCTGACACAGTGCACTGCAAAGTGTCAGATCAGCAATCTGATAATATATATATATAGTAATGTCCCTTCCTGGGGCAATGATATAAACTTAAAAAAGAAAATATTAACATGTGTAAAAAAAAAAAAAAATTCCTAAATAAAGAAAAAAAATATTGTTACAATAAAAACATTTCTTTATCTAAATAAAAAAAACAATAAAAGTACACATATTTAGTATCGCCATGTCTATAACGACCCGACCTATAAAACTGTCCAACTATTTAACCCCTTCAGTGAACACCATAAAAAAAAAAAAACAGGCAAAAAACAACTCTTTATTATCATACAGCCAAACAAAAAGTGGAATAACACGGATATAAATAACCATGGTACTGCTGAAAACGTCATCTTATCCTGCAAAAAAAGAGCATCATCAGCGAAAAAATAAAAAAGTTATAGTCCTCAGAATAAAGTGAAGCAAAAATAATTATTTTTTATATAAAATAGTTTTTATCGCATAAAAGTGCCAAAACATTAAAAAAATTATATAAATGAGGAGTCTCTGTAATCATACTGTCCCGAAGAATAAAACTGCTTTATCAATTTTACCAAAAGTGGAACGGTATAAGTGCCCCCCCAAAAGAAATTCATGGGGAGCTGGTTTTTGGTCATTCTACCTCACAAAAATCGGAAAAAAAAGCGATCAAAAAATGTTATGTGCCCAAAAATGGTACCAATAAAAACGTCAAATCGCCCCGCAAAAAACAAGACCTTACATGACTCTGTGGACCAAAATATGGAAAAATTATAGCTCTCAAAATGTGGAGATGCAAAAACTATCTTTTGCAATAAAAAGCGTCTTTTAGTGTGTAACAGCTGTCAATCATAAAAATCTGCTAAAACCCCCGCTATAAAAGTAAATCAAACCCCCCTTCATCACCTCCTTAGTTAGGGAAAAGTAATAAAATAAAAATAATGTATTTATTTCCATTTTTCCATTAGGGTTAGGGTTGGGGCTAAAGTTAGGGTTAGGGTTAGGGCTACAGTTAGGATTGGGGCTAATTTTAGGGTTAGGGTTGGGGCTAAAGTAAGGGGTGGGTCTAAAGTTATTGTTTGGATTACATTTACGGTTGGGATTAGGGTTGAGAATAGGGTTAGGGGTGAGGTTAGGGTTATGGTTGGGATTAGGGTTAGGGGTGTGTTGGAGTTAGGGGTGTGTGTGTGTAAAAGTTAAAAAAAAAAAAAACAGTACATACTCACATTCCGATGTCTGTCATGTCCCCTACCATCAGCTTCCCTGCACTGACTGTCAGCGCTGGCCGTAAAGCTCTGCTTTACGGCCGGCGCTGACACAGTCAGTGCAGGGAAGCTGACGGCGGGGGACGTGACAGACATCGGAATGTGAGTATGTACTGTTTTTTTTTTTTTAACTTTTACACACACACAGAATTGAGTGATTCCATAATTTTTCCCCTATGCCTGGTTAAAAAAAGTAACCATTACTGACTACCACATTTTTTGTTCTTGATTTCTTTTAGTGTTTCTTAAAGCCATAAAGTTGCCATTTGAAATTACTTTAGTTTTGTGCCATGTCTGTGATCTTCTTTTTTTCTACAAAATTAGGCCGGCTTCACACTTGCAAGATTTATGGACATAATTGTGCAGAAACTACGTCCGTAAAACTCCAAAAAATACGGCACAATTATTCTCTATGCCTCAGCTCCTATCTGCCGAATTTTACTGATCAGTATTATACGGCTTTCTACGGCCGTACAAAATTGCAGCATGCTGCGTTTGTCACCGTACTGCGCAAGAAATACGCCAATGAAAGTCTATGGAAGCGTGAAAAATACGGATTACACACGGACAAGCAGTGTGACTTGCGAGAAATACGCAGCGCTGTTAGAGAGAAAAGCCGGCAATTCAGTGCGGTGTACAGTAAAATCACACTGACAGCTTACAGTAGAATAGGTAGAATAAATGTGTACACATAGAATAGGTATATATATATATATGTCAGTAGACACATATATGTATATATATTACTATTTTTTCCAGCGCTATACAGCTTGAAAGCCGGTAATTCAATTACCGGCTTTTTCTTTCTCCTTCCTAAAACCCGACATGATTTGAGACATGGTTTACATACAGTAAACCATGTCTTCTCTCCATTTTTTTTGCAGATTCCACACTACTAATGTCAGTAGAGTGTATCTGCAAAATTTGGCCGTTCTAGCTCTTAAAATAAAGGGTTAAATGGCGGAAAAAATTGGCGTGGGCTCCCGCGCAATTTTCTCCGCCAGAGTAGTAAAGCCAGTGACTGAGGGCAGATATTAATAGCCTGGAGAGGGTCCATGGTTATTGGCCCCCTCCTGGCTAAAAATATCTGCCCCCAGCCACCCCAGAAAAGGCACATCTGGAAGATGCGCCTATTCTGGCACTTGGCCACTCTCTTCCCATTCCCGTGTAGCGGTGGGATATGGGGTAATGAAGGGTTAATGCCACCTTGCTATTGTAAGGTGACATTAAGCCTAATTAATAATGGAGAGGCGTCAATTATGACACCTATCCATTATTAATCCAATTGTAGTAAAGGGTTAAATAAAACACAAACACATTATTTAAAATTATTTTAATGAAATAAAAACAATGGTTGTTGGAGTATTTTATTCTACGCCCAATCCAGTCACTGAAGACCCTCGTTCTGTGAAAGAAAAAACATAATAAACCAACAATATACTTACCCTCCCCAGATCTGTAACGTCCAACGATGTAAATCCTTCTGAAGGGGTTAAAACATTTTGCAGCAAGGAGCTTTGCTAATGCAATGCTACTCCTCGCTGCAAAACCCCGGGGAATGAGTCTAAATATAGATCAATGAGCTATATTTAGCTTCATTTGCGGTGAGGCGCCCCCTGCTGGATGTTCATAGATCGTGGGAACTTACCTAGAAAGCTCCCAGGCTTTCTAGGAAAGTCTTTCCTAGAAAGCTCCCAGGCTTTCTAGGAAAGTTCCCACGATCTATGAACATCCAGCAGGGGGCGCCTCACCGCAAATGAAGCTAAATATAGCTCATTGATCTATATTTAGACTCATTCCCCGGGGTTTTGCAGCGAGGAGTAGCATTGCATTAGCAAAGCTCCTTGCTGCAAAATGTTTTAACCCCTTCAGAAGGATTTACATCGTTGGACATTACAGATCTGCGGAGGGTAAGTATATTGTTGGTTTATTATGTTTTTTCTTTCACAGAACGAGGGTCTTCAGTGACTGGATTGGGCGTAGAATAAAATACTCCAACAACCATTGTTTTTATTTCATTAAAATAATTTTAAATAATGTGTTTGTGTTTTATTTAACCCTTTACTACAATTGGATTAATAATGGATAGGTGTCATAATTGACGCCTCTCCATTATTAATTAGGCTTAATGTCACCTTACAATAGCAAGGTGGCATTAACCCTTCATTACCCCATATCCCACCGCTACACGGGAATGGGAAGAGAGTGGCCAAGTGCCTGAATAGGCGCATCTTCCAGATGTGCCTTTTCTGGGGTGGCTGGGGGCAGATATTTTTAGCCAGGGGGGGGCCAATAACCATGGACCCTCTCCAGGCTATTAATATCTGCCCTCAGTCACTGGCTTTACTACTCTGGCGGAGAAAATTGCGCGGGAGCCCACGCCAATTTTTTCCGCC
This sequence comes from Ranitomeya imitator, assembly GCF_032444005.1. NCBI lineage: Eukaryota > Metazoa > Chordata > Amphibia > Anura > Dendrobatidae > Ranitomeya > Ranitomeya imitator. Next base: position 558,349,946 of record NC_091284.1, on the reverse strand, counting down.
ATTTAACCCTTTATTTTAAGAGCTAGAACGGCCAAATTTTGCAGATACACTCTACTGACATTAGTAGTGTGGAATCTGCAAAAAAAATGGAGAGAAGACATGGTTTACTGTATGTAAACCATGTCTCAAATCATGTCGGGTTTTAGGAAGGAGAAAGAAAAAGCCGGTAATTGAATTACCGGCTTTCAAGCTGTATAGCGCTGGAAAAAATAGTAATATATATACATATATGTGTCTACTGATATATATATATATATATATATATATATTTTTTTTTTTTTTTTTTTTCTTTTTGGGACACATGGATCATTTCTATAGTGGTATGTTGGTTTTGCAAGCCTGCGAGAAAACCACGCAGTACGGATGCAATACGGATTACATACGGAGGATGCCATGCGCAAAAAACGCTGACACACCCTGCCTACGGAGGAGCTACGGACCACTATTTTCGGGACATTTCAGCGTATTACGGCCGTAATATACAGACCGTATTTTCATACGCTGAGTGTGAAGCCGGCCTTAAACTTTTATGGGCTTGTAAGTAGTGTTGAGCGATACCGTCCGATACTTGAAAGTATCGGTATCGGATAGTATCGGCCGATACCCGAAAAATATCGGATATCGCCGATACCGATATCCGATACCAATACAAGTCAATGGGACATCAAGTATCGGAAGGTATTCTCATGGTTCCCAGGGTCTGAAGGAGAGGAAACTCTCCTTCAGGCCCTGGGATCCATAGGGATGTGTAAAATAAAGAATTAAAATAAAAAATATTAATATGCTCACCTCTCCGGCGGCCCCTGAACTTCACACTGCTAACCAAGAGGCTTCTTTGTTTAAAAAGCGCGCCTTTCGGACCTGTGAATGACGTCCCGGCTTCTGATTGGTCGCGTGCCGCCCATGTGACCGGCACGCGACCAATCAGAGGCCGCGACGTCATTCGCAGGTCCTCAATTCCTATAATTAGCAGTTTTGTGAATGAGAATGACGTCGCGGCTTCTGATTGGCCGCGTGCCGGTCACATGGGCGGCACGCGACCAATCAGAAGCCGGGACGTCATTCACCGGTCCGAAAGGCGCGCTTTTTAAACAAAGAAGCCTCCCGGATAGCAGCGTGAAGTCCAGGGGCCGCCGGAGAGGTGAGCATATCAATATTTTTTATTTTAATTCTTTATTTTCCACATCCCTATTGATTCGATACCGATACCCGATATCACAAAAATATCGGATCTCGGTATCGGAATTCCGATACCGCAAATATCGGCCGATACCCGATACTTGCGGTATCGGAATGCTCAACACTACTTGTAAGGTGTTCGCCATGTAATCAATAGATATTTATCTGGTTATAAACAAAATCTAATATATAATTGCCTAGAATACTACTTCCTGCAATTTGTGCCAACTTCCGTGGCTTTGTCCGGAGCTAATGTCCGGAGCTAATGTCCGGAGATAAGTGACGTCAACAGTGTCCAGTGTCAGATTGGTTGCCGCCTGCTGCGAGCGACCAATCAGAAACGTGCCGTACTGTGACACACTCCGCCCGCCATTTTGGTGTGATTTTTGAATTTTTACCTCACAGCAAGTATCTACTGCGTGGAGGCGGGCCCAGTGACGTTGCTCTTCAAGCTCCTGCCGAATTTCGTCAAAAAAATGATAATACCATTTACCAAAACTATATGTTAGGAGTCGAGTTTCCTCTGCTGCACAGGGGGAATCTCGATCCATCTCCGCTGTGGTCTCCCATTCTCCTCCAGCCGCAGTGGAGTCTGCTCAGCAGGGACGTCGTTCCCAGCGTCTCACTCAGTCTGACTCTGTGAGAAGAGTTACTGCTGCTTCTCCAGCTTCTGCCTTTAAAGCCTATACTGGTCAGCAGCGAGCGGACTTCTCTGGGACTAAGTCCTTATCTGCACACACTGAGCATGCCCAGGGCAAGATCTCCCGTTGGAGATCGAGGGTCATGTGCTCAGGCTCTGCGGCACATTCCATTGGTCCTCTTGGCAGGTCTTGGAAGGGCAAAAAGTTCTATAGCCACTTCCTGTGCTGCAGCTATATAAACTGCGCATGACCGCACGGCCATGCGCTAGTATCAAGTCATATGTGCTTTGCGCCAGTGTGGTTAGCATAAGTGTGTTCAGGGACCCGGCTGAAATAAGCCCCTAGAATACCGGCTTCTCCGGTGAGGAGATTGCGTGTTGCTTAACCACAGACTGCTATCAGCTTGGCAGTAAGCTTGTGCTCCTGTGAGGCTAACAGGGCGCAGTGCTTTCCTCTCGCGGCTGCTCTGTGAGGTAACAGAGCTAGTCTACACCGCCATATTGTGCCACCATTCACTAGCAGCAGGTTCTTCCTGCACGGTGGACCCCGGGCTGCGAACGTACCATTAATAATAAATATCTATTTCTACTCGGTGCGTTCCGCTAGCCCTAACATAATACTAGCGCCAGGGTCTGGCTAGTAAATGGCGGACGGTCAACGTCTACAGCAGTACATCCAGCAGCTGGAGGGTAGGTTGGCGGCTCTCGAGCGCACAACCTCAGCTGTGGACGTTACTGCTGTCGCTGTTCAGGCTGCAAGTGCAGCTGCAGCCAGTTTGTCCGCTGCCACCCCTGCTCCGACCTTATCCCGTCTCCCGCTTCCAGACAAGTTTGCTGGTGACAGTAAGCTATGTCTGGGATTCGTGAGCCAGTGCTCCATACATCTCGAGCTGCTGGCTGCACGTTTTCCTACGGAACGGGCGAAAGTGGGATTCATTATATCTCTCTTGTCGGGCAGGGCGTTGGAGTGGGCAACGCCGCTTTGGGAACGTGGTGATCGTGTGGTACAGAGTGCTCCTATCTTCCTGGACGCTCTGAGGCAGGTCTTTCTGGGACCCCGTGTCACCCACGATACCGCGCTCCAATTGTTGGCAATTACTCAGGCTTCGTCCATGGTCAGCCAGTTTGCCATCCTATTCCGGACTTTAGCTTCTGAGCTGGAATGGCCGGATAAAGTCCTTATTCCGGTGTTCTGGAAAGGACTGGCAGATCATGTGAAGGACGCCTTGGCCACCAGGGAGATTCCCGCCACACTGGAGGAGCTTATTACTATAGCTACCCGCATCGATCTCCGTTTTAACGAGCGGAGGTTGGAGCGGACCCAGTGTAGGCAGAGGTTTCGGCTGGCTCCCACCTTTGCCAAACCTCTAGAATCTCCTGTTATGGCGTCCGACTCCCATGAGGCCATGGAGGTTTCTCGAGCGGGACCTAGGTCTCAGACCGTTCGAGTACCTGTGGTATGTAAAAATTGCCAGCAACCGGGACATTACGCTAATAAATGTCCACGGCGGTCGGGAAAACGATCGCGTCTAGTGTCCATTGGAGGAGGTTCACTGGACACTGCGGCATTTTCCTCAAAATTGTCCTTTAAAGGGACAATCCTGTTAGGCACATCCACTCTTACAGTAGAGCTTTGTGTGGATTCAGGAGCAGAGGGAAATTTTATGTCTTCTGCTTTTGCTCTGCGCCACGCAATACCTCTGGTTATGCTTGCCAAACCAGTAACCGTTAGAGTGGTGAATGGGTCGACACTTCCATTACAGATCACACATCAGACTGTCCCTTTCACGTTAGCCATGTCCCCATCCCACCAGGAGATTATTTCCCTTCTTGTCCTTCCCGAGGGAATGGATGAGATTCTGCTGGGAATACCCTGGCTCCGTTTCCACTCCCCACATATTGAGTGGACCTCTGGGAGGATATTGGGTTGGAGTGAATCCTGTAAGGGCAGATGTGTGAAAGAGTGCGTTCAGGTTTCCACCACTGAGATACCCGCAGATCTCTCTACTCTCCCCAAATACTATTGGTCTTATGCAGACATCTTCTCCAAAAAGGCCGCGGAGACCCTTCCGCCTCACCGTCCCTATGACTGTCCTATAGATCTCTTGCCTGGAGCAGAACCTCCTCGGGGACGTGTCTATCCCCTCTCTCTCCCGGAGACGGAGGCAATGTCCCAATACATCCAGGAGAATTTGGCAAGAGGATTTATTAGGAAGTCAGTGTCACCAGCAGGGGCAGGGTTCTTCTTCGTACAGAAGAAGAATGGAGAATTGCGTCCTTGCATAGACTACAGGGGTCTTAACGCCATCACCGTTAAGAATAAGTACCCGCTGCCCCTGATTTCTGAGCTTTTTGATAGGCTACGGGGAGCTAAGGTATTTACCAAATTAGACCTGCGGGGAGCTTATAACCTGATTCGCATTCGTGAGGGGGACGAATGGAAGACGGCGTTTAACACCAGAGATGGGCACTATGAGTATCTGGTGATGCCCTTCGGGCTCTGTAACGCCCCAGCCATTTTCCAAGACTTTGTCAACGACATCTTCCGGGATATGCTTTCCACCTCGGTCGTAGTCTATCTGGATGATATTCTCATCTTCTCTCCAGATATTGACTCCCACCGGAGAGATGTTGGCAGAGTCTTCGACCTCTTACGGGCAAACTCTCTTTACGCAAAATTGGAGAAGTGTGTGTTTGAGCAGGAGTCTTTACCTTTCCTGGGCTATATCATCTCTGCCCAGGGATTGGCTATGGATCCTGCCAAACTACAGGCTGTGATGGACTGGCAAGAACCTCATTCACTTAAAGCGGTGCAGCGCTTTATGGGGTTCATTAATTATTACCGCCAGTTCATTCCCCATTTCTCAACTTTGGTAGCTCCCTTGGTAGCCCTCACCAAGAAGGGAGCAAATCCCAAAGTGTGGTCTGAAGAGGTCTCCAGGGCCTTTTCTTCTACTAAGTCTCATTTTGCTAGCGCTCCCATCCTACATCGTCCCGATGTCGATAAGCCGTTTATAATGGAGGTGGATGCCTCTTCCGTTGGTGCTGGAGCAGTCCTCTTCCAAAAGGATGCTCAAGGTCGGAAGCATCCGTGCTTCTTCTTCTCCAAGACCTTCACACCAGCGGAGAGGAATTATTCCATCGGGGACAGGGAGTTGTTAGCGATGAAATTGGCTTTCTCTGAGTGGAGACATCTCTTGGAGGGGGCTCGTTTTCCCTTTCAAGTATTTACAGACCACAAAAATTTGCTATATTTGCAAACAGCCCAGCGGCTAAATTCTCACCAGGCCAGATGGTCCTTATTCTTCTCCCGATTCCACTTCACCCTCCATTATGTCGCTGGGGAGAAGAACATTCGAGCTGATGCTCTTTCTCGCTCTGTTGTGTCATCTGAGGAGGAGGAAGGAGAGCCTCGGCTTATTGTCCCTTCTGAGAGCTTGAGAACCGTGGCTCCGGTGTCGCTTGAGTCTGTGCCTCCGGGCAAGACTTTTGTGCCCATAAATTTGCGACCGGAGGTTCTCTCTTGGGCTCATTCCTCCAGGGTGGGTGGACACTTTGGGACAAAAAGGACATCTGAGCTGCTGGCGAGGACGTACTGGTGGCTGCATATGCTGCGAGATGTCAGAGATTACGTTCTGGCGTGTGTCTCATGCGCCAAAAATAAGTCTCCTCGACAACGGCCGTCTGGGTTACTCTATCCCTTGCCGGTGGCAGACAGGCCCTGGGAGATGGTCGGGATGGACTTTGTAGTGGGTTTGCCCAAGTCTCGCGGCTGTACCGTCATTTGGGTTATTACCGATCATTTCTCGAAAATGGTGCACTTGGTGCCGCTCCCACGGTTACCTTCTGCACGGGCCTTGGCAGCGTTGTTCATAAGACACATCTTCCGCCTACACGGCATGCCAGACAAAATTGTCAGTGACCGGGGTCCCCAGTTTGCGTCTCGGTTCTGGAGAGAGCTTTGTCGTCTTCTCAGCATTGAGTTAAATCTCTCTTCCGCATATCATCCCGAGACGAATGGGTTGGTAGAGAGGGCCAATCAGACTCTGGTCACATATCTACGACATTTTGTTTCTGCCAGGCAGGATGACTGGGCATCTTTATTACCATGGGCAGAGTTCGCCCTTAATAACGCTGTACCCGACTCCACCGGTCAGACTCCTTTCCTCCTTAATTACGGCCAGCATCCGCGGGTTCCTGTGCCTATGCCGGTGTCCTCTGCTGACTCCAGGGTGGCAGACTGGGCAGTGGAGGCACGGGACATTTGGGACCGCACTCAGGATGCCATTCGGGCCTCGAAGGAGAGAATGAGGTCCTCCGCCGATGCACATCGGCGCCCTGCCCCGACCTTTGCTCCTGGCGACTTGGTGTGGCTCTCCGCCCGTAACATCAGGCTGCGAGTTGAGTCCACTAAATTTGCTCCTCGCTACTTGGGCCCATTCAAGGTCCTCGAGCAGGTTAATCCTGTGGTCTATCGTTTGGCCCTTCCGCCACACCTGGGTATCACCGACACCTTTCATGTGTCCCTCTTGAAACCCGTGAATATGTCCCGATTCTCCGAGTCATCTGCTGGGACATCGGGTTTGTCTTCGGACGATTATGAGGTGAACGCTATTTTGGGGTGCAAGGTGGTGCGTGGTAAAAAATTTTATTTGGTGGACTGGAAGGGTTATGGTAACGAGGACAGGTCCTGGGAGCCTGTTGAGCACATTCGGGCTCCGCAGCTCATTGCTGCCTTCGAACGTAGCGAGGCCCAAGGAGGGGGGGGCAATGTTAGGAGTCGAGTTTCCTCTGCTGCACAGGGGGAATCTCGATCCATCTCCGCTGCGGTCTCCCATTCTCCTCCAGCCACAGTGGAGTCTGCTCAGCAGGGACGTCGATCCCAGCGTCTCGCTCAGTCTGACTCTGTGAGAAGAGTTACTGCTGCTTCTCCAGCTTCTGCCTTTAAAGCCTATACTGGTCAGCAGCGAGCGGACTTCTCTGGGACTAAGTCCTTATCTGCACACACTGAGCATGCCCAGTGCAAGATCTCCCGTTGGAGATCGAGGGTCATGTGCTCAGGCTCTGCGGCACATTCCATTGGTCCTCTTGGCAGGTCTTGGAAGGGCAAAAAGTTCTTTAGCCACTTCCTGTGCTGCAGCTATATAAACTGCGCATGACCGCACGGCCATGCGCTAGTATCAAGTCATATGTGCTTTGCGCCAGTGTGGTTAGCATAAGTGTGTTCAGGGACCCGGCTGAAATAAGCCCCTAGAATACCGGCACCTCCGGTGAGGAGATTGTATGAGTGTGTTCAGGGACCCGGCTGAAATAAGCCCCTAGAATACCGGCTTCTCCGGTGAGGAGATTGCGTGTTGCTTAACCACAGACTGCTATCAGCTTGGCAGTAAGCTTGTGCTCCTGTGAGGCTAACAGGGCGCAGTGCTTTCCTCTCGCGGCTGCTCTGTGAGGTAACAGAGCTAGTCTACACCGCCATATTGTGCCACCATTCACTAGCAGCAGGTTCTTCCTGCACGGTGGACCCCGGGCTGCGAACGTACCATTAATAATAAATATCTATTTCTACTCGGTGCGTTCCGCTAGCCCTAACATAATACTAGCGCCAGGGTCTGGCTAGTAAATGGCGGACGGTCAACGTCTACAGCAGTACATCCAGCAGCTGGAGGGTAGGTTGGCGGCTCTCGAGCGCACAACCTCAGCTGTGGACGTTACTGCTGTCGCTGTTCAGGCTGCAAGTGCAGCTGCAGCCAGTTTGTCCGCTGCCACCCCTGCTCCGACCTTATCCCGTCTCCCGCTTCCAGACAAGTTTGCTGGTGACAGTAAGCTATGTCTGGGATTCGTGAGCCAGTGCTCCATACATCTCGAGCTGCTGGCTGCACGTTTTCCTACGGAACGGGCGAAAGTGGGATTCATTATATCTCTCTTGTCGGGCAGGGCGTTGGAGTGGGCAACGCCGCTTTGGGAACGTGGTGATCGTGTGGTACAGAGTGCTCCTATCTTCCTGGACGCTCTGAGGCAGGTCTTTCTGGGACCCCGTGTCACCCACGATACCGCGCTCCAATTGTTGGCAATTACTCAGGCTTCGTCCATGGTCAGCCAGTTTGCCATCCTATTCCGGACTCTAGCTTCTGAGCTGGAATGGCCGGATAAAGTCCTTATTCCGGTGTTCTGGAAAGGACTGGCAGATCATGTGAAGGACGCCTTGGCCACCAGGGAGATTCCCGCCACACTGGAGGAGCTTATTACTATAGCTACCCGCATCGATCTCCGTTTTAACGAGCGGAGGTTGGAGCGGACCCAGTGTAGGCAGAGGTTTCGGCTGGCTCCCACCTTTGCCAAACCTCTAGAATCTCCTGTTATGGCGTCCGACTCCCATGAGGCCATGGAGGTTTCTCGAGCGGGACCTAGGTCTCAGACCGTTCGAGTACCTGTGGTATGTAAAAATTGCCAGCAACCGGGACATTACGCTAATAAATGTCCACGGCGGTCGGGAAAACGATCGCGTCTAGTGTCCATTGGAGGAGGTTCACTGGACACTGCGGCATTTTCCTCAAAATTGTCCTTTAAAGGGACAATCCTGTTAGGCACATCCACTCTTACAGTAGAGCTTTGTGTGGATTCAGGAGCAGAGGGAAATTTTATGTCTTCTGCTTTTGCTCTGCGCCACGCAATACCTCTGGTTATGCTTGCCAAACCAGTAACCGTTAGAGTGGTGAATGGGTCAACACTTCCATTACAGATCACACATCAGACTGTCCCTTTCACGTTAGCCATGTCCCCATCCCACCAGGAGATTATTTCCCTTCTTGTCCTTCCCGAGGGAATGGATGAGATTCTGCTGGGAATACCCTGGCTCCGTTTCCACTCCCCACATATTGAGTGGACCTCTGGGAGGATATTGGGTTGGAGTGAATCCTGTAAGGGCAGATGTGTGAAAGAGTGCGTTCAGGTTTCCACCACTGAGATACCCGCAGATCTCTCTACTCTCCCCAAATACTATTGGTCTTATGCAGACATCTTCTCCAAAAAGGCCGCGGAGACCCTTCCGCCTCACCGTCCCTATGACTGTCCTATAGATCTCTTGCCTGGAGCAGAACCTCCTCGGGGACGTGTCTATCCCCTCTCTCTCCCGGAGACGGAGGCAATGTCCCAATACATCCAGGAGAATTTGGCAAGAGGATTTATTAGGAAGTCAGTGTCACCAGCAGGGGCAGGGTTCTTCTTCGTACAGAAGAAGAATGGAGAATTGCGTCCTTGCATAGACTACAGGGGTCTTAACGCCATCACCGTTAAGAATAAGTACCCGCTGCCCCTGATTTCTGAGCTTTTTGATAGGCTACGGGGAGCTAAGGTATTTACCAAATTAGACCTGCGGGGAGCTTATAACCTGATTCGCATTCGTGAGGGGGACGAATGGAAGATGGCGTTTAACACCAGAGATGGGCACTATGAGTATCTGGTGATGCCCTTCGGGCTCTGTAACGCCCCAGCCATTTTCCAAGACTTTGTCAACGACATCTTCCGGGATATGCTTTCCACCTCGGTCGTAGTCTATCTGGATGATATTCTCATCTTCTCTCCAGATATTGACTCCCACCGGAGAGATGTTGGCAGAGTCTTCGACCTCTTACGGGCAAACTCTCTTTACGCAAAATTGGAGAAGTGTGTGTTTGAGCAGGAGTCTTTACCTTTCCTGGGCTATATCATCTCTGCCCAGGGATTGGCTATGGATCCTGCCAAACTACAGGCTGTGATGGACTGGCAAGAACCTCATTCACTTAAAGCGGTGCAGCGCTTTATGGGGTTCATTAATTATTACCGCCAGTTCATTCCCCATTTCTCAACTTTGGTAGCTCCCTTGGTAGCCCTCACCAAGAAGGGAGCAAATCCCAAAGTGTGGTCTGAAGAGGTCTCCAGGGCCTTTTCTTCTACTAAGTCTCATTTTGCTAGCGCTCCCATCCTACATCGTCCCGATGTCGATAAGCCGTTTATAATGGAGGTGGATGCCTCTTCCGTTGGTGCTGGAGCAGTCCTCTTCCAAAAGGATGCTCAAGGTCGGAAGCATCCGTGCTTCTTCTTCTCCAAGACCTTCACACCAGCGGAGAGGAATTATTCCATCGGGGACAGGGAGTTGTTAGCGATGAAATTGGCTTTCTCTGAGTGGAGACATCTCTTGGAGGGGGCTCGTTTTCCCTTTCAAGTATTTACAGACCACAAAAATTTGCTATATTTGCAAACAGCCCAGCGGCTAAATTCTCACCAGGCCAGATGGTCCTTATTCTTCTCCCGATTCCACTTCACCCTCCATTATGTCGCTGGGGAGAAGAACATTCGAGCTGATGCTCTTTCTCGCTCTGTTGTGTCATCTGAGGAGGAGGAAGGAGAGCCTCGGCTTATTGTCCCTTCTGAGAGCTTGAGAACCGTGGCTCCGGTGTCGCTTGAGTCTGTGCCTCCGGGCAAGACTTTTGTGCCCATAAATTTGCGACCGGAGGTTCTCTCTTGGGCTCATTCCTCCAGGGTGGGTGGACACTTTGGGACAAAAAGGACATCTGAGCTGCTGGCGAGGAGGTACTGGTGGCTGCATATGCTGCGAGATGTCAGAGATTACGTTCTGGCGTGTGTCTCATGCGCCAAAAATAAGTCTCCTCGACAACGGCCGTCTGGGTTACTCTATCCCTTGCCGGTGGCAGACAGGCCCTGGGAGATGGTCGGGATGGACTTTGTAGTGGGTTTGCCCAAGTCTCGCGGCTGTACCGTCATTTGGGTTATTACCGATCATTTCTCGAAAATGGTGCACTTGGTGCCGCTCCCACGGTTACCTTCTGCACGGGCCTTGGCAGCGTTGTTCATAAGACACATCTTCCGCCTACACGGCATGCCAGACAAAATTGTCAGTGACCGGGGTCCCCAGTTTGCGTCTCGGTTCTGGAGAGAGCTTTGTCGTCTTCTCAGCATTGAGTTAAATCTCTCTTCCGCATATCATCCCGAGACGAATGGGTTGGTAGAGAGGGCCAATCAGACTCTGGTCACATATCTACGACATTTTGTTTCTGCCAGGCAGGATGACTGGGCATCTTTATTACCATGGGCAGAGTTCGCCCTTAATAACGCTGTACCCGACTCCACCGGTCAGACTCCTTTCCTCCTTAATTACGGCCAGCATCCGCGGGTTCCTGTGCCTATGCCGGTGTCCTCTGCTGACTCCAGGGTGGCAGACTGGGCAGTGGAGGCACGGGACATTTGGGACCGCACTCAGGATGCCATTCGGGCCTCGAAGGAGAGAATGAGGTCCTCCGCCGATGCACATCGGCGCCCTGCCCCGACCTTTGCTCCTGGCGACTTGGTGTGGCTCTCCGCCCGTAACATCAGGCTGCGAGTTGAGTCCACTAAATTTGCTCCTCGCTACTTGGGCCCATTCAAGGTCCTCGAGCAGGTTAATCCTGTGGTCTATCGTTTGGCCCTTCCGCCACACCTGGGTATCACCGACACCTTTCATGTGTCCCTCTTGAAACCCGTGTATATGTCCCGATTCTCCGAGTCATCTGCTGGGACATCGGGTTTGTCTTCGGACGATTATGAGGTGAACGCTATTTTGGGGTGCAAGGTGGTGCGTGGTAAAAAATTTTATTTGGTGGACTGGAAGGGTTATGGTACCGAGGACAGGTCCTGGGAGCCTGTTGAGCACATTCGGGCTCCGCAGCTCATTGCTGCCTTCGAACGTAACGAGGCCCAAGGAGGGGGGGTAATGTTAGGAGTCGAGTTTCCTCTGCTGCACAGGGGGAATCTCGATCCATCTCCGCTGCGGTCTCCCATTCTCCTCCAGCCACAGTGGAGTCTGCTCAGCAGGGACGTCGATCCCAGCGTCTCGCTCAGTCTGACTCTGTGAGAAGAGTTACTGCTGCTTCTCCAGCTTCTGCCTTTAAAGCCTATACTGGTCAGCAGCGAGCGGACTTCTCTGGGACTAAGTCCTTATCTGCACACACTGAGCATGCCCAGTGCAAGATCTCCCGTTGGAGATCGAGGGTCATGTGCTCAGGCTCTGCGGCACATTCCATTGGTCCTCTTGGCAGGTCTTGGAAGGGCAAAAAGTTCTTTAGCCACTTCCTGTGCTGCAGCTATATAAACTGCGCATGACCGCACGGCCATGCGCTAGTATCAAGTCATATGTGCTTTGCGCCAGTGTGGTTAGCATAAGTGTGTTCAGGGACCCGGATGAAATAAGCCCCTAGAATACCGGCACCTCCGGTGAGGAGATTGTATGAGTGTGTTCAGGGACCCGGCTGAAATAAGCCCCTAGAATACCGGCTTCTCCGGTGAGGAGATTGCGTGTTGCTTAACCACAGACTGCTATCAGCTTGGCAGTAAGCTTGTGCTCCTGTGAGGCTAACAGGGCGCAGTACTTTCCTCTCGCGGCTGCTCTGTGAGGTAACAGAGCTAGTCTACACCGCCATATTGTGCCACCATTCACTAGCAGCAGGTTCTTCCTGCACGGTGGACCCCGGGCTGCGAACGTACCATTAATAATAAATATCTATTTCTACTCGGTGCGTTCCGCTAGCCCTAACACTATATATATTTAGTTGTGAAGTGGTTCAGTGACATTTTCACACCAATTTTGAACTTTTGTTTGGTGTTTTCTCCATATACTGCCTATTATTTTTGTTCTTTCTTACTATTATTTATTAATTGTATTATTCTTACATTTGAATAAATAAAGTATATATGGATTCTAGACTCCCGATTCTTTAGAATCGGGCTGCCATCTAGTTTATTTATAACTGTTTTGAAACTTACATACTCGGAATTTGTATATTCTTTGCGTGTTGCATATATCTACCCGCCGTTACTACGATTTTTGTGGTTCAGAGGCACTATTTTATTATATGTTGTATGTCTGGTTTAAAGGGAACCTGTCCCCCCGTTTTTTGAGATTGAGCTATAAATACTGTTAAATAGGGCCTGCGCTGTGTGTTCCTATAGTGTATGTAGTGTACCCCAATTCCCCATGTATGCTGAGAAATAACTTACCAAAGTCGCCGTTTTCGCCTGTCAATCAGGCTGGTCAGGTCGGGAGGGCGTGGTGACATCGCTGGTTCTTCCGCAGCTTTACGTTGGTGGCGTAGTGGCGTAGTGGTGAACAAGCAGCGCGCGATCTGCGCTGTAATCCCTTGCATCGGTGGGGGCGGCCATCTTCCTGGGGCCGCGCGTGCGCAGATCGAGTGCTCTGCTGCACGGGGCTTCAGGAAAATGGCCGCGGGATGCCGCGCGTGCGCATTAGAGATCGTGGCGGCCATTTTCCCAAAGCCGAGATGCAAACTCGGCTTTGGGAAAATGGCCGCCGCGATCTCTAATGCGCACGCGCGGCATCCCGCGGCCATTTTCCTGAAGCCCCGTGCAGCAGAGCACTCGATCTGCGCACGCGCGGCCCCAGGAAGATGGCCGCCCCCACCGATGCAAGGGATTACAGCGCAGATCGCGCGCTGCTTGTTCACCACTACGCCACTACGCCACCAACGTAAAGCTGAGGAAGAACCACCGATGTCACCACGCCCTCCCGACCTGACCAGCCTGATTGACAGGCGAAAACGGCGACTTTGGTAAGTTATTTCTCAGCATACATGGGGAATTGGGGTACACTACATACACTATAGGAACACACAGCGCAGGCCCTATTTAACAGTATTTATAGCTCAATCTCAAAAAACGGGGTGACAGGTTCCCTTTAAATAAAATTATAACTTTTTATAAAAAAAGCAACTACACTTTTTGAGTCAGGCTGAGTTTAATTACTTATGTTGACTAGTATGTTGATAAAATTAAACAACTGAATGAACATCCTCCAAGGCCAGTGATTGCATAATTTTTGCCAGGGGTTGTAGTTAACACAATTGTTCTGTCCACATAGAATACCATAGTTCTCAGCAGCATAAGTCCTGTTTGCACAAGCTTAAAATTCATTTCACCAGACAAACTAATATTTTTCGAGTGATTGGCAGCTTATTTAATCAGGTTGAATTTTTTGGAAACAACATTTTCTTGGAACGCTCGTTTGTGATAATAATTCAGTATAAACGCATTCTAAGAAACTTATCTCAGTCACTCAAAGCAGTTGCTCAATGTGTTTTTTTAGGTTGAAATATTCTTAGATGAGATTAGATCATTGTGTAGTAGCATAAGTACTTCATTACCCAAGATGATTGAGAATGGACTATCCAAAGGCTTTAGACATGCAATTAATATGTAAGGACAGTTCGACAACTTTGCTATCTGTAGGTTCACTAATAAAACCTGACATTGAATCATGGGCATGTATTCACGGTGTCCTGTACTAGATATTATTGGCACTTTAGCCAGCATTGGCTGCGTTACTATATAGTCTTTGCAATTTGTTTGGTAATATGTGATCTATTTGCCACACTTCTGACATAGCAACTTATGTAATAGATGTTATAATTATACACCAGTCACTTTCATCCCTATGTATTACCAGTCACTTTCATCCCCATGTATTTTATCGTATGGACCATATTTTGACCAGCAATGCATTTTTTACATATGCCATGGGAATAATATAGCAATTAACACAGTTGTGTATGTTCTTATATTTTTAATCTGTGATATCTGAGAAATAGTGAATGCTATTTTACCCACAAATTGTCCATAATTGGTATTGGATTTGCTATTCTTGAAATTATGAGCAATTACATTTTTGTGTTTTTCATCTGGTGTTGTCACTTTTCCAAAATGTCATCCATTTTTAATTTTGTTTTGTCCTAATAACATTGACTATTTTTGTGTAGATTTTGGTATTGGATAGTTTTATCAATTGAGTCGGCAGCTGTGGGCGGTTAATCTGAAAAAAAAACTCACAGGAAAAAGCCCACATGAAAATTGCTCACGGAAAAAACTCATTCCCAAGTACGTGCACAAGGATTTTTGCCCATATGAATTATTGACCAGATGTAAAATTTTGCACTAAAACCCCCACATGACCCCTGTGTGATCCTTGCAGTGTTATTGGAGCAGAATGTCCTGTGCTGTTTGTACACATCTATGTGTTATCTGATAATTGAACAGTCAAATCCTACACACAGACTTGTGTAACAACTGACTGTTTCAGGTGCAGATAACAGTACAGTAATTTGTGAAAGTCCTCAGCTGAAACCTTCCAGCCTCTTAACAGAGCAGAAACCATTCTATAAAGTCTAGTCTGTGTTTCCCTATGTCTGCTGCCAGGAGAGATCATGGGAAGCGGAGGACTCTGCATGGGGCAATATAATGGGGACTGTGACTAATATGGTAGTGGGATGGCAAAATCTTGGTGAGGCATTGACTAACATTGCAGTGAGGCACTATCTCGCAATGTCGTGAAGCACTGCTTAGTATTGTGCTGGGGCACTGCAATACTGTATAAGTGCCATTTAGGCATTTTTTTCAGCAATATGATGAGGCACTGTGGCTGGCATTTTAGTTGTCCATTATACAGTATTAAAGTCTGGTGCTCTGTGGCTTACCGGTGGACTGGCATTATAATGGAGCATGATCTGCAATTGCAATCAGTCACTGTTTGACATTGTGATGAATTATCAGTACCTCAGAGGGCTGTTTATTTGGCAATTGGGCTCTGTGACTGGCAATATGCAGTAATGCGGCAGGATGCTACCCTGAGTTGAAGTGTCACGCTATCCTACATTGCGGTGGGGCACTATTTGGCATTGTGGTAGGGTGATGTCTGGCGTAGTGCTGGGATACTGACTGGCATTGTGGTGGCTCACTCTGGTATTGGAATAGTAGTACCGTGTGAGAACTTTTCATTTGGCCATATTATGGAACACTATGGCTATAATTATGGTTGAACACTACCCGCATTGTGGTGAAACACAGCCCGGTATTTCCACTCTCTCTCTCTGCATCCTTACAGAGCCCTGTGATTCCATCTTTTTATATACCTGTATATTACCTGTGATGGCCATTGCCAGTAGTGAATTTGTCTGTAATTAAATCCTTATTACTTTTATAATCTCTTTTCTGCTGAAACTTTCAGGTGCAAGTGGACATTCTGCATTTTTTTCATCCAGGAAACACATTCCGCAGATATCCTATTCATAGGTATTAACATTTTCTAAAACCATTGTGACTGTATTTGACTTACTCCCTAGAGAACTAAAAGTATATATAAAAATTATATACAGTATTGTATATAAAATCTCTGCTTATACTTGGTAATTATTGTACACTTTTGCTGTATTTACACAATTTCTCAGTATGTTACCTGACTTACCTCAGTTATCTGTCTTCTGAATACTCCTGATATCCTAATGCTACCTTTTATAAAGCTCTTCCCTTGTTTCTATAATTAAAGCACCACTTCAGCTGTTTTTCTCTGCTGGAGTGGTGCTTCAAGTCCTCTGCCTCATATAGTCATATATTCACACTCCGATGTCTTCACTGTGTTTCAGCGCCGCTCTGTTCCCAGGTCGCCATCTTGTGGGCACTGCTTTGACTGGCCTGTAGTCAGAAGCTACATTAAAAGAGTGCAATGCAAGTCTATGAAAGCAAGAATGAGGCTCTCATAGACTTACATTGATTAGTGACCTCCGGCTCGCTCCATGAAACAGGGAAGCGGCAGACAGGTCACAAACTGCAGAAGACGGACCAGAGCGGCAAAAACAGATGAAAACACCAGGAGGTGACTACCAGACAAGGGGCAGGGGACTTGGATTTTTTAGCACCACTGCAGCGGAAAAATACAAAAAAAATTTGTGTAGTGCTCTAACTATATATTGTCTCAAGTTAATAATTGACATGTGATTTGAAATAAAAATCTTCTAATATGCGGGGGGTTTTTTTGTACACAGCTTGACGAAGGATAGAGTGCCTGAAACATTACTATACTTCACTCTGCCCCCTGAGGAAGCTGTTGTGAAACGCGCGTAGTGGCGCATGGGTATCCCTATGGACAGGAGCATGGGTAAGATCTATGAATGGCCTCAGATTTCCCTTATTATATAGATTATACTAGCCGGTTGGCTGTTTGATATGGTGGGATTCTGTTACCTGAGATCTACGTGACTATTTGAGCTATGGCTGAAAGTATATGCACTAGGCACTTAACTTGAATGGGATCCTTGTTTGGACCATATATAATAGCTATACATTTTCCTGTCCTGGGGTGCCATCACTTATGGTGCACCGTAAACCCTGTCTTTTGCTCTGTTCTGAATATTGTTTTGTATTACTTACTTTATATGATATATTTGAATAAAATTTACTATATTTTTTCATTTTGTGGCTGTTTGCTCCATTTTTCCGTTTTAATACTTTGTTGGAGCTCCAGAGGATACCGTTCATTGTTGTCCCAGTGTACAACATTTTCCTGGGTCTAATGTCTGGTATCACATTATGATATCTGTATTTGAGATATTTGTTATGATCAGGTGACCTTGGAGCAGCATGAAAACTTTCACTGGAGTAGGTGGTAACTATACTGACCGCAAACCCTGATCTTATCACCGCACTAGAAGTAGCCGTGGGGTGTACCTAACAAAACCTAGACACCTCGACACAGCCGGAGGACTAAATACCCCTATAGATGGAAATAGGAATTTTTTCCTTGCCTCAGAGCAGAACCCCAAAGGATAGGCAGCCCCCCACAAATATTGACTGTGAGTAGTAGAGGAAAAGACACACGCAGGCAGAAAACAGGATTTAGCAAATGAGGCACACACTAGCTAAATAGGAAAGGATAGGACAGGATACTAAGCGGTCAGTATTAAAAATCCTACCAAAAATATCCACAGCAGAAAATACAAAAACTCCACCATCTAACTAAAGATGTGGAGCGTATATCTGCATCTCCAGAGAATCCAACAAGACCGAGAAAACACTGACACAGTCTAAGCTGGACAAGAGAAAAACAAATGAATAGCACAGAATATAAGCACACTGCATGTGTGCCACAGGAACAAAAACCAGACACTTATCTTTGCTGAATTGACAGCTGAGCAGGAGAAGCCAGAAAGTGATCCAACACTTCAGAAGAAACATTGACAACTGGCAAGGGCTAATGAATCCTGCACACTTAAATATCTCAGTCAGAACAACAATCAGCAGATACACCTGGCCAGGACTGTGACTCAGAGACAACTGCATTCCCACCTACAACCACTGGAGGGAACCCAAGAGCAGAATTCACAACAGATATTGTGTCTTTTATACTTAACTTAGTGTAGAAAATTAAAAGCATTCAAATATATATTATTTTATAGCTATTTTTGGTGTGCAATTCCCTTATACATTATTAATTTGCTGACAAAGTGGGGAGTAATGTGGCCTGCTCAATTAGAATAAACACCCATTTCCTTCCTAGCAGCATAAATTGGAGGTTAATCAACCCACTTCTTTTCTTACAACCTGGCATTGTGTTCATGCACTGACTAGCTCTGTTTTGGGGCACTGCTATTAAATATAATGGCCACATGTAGTGCACCACAGTATAATGGCCCAATCTCAAAAGGCTATGGAGCCTCGTTCAGAGATAACGAAGCTCCATGGGCTGCAGCAGCCGTGACGTCAGTAACTATACCTCTAATCAGAGTTGCAGAGTCATGCTGCCCTCTGCATTGTGGCCCCACATGGTGACCCACAGTGTAATGGCACCATATAGTGCCACACAGTACAATCCCTGAATATTTCTGCATTGATGCCAATTTATTTTCTTAACCTAAACCACATTTTGAAGGGTTTTCAGCTTTCAAAAGAATAATTTATGCAACCAATGGATGAATTTAACATCAGGTTATAAGCTTTTATTTACATAACATGGATAAGCGACATAACTTCTGTCAGGGAGTGTATAATGGCCTCATATAGTGCTCCACAGTATAATGGCCCCAGCAACCTGTACTGTACTACTGATGACAGGTTGTGACCACCTCTCCCTGCCACCAATACTTACCTCAACCCAGACCTCCACTCTCTGGTACCTCCTCTCCTAGGCAACTCTTGTCATAGTTTTGCTTGCACTGAGCACTGAGCAGTGACAGAAGGAAAATGCTGCCCACAGCATAGAATGCTAAAGAAAGCTAAACAAAGATGGTGCAAATCTCCTCCCACAGCTGTGACCTGGGCAGCCCATGGGGCATGCCCAAGTCCCAGAAGGGTGGCACCACAATACAAGATATTCAGTTGGACGGTGACCGCAGTCTCTTATGCCCAGAGGTGTTAGGGCTAGCGGAACGCACCAAATAATTAGAGAAAAGGAATAAGGTGCGTTCACAGCCCGGGGTCCACCGTGCAGAGATGGAACCTGCTGCTAAGCAAAGAGGGACTATATGGTGGTACAATGAGGATACACAAACGGGTTAGCTTCACCCTGTGTGAAAGAAGCAAACCCTTTTGCATCACAGGGCCGCAGTACCGCACGTAACAGGAATAATAAAGTAGCACGAGAGTGCATGCGGTGCCACACGGGCGGACGCCACTAATCACCCAGACTTGGGTTTGGAAAGTGCAGTGATAGCGCACGGCGCCGCACTGGCGGTGACAGCAATAGACGCTGTTTGTGTACTTATGTTGGCAACAAGTCGGGCGCTAGATTACAATCATCCTCCTTACATGAGCCATGCGGCCATGTGAACCTTTTATAGCTGCAGCAAGTTCAGTACCTTCCTAGAGGACCAATGAGAACTGCTACAGTAACTGAGCAACTTTAGGACCTTCCTAAAGGACTAATAGGAGCTACTGCAGTACCTGAGCATGTGACCCCAGACCTCCACTGAGAGGTCTTCCTTTTGGCATGCTCAGAAGGGGAAAAGCAGGACTTAGTCCCAGAGACATCTGCTCTCCGCTGATCAGTACAGGCTACAATGGCAGAGCCTGGAAAGGCAGCAGTAACCCTTTGCACCAAATCAGACTGAGCGAGACGCTGGGACCGATGTCTCCGCTGAGCAGACTCCACTGCGGCTGATGCAGAATGAGAGACCACAGCAGACTAGGTTCAAGATTCCCCCTGTGCAGCGGCAGGAACTCGACTCCTAACATTACCCCCCTAGGGCCTCTCCCTCCTTGGGCATCGCTACGCTCAAAGGCTGCAATGAGCAGCGGAGAGCGAATGTGCTCTACAGGTTCCCAGGTTCTGTCCTCAGGACCGTGGCCCTTCCAGTCCACCAGATAGTATTTTTTGTCACGTACTACCTTGCACCCCACGATAGCATTCATCTCGTTCTCATCCATGGATGAACTCGATGTCCCGGCAGATGACTCAGAAAACCGGGACATATAGACGAGCTTTAAGAGGGAATCGTGGAAGATGTCGGTGATACCAAGGCATGGAGGATTAGCCAAATGGTAGACCACAGGGTTAACCTGTTCCAGAACCTTGAAAGGACCAATGTAGCGAGGCGCAAACTTAGTGGACTTAACTCGCAGTCTGATGTTACGGGCAGAGAGCCACACTAAGTCGCCAGGAGCGAAGGTCGGAGCGGGGCGCGGGTGAGCATTGGCAGAAACCCTCATTCTCTCCTTGGAAGCCTGAATGACATCCTGTGTGCGGTCCCAAATGTAATGTGCCTCCACTGCTCAGTCTACCACTTGGAATCAGTGGATGACACGGGCATGGGCACACGGACATGTGGATGCTGGCCGTAATTAAGGAGAAAAGGAGTCTGCCCAGTGGAATCGGCTACGGCGTTGTTCAGAGCAAATTCTGCCCAAGCTAGCAAAGATGTCACCCTGCCTAGCAGAAATATATACAAAGAAGGGTGCACTTTTGGTTGATTACAAAGTAATTACAGGGGTGCAATGCCTAGCCCAATAATATATATGACCAAAAAGAAAAAAGAGTTGGACAAACGCAGGCCTGCACAACCACATGATATGAAAAATTACCAAACTTTTATTAAACACCACAAAAAAACGTAAAAACAATTAAAACCACATCATATGTACATATAACACCTCCATTCCTAAGCAATATATCTGTCAAATCATTTGGTAAATAATACATTTATATATGCAACAATGATAAGACCTGCAAATAACACCATCTACCCTCATGTACAGTTAGGGCCAGAAATATTTGGACAGTGACACAATTTTCGCGAGTTGGGCTCTGCATGCCACCACATTGGATTTGAAATGAAACCTCTACAACAGAATTCAAGTGCAGATTGTAACGTTTAATTTGAAGGGTTGAACAAAAATATCTTATAGAATATGTAGGAATTGTACACATTTCTTTACAAACACTCCACATTTTAGGAGGTCAAAAGTAATTGGAAAAATAAACATAACCCAAACAAAATATTTTTATTTTCAATATTTTGTTGCAAATCCTTTGGAGGCAATCACTGCCTTAAGTCTGGAACCCATGGACATCACCAAACGCTGGGTTTCCTCCTTCTTAATGCTTTGCCAGGCCTTTACAGCCGCAGCCTTCAGATCTTGCTTGTTTGTGGGTCTTTCCGTCTTAAGTCTGGATTTGAGCAAGTGAAATGCATGCTCAATTGGGTTTAGATCTGGAGATTGACTTGGCCATTGCAGAATGTTCCACTTTTTGGCACTCATGAACTCCTGGGTAGCTTTGGATGTATGCTTGGGGTCATTGTCCATCTGTACTATGAAGCGCCGTCCAATCAACTTTGCAGCATTTGGCTGAATCTGGGCTGAAAGTATATCCCGGTACACTTCAGAATTCATCT
This sequence comes from Ranitomeya imitator, assembly GCF_032444005.1. Taxonomy (NCBI): domain Eukaryota; kingdom Metazoa; phylum Chordata; class Amphibia; order Anura; family Dendrobatidae; genus Ranitomeya; species Ranitomeya imitator. The sequence goes on along the minus strand of NC_091284.1, from coordinate 558,328,427 downwards.
GGCTACTCTTGTCTGCTCTTATGTCATCAATAAACACAAGTGACCCAGTGCCATTGAAAGCCATGCATGCCCATGCCATCACGTTGCCTCCACCATGTTTTACAGAGGATGTGGTGTGCATTGGATCATGTGCCGTTCCCTTTCTTCTCCAAACTTTTTTCTTCCCATCATTCTGGTACAGGTTGATCTTTGTCTCATCTGTCCATAGAATACTTTTCCAGAACTGAGCTGGCTTCTTGAGGTGTTTTTCTGCAAATTTAACTCTGGCCTGTCTATTTTTGGTATTGATGAATGGTTTGCATCTAGATGTGAACCCTTTGTATTTACTGTCATGGAGTCTTCTCTTTACTGTTGACTTAGAGACAGATACACCTACTTCACTGAGAGTGTTCTGGACTTTAGTTGATGTTGTGAACGGGTTCTTCTTCACCAAATTAAGTATGTGGCGATCATCCACCACTGTCGTCATCCGTGGACGCCCAGGCCTTTTTGAGTTCCCAAGCTCACCAGTCAATTCCTTTTTTCTCAGAATGTACCCAACTGTTGATTTTGCTACTCCAAGCATGTCTGCTATCTCTCTGATGGATTTTTTCTTTTTTTTCAGCCTCAGGATGTTCTGCTTCACCTCAATTGAGAGTTCCTTTGACCGCATGTTGTCTGCTCACAGCAACAGCTTCCAAATGCAAAACCACACACCTGGAATCCACCCCTGACCTTTTAACTACTTCATTGATTACAGGTTAACGAGGGAGACGCCTTCAGAGATAATTGCAGCCCTTAGAGTCCATTGTCCAATTACTTTTGGTCCCTTGAAAAAGAGGACGCTATGCATTACAGAGCTATGATTCCTAAACCCTTTCTCCGATTTGGATGTGGAAACTATCATATTGCAGCTGGGAGTGTGCACTTTCAGCCCATATTATATATATAATTGTATTTCTGAACATGTTTTTGTAAACGGCTAAAATAACAAAACTTGTGTCACTGTCCAAATATTTCTGGCCCTAACTGTACGTGAACCGCTACCATAGAGGAAGAATTTTATAGGACAGAAAGCAAATAAAAAACGTCCCAAGTCATATGCAATAGGTCACTATATTACCTAATAGTAAGTCCTAGCACTATGGTGACACCAGCCAAAATGATCCAGGTAAGGTGCGATCTGGTGGATATGCAGGACTTGCTATATGGCAAGCGTATATAATGAGGAGATGGTGGAAAAAGGGCTCCTAAATGAGCAATAATAAAATCGGCATCACGCCATAAATACCCAGATAGATCTGAACTGAGGTAAATTGGAGCCCAAATGCTTCTCGGCTACAATAGCCAGGCCGGTCCACACGCCATAAGTAGCCGGCATGAAACTGGAATGGAGTGTGAGGAGAAGACCCCACACGTATCGCTGCTGCAGCAGCTTCGTCAGGGGAAGTGCTGCCTAGCAGAGACAAAATGTCGCAAATATGTCACCAGAATCTTGTTGGCCCTCTCTACCAACCCATTCATCTCGGGATGACATGCAGAGGAGAGATTTAGTTCTATGCTGAGTAAACAACAGAGCTCTCTCCAAAACCAAGACGCAAACTGGGGACCCTGGTCACTGACAATTTTATCAGGCATGCCATGTAAATGGAAAATATGTTTAATGAACAATGCCGCCAAGGCAAAAGATAACTGTGGAAACGGCACCAAGTCCACCATCTTAGAGAAATGATCGGTGACAAGCCAGATAATGGTGTAGTTACGAGACTTGGGTAAGCCCACCACAAAGTCCATCCTGACCATCTCCCAGGGCCTGTCTGCCACCGGCAGGGGGTAAAGTTGCCCAGTAGGCCGTTGCAGAGGAGACCGATTCTTGGCGCAGGAGACACATGCCCGAATATAGTCCCCGACGTCACGGGCCATATGCAGCCACCAGTACGTCCTCGCTAAAAGATCAGATGTCCTCTTGGTCCCAAAATGTTCACCCACCCTGGATGAGTGAGCCCAAGAGAGAACCTCCGGTCACAAATTAGATGGAACGTAAGTCTTGCCTGGGGGCACAGACTCTAGCGAAACCGGAGCCACAGTTCTCAGGCTCTCAGAACAATAAGCCGAGGCTCCTCCGCCTCCTCCTCAGATAACACTACGGAGCGAGAGAGAGCGTCGGCACGAATGTTCTTCTCCCCGGAGAGAAAATGGAGAGTAAAATGGAACCGGGAGAAGAACAGGGACCATCTAGCCTGGCGAGAATTCAGCCGCTGGGCCATCTGTAAGTACACCAAGTTCTTGTGGTCTGTGAACACTGGGAAGTGAAAGCGAGCTCCCTCCAAGAGGTGTCTCCACTCTGAGAAAGCCAACTTCATGGCTAGCAACTCCCTGTCCCCGATGGAATAATTCCTCTCCGCTGGTGAAAAGGTCTTGGAGAAGAAGAAGCAAGGATACTTTCGACCTTGAGCATCCTTTTGGAAGAGGACTGCTCCAGCACCAACAGATGAGGTATCAACCTCCATAATAAATGGCTTATCTACATCGGGGCGATGCAGAATGGGAGCGCTAGCAAAGTTTGACTTAATCGAAAGAAAGGCCTTGGAGACCTCCTCTGACCACAACTTGGGATTTGCTCCCTTCTTGTTGAGGGCAACCAAGGGAGCTACCAAAGTTGAGAAGTGTGGGATGAACTGGCAATAGTAATTAATGAACCCCATAAAGCGCTGCACCGCTTTAAGAGAATGGGGTTGTTGCCAGTCCATCACAGCCTGTAGCTTGGCAGAATCCATAGCAAATCCCTGGGCAGAGATGATATAGCCAAGGAAAGGCAAGGACTCCTCCTCAAACACACACTTTTCCAACTTGGCATACAGGGATTTTGCCCGTAAGAGGTCGAAGACTTTGCGAACATCTCTCCGATGGGAGTCAATATCTGGAGAGTAGATGAGAATATCATCCAGATAGACTATGACCGAGGTGGTGAGCATCTCCTGGAAGATGTCATTCACAAAGTCTTGGAAAAAGGCTGGGGCATTACAGAGCCCGGAGGGCATCGCCAGATATTCACAGTGCCTATCCCTGGTGTTTAAAGCCGTCTTCCATTCGTCCCCGTCACGGATGCGAATCAGGTTGTAAGCACCCCGCAGATCTAACTTAGTAAATACCCTTGCTCCCCGTAGCCTATCAAAAAGCTCAGATATCAGGGGTAGTGGGTATTTATTCTTAACGGTGATGGCGCTAAGACCCCTGTAGTCTATGCATGGACGTTGTTCTCCATTCTTCTTCTGCATGAAGAAGAACCCAGCCCCTGCAGGTGACATTGCCTTCCTAATGAATCCTCTTGCCAGATTCTCTTGAATGTATTGGAATATTGCCTCCATCTCCGGGAGAGATAATGGATAAACTTGACCCCGGGGAGGCTCAGCACCAGGCAGGAGGTCAATAGAACAGTCATAGGGGCGGTGAGGTGGAAGGGTCTCCACAGCCCTTTTGGAGAACACGTCCACATAGGACCAATAGTGCTTGGGGAGAGAGGAAAGATCTGCGGGTACCTCTGTAGAAGCAACCTGAATGCACTCCCTCTAACATCTACCCTCACATGATTTACTCCATCCCAAAATTTTCCCTGTGGACCACTCTATATGAGGAGAATGATAGCAAAGCCATGGTATCCCCAACAGGACCTCATCAATTCCCTCAGGAATGACTAATAGGGAGATAATCTCCTGATGTGATGGAGACATAGAAAGAGTGAATGGAATGGTCTGATGTGTAATCTGTGAGGGTAGTGTTGACCCATTTATCACTCGAACGGTCACAGGTTTAGCGAGCACCACCAGGGGTATTGCGTGACGCTGGGCGAAAGCAGATGACATGAAATTGTCTTCCGCCCCAGAGTCCAGGCAAAGCTCTACAATAAGAGTGGATGGGCCTATGGTAATTGTCCCCTTGAAGGACAATTTAGAGGAAAATGTCCCCATGTCTAGTGTACCTCCTCCAACTAGCACTAGACACCGACATTCCCCCGACTGCTGAGAACACTTGGAGGCAAGATGTCCTGACTGCCGGCAAACATGACAGACCAAAAGTGCACGAGTGGACCGGGACTTAGATTCTGCACGCAACGCCTCTACGGCCTCATGTGACTCGGATGCCTGGACCGGAGATTCCTGAGGTTTGGCGAAGGTGGGAGCCAGCCGAAACCTCTGCCCAAACTGGGCTCACTCCAACCTTTGCTTGTGAAAACGAAGGTCGATGTGGGTTGACATAGCTATGAGCTCCTCCAGTGTGTCGGGAATCTCCCTGGTGGCCAAAGCGTCCTTCACATAGTCAGCCAACAATCTCCAAAATACCGGGATAAGGGCTTTATCCGACCATTCCAGCTCAGAAGCTAATGTCCGGAAGTGGACGGCAAAATGGCTGACCATGGACGAACCCTGAGTCAATGCCAGCAGTTGGAGCGCCATATCATGGGTGATTTGGGGTCCTGTTTTAGAGTGCTCAAAAACCGAGGAGCACTCTGCACCACATGATCGTCATGCTCTCACAGCGGCGTAGCCCACTCCAATGCCCTGTCCGACAGCAGAGAAATTATGAATCCCACCCTTGCCTGCTCTGTGGGAAAACGTGCAGCCAGGAGATCGAGGTGTATACCGCACTGGCTCATGAAACCCCTACAGGATTTACTGTCACCAGAGTATTTCTCTGGCAGCGGGAGGTGAGATAAGGTTGGAACAGAGATGGCAGTGGGTTAAGCTGCTGCAGCCACACTAGCAGCCTGAACAGCTATTGCGGTAACATCCACAACTGAGGTTGCATGCTTGAGAGCCGCCAACCTGCCCTCCAGCAGCTGGATGTACCCCTGCAATCGGTGTTCGTCCATCATTACTTAGCCAGACCCTGGCGCTAGTATAATGATAGGGCTAGCGGAACACACCAAATAATTAGAGAAAAGGAATAAGGTGCGTTCGCAGCCCGGGGTCCACCGTGCAGAGATGGAACCTGCTGCTAAGCAATGACGGACTATATGGCGGTACAATGAGGATACACACACAGGTTAGCTTCACCCTGTGTGAAAGAAGTGAGCCCTTTTGCGTCCCAGGGCTGCAGTACCGCACGTAACAGAAATAATAAAGTAGCATGAGAGTGCATGCGGTGCCGCACGAGCGGATGCCACTAACCACCCAGACTTGGGTTTGGAAAGTGCGATGATAGCGCACGGCGCCGCACTGGCGGTCACAGCAATAGACGCTGTTTGTGTACTTGTGTTGGTAACAAGACGGGTGCTAGATTACAATCATCCTCCTTACGCGAGCATTCAAACACAAGGGAGGGGATGATTAAAGAGCAGCTTTCACTCACAACACACATGTAAACAAGTGTATACTAGTGCATGGCCGTGCGGCCATGCGAACCTTTTATAGCTGCAGCAAGTTATGGACCTTCCTAAAGGACCAATAGGAGCTACTGCGGTACCTGAGCATGTGACCCCAGACCTCCACGGAGAGGTTTTCCTTTGAGCATGCTCAAAAGGGGAAAAGCAGGACTTAGTCCCAGAGATGTCTGCTCGCCGCTGATCAGTACAGGCTACAATGGCAGAACCTGGAAAGGCAGCAGTAACCCTTTGCACAGAATCAGACTGAGTGAGACGCTGAGACCAATGTCTCCACTGAGCAGGTTCCACTGCGGCTGATGCAGAATGAGAGACCGCAGCAGACCTGGTTCGAGATTCCCCCTGTGCAGCGGTGGGAACTCGACTCCTAACAAGAAGCTGCAGTGTTTTCGGTGTGTAACTGTTGCTACAAACCAGCAAATGCAAATGAAAGCCCCCAGTGTCTGCAGAAAGTAATAATTAAAAAAAATCTTTTAAAGCAGTGAATTTACTTTTGTATTAAAATAATTGATTATAATCAATAATTATTAATACAAAATAAAATTCATAGCACCTTCCCTTTAACTGACTTTGATATCTTACCTGTACTTTTTTCACATGTGTACATCTTTATTTCTCCTTTCTGAATAGTTTTGGTTTATATGTTTACTCCTTAATGGATATTCCTCCTTATTTTGGAGTTGATTTAAAATATATTACGGTATATTTACTTTGGGAGTTATGTACAACCCCTGATTATATCCAGGTGTGATCCGCTGCCAGTGTTCCTCACATTTTGAATGCAAAGGGACGTGTCAAAGGAGGTGCAATGTGACACCTTAGGTATTTGTGTTGATGCACCACCGAGAAATGAATAAAACTCCAGATTATCCCTTAGAATGCATATGAAGGGGCACATCCCCTTTTCATCATGTTTCGGTCTCTGTTTAGCAGTATTGAACATGAAGGAGCTTGAGAGGCGTCACGGTGAGAGGGAGTGCCATTTTAGCATGTCACAGGGCACTGTTCATATGAATAGTGTCATAGCCCATCTGGGGGCAGGGCTGAACGTAGTGCATCACCACACTGAGCATTCCTTGCATGACCTTTGGTGCTCCAGGCAAGACCACTTGATATGTAGCGTGATACATGACTTGGCTCCCAGAGGGCATGGCTAAACTGTGCGCATCACATCACTGACCACTACCCATGTGAGTACTGTACGTTCCAATGGGGACCAATTGATGTGTGTGTCAGTGTGACCATAGGGAATAATAGTCACAAAGAGAAAAGGAGTTTGTAGCCAGCTCACCGGTAAATCACCGCAGGTGCACGGAACTCCGCTGCAGGAAGACGATCCAATCATCAGAGAAAAGAAAAAAAAAAAGTTGAATTCCAGCTCCTTAAAACATGACGTTTATTGTATCCAAATAAAAAATCCAAATGTCCATGGTGTGCAACCTCCCACCGGTAAGTGCCTGGGATGACAGAGATAAACGGCTACGCGTTTCGATCGGAGTGATCTTTATCAAAGCCATACCTGGATCAGGCAGCTTCTCCTACTTATAAGGAGGCTCACCCAACCAGATCATTCATTTGAGTCACATGGCAATTTGACAGGTCCTTTCATCTAAAATCATTGTTCTATATGTAACAACATAACAAAAATAAAGGATTAAAATCACATTCAGCAATAATGTAACATAACTTCATGTCTTTTATTCAATCCTGTTGGGACACAGGTGTTCAATTGGAAAATCCAATATGCTTCTCGTGTGAGAAGCCGGCGTCTAATGTCACCACCCCGACTAGGGGTATTAACCCGTTCTATGCCCTGAACCTGAAGAGTGACAGTGCTGCGTGCATGGTGCCTAACAAAATGTTTGGATGCTGCTGATATATTCCTGTCATTATTCTGAGTGTTACCTATGTCATATAAGTGTTCCCTAATGCGTGTTTTCAATTTTCTGGACGTACAGCCCACATACGACAGGTTACACTCTATACATTTGATTTTGTATACCACATTGCAAGAATTACAATTGATGTACTGCTTTATATCAAATTTGATAGTTTCATCCGCATTATAAAATGTCTTTTCAATACTGGCGAATTTACATGTGCTACAATTTCGTGTGCCACACCTGAAAAATCCTGGATAATTTAACCAGGTTCTGATGGATTTATTTTTGGAGCAGAACAAGCTAGGGGCTATTTTATTACCAATGGTCGGGGCTCTTCTCGACACCACATTAATGCCAGAATTTAGTATGTTATACAGCTGCGGATCTTCATATAAAATAGGTAAATATCTGTTGACAATATCTCTAATTCTAGCGAACTGCGGGCTATATTGAAAGCATATGTATGGCTTTTGTTCCATTTGTAAATTTCTATGCTTTTGTGCTGTAACTAGTTCTTTACGATCTTTTCCTGCTACTATTTTTTTGGCCCGATTAATTGTCCATTGAGGGTATTGTCGATATGTTAATTTATTTGCTATTTGCTCGATTTCACCCTTGAGATCTTTTTCTGAGCTGCAATTCCTTTTAATCCTGGTGAACTCACCCACCGGAATTGATTTAATTGTATGCCTGCTATGGCTGCTTTTGGCATGCAGTATTGTGTTACCCCTCACTGGCTTGTGATGTGTTCTGGTGACGATATTTGAATCTATTTGCCCCGTGAGCTCCAGATCTAGAAATGATATACTTTTGCTATCTGCCCTATGCGTGAATCTAATATTGTACTCATTCTGATTCAGGTACTCCATGAAGCGCGGTATGGCAGACACATCACCCTCCCATATCATGAGCGTATCATCAATGTATCTGCCATACCACGCCACATATTCCAAATACGGATTGTTCACGGAAAAAACGCACTCCATCTCCCAAAAGGACATAACCAAATTAGCAAGGGAGGGAGAGTATTTCGCACCCATGGCCACTCCAGCTTGCTGCATATAAAATTGATTATCAAATGCAAAAAAGTTACTAGTGAGCAAAAAATGTATTACCATCAGCAGATATTCAATCAAATCCTCAGAATACTGACTGAATTTGACAAGGTGATATTGGATCGCTCTTATTGCTAGATCGTGCGGGATGCATGTATATAAAGATATAACGTCGCAGCAGAGCCAGGAATAATTTTTTTGCCATATCTTACCATCAAAAATACGTAATACCTCCTTAGAGTCTTTTATATATCCAGGGGAACGTTTTACAAGTGGCTGGAGGAGAGAGTCTACCCATTGACAGAGTCTTTCATTGCAGGACCCGATTCCAGATACTATGGGTCGCATTGGGGGAATCCCCTCTTTTTTATGTATTTTAGGGACCCCATATATTATAGGAGTGACTGGACATTCAACTATTAGATATTCCATTTGTGTTTTAGTTAATACCCCCAGATCGAATCCCTCCTTGATAATGACATCTCTCTTTTTAATAATTTCTTGTGAGGGATTATTTGTTAGTTTCTTATACGTGATTTGATCAGATAATAGTTCCAGCATTTTTTTCTGATAGTCCACTGTGTCCAATACCACTACCACCCCTCCCTTATCTGACATTTTAATTGTAAGATCTGGCATATTTTGTAGCTCTCTTATAGCGTTACGTTTTTTTATAGATATATTCTTAGGGTTGTATTTATTATTAGTTTTTATTTCCTTGTTTAATTGTCTGAGTTCCCTTTCTATGTTTTCTTGAAATTTGTCCATACACTCAGATCTGGCCTGGATTGGATAATAGTAGGGATTTTTTGTAGTAAAATTCTTGGAAACATGCACCCGATCACTATCCAGCAATGTATCTGAGCTGAGATCTTGTAGCGCAATTAGTGCTACTTGTTCTTTAAAGTCCATCTGTGAGTACTCATTATCCACCATAGGTGGTGCTACAGATCCTTCCTGACTTAATTCCTCTTCAGTATTTTGCTCCTGATAAAAATGTTTTCTGATGGTCAGGTTGCGGATAAATTTATTAGTGTCCATAATTGTTGCAAATAGGTCAAAATCCTGGTCAGGAACAAAATTTAATCCCAAGGATAAAACTTGGACCTGTTCTGATGATAAACTTCTGGATGACAGGTTAAGTACATTCGTATATTCATTTATCTTTTGTGCAGTTTCTTGTTGCGTGTAGTCATTCCCCCGTCGTTTGTGTTTTCTCCCCCCCCGCCTGCTGCGTTTTTTGGCTGGCGGTAGTTATTTCTTGGGGTGTATACTCTGTTTTCATTCAGGGAAATGTCTGACGCACTGGCCTGATTGTCTGATGAGTCAGGGTCTGACGAAGTGAAATATACATGCGATTTTTCTTTGCTCTTAGCGTTTTTTCGTTTATGGCGAGATTGACTATACTTCAGTATCGATTTCGGGGTTTTATTTATATTAGTCCAGTTACCCCAATCATACACTTTATTAGTCGCATAATCGTCAGAGTCTCTAGTAAATTTTCTTTTTTTCCGATCCATGATTTGTTCCTCCAAACCCATTATTTTTTCTTTGGTTTGTGTCATAAGTGCATCAAACTGTGCACCTGTTTTATAATCATTCAAAAGAAGATTTACTTCATCTATTTCCTGCTGTATATTTTTCAATTTGTCCTCCTCGTGTTTAATAATAAGATTCATCAAATCCTTCGAACATTTGCTTAGAATAGAATTCCACTCCTCCAAGAATTCTGCTGAGTATACGGTTGTGGGTATTTTTCTAATTCGCAGACCTCTTGGGATCATGTTCTTAGCCACATAATTATTCAATGTGGTTTGATCCCACCACACTTTTGTTTCCTGCATCATAAGTGTTTCCAATTTACTCATATTTTCATTCAGAGTGGATATACCCACATCTTCATTTTCATGAGTAGAGAACACCTGAGCAGCTTTACGCAATCTGTCTCTTGTTAAGTCCATAGCCATGCTGATATGTGAGTAATGATAAAAGAAAAAAGGCTCTGTATCCCTTGGCAACTAAACCGGTAATAGACAGTACATGTGTCCGCAATAACTTTATCAGGGAGTAGTACCAGGAGCACGGCAATCCAGCATTATAAATAGTCACAAAGAGAAAAGGAGTTTGTAGCCAGCTCACCGGTAAATCACCGCAGGTGCACGGAACTCCGCTGCAGGAAGACGATCCAATCATCAGAGAAAAGAAAAAAAAAAAGTTGAATTCCAGCTCCTTAAAACATGACGTTTATTGTATCCAAATAAAAAATCCAAATGTCCATGGTGTGCAACCTCCCACCGGTAAGTGCCTGGGATGACAGAGATAAACGGCTACGCGTTTCGATCGGAGTGATCTTTATCAAAGCCATACCTGGATCAGGCAGCTTCTCCTACTTATAAGGAGGCTCACCCAACCAGATCATTCATTTGAGTCACATGGCAATTTGACAGGTCCTTTCATCTAAAATCATTGTTCTATATGTAACAACATAACAAAAATAAAGGATTAAAATCACATTCAGCAATAATGTAACATAACTTCATGTCTTTTATTCAATCCTGTTGGGACACAGGTGTTCAATTGGAAAATCCAATATGCTTCTCGTGTGAGAAGCCGGCGTCTAATGTCACCACCCCGACTAGGGGTATTAACCCGTTCTATGCCCTGAACCTGAAGAGTGACAGTGCTGCGTGCATGGTGCCTAACAAAATGTTTGGATGCTGCTGATATATTCCTGTCATTATTCTGAGTGTTACCTATGTCATATAAGTGTTCCCTAATGCGTGTTTTCAATTTTCTGGACGTACAGCCCACATACGACAGGTTACACTCTATACATTTGATTTTGTATACCACATTGCAAGAATTACAATTGATGTACTGCTTTATATCAAATTTGATAGTTTCATCCGCATTATAAAATGTCTTTTCAATACTGGCGAATTTACATGTGCTACAATTTCGTGTGCCACACCTGAAAAATCCTGGATAATTTAACCAGGTTCTGATGGATTTATTTTTGGAGCAGAACAAGCTAGGGGCTATTTTATTACCAATGGTCGGGGCTCTTCTCGACACCACATTAATGCCAGAATTTAGTATGTTATACAGCTGCGGATCTTCATATAAAATAGGTAAATATCTGTTGACAATATCTCTAATTCTAGCGAACTGCGGGCTATATTGAAAGCATATGTATGGCTTTTGTTCCATTTGTAAATTTCTATGCTTTTGTGCTGTAACTAGTTCTTTACGATCTTTTCCTGCTACTATTTTTTTGGCCCGATTAATTGTCCATTGAGGGTATTGTCGATATGTTAATTTATTTGCTATTTGCTCGATTTCACCCTTGAGATCTTTTTCTGAGCTGCAATTCCTTTTAATCCTGGTGAACTCACCCACCGGAATTGATTTAATTGTATGCCTGCTATGGCTGCTTTTGGCATGCAGTATTGTGTTACCCCTCACTGGCTTGTGATGTGTTCTGGTGACGATATTTGAATCTATTTGCCCCGTGAGCTCCAGATCTAGAAATGATATACTTTTGCTATCTGCCCTATGCGTGAATCTAATATTGTACTCATTCTGATTCAGGTACTCCATGAAGCGCGGTATGGCAGACACATCACCCTCCCATATCATGAGCGTATCATCAATGTATCTGCCATACCACGCCACATATTCCAAATACGGATTGTTCACGGAAAAAACGCACTCCATCTCCCAAAAGGACATAACCAAATTAGCAAGGGAGGGAGAGTATTTCGCACCCATGGCCACTCCAGCTTGCTGCATATAAAATTGATTATCAAATGCAAAAAAGTTACTAGTGAGCAAAAAATGTATTACCATCAGCAGATATTCAATCAAATCCTCAGAATACTGACTGAATTTGACAAGGTGATATTGGATCGCTCTTATTGCTAGATCGTGCGGGATGCATGTATATAAAGATATAACGTCGCAGCAGAGCCAGGAATAATTTTTTTGCCATATCTTACCATCAAAAATACGTAATACCTCCTTAGAGTCTTTTATATATCCAGGGGAACGTTTTACAAGTGGCTGGAGGAGAGAGTCTACCCATTGACAGAGTCTTTCATTGCAGGACCCGATTCCAGATACTATGGGTCGCATTGGGGGAATCCCCTCTTTTTTATGTATTTTAGGGACCCCATATATTATAGGAGTGACTGGACATTCAACTATTAGATATTCCATTTGTGTTTTAGTTAATACCCCCAGATCGAATCCCTCCTTGATAATGACATCTCTCTTTTTAATAATTTCTTGTGAGGGATTATTTGTTAGTTTCTTATACGTGATTTGATCAGATAATAGTTCCAGCATTTTTTTCTGATAGTCCACTGTGTCCAATGCTGGAACTATTATCTGATCAAATCACGTATAAGAAACTAACAAATAATCCCTCACAAGAAATTATTAAAAAGAGAGATGTCATTATCAAGGAGGGATTCGATCTGGGGGTATTAACTAAAACACAAATGGAATATCTAATAGTTGAATGTCCAGTCACTCCTATAATATATGGGGTCCCTAAAATACATAAAAAAGAGGGGATTCCCCCAATGCGACCCATAGTATCTGGAATCGGGTCCTGCAATGAAAGACTCTGTCAATGGGTAGACTCTCTCCTCCAGCCACTTGTAAAACGTTCCCCTGGATATATAAAAGACTCTAAGGAGGTATTACGTATTTTTGATGGTAAGATATGGCAAAAAAATTATTCCTGGCTCTGCTGCGACGTTATATCTTTATATACATGCATCCCGCACGATCTAGCAATAAGAGCGATCCAATATCACCTTGTCAAATTCAGTCAGTATTCTGAGGATTTGATTGAATATCTGCTGATGGTAATACATTTTTTGCTCACTAGTAACTTTTTTGCATTTGATAATCAATTTTATATGCAGCAAGCTGGAGTGGCCATGGGTGCGAAATACTCTCCCTCCCTTGCTAATTTGGTTATGTCCTTTTGGGAGATGGAGTGCGTTTTTTCCGTGAACAATCCGTATTTGGAATATGTGGCGTGGTATGGCAGATACATTGATGATACGCTCATGATATGGGAGGGTGATGTGTCTGCCATACCGCGCTTCATGGAGTACCTGAATCAGAATGAGTACAATATTAGATTCACGCATAGGGCAGATAGCAAAAGTATATCATTTCTAGATCTGGAGCTCACGGGGCAAATAGATTCAAATATCGTCACCAGAACACATCACAAGCCAGTGAGGGGTAACACAATACTGCATGCCAAAAGCAGCCATAGCAGGCATACAATTAAATCAATTCCGGTGGGTGAGTTCACCAGGATTAAAAGGAATTGCAGCTCAGAAAAAGATCTCAAGGGTGAAATCGAGCAAATAGCAAATAAATTAACATATCGACAATACCCTCAATGGACAATTAATCGGGCCAAAAAAATAGTAGCAGGAAAAGATCGTAAAGAACTAGTTACAGCACAAAAGCATAGAAATTTACAAATGGAACAAAAGCCATACATATGCTTTCAATATAGCCCGCAGTTCGCTAGAATTAGAGATATTGTCAACAGATATTTACCTATTTTATATGAAGATCCGCAGCTGTATAACATACTAAATTCTGGCATTAATGTGGTGTCGAGAAGAGCCCCGACCATTGGTAATAAAATAGCCCCTAGCTTGTTCTGCTCCAAAAATAAATCCATCAGAACCTGGTTAAATTATCCAGGATTTTTCAGGTGTGGCACACGAAATTGTAGCACATGTAAATTCGCCAGTATTGAAAAGACATTTTATAATGCGGATGAAACTATCAAATTTGATATAAAGCAGTACATCAATTGTAATTCTTGCAATGTGGTATACAAAATCAAATGTATAGAGTGTAACCTGTCGTATGTGGGCTGTACGTCCAGAAAATTGAAAACACGCATTAGGGAACACTTATATGACATAGGTAACACTCAGAATAATGACAGGAATATATCAGCAGCATCCAAACATTTTGTTAGGCACCATGCACGCAGCACTGTCACTCTTCAGGTTCAGGGCATAGAACGGGTTAATACCCCTAGTCGGGGTGGTGACATTAGACGCCGGCTTCTCACACGAGAAGCATATTGGATTTTCCAATTGAACACCTGTGTCCCAACAGGATTGAATAAAAGACATGAAGTTATGTTACATTATTGCTGAATGTGATTTTAATCCTTTATTTTTGTTATGTTGTTACATATAGAACAATGATTTTAGATGAAAGGACCTGTCAAATTGCCATGTGACTCAAATGAATGATCTGGTTGGGTGAGCCTCCTTATAAGTAGGAGAAGCTGCCTGATCCAGGTATGGCTTTGATAAAGATCACTCCGATCGAAACGCGTAGCCGTTTATCTCTGTCATCCCAGGCACTTACCGGTGGGAGGTTGCACACCATGGACATTTGGATTTTTTATTTGGATACAATAAACGTCATGTTTTAAGGAGCTGGAATTCAACTTTTTTTTTTTCTTTTCTCTGATGATTGGATCGTCTTCCTGCAGCGGAGTTCCGTGCACCTGCGGTGATTTACCGGTGAGCTGGCTACAAACTCCTTTTCTCTTTGTGACTATTTATAATGCTGGATTGCCGTGCTCCTGGTACTACTCCCTGATAAAGTTATTGCGGACACATGTACTGTCTATTACCGGTTTAGTTGCCAAGGGATACAGAGCCTTTTTTCTTTTATCATTACTCACATATCAGCATGGCTATGGACTTAACAAGAGACAGATTGCGTAAAGCTGCTCAGGTGTTCTCTACTCATGAAAATGAAGATGTGGGTATATCCACTCTGAATGAAAATATGAGTAAATTGGAAACACTTATGATGCAGGAAACAAAAGTGTGGTGGGATCAAACCACATTGAATAATTATGTGGCTAAGAACATGATCCCAAGAGGTCTGCGAATTAGAAAAATACCCACAACCGTATACTCAGCAGAATTCTTGGAGGAGTGGAATTCTATTCTAAGCAAATGTTCGAAGGATTTGATGAATCTTATTATTAAACACGAGGAGGACAAATTGAAAAATATACAGCAGGAAATAGATGAAGTAAATCTTCTTTTGAATGATTATAAAACAGGTGCACAGTTTGATGCACTTATGACACAAACCAAAGAAAAAATAATGGGTTTGGAGGAACAAATCATGGATCGGAAAAAAAGAAAATTTACTAGAGACTCTGACGATTATGCGACTAATAAAGTGTATGATTGGGGTAACTGGACTAATATAAATAAAACCCCGAAATCGATACTGAAGTATAGTCAATCTCGCCATAAACGAAAAAACGCTAAGAGCAAAGAAAAATCGCATGTATATTTCACTTCGTCAGACCCTGACTCATCAGACAATCAGGCCAGTGCGTCAGACATTTCCCTGAATGAAAACAGAGTATACACCCCAAGAAATAACTACCGCCAGCCAAAAAACGCAGCAGGCGGGGGGGGAGAAAACACAAACGACGGGGGAATGACTACACGCAACAAGAAACTGCACAAAAGATAAATGAATATACGAATGTACTTAACCTGTCATCCAGAAGTTTATCATCAGAACAGGTCCAAGTTTTATCCTTGGGATTAAATTTTGTTCCTGACCAGGATTTTGACCTATTTGCAACAATTATGGACACTAATAAATTTATCCGCAACCTGACCATCAGAAAACATTTTTATCAGGAGCAAAATACTGAAGAGGAATTAAGTCAGGAAGGATCTGTAGCACCACCTATGGTGGATAATGAGTACTCACAGATGGACTTTAAAGAACAAGTAGCACTAATTGCGCTACAAGATCTCAGCTCAGATACATTGCTGGATAGTGATCGGGTGCATGTTTCCAAGAATTTTACTACAAAAAATCCCTACTATTATCCAATCCAGGCCAGATCTGAGTGTATGGACAAATTTCAAGAAAACATAGAAAGGGAACTCAGACAATTAAACAAGGAAATAAAAACTAATAATAAATACAACCCTAAGAATATATCTATAAAAAAACGTAACGCTATAAGAGAGCTACAAAATATGCCAGATCTTACAATTAAAATGTCAGATAAGGGAGGGGTGGTAGTGGTATTGGACACAGTGGACTATCAGAAAAAAATGCTGGAACTATTATCTGATCAAATCACGTATAAGAAACTAACAAATAATCCCTCACAAGAAATTATTAAAAAGAGAGATGTCATTATCAAGGAGGGATTCGATCTGGGGGTATTAACTAAAACACAAATGGAATATCTAATAGTTGAATGTCCAGTCACTCCTATAATATATGGGGTCCCTAAAATACATAAAAAAGAGGGGATTCCCCCAATGCGACCCATAGTATCTGGAATCGGGTCCTGCAATGAAAGACTCTGTCAATGGGTAGACTCTCTCCTCCAGCCACTTGTAAAACGTTCCCCTGGATATATAAAAGACTCTAAGGAGGTATTACGTATTTTTGATGGTAAGATATGGCAAAAAAATTATTCCTGGCTCTGCTGCGACGTTATATCTTTATATACATGCATCCCGCACGATCTAGCAATAAGAGCGATCCAATATCACCTTGTCAAATTCAGTCAGTATTCTGAGGATTTGATTGAATATCTGCTGATGGTAATACATTTTTTGCTCACTAGTAACTTTTTTGCATTTGATAATCAATTTTATATGCAGCAAGCTGGAGTGGCCATGGGTGCGAAATACTCTCCCTCCCTTGCTAATTTGGTTATGTCCTTTTGGGAGATGGAGTGCGTTTTTTCCGTGAACAATCCGTATTTGGAATATGTGGCGTGGTATGGCAGATACATTGATGATACGCTCATGATATGGGAGGGTGATGTGTCTGCCATACCGCGCTTCATGGAGTACCTGAATCAGAATGAGTACAATATTAGATTCACGCATAGGGCAGATAGCAAAAGTATATCATTTCTAGATCTGGAGCTCACGGGGCAAATAGATTCAAATATCGTCACCAGAACACATCACAAGCCAGTGAGGGGTAACACAATACTGCATGCCAAAAGCAGCCATAGCAGGCATACAATTAAATCAATTCCGGTGGGTGAGTTCACCAGGATTAAAAGGAATTGCAGCTCAGAAAAAGATCTCAAGGGTGAAATCGAGCAAATAGCAAATAAATTAACATATCGACAATACCCTCAATGGACAATTAATCGGGCCAAAAAAATAGTAGCAGGAAAAGATCGTAAAGAACTAGTTACAGCACAAAAGCATAGAAATTTACAAATGGAACAAAAGCCATACATATGCTTTCAATATAGCCCGCAGTTCGCTAGAATTAGAGATATTGTCAACAGATATTTACCTATTTTATATGAAGATCCGCAGCTGTATAACATACTAAATTCTGGCATTAATGTGGTGTCGAGAAGAGCCCCGACCATTGGTAATAAAATAGCCCCTAGCTTGTTCTGCTCCAAAAATAAATCCATCAGAACCTGGTTAAATTATCCAGGATTTTTCAGGTGTGGCACACGAAATTGTAGCACATGTAAATTCGCCAGTATTGAAAAGACATTTTATAATGCGGATGAAACTATCAAATTTGATATAAAGCAGTACATCAATTGTAATTCTTGCAATGTGGTATACAAAATCAAATGTATAGAGTGTAACCTGTCGTATGTGGGCTGTACGTCCAGAAAATTGAAAACACGCATTAGGGAACACTTATATGACATAGGTAACACTCAGAATAATGACAGGAATATATCAGCAGCATCCAAACATTTTGTTAGGCACCATGCACGCAGCACTGTCACTCTTCAGGTTCAGGGCATAGAACGGGTTAATACCCCTAGTCGGGGTGGTGACATTAGACGCCGGCTTCTCACACGAGAAGCATATTGGATTTTCCAATTGAACACCTGTGTCCCAACAGGATTGAATAAAAGACATGAAGTTATGTTACATTATTGCTGAATGTGATTTTAATCCTTTATTTTTGTTATGTTGTTACATATAGAACAATGATTTTAGATGAAAGGACCTGTCAAATTGCCATGTGACTCAAATGAATGATCTGGTTGGGTGAGCCTCCTTATAAGTAGGAGAAGCTGCCTGATCCAGGTATGGCTTTGATAAAGATCACTCCGATCGAAACGCGTAGCCGTTTATCTCTGTCATCCCAGGCACTTACCGGTGGGAGGTTGCACACCATGGACATTTGGATTTTTTATTTGGATACAATAAACGTCATGTTTTAAGGAGCTGGAATTCAACTTTTTTTTTTTCTTTTCTCTGATCATAGGGAATAATACAGCAAAGGTGGTTCACATGTGATGAGGAGCAGAAATGGAAGTGATTGTTTTTTCTGTCCCTGTACACAGGTATTTAATGAAGTTACTAGCAGTGTTCTCTGCCATTCCAGTCTCTAACATGATAGAGTCATTATTACTAGCAATGTTCTCTGCTGAAACCAGTCTGTAACATGACAGAGTCATTATCAC
Source organism: Ranitomeya imitator (assembly GCF_032444005.1). Classification (NCBI taxonomy): domain Eukaryota; kingdom Metazoa; phylum Chordata; class Amphibia; order Anura; family Dendrobatidae; genus Ranitomeya; species Ranitomeya imitator. The sequence goes on along the minus strand of NC_091284.1, from coordinate 558,309,611 downwards.
TAGCAGTGTTCTCTGCCGTACCAGTCTCTAACATGACATAGTCATTATTGGGCAGTGGTCGCTAAGCCAATGAATGTATGCGTGTCCTCCCCTGAAGACCTAGCATAGGAGAAACACAGTTGAAGGCTCGCAGGGCTAGCATTCTTCCCTCACGCATGAAACAAATGGGTGAGTTTATTACAGTTTATAATATCTATACAGGTTATGATTCATTGTCAATCCATTATAGGCTGCAAGTACTTTATAGTCCTACAAACCCTATTTTTGCAAATGGAACTTTATGACCACTGTCATATGAGTTATGCATACATATTGATTCTGGTCTAGAGTGTGAAAGCATTGACTTTCTATTTGCCACTGTTGATTTTCTATAAGTCAGTATCTGATATATAGGAAATATTGAGTGTTTTTTGTTTTGCTGTATATGTCACTTTATATTTTATATTATATATTTAAAGTTACCGGTAAGTTTTACAAGATACAACTGCTCATACGGTAGTTATAAAATTGACAACACATGAAAACCTATGGTCCTCACAGTAACAATAATGTTATTCATCACCATAAAATGCACTTGAAGACATTTTCTATTTTCAGCTTCAAATTACCCTTTTTATACAAATATATTGATATTCTCAATATATATTTACTGATAGATGCAATAAAAAATCCTAAAATATATGAGCATATTAATTTCCCAAGGATATAAATAATTAATTAAATAGCTTTTTTAAGTAGCAGCAATGCAAAGTTTCCAGCCATTAACATAAAAGTGAGATGTTTCTTGAGCAATTCTAAGTACTACAGTATATGCTAGTCTGAGTCTGTAATTTATTTACTGACCTTTGACTCGGTCTTGAGTCATGGCGATTTGATGGATGAACAATCTGTAGGAGGATCAATCTTGCGCAAGCCTAGATAGGTCCACCGGGGTCTTCACTGTTATTTTGATTGTGTCAAACCATCATGATACTGGTCTTCTGCTTTGCCTTGTTCTTTCAATTCTTCCAACCATGATGTCCTTCTACCAGTGACTTCTGTCTTTAATATTCACACTGAAATGGATTCTGTGCTATTTGTAAGTTGTACTTTGTTCATATAAATAAATATGTCTCGTGTCCCAATGAACTACCTGGTATCTTGGGTAAAATTCATTGTTCCATTTAAGTTCAAACACTTTGATATTTGATTCATGAGAATCCTCCCAAAAATCCTTGTCTGGCACCATGTCCTACACTACTGAAGCATTGGAGAGTAGGCTAAGGATGTTTTGCGCAGCCTTGTAGGCTTCCCTGTAATGCTGTGAAATCACATGGTCTATCTCAATCAATTAAGAGGATTATCATACATTTTTCAGTGGCGTTCAGGAACTGGGTTTTCGGAGATCATCTAGTCCTAGTGGAGCACAGCCGGGCACATGACTGGCAGCTTATATGGCCAAGCTGAATTTCATCTCCAGAATCAATGGAAAAGTGGTCTCAGTCTCTCCAAAACCAAAGAGTGTTAACCCATTCATGACCGGAGGTATTTTTGTTTTTACATTTTCACTTTTTGCTCCCCTTCTTCCCAAAGCCATAACTTTTTTATTTTTCAGTCAATATTGCCATGTGAGGGCTTGTTAAAACCAAACTCCTTTGGTTTTAACATATCATGTAGTGGAAAACAGGAAAAATCAAAGTTCAGTGAAATTGCAAAAAAGTGCAATCCCACAGTTGTTTTTTGTTTTACTTTTTTACTATGTTCACTAAATTCTAAAACTCATCTGCTATTTTGATTCTCCAGGTAATTATGAGTTCATAGACACCAAACATGTATAGGATCTTTTTTATCTAAGTGGTGAAAAAAAAACTCCAAACTTTGTTAGAAAAAAAAATGGTACCTTTTTCCGATACCCGTAGGATCTCCATTTTTCGTGATCTCAGGTTGGGTGAGGGCATATTTTTTGTGTGCCAATCTGATGCCTCTAATGATACCATTTTGGTGCAGATACGATCTTTTGATCGCCCGTCATTGCATTTTAATTCTGGTGTTTTTCCTTTTTTTCTCGCTATGCCATTTAATGATCAGGTTAATCCTTTTTTTATTGATAGATCGGACTATTCTGATTTCGGTGATAACAAATATATGTATGTTGATTTTTTTTAATTGTTTTATTTTGAATGGGAGAAAAGGGGAGGAGTGATTTGAATTGTAATCATATTTTATTTTTTTTTATATTTTTAAAAACTTTTTTTTCTACTTTTGCCATGCTTCAAAAGTTTCCATGGGAGACTAGAAGCTGCCATAACCTGATCGGCTCTGCTCCATACAGGCGATGATCAGATCGCTTGTATGTAGCAGAATTACTTACCTGCTATGAGCGCCGACCACCAGGCGGTGCTCATAGCAATCCGGCAGTGAAAACCATAGAGGTCTGCATTAGACCTCTGGTTGTCATGCCAACCTATTGGATACCCGTAATCACATGACGGGGTCACCAATCGCCGGACTTACCAGAAGTGAGTGTTAAATGCTGCTGTCAGAGATTGACAGCAGCATTTAACGGGTTAACAGCTGGGGAAGGATTGCGATTCCTCCGACTGCTGTTAGCGACACATGTTAGCTGTTCAAACATCGCTCAATGTCGGAAAGGGGTTAAACATGTATTTTCTGAGCAATATGAAACTTATCATTAATCGAAATTTACTTGAATATAATTATTTTGGAAATTTTGGCAAAGCCAGCACATACAAACTTCAAACAATCTGCTCACCTCTAGTACTGGAGTTTTATGACAGTATTCAATTACACATGTTCATCCTGACAATGCAGCCTACGGATTCATTATATATTAAATTAACATCCCTTCCATACTCTGAAGGGACCAGCTAGTAGCCAATGTTAAATGAAGAAGCTTTAAACTAGTAGAAGAAACCGATTTTCTAAAGTTTTGGTACTCCACTAAACAGTAAACTAATTAGATGGAAAATAAAATACATATAGATTTGAAAGTTTGACCTACTTACTTATTAATAGTGAAAATCACAATAAGTAGCTCTTATAAAAAGTTTGCAATGAGCTGATGCAGTGAGATTGTCCTCATCCATCTGCATTCACTGTAATGAAAAGTACCCGAGAGCAGAATCCATTTATTGATATTAAGTTAACTATAAAATGCCACTTGTTTTTGTGAGAGAGCTGTAAAGAATCTATCAAGCAGAAATGTTCGATTGCCCATTTGGCTGTGTTCATATTTTCAGACAATTCATGGTTTTGAGCTCTGCTACCGAAAATAAGATTCTTAATATAGAGATATATTAAACGAGTTTTATTCCACAATGCGTTTTATTATTATTATTATTATTTATTGTTATAGTGCCATTTCTTCCATGGCGCTTTACATGTGAGGAGGGGTATACATAATAAAAACAAGTACAATAATCTTAAACAATACAAGTCATAACTGATACAGGAGGAGTGAGGACCCTGCCCGCGAAGGCTCACAATCTACAAGGGATGGGTGAGAATACAGTAGGTGAGGATAGAGCTGGTCATGTAGCGGTTTGGTCGATTGGTGGTTACTGCAGGTTGTAGGCTTGTCGGAAGAGGTGGGTCTTCAGGTTCTTTTTGAAGTTTTCGATGGCAGGCGAAAGTCTGATGTGTTGTGGTAGAGGGTTCCAGAGTAGGGGTGATACGCAAGATAAATCTTGTATATGATTGTGGGAAAAGGAGATAAGAGGGGAGTAGAGAAGGAGATCTTGTGAGGATCGGAGGTTGCGAGTAGGTAAGTACCGGGAGACGAGGTCATAGATGTATGGAGGAGACAGGTTGTGGATGGCTTTGTATGTCATGGTTAGGGTTTTGTACTGGAGTCTCTGGGCAATGGGGAGCCAGTGAAGGGATTGACAGTGGGGAGAGGCCGTGGAATAGCGGGAAGACAGGTGAATTAGTCGGGCAGCAGAGTTTAAAATAGATTGGAGGGGTGCGAGAGTGTTAGAGGGGAGGCCACAGAGCAGGAGGTTACAGTAATCAAGGCGAGAGATGATGAGGGCATGGACTAGGGTTTTTGCAGATTCTTGGTTGAGGAATGTGGAAAAGGCAGGAAGTGGAAAGGGCTTGGATATGTGGTTTGAAGGAGAGATCGGCATCAAGGATTACCCCGAGGCAGCGAGCTTGTGGGACTGGGGAGAGTGGGCAGCCATTTACTGTAATGGATAGGTTCGTTGGGGGGGTCACGTGAGATAGGGGAAAGATGATGAATTCTGTTTTGTCCATGTTAAGTTTGAGAAATCTAGCGGAGAAGAAGGATGAAATAATGGACAGACATTGAGGGATTCTGGTTAGTAGGGAGGTGATATCTGGTGTTTTGACGTATAAAAACCAACTGTGCTTTGTACACTTGATAAAGATGTCCGACATCCTTCAAAACGTGTTGTAGAATAAAAAACGCTTAATACTGTATATCTTTGGGTCAAGAATCTTCATTTCAGTAGTGCAGCCCAAAACCGTGAATTGTCTCTGGTGGTGTGCATCCCCAGCCATGAGGCAGCAGCAACTGTTATTGAGCTTTTACAACAGCTGTGCCTTCACATCTCGCTCAGGTGAGCGAGTCTGATGCACTCTGTTTCCCTACAACTTATTTATAACTAAATTAGTGGGCATCTACAGGTCCCAATAAAGTCAACGGGTCCATTGGGTGTCATTGGTCACCATCATATAACAGATACCACAATACCTTTGTTCTGCTTTTATAATGTTGAAATAACAACCTAAAAATAACCTTAATACAGATTTCCTCTCACAAAATTGTAAATGCCTATATAAGAAAAAAAAAAAATTAATCCCTTAACGTCCTATGATATGCTATATCCATCATAGGTCGCCTCCCCCTCTTTGGGGACTATAGAAATAAGTTAAAAAGTAAAAAAAAAGGTTTTTTAATAATATTAAAACATTTTAAAAATATAAAAGTTCAAATCTTCCCCTTTTTGCCCCATTCAAAATAAAACTATTGAAAAAAATACACATATTTGGAATCGCCGCATTCAGAATTGCCCAATCTATCAAGCTATAAAAAGAATTAATCCGATTGGTAAATGGCGTAACGAGAGAAAAAATATCAAAACGTCAGAATTATGCTTTTTGGTCACTGCAGCATTGCAATAAAATGCAATAACAGGCAATCAAAACATTGTAGCTACCCTAAAATGGTATCAATAAAAACATCAGCTTAGTGCGCAAAAAATAAGCCCTCACTCAGACCCATATCCCGAAAAATGGAGACGTTATTGCGCAATTTTTAATTGTTTTTTTACAAACTTTGGATTTTTTTTCACCACTTAAATAAAAAACAACCTACCGTATATATGATTGGTATCTGCGAACTTGTAATATGCTGGGGAATCATAATGGCTCGTCAGTTTTAGCATTTAGTGAGCATGATAAAAAGAAGCTCAAACAAAAAATGTGGAACTGCACATTTTTTTGCAATTTCACTGCACTTAGAATTTTTTTCCCGCGTTCCAGCAAATGATATGATGAAAGCAATGGTGTTGTTCAAAAGTAAAACTGGTCCTACAAAAAACGAGCCCTTGGGCTTGTTTTTTGTAGCCATGGAAAATAACAAAGTTATGGTTCTGGGAAGAAGGGGAGCAAAAAATGGAAACGCCAAAACAGAAATACCCCTGGTCCTTAAAGGGTTAAAATAGTTTGGACTTAGGCTCTGTTCATATCTGTAAAAATTAGACATTAGTATCATTTATTGACTAATAATGCGGCTCTTTGGGTTTCATCAGGAATCTGTCATTTTGATACTATGTTTATGCTTTGTTCATCACAATTTTGACCATGAAAACAAAGGAATCTTCAACGCAGTTATGAACATTGCCTAAAGACCTCCATACACATTAGATGGCTGTTGTCTAGCTGCTATCTTGGCCCATTTCCTGGTCGTTGCAGTAATATCATTTCCCTCTAGGGGGGAGTGATGTTACGTCTGAAGGCAATAAAGGAGATCTCTTTACCAGGTATCACAAACCACACAACACACTTCACACTCCAGTCCACCAAGGGGAGCTATGCTCCTATTTAGTAGGACACTTTTCACAATTAGGTAAAACAGCAGTGAGCTGCTATCTGAGCTCCACTCAGGTAGTGGGTCTCTGACAGGGGTGGGATCCTGTCAGAGGCCTAGAGAGAAGGCCACGGAGCTGCGTCGGCCCGACGTGCGGCAGCATCCAAAGAAAGAGACATTGAAGGAGAATTGTGTTGCAGAGAGTGAGAAACGAAGTCATAGCAAAAGGAGAGGAAATCAGAAGGAGTTCTGCCCTGTAAAAGGCTGCCTCCTAACTGAGGCGCAGGATCCGGTAGCCAGAATACCGAGGGAGTCATCGTCTCCAAGCCTGGCTCCAGAGACCGGCAGGACAGCTAATTCCATATTAGTTGCCCAACCTTTACCCAGGAGGCACAGTGGCAACTATGGGAGGCGGGGGCATGCTAGAGCCCCTGTAAAAAGCCTCAAGCCACCAGTCATACGGGTTGTTCCTATCCATCTGGGGGACTGAGAGAAAGACATAACATCTAGAACACCAACATCAGTTGTGAGGACCTTATGAGAAGCTCAGCAGTAAGGTACTACAACATCCAGGTGCTAGAGGAAGGCTACTGATTTCCACCTGGATAAGGAGACTCCAGATTTGCCTTCAGACCGGCCAGACTCTGCCTGCCCTGTAATCTGGTGCTCTGGACTGTGGATGCTGAAGCCTTCAGTAAAAAGGTAAAGAGACTGCAACCTTGTGTCCTCGTTCTTCACTGCGCCTCACACCATCCATCAACTTATACTCTGGGAAGCCCTAGGGACATACTTCACCAGTGGGAAGGTATACCATCTAGCTGCCATCACATCACCCCAGCGGACCCCTAAGCAGCGTCGGTCACCCTGACCAAATACCACAGGTGGCGTCACAAACATTTCCCCTTTTACAACGGACCTCCCGAGGGCCACGGACTGGGTGAGCCACCGTGACATCCCCCTTGAGAACTGAAGGACCCGGTACCGAGTACCCCACTGCCCTACGGGGGCGCTCCAGGAGCACTTCTTCAGCCTACTTGTTTTCGCTATCAGAGATTCTGGCTAAATCAGAGATGCTGGTTCAATATTTCCCCCTGACATGTCTGGGGATCCCAAACACATGACAGTGTTGGCCAAACTGGTCAAAGTCAATTAGGTTCGGTCAACGTTAAATAGTGTTAATAGTGTTAATTGTATTGATAGTTTATAGTTTGAATTCTAGCTAACAAAAACAGTTTTTTGACACCTTCCTAATGATCTCAATGACAAGTGCAGAGGTTACTGTAAAGGGATGAGGAGTTGTGCCATGTCCATCTCCCATAGGTAAAGGCATAACCTAAACAATCTGGGTTCCTAATATAATCTGAACCACAACCTTTTGTGTCCTGTCACATGCCATGTCCCATTTATAATTCTGATGTTTACTTGTGTGGCAAATGGCCATTTTGGCTTCTCAGGCACCAGCTCCAGTGCCATTTTGGCTCCAGTGGCTTCTGCTATCTCTATATTAGCTATAGAAATACCGTTGAATAAAGATGAATCTTTCATTATAACCCAAGTTGTTGAACACATTAAAAAACACTGATAAACACAGAGATTTTTTAAAATAAGATTTGAATAATGGGTAAATTCAGATAAACATTCCCTTTAAGAATGACATTTTCTGCATGAGCAAATTATAATTGTTGTCATGTTTATTTACCCTCAGTATGAAGCATGAAAAGACCTGTGGTAATCTATTTGTGTTGGTAGCTATCATATTCTTGCTTCCTTCCTACCAGATTTCTATTTACAAAGTATTTTGCAATCATAAGTTTCAGAGGTACATCTCGTATTTTTCTCTGCTACTTCTTAAATCAAAATTAGAATGAGAAATCCTCTTTGCTTCCCTCCCATTGCTAATACTTGTATTCAGATGTTCAATGTCATAATTTTCATTAAATCTTGTAAACAATAATAGTTATATAATCACACACTGTTAGGGAATATGAAGTGCGTTCGCAGTCCGGGGTCCACCGTGCAGAGATGACACCTGCGGCTGAGTAATGGCAGATGGACGATTGCTCACACGTGAGTTAGACCTCACCCAGTGTGAATGGCAGCGAACTCTGTTGCTTCACAGAGTCTCCGTAAATACGCTGCGCCCTGTTAGCAGTCACAGGGTGCAACTGAAAAACACTAGTGGGATCCCTATGAATCCCCCCCTCTTAAACTGGTAATTGGACTCGCTCTGACCCTCGGTGGCTTTTGAGCCCGTGTCTGAGGACGCTGTTATGATAAGGTAATTCAGTACCACAATGGACATAGAGGTCAGAGCACATACAGTGACCTGACAATAACCCTAAAACATAGAACGAGCTCTGAGACGTGGGAACTCTGCTGACCGCAATCCCTAATCCTCTCCAACCACACTAGAGGCAGCCGTGGATTGCGCCTAACGCTCCCTATGCAACTCGGCACAGCCTGAGAAACTAGCTAGCCTGAAGATAGAAAATAAGCCTACCTTGCCTCAGAGAAATACCCCAAAGGAAAAGGCAGCCCCCACATATAATGACTGTGAGTTAAGATGAAAAGACAAACGTAGAGATGAAATAGATTTAGCAAAGTGAGGCCCGACTTTCTGAACAGAGCGAGGATAGGAAAGGTAACTTTGCGGTCAACACAAAAACCTACAAAAACCACACAAAGGGGGCAAAAAGACCCTCCGTACCGAACTAACGGCACGGAGGTACACCCTCTGCATCCCAGAGCTTCCAGCAATCAGGAAAAAACAAATAGACAAGCTGGACAGAAAAAACAGCAAACAAAATAGCAAAGCAGAACTTAGCTATGCAGAGCAGCAGGCCACAGGAACGAACCAGGAGGAAACAGGTCCAATACTAGAACATTGACTGGAGGCAAGGATCAAAGCACTAGGTGGAGTTAAATAGAGCAGCACCTAACGACTTCACCACATCACCAGAGGAAGGAAACTCAGAAGCCGCAGTTCCACTTTCCTCCACCAACGGAAGCTCACAGAGAGAATCAGCCGAAGTACCACTTGTGACCACAGGAGGGAGCTCTGCCACAGAATTCACAACAGTACCCCCCCTTGAGGAGGGGTCACCGAACTCTCACCAGAGCCCCCAGGACGACCAGGATGAGCCATATGAAGGTACGAACAAGATCGGGAGCATGGACAACAGAGGCAAAGACCCAGGAATTATCTTCCTGAGCATAACCCTTCCACTTAACCAGATACTGGAGTTTCCGTCTTGAAACACGAGAATCCAAAATCTTCTCCACAATATACTCCAACTCCCCCTCCACCAAAACCGGGGCAGGAGGATCAACAGATGGAACCATAGGTGCCACGTATCTCCGCAACAATGACCTATGGAATACGTTATGTATAGAAAAAGAATCTGGAAGGGTCAGACGAAAAGACACAGGATTAAGAACCTCAGAAATCCTATACGGACCAGTGAAACGAGGTTTAAACTTAGGAGAGGAAACCTTCATAGGAATATGACGAGAAGATAACCAAACCAAATCCCCAACACGAAGTCGGGGACCCACACAGCGTCTGCGATTAGCGAAACGTTGAGCCTTCTCCTGGGACAAGGTTAAATTGTCCACTACATGAGTCCAAATCTGCTGCAACCTGTCCACCACAGTATCCACACCAGGACAGTCCGAAGACTCAACCTGCCCTGAAGAGAAACGAGGATGGAACCCAGAGTTGCAGAAAAACGGCGAAACCAAGGTAGCCGAGCTGGCCCGATTATTAAGGGCGAACTCAGCCAAAGGCAAAAAGGACACCCAGTCATCCTGATCAGCAGAAACAAAGCATCTCAGATATGTTTCCAAGGTCTGATTGGTTCGTTCGGTCTGGCCATTAGTCTGAGGATGGAAAGCCGAGGAAAAAGACAAGTCAATGCCCATCCTACCACAAAAGGCTCGCCAAAACCTCGAAACAAACTGGGAACCTCTGTCAGAAACGATATTCTCTGGAATGCCATGTAAACGAACCACATGCTGGAAGAACAATGGCACCAAATCAGAGGAGGAAGGTAATTTAGACAAGGGTACCAAATGGACCATCTTAGAGAAGCGATTACAGACCACCCAAATGACTGACATCTTTTGAGAGACGGGAAGATCTGAAATAAAATCCATAGAGATATGTGTCCAAGGCCTCTTCGGGACCGGCAAGGGCAAAAGCAACCCACTGGCACGAGAACAGCAGGGCTTAGCCCGAGCACAAATCCCACAGGACTGCACAAAAGAACGCGCATCCCGCGACAGAGATGGCCACCAAAAGGATCTAGCCACTAACTCTCTGGTACCAAAGATTCCAGGATGACCAGCCAACACCGAACAATGAACCTCAGAGATAACTTTATTCATCCACCTATCATGGACAAACAGTTTCTCCGCTGGGCAACGATCAGGTTTATTAGCCTGAAATTTTTGCAGCACCCGCCGCAAATCAGGGGAGATGGCAGACACAATTACTCCCTCTTTGAGGATACCCGCCGGCTCAGATAAACCCGGAGAGTCGGGCACAAATCTCCTAGACAGAGCATCCGCCTTCACATTTTTAGAGCCCGAAAGGTACGAAATCACAAAGTCAAAACGGGCAAAAAACAGCGACCAACGAGCCTGTCTAGGATTCAACCGCTTGGCAGACTCGAGATAAGTCAAGTTCTTATGATCAGTCAAGACCACCACGCGATGCTTAGCTCCTTCAAGCCAATGACGCCACTCCTCGAATGCCCACTTCATGGCCAGCAACTCTCGATTGCCCACATCATAATTTCGCTCAGCAGGCGAAAACTTCCTGGAAAAGAAGGCGCATGGTTTCATCACCGAGCAATCAGAACTTCTCTGCGACAAAACAGCCCCTGCTCCAATCTCAGAAGCATCAACCTCGACCTGGAATGGAAGCGAAACATCTGGTTGACACAACACAGGGGCAGAAGAAAAACGACGCTTCAACTCTTGAAAAGCTTCCACAGCAGCAGAAGACCAATTGACCACATCAGCACCCTTCTTGGTCAAATCGGTCAATGGTTTAGCAATACTAGAAAAATTGCAGATGAAGCGACGATAAAAATTAGCAAAGCCCAGGAACTTTTGCAGACTTTTCAGAGATGTCGGCTGAGTCCAATCATGAATGGCTTGGACCTTAACAGGGTCCATCTCGATAGTAGAAGGGGAAAAGATGAACCCCAAAAATGAAACCTTCTGAACACCAAAGAGACACTTTGATCCCTTCACAAACAAAGAATTAGCACGCAGGACCTGAAACACCGTTCTGACCTGCTTCACATGAGACTCCCAATCATCCGAGAAGATCAAAATGTCATCCAAGTACACAATCAGGAATTTATCCAGGTACTCTCGGAAGATGTCATGCATAAAGGACTGAAACACTGATGGAGCATTGGCAAGTCCGAATGGCATTACTAGATACTCAAAATGGCCCTCGGGCATATTAAATGCAGTTTTCCATTCATCGCCTCACTTAATATGCACAAGATTATACGCACCACGAAGATCTATCTTGGTGAACCAACTAGCCCCCTTAATCCGAGCAAACAAATCAGATAACAACGGCAAGGGGTACTGAAATTTAACCGTGATCTTATTTAGAAGGCGGTAATCTATACAAGGTCTCAGCGAACCATCCTTCTTGGCTACAAAAAAGAACCCTGCTCCTAATGGCGACGATGACGGGCGAATATGCCCCTTCTCCAAGGACTCCTTCACATAACTCCGCATAGCGGCGTGCTCAGGCACAGATAAATTAAACAGTCGACCTTTTGGGAATTTACTACCAGGAATCAAATCGATAGCAAAATCACAATCCCTATGCGGAGGTAGGGTATCGGACTTGGGCTCATCAAATACATCCCGGTAATCAGACAAGAACTCTGGAACCTCAGAAGGGGTGGATGATGAAATAGTCAGAAATGGGACATCACCATGTACCCCCTGACAACCCCAGCTGGACACAGACATGGATTTCCAATCTAATACTGGATTATGGACTTGTAGCCATGGCAACCCCAACACGACCACATCATGCAGATTATGCAGCACCAGAAAGCTAATAACCTCCTGATGTGCAGGAGCCATGCACATGGTCAGCTGGGTCCAGTACTGAGGCTTATTCTTGGCCAAAGGCGTAGCATCAATTCCTCTCAATGGAATAGGACACTGCAAGGGCTCCAAGAAAAACCCACAACGCCTAGCATACTCCAAGTCCATCAAATTCAGGGCAGCGCCTGAATCCACAAATGCCATGACAGAATACGATGACAAAGAGCAGATCAAGGTAACGGACAGAAGAAATTTTGACTGTACAGTACCAATGGTGGCAGACCTAGCGAACCGCTTAGTGCACTTAGGACAATCAGAGATAGCATGAGTGGAATCACCACAGTAGAAACACAGCCCATTCAGACGTCTGTGTTCTTGCCGTTCAACTCTGGTCAAAGTCCTATCGCACTGCATAGGCTCAGGTAATACCGCCAAATGGTGCACAGATTTACGCTCACGCAAGCGTCGACCGATCTGAATGGCCAAAGACATAGACTCATTCAGACCAGCAGGCATAGGAAATCCCACCATGACATCCTTAAGGGCTTCAGAGAGACCCTTTCTGAAAATAGCTGCGAGCGCACCTTCATTCCATTGAGTGAGTACGGACCACTTTCTAAATTTCTGACAATATACCTCTATCTCATCCTGACCCTGACACAGAGCCAGCAAATTTTTCTCTGCCTGATCCACTGAATTAGGTTCATCGTACAGCAATCCGAGCGCCAGGAAAAACGCATCGATATTACTTAATGCAGGATCTCCTGACGCAAGAGAAAATGCCAAGTCCTGAGGGTCGCCACGTAAAAAAGAAATAATGATCCTAACTTGTTGAACTGGGTCACCAGAGGAGCGAGGTTTCAAAGCCAGAAATAGTTTACAATTATTTTTGAAACTCAGAAATTTAGTTCTATCTCCAAAAAACAAATCAGGAATAGGAATTCTCGGTTCTAACATAGAATTCTGAACCACAAAGTCTTGAATATTTTGTACTCTTGCCGTGAGCTGATCCACACATGAAGACAGACCTTTAATGTCCATCGCTACACCTGTGTCCTGAACCACCCAAATGTCTAGGGGGAAAAAAAGGCAAAACACAGTGCAGAGAAAAAAAAATGGTCTCAGAACTTCTTTTTTCCCTCTATTGAGAATCATTAGTACTTTGGGCCTCCAGTACTGTTATGATAAGGTAATTCAGTACCACAATGGACATAGAGGTCAGAGCACATACAGTGACCTGACAATAACCCAAAAACATAGAACAAGCTCTGAGACGTGGGAACTCTGCTGACCGCAATCCCTAATCCTCTCCAACCACACTAGAGGCAGCCGTGGATTGCGCACAACGCTCCGTATGCAACTCGGCACAGCCTGAGAAACTAGCTAGCCTGAAGATAGAAAATAAGCCTACCTTGCCTCAGAGAAATACCCCAAAGGAAAAGGCAGCCCCCACATATAATGACTGTGAGTTAAGATGAAAAGACAAACGTAGAGATGAAATAGATTTAGCAAAGTGAGGCCCGACTTTCTGAACAGAGCGAGGATAGGAAAGGTAACTTTGCGGTCAACACAAAACCCTACAAAAACCACGCAAAGGGGGCAAAAAGACTCTCCGTACCGAACTAACGGCATGGAGGTACACCCTCTGCGTCCCAGAGCTTCCAGCAAGCAGGAAAAAACAAATAGACAAGCTGGACAGAAAAAACAGCAAACAAAATAGCAAAGCAGAACTTAGCTATGCAGAGCAGCAGGCCACAGGAACGAACCAGGAGGAAGCAAGTCCAATACTAGAACATTGACTGGAGGCAAGGATCAAAGCACTAGGTGGAGTTAAATAGAACAGCACCTAACGACTTCACCACATCACCTGAGGAAGGAAACTCAGAAGCCGCAGTACCACTTTCCTCCACCAACGGAAGCTCACAGATAGAATCAGCCGAAGTACCACTTGTGACCACAGGAGGGAGCTCTGCCACAGAATTCACAACAGGACGCCGAGAGTCAGATGCTGAGTCCAAGCAGGAATTTCCACCCTACACTGACTGGCCATCAGGAAAGCGCACAGATTACGCACGGTGCCATACAGGCGGACACTGCGATTAGATGCTGAATTGTGTGCTAAGTGTGCAGGTAGCACTGTCGGGTGCTAGGTAGCTTCCACCATTCGCGAGCAGTCATCAACACTAGGAATGGGAATCATTAAGGAGCTTTCATCCATCGACAGACATTCATCCACACACACACGTATCAAGTTTATACTAGCGCATGGCCGTGCGGCCATGCAAACCTTTTATAGAGGAAGTTCTCCAGGACCTTCCTAGTGGTCCAATGGAGCTGCTACAGGACCTGAGCATGTGACCCCCAACCTACAATGAGACGTCGTCCCTTGGGCATGCTCAGTAGAGGAAAAGCAGGACTTAGTCCCAGGAGCGTCTGCTCTCCGCTGATCAGTGCTGGTTACAATGGCTGAGCGGAGGATCAGCAGTAACCAAGCACACAGTATTTGTCTGAGCCAGACGCTGGGACCGATGTCTCTGCTGAGCAGGCTCCACTGCCGCTGGAGAAGAATGGGAGATCGCAGCGGAGGTGGTTCAAGATTCCCTCTGTGCAGTGGCGGGAACTTGACACCTAACACACACTACTCCCATTTATTACCATCCTTTACTGACTGAAAGGTAACAAGAAGAAAGAGGAAACATAGAAAAGAGTGGAGTAATTGTAATTTGTAGACTGTTTCATGGACAAACTTAGGAGCAAAACAATATGTTTATTTATTCTAATTAAGAACATTATTATTATTATTATTATTTATTGTTATAGTGCCATTTATTCCATGGCGCTTTACATGTAAGGAGGGGTATACATAATAAAAACAAGTACAATAATCTTAAACAATACAAGTCATAACTGGTACAGGAGGAGAGAGGACCCTGCCCGCGAGGGCTCACAATCTACAAGGGATGAGTGAGGATACAGTAGGTTAGGGTAGAGCTGGTCATGAAGCGGTTTGGTCGATCAGTGGTTAGTGCAGGTTATAGGCTTGTCGGAAGAGGTGGGTATTCAGGCTCTTTTTGAAGGTTTCGATGGTAGGCGAGAACATTTACAACGCAATCTGGTATTTCTTTCCAAATGTAGTACATACAGTATAATAGATTACAGTGAATACAGTGAGTACAGCATTGTTTATTCTAATGTTTATGATTACTTTTCTTGCTAAACTTATAGGGTTGTACCATACCTCACACAACTATATACAGCTGGTGAAATAAGTATTGACCATGTCACCAATTTTCTAATTAAATATATTTCTAAAGGTGCTACTGACATGAAATTCTCACCAGATCACACTAACAATCTATTTAATTCACATAGGCAAAGAAATGAAACTATCGATGTCCATAAAGTAAGCTATGCGTAATAATGAGAAATGACACAGGGAAAAAGTATTGAACACATGAAGAAGGAGATGTGTAAAAAAAATGGCAACTCATAGCACCAGTTGAACTCTTTCTGTAATTAGAAAGCAATCCTACCACTTAGTGTAAAATTATATTCCCTGGTTGAACTGATGGCCTATAAAAAGTTTTCTTATTACCAGGGTGCCACACAAGAAACATCTCAGGATGGGTAATACTAGTGAGCTGTCTCAAGACCTTTGCAACCTTAATGTTGCAACACATACTGATGGTATTGGTTACAGAAGAATTTCTAAACTACTGAAGTTTCCAGTGAGCACTGTTGGGGCGATAATCTGAAAGTGGAAAGAACATCCTTTTACCATAAACCGGCCATGACCATGTGTTCACAGCAAAGATTTCAGACAGAGGAGTGAAAAGAATTATCAGAAGAGTTGTCAAAGAGCCAAGAACCACATGTGGAGAGCTACTGATAGACCTGGAATCATCAGGTTCAATTGTTTCAAAGAAAGCAATAAGTAATGCACTCAATCGCCATGGCGTGTATGCACTGTCACCACACAAGACTCTATTGCTGAACAAAAAGCATGTTCAAGAGCATGTAAAGTTTGCTGAAAAACATTTAGACAAGCCTGTGAAATTCTGGGATAATATAGTCTAGTCAGTTAAGGCCAAAATTGAACTTTTTGTGTGCCATATTACACACCATGTGTGGAGGCCAAAATGCACTGCATATAACCCCAAAAACACAATAGCAACAGTGAAGTTTGGAGGTGGGAACATCATTGTGTGAGGCTGTTTTTCTGCCCCCCTACCGAGGAAGCTTAGGTGAAACATGCATGGGGGCTGGTGGTGCGAGGTGTTACACAGGGAAAAATGGTTATGTTATCAACTTATGCACATATCTTTGTCATACAGTGACCAGTTACCTTTTCATTACTTGTATTTACATTTTATGTTCATTGCATTCCTTTGACTATGTTGGGTGAAAGCTTCACAAGTTTCACTTTCTGTAACCAGTGTATGTGTTATTGGGCATTGATTCTGCCCCCTTATGTGTATATACTTCGCCCATGTATTACCTCAGTCTTTAAGGTTGATTTTAACATTATCATTATCTATTTCATGCCACTTTTGATGTATTTCTATATACTCTGCAGTCAATTTTATATAGTGCAATTTGAACTCTTTTTGTAGGACTTATATATAGTTGCAGGAGTTCTCCTCATTCACCGAGTTAGGCCTCAAAGTGGTTCGTGGCCTTCCAATTTTTTTTGTAGTACCTGATCAGTTGGGATGATATGGATTATATTAATATAATTGAAGAAAGGATGAATGGACACATTTACAGATATCCTTGATAAAAAAAAATCTGCTGCCATCTACCAGGATGTTGAAGATGAAATGTGGGTGGACATTTCAGCAAAACCACAGCCAAGGAAACTTTCAACTGGTTTCAGAGAAATAAACTAAAGCTGCTAGAATGACCCAGCTAATCACCTGGCCTGAATCCAATAGAAAATGTATGGAAGGATCTAAAGTTCAGAGTTCATAGAAGGAGCCCACAGAACCTTCAGGATTTGAAGAATGTTTGTTTGGAAGAATGGGCCAAAATCACACCTGAGCAATGCATGCGACTATTTTCTTCATAAGGAGGCGTCTTGAAACTGTCATCAGCAATACATTATTTTGTAGTTAGTGTTAATTAAATTTCAGTAAGTGTTTTCAACACTTTTTTCCTGTGTCATTTCTCGTTATTACACATAACTTAATTTATGGACACCTATGGTTTGATTTTTTTGCCTCTGTGGGTTGGATGGGTTGTTACCGACATCTGGTGAGAATATAATGTCAATAGCACCTTTACAAATATGTTTAGTTAGAAAATTGGTGACATGTTCAATACTTATTTCGCCCGCTGAACAAAACCTTCAAGGTAAAATTTCAAGATACCTGAAGGTGCCTCATTCATCTGTACAAGCAATTGTACGCAAGTACAAACAAGATGGGAATGTCCACCATCATACCGCTCGGGAAAGAGATGGGTTCTGTGTGCCAGAGACGAACGTGCTTTGGTCCAACGTGTGCATATCAAGCCAAGGACAAAAGCAAAAGACCTTGTGAAGATGATGGTGGAAGCTGGTAAGATTGTGTCAATATCCACAGTGAAACAAGCACTCTATCAATATGAGCTGAAAGGCAACTCTGACAGGAAGAAGCCATTACACCAAAAGAATCATAAATAAGCCAGATTAATATTTGCAAATGCACAAAGGAACAAATACCGTAATTTTGAGACATGTCCTGTGGTCTGATGAAACTAAAATTGAATGTTTTGGTCATTAAGACCATTGTGACGTTTGGAGGAAAAAGGGAGAAGCTTGGAAGCCTAAGAACACCATCGCAACAGTGAAACACGGGGTGGCGGCATTATGTTGTGGGGTTGTTTTTCTGCAGGAGGGACTGGTGCAGTTCAGAAATAGATGCATCTTGAGAAAAGAAGATTATGTAGCAATACTGAAGCAACATCTCAAGACATCAGCAATGAAGTTAAAGCTTGGGCGGAAATGGGTCTTCCAAATGGACAATGACCTGAAACATACTGACAAAATGGTAACAAAGTGGCTTAAGAATAACAAAGTATATGTTTTTGAGTGGCCATCATAAAGCCCTGATCTCAGTCCTATTGAAAATGTATGGGCAATGCTGAACAGGCAGGTGCAAGCTACAAATCTGGATCAGTTACACCAGTTTTGTCAGGAAGAAAGGGCCCAAATTCCGACCAACTATTGTGAGATGTTGAAGGATATCCCAAATGTTTGATCCAAGTCATTCAGTTTAAGGGCAGTGGTACCAAATACTAATGAAATGTATGTAAACTTTTGACTTTGCAGTAAGTAATAAAAATGCCTTAAAACATTCTCTCTCTCTCTCATTATTGTGGCATTTGGCAAATATTAATAATTATGGTAATCCTAATTGACCTAAAATGCGAAAATGTGTCTTTCTCTATATAGTATGTAAATTTCTGGTCTCAACAGTATATGTATGTAAACACAGAGCATATACACACATGTATACAGAGCATATACATACACATATGTCTTTATACACACACACACACATATGTATATATATATATATATATATATATATATATATACATATGTATCAGCTCATTGGACCGTCTGTATTGTACAGGATGGGTCCCCCAAAGAAAAATGCTTTTTGTAACCACAAAGAGGCAAATACCAAGAAATGAGGATTCTGAACACAGGACTGCTTATATTATTTAACAATTAACTGAAAATGTTTAATAAAATAGGTTTTACAAATTGGAGAGTCACTAAGAAGAACGTTTTCATTGCATCCTCTACTTAAATTTAAATTATTAAGCATCCTGGTGTTCAAGAATATTTCATATCTTGTGTTGTTATGGAGTCACTAAGTTGGTCAGTAGTGGAAATCCTGAACTTAATGCCTTGTAAATTTGGCCTCCCTGATAAGTGTCTACATATTTAGGAATTAGGCAGGTACCTTAACCCTAATTACATTTTTATAGATATGATTACTTTTTTTAGTTTGGTAGTAAACCCATCATGAACATCTGAAGATTGAAGCCTGCTAGGAGGTTTCATGCTGTTACTATATGGCTATTGCAACAATTTTGACCCATTCACTCCAGGGTGATTTTTCGTTTTTGTTTTTCCCTCCTTCTTCCAATTGTCATAACTTTTTTATTTTTCTGTCCACATAGCAGTTGGAAGGTCTGTTTTTTGTGGGTCAAGTTGTACTTTTGAATGACACTATTCATTCATGTGATGTAAAATCCAAGTGTGTTGAAGTTGCAAAATTTACCATGTTCACTATATGGTAAAACTGACCTAGTAATATGAAATTTCAGGTCAGTACAAGTATGCAGATACCAAACATGTATAGTTTTCTTTTTGTTTAAAAGGTGAAAAAAATATCTGAAATTTGAAAATAAAACAAATTTTGCTTTTGTCGCCATTTTCCAAGACCCTTAATGCATTCATTTTTCAGGATATGGGGTGTCTAAGGGCTTGTTTTTGCACCCTTTGCTAACTTTTTACTGATACCGTTTTGGGGCATATCTGATGTTTTTAAATCATTGCAATTTTACAGCTGCCAGAAAAACATAATTCTGGCATTTTGATATTTTCTTATTAGGCCAATTGAATTATTTACTTTATATTTTGATAGATCAGACTTTTGCAAATCCAGCAATGCTAAATATGTGAATTTTTATTGTTTTTAATTGCTTTAAACTTTTAATACTATTATCAATGTAATAGTATTGTATGGACTAGTATGGACTAGTAAAAACCTAGTCCATACCCTCTTCATCTCTCGCCTCGACTACTGTAACCTCCTGCTCTGTGGCCTCCCCTCGAACACTCTTGCACCCCTCCAATCTATTCTAAACTCAGCTGCCCGACTAATCCACCAGTCCCTCCGCTATTCCCCGGCCTCTCCCCTCTGTCAATCCCTTCACTGGCTCCCCATTACCCAGAGACTCCAGTACAAAAGCCTAACCATGACATACAAAGCCATCCACAACCTGTCTCCTCCACACATCTGTGACCTCGTCTCCCGTACTTTTCTGCATGCAACCTCCGATCCTCACAAGATCTCCTTCTCTACTCCCCTCTTATCTCCTCTTCCCACAATCGCATACAAGATTACCACAACATATCAGACTCTCACCTCCCATCGAAACCTTCAAAAAGAACCTGAAGACCTACCTCTTCTGGCAAGCCTACAATCTGCAGTAACCACCGATCGACCAAACCACTGCACGACCAGCTCTATCCTCACCTACTGTATCCTCACCCATCCCTTGTAGATTGTGAGCCCTCGTGGGCAGGGTCCTCTCTCCTCCTGTACCAGTTGTGACTTGTAGTGTTCAAGATTATTGTACTTGTTTTTATTATGTATACCCCTCCTCACATGTAAAGCGCCATGGAATAAATGGCGCTATAATAATAAATAATAATAATCAGTGTAGCTCCTGCTGTAGATGCTGGGAACCCACAAAGGGTGTGCGGGCCGTGGGCAATTGCCCAGTTTGTCTCCCTCCTTCTCGCAACACCAACCCTGGTCGATTTTCTCCAAAATAATCATTTAAGATCTCTATATGTGTATCTCAGAAGATGTCAGTATGGCGGATGTATAGACAGTCAGAATTTTAATTTATTTGGTAACTGTAATGAAAACAAAATTGTAAAATGCACAGGGAATTCATACACATCTGACATCTGTCAAGAACCAGCCAAGGCATGAAAACCTAATCACAAGCATGAACTATTTTACTAGCGATCTTTCGCTATAAAACCTAAGCTTTAACCATCCTTCCATATGTTAAATTAAGAGCTTTGATTGAGCAATGCAATTCTCCCTCTAAAATTGTTACATAGAGGCTATATTTTATACATTTAACATATGTAAAAAAAACAAAACGCAGGTGATGAGGAATGATGTGTGTCTTTAAGAAGGAAAATTAGCTATATTATTTGCAAATAGCTGAGTCTTACTTCAAAATGAGACATGAAAAATAGCAGGTGTGAACTGAATACAGATCAGGGCTATTTTGCATAACATTTAACTTCCTGGTCTAAAAGTGTAATTATATTATAATAAATAGTCAATTGTTTAAGAAGATACGGTTTTTATACTTGACATCATTATAAATGCATACAAAACTTACGTGTAATACAAGAATGCCAATTTCTAAATATTATAATTTTATCTCTTTATTATATAAGCTATTTATTTATTTAATATAGCCAGGACAAAATTTAATTAATATTACCTCTTTATTTGTAGATCCACCCTCCCTACTGCTGCCAATTTGAGGCTCACATCTGTATATCTTGTTTATACTGCACATCTATTCCCACTCACATATGTCAAACATTAAAAACGGGCAAAAAATTGGCCGAATATTTGCCTAGATTTTGTCTATGGCTTATACACACCACTATGGCTTTTCTTTAATTATATTGAAAAGCATAGTTGAATAATCTATTCAAGACACAGCCAATAAATGTATGACCTGCTGTTGCATTGGTAGGGTTACATGCGTGGTCAGTAAGTCTTGATTTATCTGATATATTGTATATATTGTATGCCAAGTGTCCATCACAAATAAGTTGTAAGCTAATGTGATCTAATGTGTACACGAACTGGCAGACAGGAAAAAAATTATAATTTCCAGGATGAAAGAAAACTAAGTATTTAAAACAATTTCTGCAGAACCTTTCTTGTTCTCTAATATTTAAGGGTTATTCCTAAAAATGGCTGAAATGGAAATATTGGCCACTGTCTGCTGGCCAAAGGAGTCTTGACTTTAAACAGCCAAATGAACTTAGCTGTTTCGACAGTAATAAATAGGAATGCTGGAAACAGCAATAGCACAGGCCTCTTGACTATTCCCATAGCCCCAATCATTTGTTATTTAAGTATACCTATAACATCACTAAGAAAACCAATGAAAGATGGACACCCGAGCTAAAATAGACAATTTTTATTGAAGACAAAAATCTAAAAAAGTATATAAATACAACAATACAGACAACAATAGAACAGATGCAATGAAAAACGAAAGGCAACACTAGTGCCACGCACAAGAAAAAATAATCAGGTAAACTTTACACAGGATACATATAAATATATGCCTATAAATTATCAAAGTAGGTGAGCTGATTACTCCACATGCGTACAGATCCAAGATAATAATTGTGCCTATAGCTAATAGAGCATAGGAGCAGCTACATCAACATTAAAAGGCTCCATGGAGTACCACATCAAAAAAGGGGGTTCAGAGTATACACATACAAGCAATTACTTTCATATAAACCTAGCACCATCAGGAAACCCATATAGCCTATTGGAAATAGTATGAACCAATATTATACCGGGGACGTCCCATAGATATACAGTGGGTAAAGCCAGGCTAGATCCCGGATGCTAGCAAAGGATAGAGGTGGAGAGTAAGAAATAATAAAAGATTGAAAACACTGAACCAACCTGCTACTTGTGCGTGGTAAGAGGGGCCCCAACGCGCGTTTCGCATACGTTGCTTCCTCGGGGGACGCTCCTTTCAGCGTTACTATTCAATATACCGGAAAGATAATGCAATATCTAATAGAAGAGATAGCATACAATATAGTAACAACAAGTGACATCATTTCTAATAAGCATTTAACAGGGTAGCACTGATCCAGCACTGCTGGGAAGCTGCACAGATGAAGGCTGGATACAAATCCAGGGGAACATGAATGTTAGAATAAATCAGTTGAAAATAAAAAATGATTGATACTCATAACAATATTCACAGAAGATACTGTGCTCCCTGCTGAAAAAGACAGGGACACCAGTGACGACTCAGCAGGTATTTAATAATCAATATATAATACTAATATTAAAACACAGGCCCACAAAAACACCCGGCCAGAGGAACAGACATCAGCTTAAGCACTGAACGCTAGCCTATATAAGGTTCATGTAAGAAAAAAAAATGAACAGGGATAGCTTATAATTTTTAAAGAAAAAAAGGTAGTTGAATAAAAATATCTTTTAGTTGCCAATTTACAAGAAACATGCATAGGATAGATTTTCGTTTAATCCCAGCGGTGCAATACAGTTAACACGGTGGATCCATGCACATTCTTTTTGTAATAATAGCCAATCAAAGTTACCACCTCTTGGATTAGGTGTAAAGACTTCAATGACACTGAATGAAATTTCACAGACATTACCCCAATGCACTTCATTCATATGTCTAGCAATGGGAGTGTCACGTCTATGCCTAATATCACCCACGTGTTCACCTACTCTCCTCCTAAACTCCCTCCTTGTTTTGCCAACATAGTCTTTTGAGCAGCTACATGTGGCTATGTAGACCAAGTCAGTAGTTTTACAGTTTGAAAAGTCACAAAGGAAAAATCTCTTACCCGTAGATGAACTGATAATAAATTTACCTGGTTTCATAAATCTACAGTTTACACAGCCACCACATCTAAAGAAACCACAGATTTTTCTGTCCAACCAAGTGCCCTCAGGGGTAGCCCTTTTAAAATGGCTATGTACCAGATTGTCCTTTAAGGACTGACCTTTTCTATAAGTCACCAAAGGTCTCGGTCCTATCAACTGTATCAAATCAGGATCATCTGATAGGATATCCCAATGTTTAGCCAGGATCATAGTGACTCTTTCATTTTGACAATCATAGGTCCCAATTATCCTAGTTGTTTCCATGTTACTCTATGCTTCTTAGTTTGGGACTGTAGTAAAATACCCCTATCTTGTACAAGGGCATGATTAAATGCTGCTTCGATGATACCTCTTGGGTATCCTTTTTCAAAAAACCTCCTCTTCATATCTACTGTTTGTTTAACAAATGCATTTACATCAGAGCAGTTCCTTCTTAGTCTCAAGAACTGACCTTTGGGGATGCCACATTTTAAAGCTCTCGGATGATGGCTCTCCGATCTTATCAGACTATTGCTGCTCATGGGTTTTCGAAAGATCTCAGTTTTCAGTGAACCATCACTATTTTTTGGGATCTGAACATCCAGAAATGATAAGGCTTCCTGGTTAATTTCATAAGTGAACTTCATGCCAATAGTGTTTTCATTTAGTTCTTGTATAAATTCTGTAAATAGCTGTTTAGTGCCCTGCCATATGACAAATATGTCATCAATAAATCTGTACTAGACCCCCATACATTGATGCCACCATCTGGACTCATCCGTGAAGACAATGGTTTCCTCCCACCAGCCCAGGAACAGGTTAGCGTTTGATGGGGCGCAGGGACTCCCCATAGTCGTGCCCCTGAGCTGGTGGAAGTACTTCCTGTCAAACACAAAATGATTTTTTGTAAGTGTAAATTGTAGGAGGTCTAGCACAAATTGGCTATGGGCCTCACATTGGACTGCTCTTGTTCTCAGGAAGTTCTGCACCGCTTTCGAACCCAAATTGTGTGGAATATTGCTGCAAAGAGCCTCCACGTTAATAGAGGCCAAGAAGGAACCCTCTACAAGATATATACCCTCCAATTTGAGAAGCAGATCTGATGTATCTCTAATATACGATGGAAGGGCCAAAACAAATGGTCTTAATATTTCATTAATATAGATACCACAATTGGACGTTAATAAATCAGAACCTGACAAAATAGGACGACCCTGGTTCCAGTCCTTTATGTACCTTCGGTGTTGTGTAGAAGGTAGCAATAAGAGGATATGTTGGTAAAAGAAACTCAAACTCATTCTTAGCGATTAATCCATTCATTTTAGCTGTTTCCAAAAGTCTTTCTAATTCATTTCTATACACTGAAGAGGAGTCAGACTGTAAAATTTCATAAGTACATGTGTCTCTTAGTATAGCATAGCACATCTTTAGAAAATCCTGTATTGTCATAATCACCAAGTTCCCCCCTTTGTCGGAGGGCTTAATCACCAGTTCATTGTTTTTCATCAACTTGAGTAACAACTCCTGTTCACCCTGTGTTAGGTTAGCTCCAATATTACCTGAGGAAATTTTACGTAAGTCTCTCTCTACAAGCTTCAGAAAGATGTCAATGCTTGTAATGTCATCTTGTGGTGGCATTTTCTTTCTCTTGTTCCTCAGGTTGGTATATGGACCAATACCTTCATTGGAGCTATTTTCCTCCATTAGGCCTACCAAAGCGTTATATCCCTCTACATCATCATTGCTAAGGCCCAGTCTCTCACATTCAAGTTGATTACTGTGTGTAAAAATATTTTTCTATTTAAGCTTTCTACAAAACAAATGAATATCCCTTAACCAGCCAAAATAGTCATATTTATTTGTGGGAACAAAATTGAGGCCTTTTTTTAGAAGACTATAATCCTCCCTGGATAATGCATAGCTGGACAGATTAATAATCTGCCCCTGATTCAAACCTTGGGTCGTAGATAATAGCCCGTTCGGGCATTCCTCTTTAAAAAAAAGAGGTAGATGAGGATGCTGAGGAGGAGGAGTTGTTTCAAGTAGTGGGACCTCTCCCAGTCTGTTGTGACTGCCCACCCCTTTGAAACCCTCTGGTGTAGTATTTCCCTCTGCCTCTCCATCCCTGTCTAAAGCGCCTGCCTCCCCTCGGGGATGCAGCCACCTGAGAACGTTCAGTGTCAGAAGTCTTTGGAGTGTGTGAGGAAACCAGAGTACAAGGAGGAAAGCCATGCAAACATGGGGAGAACATAAACTTCTTGCACTTGTTGTCCATGGTGGGAAATGAGCCTAGGAGATCAGCAATGCTAAATCACAATGCTGCCCCCCTTCACAATATGAAGTAAACTGAATGTGCACGTGGTAACTGGTAGCCAAATTTTTTTTATTTTTCTCAGCAAGTGCAGAAGAATTTCTAATAAGCAATTTGTTTTCTCTGTTTTCTCATAGGCAAACTCTTTCTACACACTGCACCTATTAAAGGGAACCTGTCACCAGTTTTGTCATATAACAACTAAAACTATGACCTTATTCAGCAGCTGTGCTGCATTCCATAAATGCTTATTTAACCCCCTGACTTCCCCCGTATAACCACCGCAAACCTTTTTAATTCTCCCACACTGTATGGAAATATGGTTTTGAGCCTCTCCATACCTTCCCCCGGCTCCTGCTTGCCATCCTTCTTCTTTAATTGACATGGAAGTCGCCTCACATCATCCACATTGCTTGGCAAAATCTTTTGCATGTGCACAGAAATCACGGCTCACAACTTTGTACTATGTTTTGCCGTAATGCGGGAAGAGCCAATTTCTGTGTGCAAGCTCAAGATTTTCCTCTACCTTATGGATGATGCAAGGCGTCTTCCACATCAATTAAAGAGGGAGGATGGTGAGCAGCAGCTGGTGGGAGGGATGTAGAGGCCTAAAATCACGACCATTGAACCAGACTGACCCAATTTCCATACATTGAGGGAGAACTTTCAAACGTTTTTGATGGTATACAGTGGGAGTATAGAGAATTAATGGAATGCAGCACAGGTGCACAGTACGGTCATAGTTTTAGTTGTTATATGACAAAACTGGTGACACGTTCCCTTTAAGTATCGGTAGAACATAGGAATATCCTTTGTGAAACAAATGCCCAGATGAAACAATGTTACCCAGCTGAACAGAGATAAAAACTGAAATATATTGGTTCTCAGGATTGTTGGGTTTCCAGATGTAGAAACCTAACCAACCACAAAGTTATGGTACAATACTCTAGATTTGTTATTTCCTAACTATATAGTCAGTGTTAATTAAAGTTGGGGCTCCACATTAAAGGAGGAATTATATTTCGGAAATATAGCATTCAGCTCTGTTCCGCATGGTTGAAGGTAATCAGGCCTATGAAGGAGGACAGCAATAAGCTTGAGATAAACTGTAAAGGAGTATGTAAACAAAGCATGACTAATTATTTTCACTGGGCGGAGTGCCCTTGATAATCTTCTGTAAATATACACATCCTTCACCTCCTTGCTGATACACATACGTAGATCCAAACCAATTTTTCTACATGTCATCAAGATGATATGTTGGTGAGACAAACTATTACTTCCAGTTAAAGGCATAAATAATTTAAGGAAAACTAAAACAGTTGTCTATAACAACAGAAAAAGTCTAACTTTTTAAAAACAATCTTACATCGAGGATAGAAACGTTATTGTTTTTTTAGAATTTGCAATATGTAATCCATCATGCAATGCACAATAAAGCAGTTTGCTACATGTGCTGACATGTTTCGAGGGTCTCCCATGCTTTCAATTGTTGCACATGATCTAATGTGATCATGCGCTATGATTAAAACTGTGCAAGACGCTCCAAACGTGTCAACACAACAGATTTAGAAAAACTGTAATCACTATTTTATTTTGCACTGCATGATGGATTGTGAGTTCTAATAAACCAAGAAAGGTTTTATCCTTAATGCTGGATTTTTTTTATATCTTATCATACACTCCATGCAGGAGATTCTAGTATACAGTAGATCGCTTGCTGCACATCATCATTTGCATTGATCTGCCTGTGTAATCAGGCATGCAAAGGACCACCGATCAGTAAAAGTTTACTGATCGGTGGTCGGATTGTACTTTCGGTCAGTTTATATAAGCAGACCTTAAGTCACTACTAATCCTTTCTACTAAAGGCTCATACTCACTTGCGAGAAACTCGGATGAGTCTCGCACAGCAATACCCGGCACTGCACCTGGCACAGAGAAGTGGAGCGTGTAGCTGCATGTATTCCTATGCGGCCGCACACTCCGCTTTGAGTACCGGCAGCAGCGCCGGGTATTGCCGTGCGAGACTCATCCGAGTCTCGCGCAAGTGAGTATGAACCCTAATACAGACAAACTGTGTCTTAAAGTATTTTGAACTGATCACAGGTCCGCCAGCTATTAGAAAAAGATATAGTGAAACCAGCTCACCTAGGTGACTCTACGCAGGTAGGAGCAGGGAATTCCGAATGACCATACATGTAAATACAAAATGAAAAAAGGGATAAATTCCAGCTCATTAAAATCTCAAATTATATTAAAAAATTATAACAAAATAGATTCCATGTCACAATCGATGGCAATGCGTTTCAAATGCACTTTGGCGTTCTTTGAGTTACATGACAGGGGATCCCACAATGCCTAAATACAGGATTAAAGCCAATAGGTATGACAATGCAAATCACATGGTGAAGGTCTATACAATAAAATCAAATTAAGAAAGGAAATATATAACAAATGCAAAAAGCATGATACAAATCATACAAAAAGCTATTATCTTTAACCCTTTCATGGCCGGGGGATTTTTCGTTTTTCCGTGTTCGTTTTTCGCTCCCCTCCTTCCCAGAGCCATAACTTTTTTATTTTTCCGTCAATTTGGCCATGTGAGGGCTTATTTTTTGCGGGACGAGTTGTACTTTTGAACGACATCATTGGTTTTAGCATGTCGTGTACTAGAAAACGGGAAAAAAA
The DNA here is from genome assembly GCF_032444005.1 of Ranitomeya imitator. Taxonomy (NCBI): domain Eukaryota; kingdom Metazoa; phylum Chordata; class Amphibia; order Anura; family Dendrobatidae; genus Ranitomeya; species Ranitomeya imitator. The sequence continues at coordinate 558,281,062 of NC_091284.1, read as the reverse complement.
TTCCAAGTGCGGTGAAATTGCAAAAAAAGTGCAATCCCACATTGGTTTTTTGTTTGGCTTTTTTGCTAGGTTCACTAAATGCTAAAATGACCTGCCATTATGATTCTCCAGGTCATTACGAGTTCATAGACACCTAACATGACTAGGTTATTTTTTAGCTAAGTGGTGAAAAAAAATTCCAAACTTTGCTAAAAAAAAAAAAGTTGCGCCATTTTCCGATACTCGTAGCGTCTCCATTTTTCATCATCTGGGGTCGGTTGAGGGCTTATTTTTTGCGTGCCGAGATGACGTTTTTAATGATAGCATTTCGGTGCAGATACGTTCTTTTGATCGCCCGTTATTGCATTTTAATGCAATGTCGCGGCGACCAAAAAAACGTAATTCTGGCGTTTCGAATTTTTTTCCCGCTTCGCTGTTTAGCGATCAGGTTAATACTTTTTTTTAGTTGATAGATCGGGCGATTCTGAGCGCGGCGATACCAAATATGCGTAGATTTGATATTTTTTTTATTGATTTATTTTGATTGGGGCGAAAGGGGGGTGATTTAAACTTTTATGTTTTTTTTATTTTTTTCACATTTTTTTAAACTTTTTTTTTTTACTTTTGCCATGCTTCAATAGCCTCCATGAGAGGCTAGAAGCAGGCATAGCACGATCGGCTCTGCTACATAGCAGCGATCTGCTGATCGCTGCTATGTAGCAGAATTGCACGTGTGCTGTGAGCGCCGACCACAGGGTGGCGCTCACAGCGACGGGCAATTAGTAACCATAGAGGTCTCAAGGACCTCTATGGTTATCATTCACAAGCATCGCCGACCCCCGATCATGTGACGGGGGTCGGCGATGACGTCATTTCCGGCCGCCCGGCCGGAAGCGGTAGTTAAATGCCGCTGTCTGCGTTTGACAGCGGCATTTAACTAGTTAATAGGTGCGGGCAGATCGCGATTCTGCCCGCGCCTATTACGGGCACATGTCAGCTGTTCAAAACAGCTGACATGTCCCGGCTTTGATGCGGGCTCACCGCGGAGCCCTGCATCAAAGCAGGGGAGCCGGCATCGGAAGGTATAGTACGTCCGATGCCGGTAAGGGGTTAAAGGAAACCCATTAGCAAGTATTCAGTTTTCTTACAGAGTTACTATGAAAAAGAAGTTTTTTACATATTTCACAATGAAACCTTACAATTTTCAAATTGGCTAATATAATTTGAAAAAAAAAATTTCTTGAGGAATACTTTATGCGGGTCAGTAACTGTACCTTACATCTACGCTTTCATTAATAGATTTGTCATTCTTTGTACATATTCTAAACATTCATTAGGCTTGATATACTACACAGGGCGTTTTTGCTGCGTTTTTTATGCTAATTTTCAGCTGCTTTTTGCAGTACCAGCAAAGCCTATGAGATTTCAGAAATATCATGCACACACATTGTTTTTTTTGTGATCAGTATTTTGTGCTTTGCTGCGTTTTTTGGACATAGAGCATGTCACTTCTTTCAGCGTTTTTGCTGCGTTTTTTTAGCATTTTTCAACCATTGACTTGAATGAGTGATGAAAAACACAGCGAAAATGCAGCAAAAACGCAGGTATCATTATTTGCTGCGTTTTTGCTGCTGAAAATTCAAGGACATTAGCATGGACAAAGAGAAAACAAACGCACAAAAAAAGCACCAAAAATGCACCAAAACCTGCGTATTTTAAATTTTTTCAGTTTAATATCTGCTGTAGTGTGAGCGTGGATGGAGCAGGAGAAATTTCCGGATACACAGCAGGGGAGCAGCTGACGTTACTGAACCCCAATAACACGGCAGCAAGTGTGGACTGTGCAGACGGCACTTCTGAGCAGCAACTGGCAGTGTCGGAGCCCAGGGTCAATGCTAGAAACAGAGTGTAGGCTGTGGCCTAATTGGTGCAAGTTTAATATCTGTTGTAGTGTGAGTGTGGACAGAGCAGGAGAAATTGCCGGATACACAGCAGGGGAGCAGCTGACGTTACTGAACCCCAATAACACAGCAGCAAGTGTTGACTGTGCAGACGGCACTTCTGAGCAGCAACTGGCAGTGTTGGAGCCCAGGGTCAATGCTAAAAACAAAGTGTAGGCTGCGGCCTAATTGGTGCAAGTTTAATATCTGTTGTAGTGTGAGTGTGGACAGAGCAGGAGAAATTGCCGGATACACAGCAGGGAAGCAGCTGACATTACTGAAACAAGTGTTGACTGTGCAGATGGAACTTCTGAGCAGCAACTGGCGGTGTTGGAGCCCAGGAATTACAGTTCAGGTGGTAGAAACATGAACACAACAGGAGACCTGGATACTGTTGCCAAGCAATTATTTAATCTGGAAGAGGAGTGGCAAATTCAAGCCTTGTTCATTTTCAGAAAAGTAAGCCAGTCAACGTTATCGGAGGATAGTCGCATGTGACGGTCTGTTAGTACACCACCTGCGGCACCAAAGAATCGTTCCGATAATACACTAGCAGCAGGGCAAGCCAGCACCTCCAATGCATACTGGCTAAGCTCATGGCCATGTCTCCAATGTAGAGACCCAAAACTTGAAGGGGGAAGAGCCATCAGGGAGTACACTGAGAGGGCAAGACATGTAGTCTGTCACCATCTGACAGAAACGTTGCCTCCTGCTGACTGGAGCCATCTGTGATGGTGTAGACATTTGTGGCGGGCACACAAAACTATGCTACAGTTGGGCCATACTGGTCTTGCCTTGTGCTGAGGCACTGATTCTGCTCCCTCTTTGTGCAGAGCTTCCTCCACTGCCTCGATGCACTGAGCTGCTTTGTAGAGCACTAGCAGCACTGCTCTCGTTTGGAATGGAGAACATGATGGAATGCACCAGTGTGTCTTGGCACTTCTGCATTTTATGCTCCCGGTTCAATGGTGTTATGAGGCTTTGTAAGTTGTCCCGGTAGCGAGGATCTAGGAGGGTGTACACCCAATAATCAGCCATGTTGAGAATGTGGGCGATGTGGCGGTCGTTTCTCAGGCACTGCAGCATGAAATCAACCATGTGCTGCAGACTGCCAACTGGCCAAGAAACGCTGTCCCCTGCTTGAGGCGTGATCCCTGCCTGCCCTTCATCACCCCACCATCGCTCTACATACTGACTACTAGAGCATTGTGTAACTCCCTCCTCTGGACAGATGTCTTCCTCCTCCATTGACTCCTCCTCATCCTCTTCACAAAGTGTCCCCTGCCTAGGCCTTTGTGAGGAACCACGTTGAGCAGACTGTCCAGAAGCAGATGGCATTTGTGACTCCTCATCCTCCACCTCTTCCACAACCTCCTCCCTTAGCGCTTGCAGTGTTTTTTTCCAGCAGGCAGATAAGGGGGATAGTCGTGCTGACTAGTGCCTCATCTGCACTCGCCATCCGCGTGGAATCATCGAAGGCATGCAAAACCTGGCAGATGTCCTTCATACTGGCCCACTCAGTAGTGGTGAAGTCTGAATGGCGCGCAGTGCGACTTTTTTGCACCTGATGCAGCTAGTACTCCATTACTGCTGCCTGCTGCTCACACAACGTCTCCAACATATGTAACGTTGAATTCCACCTGGTGGGTAGGTCACATATGATGCAATGTTCCGGAAGGCGGAATTGGCACTTCAGAGCTGCAATGCGCGATCTTGCCATGCTGGAACGCCGCAAGTGAGCGCACTCTAGGCAGACCTTGTGCAGCAGTGCATCAAGATCCGGATAGTCCCTCAAAAAACTCTGCGTGACCAAGTTGAGCACATGTGCCAGACATGAGATGGGAATGAGGTTGCCTAGGCCCAGAGCTGCCACCAGATTTCGGCCATTGTCACACACTACCATGCCTGGCTGGAGATTCGCTGGCACAAACCACACGTCGCTCTCCTGCTTGATGGCATTCCAGAGCTCCTGCGCTGTGTGGCTTCGATTCCCCAAAGAAATTAATTTCAATATGGCCTGTTTACATTTGGCCACGGCTGTGCTCATATCAGTCATAACAGGTAAGTGTTCACGGGTCCATGTGGAGGTAGACTGTGACGGCTCCTGCAGCGCTGATTCAGAGGAACTGGAGTATGAGGAGGAGTCAATGTGTACAGACTGGATTCCTGCAATCCCTGGAGTTGGCAGAACACGTACAGCACCACTCTCAAGATCTGTACCTGGCTCCACAACATTTACCCAATGGGCAGTGAGGGAAAGGTATCGTCCCTGTCCATGGTGACTGGTCCACACATCGGTGGTCAGGTGGACCTTGCTACTGACATCACTTTTGCAGGGCAGGGATGGCTTGCCTGCTGAAATAAAAGCGGCTGGGCACGTTGTATTGTGGGACTGCAAATGCCATGAAGTTACGGAAGGTGTCAGTCTCCACCAGCCTGAATGAGAGCATTTCAAGGGACAGTAGTTTTGCAATGCCAGCATTCAGAGCCTGTGCTCGGGGGTGGTTTGCCGAGTATGGTCACCTTTTCTCCCATGGGTGTGCTACTGATGGCCGTAGACTGGGCTGGGAATGTGAGGATGACAGGAAACGTGGTGCTGTGGGTGGAATTACACTGGGTCTCTGTACAACAGTGCCAGAGGTTCTTCCATGGCGATCCTGTGAGGAAGCCGAACCAGCTGTGTGTGAGCTGGAGGAAGAGGCTACAACACGAGCTGAAGAGGTGGTAGGTGGTGCTGTAAGTTGGCCTAGGTCTTCAGTGTGTCTTTGTAACTCCACCGCATGCTTGGTCTGCACATGTTTCCACATATTTGTGGTATTGAGGTTGCTGACACTTTTCCCTCTTTTCACTTTCTGATGACACAGCTTGCACTTGACAAAGCAAATGTCATCTGCAACTGTGTCAAAAAAGGACCAGGCACTGCAAGTCTTGGGGGCACCCGTTTTGGGTTTTGGAAGAGGCATGCTCTTAATGGGTGCCGAAGTGGAGGCTACAGGTAACCCAGTCTGCCCCCTCCCTCTCCCTCCTTTTTGGGCCGTTCGGGGAATTTCTTCCTCAGAGCTGCTCCCACCACCTTCCTGTACCTCACGCCATGATGGGTCAAGGACCTCATCATCTACACTACCCTCTTTCAACAACTGCTTCTCCTGGGTAGTCTCGGCAGCACAGTACGCACCAGAAAGTGGCACCTGAGTCTCATCAGCAGATGCGTACTGAGGTGTGCTGACTGTAGGCACTGGCCCACCCACCTCTTCAGATTCAGAGAGACAAAGCAGTTGCGCATCACTGCATACTGCCTCTTCTTCCATTTCTCAAATGCTTCTTGCCTGGACCCTTCTTTCCAAGCCAAGAGATTCAGAGAACAGAAGTAGAGATGGCTCCTGTCCTGCGCTCTCTGACTGCCCTGGCAATTTGGCATGTGGTGAAGAGACAGATGGGTGCTCTTCAGTGCTCTGGACCTGAGAGGATGTGGCACTAATTGAAGTCAATGCGATAGCTGCCATCCATCCGACAACAGCTTCAATTTGTTCGTCCTGCAGCAGTGGGGTACGGCGAGCTCCTAAAAAGCTGCGCATAAAGGACTGTTCCCTAGTAAAACTGGGGAATGCTGAGTCACTGGTGCCTGCAGCAGGCACAGAATCCCCACATCCTCTCCCTGCAGAAACTCCATGCCCACGACCACGTGCCTTACTCCCTGCCTTCTTCATCTTTCTAGACTGATAAAGATAGGCAGAAAAGTACTAAGGGTTTAGTGTGCTCATTCCTGAACAGCTGCTAACAGGTATAAGAAACGCTAATTTTATAAAGTGTGGACTAGACTTTAATATGAGCTAATGTGGCCTACACAACTGTAAAGTGAAGTGTTTGGTGAACTTTATTTAGGTTTTTTTTTTACAAAAAAAATGGATGTGCCCAAAGATGTAAAACCGATAGTATCATAAACTTTTTGTAGCTATTACAAAGCATGAAGGTAACCTACAATGCAATAGATGAGGCTCCAAAAAATAGGCTAATACTAATCTGGCTAGGGCTGCAGGGCACAAGGCTGCAGAAAGGCTCCTCTATCTACTCCTATATAGTACACACAATCTAGCTGGATACGGATGGAAACACACCACTAATAGGAGAAATCAGGAAAAATGGGCTGCACTAATGAAGAAAAGGACAATATATAAGGCAGTGACGCACGATGAGCGGACTACAACCAGATGTGGCTGCAGAACACACTGCAGCGAGAGCTGCACTCACACACACATAGACCTTGCAGACAGCCATGAATGGCGCTGCAAGGCTGCAGAAAAGCTCCTCTATCTACTCCTATATAGTGTTTGCACGCTATCTAGCTGGATACGGATGGAAACACAGTAATAGGAGAAATCAGGCAAAATGTGCAGCAGCACAAATGCAAAAAAGGACAATGTAACAGTATGAGGCAGTGATGCACGCTGAGGGAACTACAACCAGAACTACAACCAGAACACACTGCAGCGTGAGCTGCACTCACACACACAGAGACCTTGCAGACAGCCGTGAACAGCGCTGCGAGGCAAAAAAAAGGTTCTCACACAGAGGTTGCTACAGTAGCCTGGGTAAAGCACAATGAAGCAAATCGCTATCTCAAACTGGCCCTCAGTCAGAACAGCAGTGTCCTGTCCCTAACTGAATTCACAGCAGAGTGAACCCAAAATGGCAGCGGCGGCTTTTATAGTGCATCATGACATCATTTCAGCAGCCAATCACAGCCATGCCAGTAGTTACATGCCTAACATGCATAACAGGATGTGCCCACACTTCTTAGGATTCCTCATTGGCTGAATTAAATCAAACTGGCTCATAGCATTATGGGAACTTCTGTTACCGGTATTCGATATTGCAAAAGTATCGGAACTCAGTATCGGAACTCCGATATCGCGAATATCGGCCAATACCCGATATTTGCAGTATCGGAATGCTCAACACTATGAGCGACATTAAAGGTGGAAAAAATTGTGAAATTAATCTTCTTGGTATGATCTTTTATATGACAAAAACCTGTTATTTTAACGTGGGGGGAGTGTGGTGGTCTTTTTATATCCATTTTATATCCATTATAGATGATTTTATTAGGAGGAAAAGGATTGTAAATGTTTCCAGGGGAATGCTTACAATATCTTTACATTTTTCCTTTCTGTATAATCCGTCCACCGAGTATGACCTCTCATTGAGGTTAATTCTACAAACAACCTGTATTTCCTGTATATCCTGAAATGTTAATGCACCATATACTGTATATAATTTATTTAACTGGATTTCACACATGAACAACATTTACCTAACATATTCTCTTTCTATGGCCAAATTTGAGTAAGAGAAAGCCTTTCTATGTGCCAGGAAAACTAATAGCATTGCTGAATACGCAGACTTTCTAATACAAAAATGTATTCAAATATTTTCCAGTATCTAAAATGTGTAAAAGTGAGACTCCAGTGGAAAACTACAGTCTGTGGCTATAATGGTATAATGGTAGGAAATGCCTGGTCTGACTATGTCATACAGAATATTCATTTTCTAATACAGCATTTTTCCTATCAATAAAAGAATACTAAATATTCCAAATTTCTGACCCATTATATTTTACTGTGAAACCTCTTATACAAATGAAGCCATGTTACTTTAACTGAAATAGAAGACAGATATATCACAGCACAGTAAGGCTGGGTTCACACTGCGTTTATATGGCACGTTAGATGGACTACGTTACACCGCGGCATAGCCTAATTTCATTGGAATCCACTCTTTCAGGAACGTGGGTCCCAAACTGTGTAAAATATGTACCATCACAGGATCTCTGCCGCTGCTCAGATCTCTGTTTTGACTGTAGATGTCACGTCACCAGCACCCATCACTTCCCTACATAATCATTGAGCTTAGAGCTCACTCACTCAGGTTGATGGCATGTGACACTGCACTTAGTGAATAACCACTGAGCTCAGTGAGTGGCTAGAGCAGTGATGCGTGTTGTTAACGTGATGTCACCACTTTAGTCAGCCATTGAGCTCAGTGGCTCGTGCACTAAGCATGTGTAGTGCACGCCATTAAGCTCAGTGAATAAGCCTCTGAGTTCAGTGATTGGCTAGAGTGGGTGGTGACCATGGCGGCCATTTTGAAGTTGGCCATTTTGGATGGAACTTTATTTTTTTCAATAGGAAGAGGGTCATGTGACACATCAAACTTATTGAGAATTTCACAATAAAAACAATGGTGTGCTTGGTTTTAACAAAACTTTATTTTATCATGAGTTATTAACAAGTTTATGACCACTTATAAAATGTATACCACTTATAAATGCAACCCTCTTCTCCCACTCTTGACACACTGATAGCAACAATGCAGAAGAAATGCTAGTACAGGCTTCCACTATCCATTGTTTCAGATGGACAATTGCCTTCAGATGACCCCAAAGATAAAGGTCTAAGAGGGTCTGATAGGGAGACCTTGGTGGCCATTCAACTGGTCAACGGCAACCAATCCACCTTCCAGGAAACTGTTCATGTAGGAATGCTTGGACCTGACACCCATAATGTGGTAGTGCACCATCTCGGGTGTCAGGTCCGAGCATTCCTACATGAACATTTAACTCCTTCCTGTCTTGACAATTTTTATTTTTTTCCCTTTTGATTTCCTCCACTGCTTCCAGGAGTCATCATTTTTTTTTGTCCACCAACATAGCCATTCAGGGGCATGTGTTTTGCAAAACAACTTATAGTTTTTAAAATGTCATTTATGTTACCATATAATTGGCGCCATACATCAAGAATGTTGCTGTTCACACTAGTTTGATGAAGAGATGAGCTATAGTCCAACGCTACTGATTTATGAAGAGGCGTATGGCTCGTTATGAATCAGGAACATTGAACGCCACAAATTCTTCTCAAATCCTTGCTGTAGCATAGTGGCATAGTGAACGTTGCCACTCATCATGAACTTGACGAGCACAAAATGCCATGACCGCCCAATCTCCACCAACTTTGTTAGAGCTGGACGAAACTGACTTGAAAATGCCAAAAGTTGCATAATTTTAGTGCAGCTGCTAGTTGTGCCAAAAATATGCGACTTTTCAAAGCTTTTTATGGCAGAATACTGGTGTAAGAGCTTTGATGAGTCCTGCCCAATATGTTAAAAAAAAAATTCCAAGTGCAGTAAAATGGTGAAAAATTAGCATCATTTTGTCAGTTTTTTTCAATTTGTTTACTGAGTTTGTTGTGTTTGTAAAAATCAGCTCTCAACATAATCATCCAGGTTAGTTCAATATGTTACTATACATGTAAAGTTTTCTTATTTTTAAGTGGTGAAAAAAATTTAGAATTGCAAAAAACAAAATAATTGGGTTATGTTGTAATTTTCTGAGACTACAATTACTTTTTAATATTTCTTTTAAAAAAATATATATAATAAAAAAATCTAAATATATATATTGTACCCATAAATAAATATTTGTATGAAAAATATATATATATATATAAACAATAAAAGTACAGATATTTGGTACTGCAGTGTCCGGAACCTATAAAACTGTGCCACTAATTAACCCCTTTAGTAAACAGCATAAAAAAAACCACAAGGCAAAAAACAATGCTTTATCATCATACCAACGAACAAAAAGTGGAATTAAAAAGAGGAATATAAACAAACTAGGTACCACTAAAAACATCATCTTGTCCTGCAAAAAAACAAGCAATCATAAACCTCCATCAGTGGAAAACTAAAAAAGTTATAGCTCTCGGAATAAACCGATTAAAAAATATATTATTTTTTCAATAAAATAGTTTTAACTGTGTAATAGTGGCAAAACATAAAAAGATATAACTGTGGTAATCACACTGATGTGAAGAATAAAACTGCCTTATCAATTTTACCAAACGCTTAACGACATTAAACCCCCCCCCAAAAAAAAAAAATTCTGAATTGCTGGTTTTTGTTCATTCTGCCCCCCCAAAAAATCAGAATAAAAAGCAGCCAAAAAATTTCATGTGTCTGAAAATGGTACCAATAAAACGTCAACTCATCCCGCACAAAACAAGCCCTCGCATGACTCTGGGCCGAAATATGGAAAAATTGTAGCTCTTAAAATATGGTGATGCAAAAACTGCGTTTTATTAATGTGTGTGACAGCAGCCGAAATGAAAACCTGATATAAATCTGGTATCGCTGTAATCGCACCAACCAGAAGAATAAAGTCGTCTAATCACTTATCCCACACGAGGAACAGCGTAAAAATTAATAAAACCAATTCTTCACCTGCTGTTGATTTTTTAATTTTGTCTTCAAAGATTGCAGTAAGGCTCTGTTCACATTTATCCTGCGCTCGGGGAAAGCACAAAGGCTCTGGAAAAACGAAATGGCTCCTTGCCCCCAAAAGAAATTCAGCAAATTCGGTGCTCCCAAATCCAAATGTCCCCCTCCTTTCTGAACCCCACAGTGTACCTAAACCACATATAGAATCCACATCTCTAGCATTTCTGAAGTGATGAGAGCTAGCCTAACTTACAGATGCATGTCTCCAGAAGCAAGAGCTGGACATAACGTGCTGGTGACTGCAACATACTGATCACTACAGCACACTAGTCACTAGGGTTGAGCGAAACGGATCGTTCATTTACAAAAGTCGCCGACTTTTGGCACAGTCGGGTTTCACAAAACCCGACCCGACCCCTGTGTGGGGTCGGCCATGCGGTACGCGACTTTCGCGCCAAAGTCGCGTTTCAATGATGCTAAAAGCGCCATTTCTCAGCCAATGAAGGTGGACGCAGAGTGTGGGCAGCGTGATGACATAGGTCTTGGTCCCCACCATCTTAGAGAAGGGCATTGCATTGATTGGCTTGCTGTCTGCGGCGTCACAGGGGCTATAAAGGGGCGTTCCCGCCGACCGCCATCTTACTGCTGCTGATGTGAGCATAGGAAGAGGTTGCTGCCGCTTCGTCAGAAGCAGGGATAGTGTTAGGCAGGGTCCATTAACCACCAAACCGCTTGTGCTGTAGCGATTTCCACTGTCCAACACCACCTTTTGTTTGCAGGGACAGTGGAAGCTACATTTTTTTTTCCTCAGCGCTGTAGCTTATTAGGCTGCCCTAGAAGGCTCCCTGATAGTTGCATTGCTGTGTGTACGCCGCTGTGCAAACCAACTGCTTTTTTCAAAGCACAAATCCTGTTGTTCCTTCCTTTCTGCACAGCTATCTTTTTTGTTTGTCCACACTTTTGATTTAATTTGTGCAGCAGTCCACTCCTTCGTATTGCTGCCTGCCATACCTGGCTGAGATTACTGCAGGGAGATAGTAATTGTAGGACAGTCCCTTTTTTTTTTTTTTTTTTTTTAATTCTCCCTAAAAAAATAAGTTGTGGGAGATTAAGATTGGCATTTCTGCTAGAGTGCCAGTCCTGAGTGTGCCATCTCTCTTAAATAGTGGGCCATAGAAAGCCTAGTGTTTTTTTTTTAAATTTAGTATCTAAATTCTCCCTGAAAAATAAAAAAAACAGTGGGAGATTAATATTGGCCTTTCTGCTTGTGTGCCAGTCCTGAGTGTGCCATCTCTCTTAAATAGTGGGCCATAGAAAGCCTAGTGTTTTTTTTTTTTAAATTTGGTATCTAAATTCTCCCTGAAAAAAAAAACAGTGGGAGATTAATATTGGCCTTTTTGCTTGTTTGCCAGTCCTGAGTGTGCCATCTCTCTTAAATAGTGTGCCATAGAAAGCCTAGTGATTTTTTTTTTAAATTTGGTATCTAAATTCTCACTGAAAAAAAACAGTGGAAAATTAATATTGGCCTTTCTACTTGTGTGCCAGTCCTGAGTGTGCCATCTGTCTTAAATAGTGGGCCATAGAAAGCCTAGTGTTGTTTTTTTTAAAATTTGGTATCTAAATTCTCCCTGAAAAATAAAAAAAACAGTGGGAGATTAATATTGGCCTTTCTGCTTGTGTGCCAGTCCTGAGTGTGCCATCTGTCTTAAATAGTGGGCCATAGAAAGTCTATTTTTTTTTTTTAATTTGGTATCTAAATTCTCCCTGAAAAAACAAAAAAACAGTGGAAGATTAATATTGGCCTTTCTGCTTGTTTGCCAGTCCTGAGTGTGCCATCTGTCTTAAATAGTGTGCCATAGAAAGCCTAGTGTTTTTTTTTTTAAATTTGGTATCTAAATTCTCCCTGAAAAAAAAAACAGTGGGAGATTAATATTGGCCTTTCTGCTTGTGTGCCAGTCCTGAGTGTGCCATCTCTCTTAAATAGTGGGCCATAGAAAGCCTAGTGTTTTTTTTTACATTTGGTATCTAAATTCTCCCTAAAAAAAAAAACAGTGGGAGAATAATATTGGCCTTTGTGCTTGTGTGCCAGTCCTGAGTGTGCCATCTGTCTTAAATAGTGGGCCATAGAAAGCCTAGTGGTTTTTTTTTAAATTTGGTATCTAAATTCTCCCTGAAAAATAAAAAAAACAGTGGGAGATTAATATTGGCCTTTCTGCTTGTGTGCCAGTCCTGAGTGTGCCATCTCTCTTAAATAGTGGGCCATAGAAAGCCTATTTTTTTTTAAATTTGGTATCTAAATTCTCCCTGAAAAAAAAAAACAGTGGGAGATTAGTATTGGCCTTTCTGCTTGTTTTCCAGTCCTGAGTGTGCCATCTGTCTTAAATAGTGGGCCATAGAAAGCCTAGTGTTTTTTTTTTTAATTTGGTATCTAAATTCTCCCTGAAAAATAAAAAAAAAACAGTGGGAGATTAATATTGGCTTTTCTGCTTGTGTGCCAGTCCTGAGTGTGCCATCTCTCTTAAATAGTAGGCCATAGAAAGCCTAGTGTTTTTTTTTTTAAATTTGGTATCTAAATTCTCCCTGAAAAATAAAAAAAACAGTGGGAGATTAATATTAGTCTTTCTGCTTGTGTGCCAGTCCTGAGTGTGCCATCTCTCTTAAATAGTGGGCCATAGAAAGCCTAGCTTTTTTTTTAAAATTTGGTATCTAAATTCTCCCTGAAAAAAAAACAAAACAGTGGGAGATTAATATTGGCCTTTCTGCTTGTTTGCCAGTCCTGAGTGTGCCATCTCTCTAAAATAGTGGGCCATAGAAAGCCTAGTGGTTTTTTTTAAAAATTTGGTATCTAAATTCTCCCTGAAAAAAAAAACAGTGGGAGATTAATATTGGCCTTTCTGCTTGTGTGCCAGTCCTGAGTGTGCCATCTCTCTTAAATAGTGGGCCATAGAAAGCCTAGTGGTTTTTTTTTTAAATTTGGTATCTAAATTCTCCCTGAAAAATAAAAAAAACAGTGGGAGATTAATATTGGCCTTTCTGCTTGTGTGCCAGTCCTGAGAGTGCCATCTCTTTTAAATAGTGGGCCATAGAAAGCCTAGTTTTTTTTTTTAATTTGGTATCTAAATTCTCCCTGAAAGAAAAAAACAGTGGGAGATTAATATTGGCCTTTCTGCTTGTGTGCCATGTTATGACCTGGTGGTCAGGACAATAATGGACCTGGTGGTTAAGAGCACACGGAATGACCTGATAGTTACTGATAATTAAGGACGAGCTCTGGGACGTGGGAACTCTGCTAACCGCAATCCCTAATCCTTTCAAACACACTAGAAATAGCCGTGGATTGCGCCTAACGCTCCCTATGCAACTCGGCACAGCCTAAGGAACTAGCTAGCCCTGAAGATAGGAAAATAAAGCCTACCTTGCCTCAGAGAAATTCCCCAAAGGAAAAGACAGCCCCCCACATATAATAACTGTGAGTAAGATGAAAATACAAACACAGAGATGAAATAGATTTAGCAAAGTGAGGCCCGACTAACTGAACAGACCGAGGATAGGAAAGGTTACTTTGTGGTCAGCACAAAAACCTACAAAAAGACCACGCAGAGGGCGCAAAAAGACCCTCCCCACCGAATAGAAAGCCTATTGTTTTGTTTTTTTAATTTGGTATCTAAATTCTCCCTGAAAAAAAAAACAGTGGGAGATTAATATTGGCCTTTCTGCTTGTGTGCCAGTCCTGAGTGTGCCATCTCTCTTAAATAGTGGGCCATAGAAAGCCTAGTGTTTTTTTTTTTAAATTTGGTATCTAAATTCTCCCTGAAAAAAAAAACAGTGGGAGATTAATATTGGCCTTTGTGCTTGAGTGACAGTCCTGCGTGTGTGGCATCTCTCTCATTTGGTGCCACAGAAAACAGAGTGTGTAACATCGTGCCTGATTTTCCTTGCGGTCTCACCCACCTATAAAGGGATATCTAAATCATACAGAAGTTAGAGTTCACCTTGTAAGTTGTTTGACAGTAACAAATACCGTTAGTTTGGTGACATTTTTAAAACAATGAGGATGTCTGGTGGAAGAGGTCGTGGCCGTGGGCGTTCATTGCCAGCTGGTAATGATGGTAGTGGTAGTGGAGCATCGGGTGGTCGTGGGAAAAACAATATAGCACCTAAGTCTCGAGCTGTGGAGCCAGGTTCGTCGTCTGGCTACACAAGGCCTCGAACGCTCCCTTTTCTGGGACTAGGAAAACCGCTTTTAAAGCCGGAGCAGCAAGAGCAAGTTTTGGCTTACCTTGCTGACTCAGCCTCTAGCTCTTTTGCCTCCTCTTCTGAAACTGGTAAATGTAAAAGCAGCGCATCGTTAGTGGATGTTCACGGTCAGGGACAAGTCGCTTCCTTGTTCTCTTCAGCAAAAACAGCAACAGAGAAGGATGCAGCAGGCGACACAATGGGTTACTCCATGGAGCTCTTTACACATACCGTCCCTGGCTTAGAAAGTGAAACATTTAACAGGCCATGCCCATTACAAGTTGAATCTGACATGGAGTGCACTGATGCACAGCCACAGCCAGACTACTATGCTGGTCCTTTGACTCAGACCACAACATTGCCCTCGCAGGGTACTGATCCAGAATCAGACCCTGATGAGACTATGGTGCCCCGTCACGAACGCTATACCACCGACTTACACAGTGACACAGACGAAGTTGCACACGAGCTAGAAGAGGAGGTTATAGATGACCCAGTTGTTGACCCCGATTGGCAGCCATTGGGGGAACAGGGTGCAGGCGGCAGTAGTTCTGAAGCGGAGGAGGAGGGGCCGCAGCAGGCATCAACATCGCAACAGGTTCCATCTGCCGGGCCCGTATCTGGCCCAAAACGCGTGGCAAAGCCAAAACCTGTTGGAGGACAGCGTGGCCATCCGGTTAAAGCTCAGTCTGCAATGCCTGAAAAGGGATCCAATGCTAGAAAGAGTGCAGTCTGGCATTTTCTTAAACAACATCCAATTGATCAGCGCAAAGTCATCTGTCAAAAATGTTCAACTACCTTAAGCAGAGGTCAGAATCTGAAAAGTCTAAATACAAGTTGCATGCATAGACATTTAACCACCATGCATTTGCAAGCCTGGACTAACTACCAAACGTCCCTTAAGGTTGTAGCACCCTCGGCCAATGAAGCTAGTCAGCAACGCTACATCCCTTCCGGCAGTGTAAGGCCACCATTTTCCGCACCACCTGCAGTATCTGTGCAGGTTTCTTTGCCAGGCCAAAGCAGTCAGGGTCAGGGAATCACCAGTTTCGTAGTAGGAAACACTGCATCTAGTGCACCGGCGGCAACAATACCGTCTCCCACCGTCTCTCAGTCTGCCATGTCCACCGGCACCCCCGCTAGTTCCACGATCTCCAGCTCTCCAGTCCAGCTCACCCTACATGAGACTATGGTTAGAAAAAGGAAGTACTTAGCCTCGCATCCGCGTACACAGGGTTTGAACGCCCACATAGCTAGACTAATCTCGTTAGAGATGATGCCCTACCGGTTGGTTGAAAGCGAAGCTTTCAAAGCCCTGATGGACTACGCTGTACCATGCTACGAGCTACCCAGTCAACACTTCTTTTCGAGAAAAGCCATCCCAGCCCTCCACCAGCATGTTAAAGAGCGCATCGTCCATGCACTCAGGCAATCTGTGAGTACAAAGGTGCACCTGACAACAGATGCATGGACCAGTAGGCATGGCCAGGGACGTTACGTGTCCATCACGGCACACTGGGTGAATGTGGTGGATGCAGGGTCCACAGGGGACAGCAATTTTGGGACAGTTCTGCCTAGCCCACGGTCTAGGAAACAGTTGGCTGTAGCCGTTCGCACCCCTCCTCCTCCTCCTCGTCCTCCTGCAGAAGCGAGAGCTCGTCCACAGACCGCAGTCGCCCAACCACTCCATCCGCAGCTGCCACTGTTGCACACCAGGTGTCCCATTATGGGGCAGCTACTGGCAAGCGTCAGCAGGCTATATTGGCTATGAAGTGTTTGGGCGACAACAGACACACCGCGGAAGTTCTGTCCGAGTTCTTGCAGAAAGAAACGCAGTCGTGGCTGGGCACTGTAGATCTTGAGGCAGGCAAGGTAGTGAGTGATAACTGAAGGAATTTCATGGCTGCCATCTCCCTTTCCCAACTGAAACACATTCCTTGCCTGGCTCAAACCTTAAACCTGGTGGTGCAGTGCTTCCTGAAAAGTTATCCGGGGTTATCCGACCTGCTCCTCAAAGTGCGCGGACTTTGCTCACATATCCACCGTTCGCCTGTACACTCCAGCCGTATGCAGACCTATCAGCGGTCTTTGAACCTTCCCCAGCATCGCCTAATCATAGACGTTGCAACAAGGTGGAACTCAACACTGCACATGCTTCAGAGACTGTGCCAACAGAGGCGGGCTGTTATGTTTTTGTGGGAGGATACACATACACGGGCAGGCAGTAGGATGGCAGACATGGAGTTGTCAGATGTGCAGTGGTCGAAGATACAAGACATGTGTCAAGTCCTTCAGTGTTTTGAGGAATGCACACGGCTGGTTAGTGCAGACAACGCCATAATAAGCATGAGCATCCCCCTAATGCGTCTGCTGATGCAAAGTTTGACGCACATAAAGGAGCAGGCGTCTGCAGCAGAGGAAGAGGAAAGCCTTGATGACAGTCAGCCATTGTCTGGTCAGGGCAGTGTACAGGACGAGGTAGCGGGCGAACAGGTGGAGGAGGACGAGGAGGATGATGGGGATGAGTATTTTTTTAATAATGAAGCTTTTCCGGGGACACTGGGAATTGATGGCGTGGCAAGGCCGGGTTCTGGGTTTTTGAGGGACACAAGTGACGTAGATTTGCCTGAAACAGCCCCTCAACCCAGCACAACCGCAGATTTGACAACTGGAACTTTGGCCCACATGGCGGATTATGCCTTATGTATCCTCAAAAGGGACACACGCATTACTAAAATGATGAATGATGACGATTACTGGTTGGCCTGCCTCCTTGATCCTCGCTATAAAGGCAAATTGCAAAATATTATGCCACATGAGAACTTGGAACTAATATTAGCAACCAAACAATCAACTCTTGTTGACCGTTTGCTTCAGGCATTCCCAGCACATAGCGCCCGTGATCATTCTCACACGAGCTGCAGGGACCAGCAGACCAGAGGTGTTAGAGGTGCAGAAATCAGAAGTGGCGTTGGACAGAGGGGTTTTCTGACCAGGTTATGGAGTGATTTTGCTATGACCGCAGACAGGACAGGTACTGCAGCATCAATTCAAAGTGACAGGAGACAACATTTGTCCAGTATGGTTACTAACTATTTTTCATCCCTTATCGATGTTCTCCCTCAACCGTCATTCCCATTTGATTACTGGGCATCCAAATTAGACACCTGGCCAGAATTGGCAGAATATGCATTGCAGGAGCTTGCTTGCCCGGCAGCTAGTGTCCTATCAGAAAGAGTATTCAGTGCTGCAGGTTCAATATTAACCGAAAAAAGAACTCTTCTGGCTACCCAAAATGTTGATGATCTAACCTTCATTAAAATGAACCACAACTGGATTTCAAATTCTTTTGCCCCACCTTGCCCGCCTGACACCTAGCTTTCCTATGAAAAGGTCTTGCTTGTGGACTACTCTGACTGACTTTTCAAATCGCGTAATTTGCAGCAGCTGATTGTCCATCATACAACATGTTTACACCTCCCTAAATGGCCAAACTCCCCCCACGGGGCCGTGGTCTCGCCACTTGGCGCAAGCACCCGTGAGAGTGCCGTTTGTCTGAAGAGGTGGGAGTGCCCGCTTTTGGTCGACGGCACTGCCACTGGGTCCCTCATAGTACAATAAAGTGTCTCTGGCGTTGGTGGTGCGCACCCAACGTCAGACACACTGTTGTAACATGAGGGGCCCTGGGCCTGTACCGCCGGCCACAAGAGAGTTCCCCCCCCTGCTCAAACATTGCTCTACCACTTGCACAATTATCTCTCACAGTTCCACCAATGTTTGGTCTATGTGCTGCCATCATTCAATGCCTGGCACTGACAATACCATTGTGTTGACATGTATGATGGTACTTAACATAGTCAGGGGCAGTGTCCTATATTTACACCATTAAATAATTAGCGGCAAATTACTAGGTCTAAAACTCAGTAGAGGAGCCCACCCCTGTACCTAAGTATTCCACCCTTTTGTGTTTTGGTTTTGTTGTAATGCGAGACATTAACATCTATTTATTTTTTTGGAGTACTAACTGGCAGACACTAATTACAATAGGCCTCCGCTGACAACACCAATGCTGCCTGTGTACCCCTGCAAGAGAATTGCAAGTGCCTACAGCCGAATTTTGTTATGTTAGGCCTACTACGCCTGCCTGCGGTCCCTCCTTCCACTAGTCCTCCAGTGACCTGTCCACTGCTGCCCGTATACCCCTGGAACCAATTTTAAAGTGCCTACAGCCAAATTTTGTTATGTTAGGCCTACTACGCCTGTCTGCGGTCCCTCCTTCCACTAGTCCTCCACTGACCAGACCACTGCTGCCCGTGTACCCCTGGAACCAATTTAAAAGTGCCTACAGCCAAATTTTGTTATGTTAGGCCTACTACACCTGTCTGCGGTCCCTCCTTCCACTAGTCTTCCACTGACCAGACCACTGCTGCCCGTGTACCCCTGGAACCAATTTAAAAGTGCCTACAGCCAAATTTTGTTATGTTAGGCCTACTACGCCTGTCTGAGGTCCCTCCTTCCACTAGTCCTCCACTGACCAGACCACTGCTGCCCGTGTCCCCCTGGAACCAATATAAAAGTGCCTACAGCCAAATTTTGTTATGTTAGGCCTACTACGCCTGTCTGCGGTCCTTCCTTCCACTAGTCCTCCAGTGACCTGTCCACTGCTGCCCGTGTACCCCTGGAACCAATTTTAAAGTGCCTACAGCCAAATTTTATTATGTTAGGCCTACTACGCCTGTCTGAGGTCCCTCCTTCCACTAGTCCTCCAGTGACCTGTCCACTGCTGCCCGTGTAC